>NW_027077959.1:0-667000 GCF_963930625.1 Muntiacus reevesi | reverse complement strand
CGGAGCGGGGCTGGGAGAACGGGTCACATTGGTGGTTTCAGCCTGATCAGGCCCAAATAATACTCCCTGATTCTCAGGTTTAAAACATTACTAACTCCTTACAAAAGAGCACCCATTTTGGAAAAGATAATCTAGAAATCTTGCTTAAGCCTATTCTCTCCCATCCCCAGTTAGCTAAGGTTGTTAAACAGGTCACACAAAATTGTGACACCTGTCTAAAAAATAACCCAAAAACCTGACCTCCTCTAATTACACCTGTCAATCATCGGGGATCATACTCAGGAGTGGACTGGCAAGTAGATTTTACAGCCATGCCCAAGACCCAAGGGTTTTCTTACTTGCGAGTCTTTATTGACCCATTCACAGGATGGATCGAAGCGTTCCCTACTGAGACTGAGAGAGCTACAGAAGTCTGTAAACTCTGCTGAAGGAGATAGTGCCTAGGTTTGGGCTGCCTCGGTCACTTCAGATAGACAACGGGCCCTCAATTACAGCCACGATACCCCAGAACCTAGCCGCATGCTTAGGCATATAATACCAGCTCCGCTCATCCTGGAGGCCTCAAGCTTCAGGAAAGGTTGAGAGAGCCAACCAGACTTTTAAAAGGGCTCTGGCTAAGCTATGTCAGAAACACATAATAAGTACACATATGCTGCCCATAGCCCTCATGAGGCTACGGACATCCCCCAAACGGCCACTATTGTTAAGTCCTTACGAAATGATGTATGGACGACCATTCTTAACTTCTGATTTGTTTCTTGACGAGGATGCCAATACACTCTTAAAACATATGATTAACCTGGGAAGGTTTCAGCAAGAACTCCAACGGTATGGAGAACAAACCACAGGAAGACTTGAAAAATCCCCAGGTAAAGCCAGGGGATCAAGTATCAGTAAAGACCTGGCAAGAAAAAGGAAGTCCAAACCAGCTGTCCGAGAAATGGACAGGGCCATATCAGGTTGTTCTAGTGACTTCAACTGCTGTAAAAGTGAAGGGTCTATCTGCCTGGGTCCACAATTCTAGAATAAAACCCTATGGCCTACAGGAGGGGGAGACAGAAACTGAGACTCCAAAGCCAGAGGACAGCTATTCCTGTGAACCTGTTGAAGATCTCAGGCTCTTGTTCAAGCAGAACCCCATCAATCCTGCCTCAGATAAGTAAAATGCATCATATGATGTTCTTCCTCTTTCTAATCATATCTCCCTGTATGGCTATTGATCTCTCCCTAAACGAGGCAAGTTCACTTGCAAACCACACTGCTTCTCAACTCAACCTAAGCAGCCCGGGCTGCATCTGCATTAATGACAAAGGTTGGGGTTATGTCCAACCCATTCCAGACTATCACTATCAAAGGCCCACCCTTCCAGCCGAGCTATGGGCTGTTACTCAGCGCCCCCATGTGGTCGTAATATGGCCTTTTGGGGAAAGGGGGGAAAAAAACTTCATGTCTTGGTACCAGCAACAACTGTCTCTATTTACCCCCTGGATGACATCTGCAATCCCACCTGAGCCCTTATTTTCTCTCATGACTAAAATCCCCCAAGTGACCTTCCCTATCTCTCTAAAAAGCCACTCCCTAACAGGGGTGTCAGTGAGAAATCTAGACGACTCACAATGTGGGGTGACCATCACTGTTGAAACTGATGGGAAAAACCGGGACAGGCCCTGCAGCTGGGAGACCAGCCGACGCCACCCCTGGCCAGCACGCGCCTGGCCCGGCCCCGGGCGCTTCCCGGACCCCGAGCTGCCTGGCGAGGCTGCGGGAGCTCTGGCGGGGGTTGGGGATGGGGGTGGCTTGAGCGGGGAGGACGTCTCGGTGCCCCCCCACCCCCCGCCCCCCACCATCCCGTTCGCTGCTCAGGGTCACGTGGATCCGGACGAGCGGGGCGTCGGCCCGGGGCCGTGGTCTCCGGAGCCTCCTGCGGGCGTAGGGGCAGCCCAGCCTTGGCCCCAGGCGCCCATCCTGCCGGCTGTGCAAACACCCTGGAGTGCCTCAGCCCCGCCCTGTCCCCAAACCGAGGCCCGCCCTGCCCCCACGCCACGGGCCCAGCACAGGACCTTCCTGAGAGAGCCGATGAGCGACAGCCAGGCACACGGACAGGCACTCGCACGCACCCACGCCAGGTGAGACAGAGGCAGAAAGAGTCGAGGGTTCAGAGAGAGACTGGAAGACAGCGTGTGGGCAGGGGAGGCCTCGGTCAGGATGCCGGGGAGCTGCAGAGACCATCCGGCACTGAGCCGCCAAAGCGATGGGGGTGGGGGGAGGCCACTGAGCAGCGGCGGGCCTGGAGAGGCCCAGGGTGGGAGGACACCTGAGAACTCCGCGCTCCGCGCCCCGACCCCCTACCCCCAAACCCACTGCACGCATGCCTCACCGGGGCGCTCTGACATTAGCTTTTCTGGTGTTTTGTCACTTGAATTTCTCTCCCTCTGCTCAACTGAGTGATGACAGTGTATTGAACAGCTAGGTCATTTCCAAATAAATTAAGCTTAGTTTTTCACAGGACACCCGGACATGAATGCAGAGACCAGAACGGATGCATGGACACCAACCTTGGTAACTGGACAACAAATGGGAAATTACTGTCTGACTCAGGAGAGAGAAAGAAACCCGAACAGATGGAATGAAATGAACAGAAACACAGGCTTTGCAACTCACACCCTAATTCAATTACCAGAAAATATACAACACTATAACCATTTTAGAAATACAATAAACCTCTCCATGACCTTTGGTCGGGTGAGGAGTTCAAACACACACCAAAAAAAAGCCAACTTTTCCAAGTCGTGAATATGTTAGTTCACACATTGACTTTTACATTGAAATGTGTAACAAATAAACTTAAAATCATTGACTCACTACATAAGCATGGAAGTATTTTAAATATAAAATATGTTCTATAGTATTCAGGAAGCACTTGGCACATCTCTAAGTGTATCAGACCCAAAACTGGAATGTAGTGGAAGAGTCAGGATAGTCTAAAAATGAATCCCTAACTAAGAGGAACACACAGGATTACTGTAGATAAAAAAGGTTAAAGAAGAGAAGCTAGAAATCAGTCAACAAATGTCTTAGGGGTTAGCTTAGAGTGACTAGCCTCTGCGTGACTCTTTAAATTTTTCATGTTTGCAGCTTCCAAATTTTCCATTTTGAGAATAATACTTTCGCCTCCAAACCAGAGTGACTTGGGGACACAAAGGTAGAAGTCGATAATTTTCTTTGCCTATGTCTGAATATTTACAGTCAGAGGTAGAAAAGGAGGAGTCTGTCCCTTGTCTAGATGATGTCAATCCCCAGGTGTGGGATGTCTCCAGCCCTGGTTTAGCCATAAATGTTCCACCAGTAAAGATTTCTCTGAGACCAAATGCTCCCTAGCCCTGGAAAAGACAATATCCCTTAAAACCAGTAGCTCTTGAGGGTCTTAAACCATTAGTTAACAAATACCGAGATACTGGAACTCGAATCAGCTGTGAGTCCCCCTGCAACACCCCAATCTTGCCCGTTCAAAAACCAGATGGATCTTACCAATTCGTCCAGTATCTAAGAGCTGTTAATGAAGCTGTGGTTCCCATCCACCCCATAGTCCCAAACCCATATACCCTCCTATCCCAAGTCCCAGGAAATGCCAAGTACTTCTCAGTCTTGGACCTTCAAGGTGCTTTCTTTTGCATTCCTCTCCATCCTGAATCCCAAAAACTCTTTGCTTTTGAGTGGCGGGACTTGGAATCAAGAGAGACCATACAACTCTCGACTGGACTCGACTACCCCAAGGGTTTAGGGACAGCCCTCATATCTTCGGGACTTCCTCGGGGAGAGAACTAAGGGAATTAACTTTAACAAACAGTAGTCTAATACAGTATGTGGATGACTTGCTCATAGCTAAGCCAGATTTTACCAGCTCTCAAATGGACACTATTTAAAACGCTAACTTTCCTGTATGAAAAGGGTTATTGAGTATCCCCCAAGTAGGCTCAGATTAGCTTAACCCAAGTAAAATACCTTGGATTTATAATTACGGAGAGAAAGAGAATGCCTGACCCCGAGGGGAGATCCCTCATCTTAAATACCCCGTACCCTCAAACAAAACAACAGCTTAGGGGATTTTTAGGAAGGACCGGGTTTTGCAGGATCTGGATTCCTAATTATGGCAATCTGGCCAGACCCCTATATGAAAATTTAAGGGGGAAAGAGGAAGAGCCACTCGACTGGCATGAGACCTGCAAGGTGGCCTTTAATGCCCTAAATGAGTCCATCACTACAGCCCCAGCTTTAGGCCTCGCCAACCTGGAGAAGCCTTTTAGACTCTATGTTTCTGGAAGAACAGGAACTGCTCTTGGGGTGTTAGAGCAGATGATGGGGCCCGTATTACAACCTGTGGCTTATCTCTCAAAATAACTAGATGAGGTGGCCAGAGGGTGGCCCACTTGCCTCCGGGCAGTAGCAGCCACCGCTCTTATGCTTAAGGAGGCATCTAAGCTGACCCTGGGTCAGCCCACCAGAGTATATACACCTCACCGGGTCCAAGCAGTCTTGGAAACGAAAGGGGACAGGTGGATGACAGGGGGAAGGATCACCCAATACCAAGCCCTATTCTTTGACACTCCAGAAATAAAGTTTAGGGTCTGCCAGACTTTAAATCCAGCAACCTTATTGCCAGATCCCCCTACCTCCCCTCTGGATCACCAATGCATACAAATCACAGACGAGTTATACTCTTCTCGCCGGGACCTATCAGAGACACCTTTATCTGATCCAGAGGAAAACTGGCACACAGATGGCAGCAGTTTTGTAGAAAAGGGAGAGAGGAAAGCAGGATATGCTGTAGCGAGCCTGGAAGAAACTAAGGAAAGTGGGTCTCTTCCCCCAGACACCTCAGCCCAGAAAGCTGAACTTTTTGCCCTGACAAGAGCATTGGAGTTAGGAAAAAGAAAGAGGATTAATGTGTGTATGGACTCTAAGTATGCTTTCCTCATTCTGCATGCCCGTGCAGCAATTTGGAAAGAAAGAGGGATGCTCAGTGCCCGAAGCTCTGCTATTAAACACAAAGAGCTCATTCTCAGGCTCCTGGAGGCAGTCAAACTTCCTGCAAAATTAGCTGTCATCCACTGCAAGAGTCACCAAAAGGGGCAAGAAAAAGAGGCTCAGGGAAATAGGAAAGCTGATCAAGAGGCAGGACGAGCTGCCGGGGAAGCTACCTCTGCCACTGCTATCTGCCCCCTTTTCCCCAAGGAAAGCCTGACTCCAGATTTTACCCCAGGGGGACATTCCCGATATGCTGAGCGGGGCTGGGAGATTGGGTCACATGGGTGGTTTCAGCCTGATCAGGCCCAAATAATGCTCCCTGATTCTCAGGTTTAAAACATTACTAACGCCTTACATAAGAGCGCCCATTTTGGAAAAGATAATCTAGAAATCTTGCTTAAGCCTATTCTCTCCCATCCCCAGTTAGCTAAGGTTGTTAAACAGGTCACACAAAATTGTGACACCTGTCTAAAAAATAACCCAAAAACCAGACCTCCTCTAATTACACCTGTCCAACATCGGGGATCATACCCAGGAGCGGACTGGCAATGCCGCTCCACATTTAGAATTTACAGCCATGCCCAAGACCCAAGGGTTTTCTTACTTGCTAGTCTTTATTGACACATTCACAGGATGGATCGAAGCGTTCCCTACTGAGACAGAGAGAGCTAAAGAAGTCTGTAAAGCTCTGCTGAAGGAGATAGTGCCTAGATTTGGGCTGCCTCGGTCACTTCAGAGTGACAACGGGCCCTCACTTACAGCCACGATACCCCAGAACCTAGCTGCATGCTTAGGAATAAAATACCGGCTCCGCTCATCCTGGAGGCCTCAAGCTTCAGTAAAGGTAGAGAGAGCCAACCAGACTCTTAAAAGGGCTCTGGCTAAGCTATGTCAGAAACACATAATAAGAGGACACATATGCTGCCCATAGCCCTCATGAGGCTACGGACATCCCCCAAACGGCCACTATTGTTAAGTCCTTACGAAATGATGTATGGACGTCCATTCTTAACTTCTGATTTGTTTTTTGACGAGGATGCCAATACACTCTTAAAGCATATAATTGACCTGGGAAGGTTTCAGCAAGAACTCCAACGGTATGGAGAACAAACCACAGGAATACTTGAAAAATCCCCAGGTAAAGCCAGGGGATCAAGTATCAGTAAAGACCTGGCAAGAAAAAGGGAGTCCAAACCAGCTGTCCGAGAAATGGACAGGGCCATATCAGGTTGTTCTAGTGATTTGAACTGCTGTAAAAATGAAGGGTCTATCTGCCTGGGTCCACAATTCTAGAATAAAACCCTATGGCCTACAGGAGGGGGAGACAGAAACTGAGACTCCAAAGCGAGGGGACAGCTATTCCTGTGAACCTGTTGAAGATCTCAGGCTCTTGTTCAAGCAGAACCCCATCAATCCTGCCTCAGATAAGTAAAATGCATCATATGATGTTCTTCCTCTTTCTAATCATATCTCCCTGTATGGCTATTGGTCTCTCCCTAAACGAGGCATGTTCACTTGCAAACCACACTGCTTCTCAACACAACCTAAGCAGCCCGGGCTGCATCTGCATTAATGACAAAGGTTGGGGGTATGTCCAACCCATCCCAGGGTATCAATATCAAAGGCCCACCCTTCCAGCCGAGCTATGGGCTGTTACTCAGCGCCCCCATGTGGTCGTAATATGGCCTTTTGGGGAAAGGGGGAAAAAAAACTTCATGTCTTGGTACCAGCAACAACTGTCTCTATTTACCCCCTGGATGACATCTGCAATCCCACCTGAGCCCTTATTTTCTCTCATGACTAACATCCCCCAAGTGACCTTCCCTATCTCTCTAAAAAGCCACTCCCTAACAGGGGTGTCAGTGAGAAATCTAGACGACTCACAATGTGGGGTGACCGTCACTGTTGAAACTGATGGGAAAAACCGGGACAGGCCCTGCAGCTGGGAGACCAGCCGACGCCACCCCCGGCCAGCACGCGCCTGGCCCGGCCCGGGGTGCTTCCTGGACCCCGAGCGGCCTGGCGAGGCTGCGGGATCTCTGGTGGGGGTTGGGGAGGGGGGTGGCTTGAGCGGGAAGGACGTCTCAGTGCCCCCCACCCCCCGCCCCCCACCATCCCGTTTGCTGCTCAGGGTCACGTGGCTCCGGACGAGCGTGGCGTCGGCCCGGGGCCGCGGTCTCCGGAGCCTCCTGCGGGCTTAGGGGCAGCCCAGCCGGGGCCCCAGGCGCCCATCCTGCCGGCTGTGCAAACGCCCAGGAGCGCCTCAGCCCCGCCCTGTCCCCAAACCGAGGCCCGCCCTGACCCCACGCCACGGGCCCAGCACAGGACCTTCCTGAGAGAGCGGATGAGCGACAGCCAGGCACACAGGCAGGCACTCGCACGCAACCACGCCAGCTGAGAGAGAGGCAGAATGAGACGAGGGTTCAGAGAGACACCGGAAGACTGCGTGTGGGCAGGGGGGGATTCGGGCATAATGCTGGGCAGCTGCAGAGACCACCCGGCCCTGAGCAGCAAACGCGATGGGGGCGGGGGGCGGCTGCCGAGCAGAGGCAGGCCTGGAGAGGTCCAGGTTCGGAGGGCACCTGAGATATCCGCGGTCCGCGCTCCGCCCACCCCAACCCCCTGAACGCACGCGCCTCTCCGACAAAAGCTTCTCCGGAGTTTGATCACCTGAATTTCTATCCTTGTGCTCCACTGAGTGATGACAGTATATTGCACAGCTAGGTCATTTCCAAATAAATTAAGCTTAGTGTTTCACAGGACACCCGGACATGAATGCAGAGACCAGAACGGATGCATGGACACCAACCTTGGTAACTGGTCACCCAATGGGAAATTACTGTCTGACTCAGGAGAGAGAAAGAAACCCGAACAGATGGAAAACATGAACAGAAACACAAACTTTGCAACTCACACCCCAATTGAATTACCAAAAAAAACAACAACACTATAACCATTTTAGAAAACAATAGACCTCTCCATGACCTTTGGTCGTGTGATGAGTTCTTACACACAACAAAAAAAGCCATCTTTTCTAAATCGAGAATATGTTAGTTCACACATTGAATTTTACATTGAAATGTGCAACAAATAAACTTAAAATCATTGACTCACTACATACGCATGGAAGTATTTTAAACATAAAATATGTTCTATAGTATTCAGGAAGCACTTGGCACATCTGTAAGTGTATCAGACCCCAAACTGGAACTTAATGTAAGAGTCAGGATAGTCTAAAAATGAATCCCTAACTAAAAGGAATACACAGGATTACGTAGATCAAAAAGGTTAAAGAAGAGAAACTAGAAATCAGTCAATAAATGTTTTAGGGGTTAGCCTAGAGTGACTAGCCTCTGCGTTACTTTTTAAATTTTTCATGTTTGCATCTTCCAAATTTTCCATGCTGAGAATAATACTTTCATATCAGTTTCGAGATCAGTCTCACAGTAAAGACAGTAAGAGTGGAATAAGAAATAAGAAATGCTTGGGGTGGGGGGCAGAAATGCTTGAACTAAAGGTGGTACTGATGAAATTATTTGCAGGGCAGCCAAGGAGTCACAGATGTAGAGAACAGATTTATGGACACTGGCAGGTGTGAGGAAGAAGAGGGTGAGATGAATGCAGAGGAACATGGAAGCATAGTACCATACGTTAAAAGAGATGCCAATGCAATTTGCTGTATGACTCATGGGACTCAAACAGGGGCTCTGCAACAAGCTAGAGGGGTGGAACGGAGAGGAGGAGATGGGAGAGAGGTTCAGGAGGGAGGAGACATATGTACACCTGTGGCTCATTCACGTTGATGTTTGGCAACAAAATTCTGTAAAGCAACTATCCTTCAATTGAAAGAAAAAGTCATGTTTGGACTTACCAAACAAGGTCGTGTGTACTTCTACCATGGCCTTCTGTTTCGTGCTGCCATCCTTAATTCATTCTTCCATATCATTTAACAGACTAGTCAAGTTTTTGCCAAAAACATCTTGAGCTCCTGCATCATGCTGATCAACTGCCTTCTCTCGATCCAGTATAGAATGGAGACCAAAGAAACCTTTTGTCGTTTCTTCAAGTGATTGAAGCCACTCTATGTTATTTTAAAAACTAAATGTGGATAAGACGGATATGACCAAAGCAATCTAATGACAATATCTGTGCTTCATTAAAGATCTGCAGAGAACTAGTAAATTTTTTGTTTCGTATCAGAAGAATTTTTTAAATCCACACCAACATTTCTTTCGCGTCCGCTAGCCATCTAGGCAAGGAAAACTGATTTTACCAATCAATGTCCCTAGTTCTGCCCCCTCACCGTTTTTTACCCAATATGTGTTACTCAGGCAGGAGACCCTGGTTCAATTCCTGGGTCAGGAAGATCTGCTGGAGAAGGGATAGGCTACCCACTCCAGCATTAGTGGGCTTCCCTTGTTGCTCAGTTGGTAAAGAATCATTCCTCTGTACCAAGAGTAGCTCAACTCCTCTCAAAGCAAATACAGGATGGTAGTAACTATGCAGGACAAAGCTGATTCTGTATATTTATAGTACTCACTCATGAGCTCGACAGAGGTCCTAGATCTGTTACCACATTTTTTTTTTTAAGTGATATCTGCATGTGCAGGTGAAAGTGGCTCAGTTCGTGCCTGACTCTTTGCAGCCCCAAGGACTATACAGTCCATGGAATTCTCTAGGCCAGAATACTGGAGTGGGTAGCCTATCCTTTCTCCAGCGGATCTTCCCGACCCAGGACTCAAAGCGGGGTCTCCTGCGTTGCAGGCAGATTCTTTAGCAACTGAGCTAGTAGGGCTTCACTGGTGGCTCAGGTGCTAAAGAATATCTGCATAACTTTCTATCGATTTGGAATTAGCAATCTGTCTGTGAGCAGGGCCGGTCATAAGCAGCTTCTGTGAGAAAACAGAAGCATGTCTGCCTGACTTGCTTCTCTGGGGAGCTTTCACTGTTCTTGCGCTAGTGCACATGACAAGTTTCTAAGTGAGAAAGTAATGGCTACTATCACAGCTGGCCACTGAGGTACATAATGGGAGAGGCAATCCCTGCTCTGCCAAGCAGTAGACATCACGAAATCAGCTATTGTCATTGTAGCCAAGTTCCGTGAATTTGTGGTGTTATTTGCTGTGTTCTTCAAGAAGATGCCTTCGCCCTGCCAGTAAGACATATTTCCATAACACACAGCCATGCACTCAATCGATGTGCATCCTCCAGTAAAGCACAGCCCCGATGTTTTAGAGGAGCCTCTCTGCCCATTGTCATAAACCAGTCTAATTATGTGTGAGACCGTGAAAACTCAGTGTCTTTATTACGCTTGTGCTTCTGACGGGAGGTCTGAGAAGGCACTTCTGAAGGTTTATTCCTACCAGTCGTTGTCATATTTATCGAGTCTTTATTTTATATTTTTTTCTTATTTTTTACTTCTACCAGTGTCTTGCTACCAGCCCGTCTCCCTCCACCCTCGTGCACACACGGTTAGTCATGGAATCCCGTGGACTTCAGCCCGCCAGACTCCTCTGCCCATGGAGTTTTCCAGGCAAGAATACTGGAGTGGGTTGCCATTCTCTTCTCCATGTGTGGAGTCTTTAAACATTCCATCACTGAGGTGTTGCTTCTCCACTTGTACATGCCCTTCCTCCCTAAGTGCAGTAGAAGTCATCCCCACTTCCCAACATGTCTGTCTTCCTTCTGCTGGAGTATGTATTGCTTGAGATCACCACAGCGTCAGGATATTCTAGAAACCCTTCTGATTGCAGTCTCTTCGGGAGATTACAAGTGCTTCAAACCTCAGAATTTTACAAAGCAATTTTTAAGACCTCAGCTGAAAGGGAAGACAACACTCAATGACAGTCACAGGCTTCCATGGCCTGGACTCGATTATGGGCTGTGCTTTCATAATCATCGTGTTTCCGATACCAACTAAGATGTCACTGAGAAATTTTTTTCTTTCTCATCATTGTAACTTTCATGTTTATTTAGATATATTATGGGTTTTCCTATATATCTTCCCTTAGGGATGAGGGTCTGAAGTCAGTAGAACTTACTACAACTGATTTCCAGTTAGCTGTGTTAGGACAGGAAAAAGAATGACCAGCTGCTGGATTCTTAAGATTATGTATGAAAATATGATTCGTTTTACTGTGTGAAGTCATCCGATTCTAACTTTCTGAAGTAGGCATTCAGAAAAATCAAAAAAAATCGCCTAACTACTAGGCGGTCTCCCATCCAAGTACTGACCAGGCCCGACCCTGCTCAGTTTCCCAGATCAGAGGAGAGAGGGCACGTTCAGGGTGGTATGGCCTTAGACCGAGGCGGCTGCCAGGCGCTGCAGGAGCCCCGCGTTGCGCCTCCCTTGCGGTCTGACCTGCCGTTCGGGCCTAGGGCTGCAGTTCTCGAGCGGGCTCGCGCTGCACTTGAGCCGCACGACCCACGACTGGACTCCGGACGGCCAGAGCCTGCAGCTCGGCGGCCAGCGGAGGGCGCCCCCGCTCCGCACACCGCGAGCCCAGGCCAGCACCAGTCTGGCACGGCCGGCCGGGGCCTGGCGTGCCTGCGGAACCTGGGGTGGGGGGAGTGGGGGTGGGGAGAGCAGCGAGGACATCTCGGTGCCCCCTCACCCCCTGTCACCCACCATCCCGTTCGCTGCTCAGGGTCAGGTGGCTCCGGACGAGCAGGGCTTCGGCCCGGGTCTGCAGTCCCCGGAGCCTCCTGGAGCTTAGGGTCAGCCCAGCCGGGGCCACAGGCTCCCATTCTGCCGGCTGTGCAAACCCCCTGGAGTGCCTCAGCCCTGCCCTGTCCCCAAACTGAGGCCCGCCCTGCCCCCACGCCACGGGCCCAGCACAGGACCTTCCTGAGAGAGCGGACGAGCGACAGCCAGGCACACAGACAGGCACTCGCACGCACCCACGCCAGGTGAGACAGAGGCAGAAAGAGTCGAGGGTTCAGAGAGAGACTGGAAGACAGCGTGTGTGCAGGGAGGGCCTCGGGCAGGATGCCGGGCAGCTGCAGAGAACACCCGGCCCTGAGCAGCCAAAGCGATGGGGGCGGGGGGAAGCCACTGAGCAGCGGCGGGCCTGGAGAGGCCCAGGGTGGGAGGACACCTGAGATCTCCGCGCCCCGCACCCCTCCCCCCAACGCCCTGCACGCATGCCACGCCGGGGCGCTCTGACACTAGCTTCTCTGGAGTTTTGTCACTTGAATTTCTCTCCCTCTGCTCAACTGAGTGATGACAGTGTATTGAACAGCTAGGTCATTTCCAAATAAATTAAGCTTAGTGTTTCACAGGACACCCGGACATGTATGGAGAGACCAGCACGGATGCATGGACACCAACCTTGGTAACTGGACAACCAATGGGAAATTACTGTCTGACTCAGGATAGAGAAAGAAACCCGAACAGATGGAATGAAATGAACAGAAAAACAAGTTTTGCAACTCACACCCTAATTCAATTACCAGAAAATAAACAACACTATAACCATTTTAGAAAAACTATAGACCTCTCCATGACCTTTGGTCGGGTGAGGAGTTCAAACACACAGCAAAAATAAGCCAACTTTTCCAAGTCGTGAATATGTTAGTTCACACATTGCATTTTACATTGAAATGTGTAACAAATAAATTTAAAATCATTGACTCACTACATAAGCATGGAAGTATTTTAAATATAAAATATGTTCTATAGTATTCAGGAAGCACTTGGCACATTTCTAAGTGTATCAGACCCAAAACTGGAACGTAGTGGAAGAGTCAGGATAGCCTAAAAATGAATCCCTAACTAAAAGGAACACACAGGATTACTGTAGAAAAAAAAGATTAAAGAAGAGAAGCTAGACGTCAGTCAACAAATGTCTTAGGGGTTAGCTTAGAGTGACTAGCCTCTGCGTGACTCTTTAAATTTTTCATGTTTGCAGCTTCCAAATTTTCCATTTTGAGAATAATACTTTCGCCTCCAAACCAGAGTGACTTGGGGACACAAAGGTAGAATTCGATAATATTCTTTCCTATGTCTGAATATTTACAGTCAGAGGTAGAAAAGGAGGAGTCTGTCCCTTGTCTAGATGATGTCAATCCCCAGGTGTGGGATGTCTCCAGCCCTGGTTTAGCCATAAATGTTCCACCAGTAAAGATTTCTCTGAGACCAAATGCTCCCTAGCCCTGGAAAAGACAATATCCCTTAAAACCAGTACCTCTTGAAGGTCTTAAAACATTAGTTAACAAATACCGAGATAGTGGAACTCGAATCAGCTGTGAGTCCCCCTGCAACACCCCAAACTTGCCCGTTCAAAAACCAGATGAATCTTACCAATTCGTCTAGGATCTAAGAGCTGTTAATGAAGCTGTGGTTCCCATCCACCCCATAGTCCCAAACCCATATAACCTCCTATCCCAAGTCCCAGGAAATGCCAAGTACTTCTCAGTCTTGGACCTTCAAGGTGCTTTCTTTTGCATTCCTCTCCATCCTGAATCCCAAAAACTCTTTGGTTTTGAGTGGCGGGACTTGGAAACAAGAGAGATCATACAACTCTCGACTGGACTCGACTACCCCAAGGGTTTAGGGACAGCCCTCATATCTTCGGGACTTCCTCGGGGAGAGAACTAAGGGAATTAAATTTAACAAACAGTAGTCTAATACAGTATGTGGATGACTTGCTCATAGCTAGGCCAGATTTTACCAGCTCTCAAATGGACACTATTTAAAACGCTAACTTTCCTGTATGCAAAGGGTTATCGAGTATCCCCCAAGTAGGCTCAGATTAGCTTAACCCAAGTAAAATACCTTGGATTTATAATTACGGAGAGAAAAAGAATGCCTGACCCCGAGGGGAGATTCCTCATCTTAAATACCCCGTACCCCCAAACAAAAAAACAGCTTAGGGGATTTTTAGGAAGGACCGGGTTTTGCAGGATCTGGGTTCCTAATTATGGCAATCTGGCCAGACCCCTATATGAAAATTTAAGGGGGAAAGAGGAAGAGCCACTCGACTGGCATGAGACCTGCAAGGTGGCCTTTAATGCCCTAAAAGAGTCCATCACTACAGCCCCAGCTTTAGGCCTCCCCAACCTGGAGAAGCCTTTTAGACTCTATGTTTCTGGAAGGACAGGAACTGCTCTTGGGGTGTTAGAGCAGATGATGGGGCCCGTATTACAACCTGTGGCTTATCTCTCAAAATAAGTAGATGAGGTGGCCAGAGGGTGGCCCACTTGCCTCCGGGCAGTAGCAGCCACTGCTCTTATGGTTAAGGAGGCATCTAAGCTGACCCTGCGTCAGCCCACCACAGTGTATACGCCTCACCGGGTGCAAGCAGTCTTGGAAACGAAAGGGGACAGGTGGATGACAGGGGGAAGCATCACCCAATACCAAGCCCTCCTCCTTGACACTCCAGAAATAAAGTTGAGGGTCTGCCAGACTTTAAATCCAGCAACCTTACTGCCAGATCCCCCTACCTCCCCTCTGGATCACCAATGCATACAAATCACAGACGAGTTATACTCTTCTCGCCGGGACCTATCAGAGACACCTTTTTCTGACCCAGAGGAAAACTGGCACACAGATGGCATTAGTTTTGTAGAAAAGGGAGAGAGGAAAGCAGGATATGCTGTAGAGAGCCTGGAAGAATCTAAGGAAAGTGGGGCTCTTCCCCCAGACACCACAGCCCAGAAAGCTGAACTTTTTGCCCTGACAAGAGCTTTGGAGTTAGGAGAAGGAAAGAAGATTAATGTGTGTATGGACTCTAAGTATGCTTTCCTCATTCTGCATGCCTGTGCAGCAGTTTGGAAAGAAAGAGGGATGCTCAGTGCCCGAAGCTCTGCTATTAAACACAAAGAGCTCATTCTCAGGCTCCTGGAGGCAGTCAAACTTCCTGCAAAATTAGCTATCATCCACTGCAAGAGTCACCACAAGGGGCAAGAAAAAGAGGCTCAGGGAAAATAGGAAAGCTGATCACGAGGCAGGACGAGCTGCCGGGGAAGCTACCTCTGCCACTGCTATCTGCCCCCTTTTCCCCAAGGAAACCCTGACTCCAGATTTTACCCCAGGGGGACATTCCCGATATGCTGAGCGGGGCTGGGAGATTGGGTCACATGGGTGGTTTCAGCCTGATCAGGCCCAAATAATACTCCCTGATTCTCAGGTTTAAAACATTACTAACTCCTTACATAAGAGCGCCCATTTTGGAAAAGATAATCTAGAAATCTTGCTTAAGCCTATTCTCTCCCATCCGCAGTTAGCTAAGGTTGTTAAACAAGTCACACAAAATTGTGACACCTGTCTAAAAAATAACCCAAAAACCAGACCTCCTCTAATTACACCTGTCCAACATCGGGGATCATACCCAGGAGCGGACTGGCAAGTAGAATTTACAGCCATGCCCAAGACCCAAGGGTTTTCTTACTTGCGAGTCTTTATTGACACATTCACAGGATGGATCGAAGCGTTCTCTACTGAACAGAGAGAGCTACAGAAGTCTATAAAGCTCTGGTCAAGGAGATAGTGCCTAGGTTTGGGCTGCCTCGGTGACTTCAGAGTCACAACGGGCCCTCACTTACAGCCACGATACCGCAGAACCTAGCCACATGCTTAGGCATAAAATACCAGCTCCGCTCATCCTGGAGGCCTCAAGCTTCAGGAAAGGTAGAGAGAGCCAACCAGACTCTTAAAAGGGCTCTGGCTAAGCTATGTCAGAAACACATAATAAGTGGACACATATGCTGCCCATAGCCCTCATGAGGCTACGGACATCCCCCAAACGGCCACTATTGTTAAGTCCTTATGAAATGATGTATGGACGACCATTCTTAACTTCTGATTTGTTTCTTGACGAGGATGCCAATACACACTTAAAACATATAATTGACCAGGAAGGTTTCCGCAAGAACTCCAACGGTATGGAGAACAATCCACAGGAAGACTTGAAAAATCCCCAGGTAAAGCCAGGGGATCAAGTATCAGTAAAGACCTGGCAAGAAAAAGGGAGTCCAAACCAGCTGTCCGAGAAATGGACAGGGCCATATCAGGTTGTTCTAGTGACTTCAACTGCTGTAAAAGTGAAGGGTCTATCTGCCTGGGTCCACAATTCTAGAATAAAACCCTATGGCCTACAGGAGGGGGAGACAGAAACTGAGACTCCAAAGCCAGAGGACAGCTATTCCTGTGAACCTGTTGAAGATCTCAGGCTCTTGTTCAAGCAGAACCCCATCAATCCTGCCTCAGATAAGTAAAATGCATTATATGATGTTCTTCCTCTTTCTAATCAAATCTCCCTGTATGGCTATTGATCTCTCCCTAAACGAGGCATGTTCACTTGCAAACCACACTGCTTCTCAACTCAACCTAAGCAGCCCGGGCTGCATCTGCATTAATGACAAAGTTTGGGGGTATGTTCAACCCATCCCAGTGTATCACTATCAAAGGCCCACCCTTCCAGCCGAGCTATGGGCTGTTACTCAGCGCCCCCATGTGGTCGTAATATGGCCATTTGGGGAAAGGGGGAAAAAAAACTTCATGTCTTGGTACCAGCAACAACTGTCTCTATTTACCCCCTGGATGACATCTGCAATCCCACCTGAGCCCTTATTTTCTCTCATGACTAACATCCCCCAAGTGACGTTCCCTATCTCTCTAAAAAGCCACTCCCTAACAGGGGTGTCAGTGAGAAATCTAGACGACTCACAATGTGGGGTTACCGTCACTGTTGAAAAACTGATGGGAAAAACCGGGACAGGCCCTGCAGCTGGGAGACCAGCCGACGCCACCCCCGGCCAGCACGCGCCTGGCCCGGCCCGGGGCGTTTCCCGGACCCCGAGCGGCCTGGCGAGGCTGCGGGAGCTCTGGCGGGGGTTGGGGAGGGGGGTGGCTTGAGCGGGGAGGACGTCTCGGTGCCCCCCCACCCCCCGCCTCCCAACATCCCGTTCGCTGCTCAGGGTCACGTGGCTCCGGACGAGCGGGTCGTCAGCCCGGGACCGCGGTCCCCAGAGCCTCCTGCGGGCTTAGGGGCAGCCCAGCCGGGGCCCCAGGCGCTCATCCTGCCAGCTGTGCAAACCCCCTGGAGTGCCTCAGCCCCGCCCTGTCCCCAAACCGAGGCCCGCCCTGCCCCCACGCCACGGGCCCAGCACAGGACCTTCCTGAGAGAGCAGACGAGCGACAGTCAGGCACACGGACAGGCACTCGCACGCACCCACGTCAGGTGAGACAGAGGCAGAAAGAGTCGAGGGTTCAGAGAGAGACTGGAAGACTGCGTGTGGGCAGGGGGGGCCTCGGGCAGGATGCCGGGCAGCTGCAGAGGCCACCCGGCCCTGAGCAGCCAAAGCGATGGGGGCGGGGGGAGGCCACTGAGCAGCGGCGGGCCTGGAGAGGCCCAGGGTGGGAGGACACCTGAGATCTCCGCGCTCCGCGCCCCGTCCCCCTCCCCCCAACCCCCTGCACGCATGCCACGCCGGGGCGCTCTGACACTAGCTTCTCTGGAATTTTGTCACTTGAATTTCTCTCCCTCTGCTCAACTGAGTGATGACAGTGTATTGAACAGCTAGGTCATTTCCACATAAATTAAGCTTAGTGTTTCACAGGACACCCGGACATGTATGGAGAGACCAGCACGGATGCATGGACACCAACCTTGGTAACTGGACAACCAATGGGAAATTACTGTCTGACTCAGGAGAGAGAAAGAAACCCGAACAGATGGAATGAAATGAACAGAAACACAAGCTTTGCAACTCACACCCTAATTCAATTACCAGAAAATAAACAACACTACAACCATTTTAGAAAAACAATAGACCTCTCCATGACCTTTGGTTTGGTGAGGAGTTCAAACACACAGCAAAAAAGCCAACTTTTCCAAGTCGTGAATATGTTAGTTCACACATTGATTTTTACATTGAAATGTGTAACAAATAAACTTAAAATCATTGACTCACTACATAAGCATGGAAGTATTTTAAACATAAAATATGTTCTATAGTATTCAGGAAGCACTTGGCACATCTCTAAGTGTATCAGACCCAAAATTGGAACGTAGTGGAAGAGTCAGGATAGTCTAAAAATGAATCCCTAACTAAAAGGAACACACAGGATTACTGTAGATAAAAAAGGTTAAAGAAGAGAAGCTAGAAATCAGTCAATAAATGTCTTAGTGGTTAGCTTAGAGTGACTAGCCTCTGCGTGACTCTTTAAATTTTTCATGTTTGCAGCTTCCAAATTTTCCATTTTGAGAATAATACGTTCGCCTCCAAACCAGAGTGACTTGGGGACACAAAGGTAGAAGTCGATAATTTTCTTTGCCTATGTCTGAATATTTACAGTCAGAGGTAGAAAAGGAGGAGTCTGTCCCTTGTCTAGATGATGTCAATCCCCAGGTGTGGGATGTCTCCAGCCCTGGTTTAGCCATAAATGTTCCACCAGTAAAGATTTCTCTGAGACCAAATGCTCCCTAGCCCTGGAAAAGACAATATCCCTTAAAACCAGTAGCTCTTGAGGGTCTTAAACCATTAGTTAACAAATACCGAGATACTGGAACTCGAATCAGCTATGAGTCCCCCTACAACACCCCAATCTTGCCCGTTCAGAAACCAGATGGATCTTATCGATTCGTCCAGGATCTAAGAGCTGTTAATGAAGCTGTGGTTCCCATCCACCCCATAGTCCCAAACCCATATACCCTCCTATCCCAAGTCCCAGGAAATGCCAAGTACTTCTCAGTCTTGGACCTTCAAGGTGCTTTCTTTTGCATTCCTCTCCATCCTGAATCCCAAAATCTCTTTGGTTTTGAGTGGCGGGACTTGGAAACAAGAGAGACCATACAACTCTCGACTGGACTCGACTACCCCAAGGGTTTAGGGACAGCCCTCATATCTTCGGGACTTCCTCGGGGAGAGAACTAAGGGAATTAACTTTAACAAACAGTAGTCTAATACAGTATGTGGATGACTTGCTCATAGCTAGGCCAGATTTTACCAGCTCTCAAATGGACACTATTTAAAACGCTAACTTTCCTGTATGCAAAGGGTTATCGAGTATCCCCCAAGTAGGCTCAGATTAGCTTAACCCAAGTAAAATACCTTGGATTTATAATTACGGAGAGAAAAAGAATGCCTGACCCCGAGGGGAGATCCCTCATCTTAAATACCCCGTACCCCCAAACAAAAAAACAGCTTAGGGGATTTTTAGGAAAGACCGGGTTTTGCAGGATCTGGGTTCCTAATTATGGCAATCTGGCCAGACCACTATATGAAAATTTAAGGGGGAAAGAGGAAGAGCCACTCGACTGGCATGAGACCTGCAAGGTGGTCTTTAATGCCCTAAAAGAGTCCATCACTACAGCCTCAGCTTTAGGCATCCCCAACCTGGAGAAGCCTTTTAGACTCTATGTTTCTGGAAGGACAGGAACTGCTCTTGGGGTGTTAGAGCTGATGATGGGGCCCGTATTACAACCTGTGGCTTATCTCTCAAAATAACTAGATGAGGTGGCCAGAGGGTGGCCCACTTGTCTCCGGGCAGTAGCAGCCACTGCTCTTATGGTTAAGGAGGCATCTAAGCTGACCCTGGGTCAGCCCACCACAGTGTATACGCCTCACCGGGTGCAAGCACTCTTGGAAACGAAAGGGGACAGGTGGATGACAGGGGGAACGATCACCCAATACCAAGCCCTCCTCCTTGACACTCCAGAAATAAAGCTGAGGGTCTGCCAGACTTTAAATCCAGCAACCTTACTGCCAGATCCCCCTAGCTCCCCTCTGGATCACCAATGCATACAAATCAAAGACGAGTTATACTCTTCTCGCCGGGACCTATCAGAGACACCTTTATCTGACCCAGAGGAAAACTGGCACACAGATGGCAGCAGTTTTGTAGAAAAGGGAGAGAGGAAAGCAGGATATGCTGTAGTGAGCCTGGAAGAAACTAAGGAAAGTGGGGCTCTTCCCCCAGACACCACAGCCCAGAGAGCTGAACTTTTTGCCCTGACAAGAGCTTTGGCGTTAGGAGAAGGAAAGAGGATTAATGTGTGTATGGACTCTAAGTATGCTTTCCTCATTCTGCATGCCAGTGCAGCAGTTTGGAAAGAAAGAGGGATGCTCAGTGCCCGAAGCTCTGCTATTAAACATAAAGAGTTCAATCTCAGGATCCTGGAGGCAGTCAAACTTCCTGCAAAATTAGCTGTCATCCACTGCAAGAGTCACCAAAAGGGGCAAGAAAAAGAGGCTCAGGGAAATAGGAAAGCTGATCAAGAGGCAGGACGAGCTGCCGGGGAAGCTACCTCTGCCACTGCTATCTGCCCCCTTTTCCCCAAGGAAACCCTGACTCCAGATTTTACCCCAGGGGGACATTCCCGATATGCTGAGCGGGGTTGGGAGATTGGGTCACATGGGTGGTTTCAGCCTGATCAGGCCCAAATAATACTCCCTTATTCTCAGCTTTAAAACATTACTAACTCCTTACATAAGAGCGCCCATTTTGGAAAAGATAATCTAGAAATCTTGCTTAAGCCTATTCTCTCCCATCCCCAGTTAGCTAAGGTTGTTAAACAAGTCACACAGAATTGTGACACCTGTCTAAAAAAATAACCCAAAAACCAGACCTCCTCTAATTACACCTGTCCAACATCGGGGATCATACCCAGGAGCGGACTGGCAATGCCGCTCCGCATTTAGAATTTACAGCCATGCCCAAGACCCAAGGGTTTTCGTACTTTCTAGTCTTTATTGACACATTCACAGGATGGATCGAAGCGTTCCCTACTGAACAGAGAGAGCTACAGAAGTCTGTAAAGCTCTGCTGAAGGAGATAGTGCCTAGGTTTGGGCTGCCTCGGTCACTTCAGAGTGACAACGGGCCCTCACTTACAGCCACGATACCCCAGAACCTAGCCGCAAGCTTAGGCATAAAATACCGGCTACGCTCATCCTGGAGGCCTAAAGCTTCAGGAAAGGTAGAGAGAGCCAACCAGACTCTTAAAAGGGCTCTGGCTAAGCTATGTCAGAAACACATAATAAGTGGACACATATGCTGCCCATAGCCCTCATGAGGCTACGGACATCCCCCAAATGGCCACTATTGTTAAGTCCTTATGAAATGATGTATGGACGACCATTCTTAACTTCTGATTTGTTTCTTGACGAAGATGCCAATACACTCTTAAAACATATTATTGACCTGGGAAGGTTTCAGCAAGAACTCCAACGGTATGGAGAAGAAACCACAGGAAGACTTGAAAAATCCCCAGGTAAAGCCAGGGGATCAAGTATCAGTAAAGACCTGGCAAGAAAAAGGGAGTCCAAACCAGCTGTCTGAGAAATGGACAGGGCCATATCAGGTTGTTCTAGTGACTTAAACTGCGGTATAAGTGAAGGGTCTATCTGCCTGGGTCCACAATTCTAGATTAAAATCCTATGGCCTACAGGAGGGGGAGACAGAAACTGAGACTCCAAAGCCAGAGGACAGCTATTCCTGTGAACCTGTTGAAGATCTCAGGCTCTTGTTCAAGCAGAACCCCATCAATCCTGCCTCAGATAAGTAAAATGCATCATATGATGTTCTTCCTCTTTCTAATCAAATCTCCCTGTATGGCTATTGATCTCTCCCTAAACGAGGCATGTTCACTTGCAAACCACACTGCTTCTCAACTCAACCTAAGCAGCCCGGGCTGCATCTGCATTAATGACAAAGGTTGGGGTTATGTCCAACCCATTCCAGACTATCACTATCAAAGGCCCACCCTTCCAGCCGAGCTATGGGCTGTTACTCAGCGCCCCCATGTGGTCGTAATATGGCCTTTTGGGGAAAGGGGGGAAAAAAACTTCATGTCTTGGTACCAGCAACAACTGTCTCTATTTACCCCCTGGATGACATCTGCAATCCCACCTGAGCCCTTATTTTCTCTCATGACTAACATCCCCCAAGTGACCTTCCCTATCTCTCTAAAAAGCCACTCCCTAACAGGGGTGTCAGTGAGAAATCTAGACGACTCACAATGTGGGGTGACCGTCACTGTTGAAACTGATGGGAAAAACCGGGACTGGCCCTGCAGCTGGGAGACCAGCCGACGCCACCCCTGGCCAGCACGCACCTGGCCCGGCCCGGGGCGCTTCCCGGACCCCGAGCGGCCTGGCGAGGCTGCGGGATCTCTGGCGGGGGTTGGGGAGGGGGGTGGCTTGAGCGGGGAGGACGTCTCGATGGCCCCCACCCCCCGCCCCCCACCATCGCGTTCGCTGCTCAGGGTCACGTGGCTCCGTAAGAGCGGGGCGTCGGCCCGGGGCCGCGGTCCCCGGAGCCTCCTGCGGGCTTAGGGGCAGCCCAGCCGGGGCCCCAGGCGCCCATCCTCCCGGCTGTGCAAACCCCCTGGAGTGCCTCAGCCCCTCCCTGTCCCCAAACCGAGGAACACCCTGCCCCCACGCCACGGGCCCAGCACAGGACCTTCCTGAGAGTGCGGACGAGCGACAGCCAGGCACACGGACAGGCACTCGCACGCACCCAAGCCAGGTGAGACAGAGGCAGACAGAGTCGAGGGTTCAGAGAGAGACTGGAAGACAGCGTGTGGGCAGGGGGGCCGTCGGGCAGGATGCCGGGCAGCTGCAGAGACCACCTGGCCCTGAGCAGCCGTAGCGATGGGGGCGGGGTAAGGCCACTGAGCACCGGCGAGACTGGAGGGGCCCAGGGTGGGAGGATACCTAAGATCTCCGCGCTCCGCTCCCCACCCCCCTCCCCCCAACCCCCTGCACGCATGCCACGCCCGGACGCTCTGACACTAGCTTCTCTGGAGTTTTGTCACTTGAATTTCTCTCCCTCTGCTCAACTGAGTGATGACAGTGTATTGAACAGCTAGGTCATTTCCAAATAAATTAAGCTTAGTGTTTAACAGGACACACGGACATGTATGAAGAGACCAGCACGGATGCATGGACACCAACATTGGTAACTGGACAACCAATGGGAAATTACTGTCTGACTCAGGAGAGAGAAAGAAACCCGAACAGATGGAATGAAATGAACAGAAACACAAGCTTGGCAACTCACACCCTAATTCAATTACCAGAAAATAAACAACACTATAACCATTTTAGAAAAACAATAGACCTCTCCATGACCTTTGGGCGGGTGAGGAGATCAAACACACAGCAAAAAAAAGCCAACTTTTCCAAGTCGTGAATATGTTAGTTCACACATTGACTTTTACATTGAAATGTGTAACAAATAAACTTAAAATCATTGACTCACTACATATGCATGGAAGTATTTTAAACATAAAATACGTTCTATAGTATTCAGGAAGCACTTGGAACATCTGTAAGTGAATCAGACCCAAAACTGGAACGTAGTGGAAGAGTCAGGATAGTCTAAAAATGAATCCCTAACTAAAAGGAAAACACAGGATTACTGTAGATAAAAAAGGTTAAAGAAGAGAAGCTAGAAATCAGTCAATAAATATCTTAGGGGTTAGCATAGAGTGACTAGCCTCTGCGTGACTCTTTAAATTTTTCATGTTAACAGCTTCCAAATTTTCCATGGTGAGGATAATACTTTCGCCTCCTAACCAGAGTGACTTGGGGAAACAAAGGTAGATGTCGATAATTTTCTTTGCCTATGTCTGAATATTTACAGTCAGAGGTAGAAAAGGAGGAGTCTGTCCCTTGTCTAGATGAGGTCAATCCCCAGGTGGGGGATGTCTCCAGCCCTGGTTTAGCCATAAATGTTCCACCAGTAAAAATTTCTCTGAGACCAAATGCTCCCTAGCCCTGGAAAAGACAATATCCCTTAAAACCAGTATCACTTGAGGGTCTTAGACGATTAGTTAGCAAATACCGAGATACTGGAACTCGAATCAGCTGTGAGTCCCCCTGCAACACCCCAATCTTGCCCGTTCAAAAACCAGATGGATCTTACCGATTCGTCCAGGATCTAAGAGCTGTTAATGAAGCTGTGGTTCCCATCCACCCCATAGTCCCAAACCCATATACCCTCCTATCCCAAGTCCCAGGAAATGCCAAGTATTTCTCAGTCTTGGACCTTCAAGATGCTTTCTTTTGCATTCCTCTCCATCCTGAATCCCAAAAACTCTTTGCTTTTGAGTGGCGGGACTTGGAAACAAGAGAGACCATACAACTCTCGACTGGACTCGACTACCCCAAGGGTTTAGGGACAGCCCTCATATCTTCGGGACTTCCTCGGGGAGAGAACTAAGGGAATTAACTTTAACAAACAGTAGTCTAATACAGTATGTGTATGACTTGCTCATAGCTAGGCCAGATTTTACCAGCTCTCAATGGACACTATTTAAAACGCTAACTTTCCTGTATGAAAAGGGTTATCGAGTATACCCCAAGTAGGCTCAGATAAGCTTAACCCAAGAAAAATAGCTTGGATTTATAATTACGGAGAGAAAGAGAATGCCTGACCCCGAGGGGAGATCCCTCATCTTAAATACCCCGTACCCCCAAACAAAACAACAGCTTAGGGGATTTTTAGGAAGGACCGGGTTTGCAGGATCTGGATTCCTAATTATGGCAATCTGGCCAGACCCCTATATGAAAATTTAAGGGGGAAAGAGGAAGAGCCACTTGACTGGCATGAGACCTGCAAGGTGGCCTTTAATGCCCTAAAAGAGTCCATCACTACAGCCCCAGCTTTAGGTCTCCCCAACCTGGAGAAGCCTTTTAGACTCTCTGTTTCCGGAAGGACAGGAACTGCTCTTGGGGTGTTAGAGCAGATGATGGGGCCCGTATTACAACCTGTGGCTTATCTCTCAAAATAACTAGATGAGGTGGCCAGAGGGTGGCCCACTTGCCTCCGGGCAGTAGCAGCCACCGCTCTTATGGTTAAGGAGGCATCTAAGCTGACCCTGGGTCAGCGCACCACAGTGTATACACCACACCGGGTGCAAGCAGTCTTGGAAACGAAAGGGGACAGGTGGATGACAGGGGGAAGGATCACCCAATACCAAGCCCTCCTCCTTGACACTCCAGAAATAGAGTTGAGGGTCTGCCAGACTTTAAATCCAGCAACCTTACTGCCAGATCCCCCTACCTCCCCTCTGGATCACCAATGCAAACAAATCACAGACGAGTTATACTCTTCTCGCCGGGACCTATCAGAGACACCTTTATCTGACCCAGAGGAAAACTGGCACACAGATGGCAGCAGTTTTGTAGAAAAGGGAGAGAGGAAAGCAGGATATGCTGTAGTGAGCCTGGAACAAACTAAGGAAAGTGGGTCTCTTCCCCCAGACACCTCAGCCCAGAAAGCTGAACTTTTTGCCCTGACAAGAGCTTTGGAGTTAGGAGAAGGAAAGAGGATTAATGTGTGTATGGACTCTAAGTATGCTTTCCTCATTCTGCATGCCCGTGCAGCAATTTGGAAAGAAAGAGGGATGCTCAGTGCCCGAAGCTCTGCTATTAAACACAAAGAGCTCATTCTCAGGCTCCTGGAGGCAGTCAAACTTCCTGCAAATTTAGCTGTCATCCACTGCAAGTGTCACCAAAATGGGCAAGGAAAAGAGGCTCAGGGAAATAGGAAAGCTGATCAAGAGGCAGGACGAGCTGCCGGGGAAGCTACCTCTGCCACTGCTATCTGCCCCCTTTTCCCCAAGGAAACCCTGACTCCAGATTTTACCCTAGGGGGACATTCCCGATATGCTGAGCGGGGCTGGAAGATTGGGTCACATGGGTGGTTTCAGCCTGATCAGTCCCAAATAATACTCCCTGATTCTCAGGTTTAAAACATTACTAACGCCTTACATAAGAGCGCCCATTTTGGAAAAGATAATCTAGAAATCTTGCTTAAGCCTATTCTCTCCCATCCGCAGTTAGCTAAGGTTGTTAAACAGGTCACACAAAATTGTGACACCTGTCTAAAAAATAACCCAAAAACCAGACCTCCTCTAATTACACCTGTCAAACATCGGGGATCATACCCAGGAGCAGACTGGCAAGTAGAATTTACAGCCATGCCCAAGACCCTAGGGTTTTCTTACTTGCGAGTCTTTATTGACACATTCACAGGATGGATCGAAGCGTTCCCTACTGAGACTGAGAGAGCTACAGAAGTCTGTAAAGCTCTGCTGAAGGAGATAGTGCCTAGGTTTGGGCTGCCTCGGTCACTTCAGAGTGACAACGGGCCCTCACTTACAGCCATGGTACCCAGAACCTAGCCACATGCTTAGGCATAAAATACCGTCTCCGCTCATCCTGGAGGCCTAAAGCTTCAGGAAAGGTAGAGAGAGCCAACCAGACTCTTAAAAGGGCTCTGGCTAAGCTATGTCAGAAACACATAATAAGTGGACACATATGCTGCCCATAGCCCTCATGAGGCTACGGACATCCCCCAAACGGCCACTATTGTTAAATCCTTATGAAATGATGTATGGACGTCCATTCTTAACTTCTGATTTGTTTCTTGACGAGGATGCCAATACACTCTTAAAACATATAATTGACCTGGGAAGGTTTCAGCAAGAACTCCAACGGTATGGAGAACAAAGCACAGGAAGACTTGAAAAATCCCCAGGTAAAGCCAGGGGATCAAGTATCAGTAAAGACCTGGCAAGAAAAAGGGAGTCCAAACCAGCTGTCCGAGAAATGGACAGGGCCATATCAGGTTGTTCTAGTGACTTCAACTGCTGTAAAAGTGAAGGGTCTATCTGCCTGGGTCCACAATTCTAGAATAAAACCCTATGGCCTACAGGAGGGGGAGACAGAAACTGAGACTCCAAAGCCAGAAGACAGCTATTCCTGTGAACCTGTTGAAGATCTCAGGCTCTTGTTCAAGCAGAACCCCATCAATCCTGCCTCAGATAAGTAAAATGCATCATATGATGTTCTTCCTCTTTCTAATCATATCTCCCTGTATGGCTATTGATCTCTCCCTAAACGAGGCAAGTTCACTTGCAAACCACACTGCTTCTAAACTCAACCTAACCAGCCCGGGCTGTATCTGCATTAATGACAAAGGTTGGGGGTATGTCCAACCCATCCCAGGGTATCAATATCAAAGGCCCACCCTTCCAGCCGAGCTATGGGCTGTTACTCAGCGCCCCCATGTGGTCGTAATATGGCCTTTTGGGGAAAGGGGGAAAAAAAACTTCATGTCTTGGTACCAGCAACAACTGTCTCTATTTACCCCCTGGATGACATCTGCAATCCCATCTGAGCCCTTATTTTCTCCCATGACTAACATCCCCCAAGTGACCTTCCCTATCTCTCTAAAAAGCCACTTCCTAACAGGGGTGTCAGTGAGAAAGGTAGACGACTCACAAAGTGGGGTGACCATCACTGTTGAAACTGATGGGAAAAACCGGGACAGGCCCTGCAGCTGGGAGACCAGCCGACGCCACCCCCGGACAGCACGCGCCTGGCCCGGCCCGGGGCGCATCCCGGACCCCGAGCGGCCTGGCGAGGCTGCGGGAGCTCTGCCGGGGATTGGGGAGGGGGGTGGCTTGAGCGGGGAGGACGTCTCGATGCCGCCCCACCCCCAGCCCCCCACCATCTCGTTCGCTGCTCAGGGAGAGGTGGCACCGAACGAGCGGGGCATCGGCCCGGGGCCGCGGTCCCCGGAGCCTCCTGCGGGCTTAGGGGCAGCCCAGCCGGGGCCCCAGGTGCCAATCCTACCGGTTGTGCAAACACCCTGGAGTGCCTCAGCCCCGCCCTGTCCCCAAACCAAGGCCCGCCCTGCCCCCACGCCACGGGCCCAGCACAGGCCCTTCCTGAGAGAGCGGACGAGCGACAGCCAGGCACACGGACAGGCACTCGCACGCACCCACGCCAGGTGAGACAGAGGCAGAAAGAGTCGAGGGTTCAGAGAGAGACTGGAAGACAGCGTGTGGGCAGGGGGGGCCTCGGGCAGGATGCCGGGCAGCTTCAGAGACCACCCGGCCCTGAGCAGCCAAAGCGATGGGGGCGGGGGGAGGCCACTGAGCAGCGGCGGGCCTGGAGAGGCCCAGGGTGGGAGGACACCTGAGATCTCCGCGCCCCGCCCCCCTCCCCCCAACCCCCTGCACGCTTGCCAAACCGGGGCGCTCTGACACTAGCTTCTCTGGAGTTTTGTCACTTGAATTTCTCTCCCTCTGCTCAACTGAGTGATGACAGTGTATTGAACAGCTAGGTCATTTCCAAATAAATTAAGCTTACTGTTTCACAGGGCACCCGGACATGTATGGAGAGACCAGCACGGATGCATGGACACCAACCTTGGTAACTGGACAACCAATGGGAAATTACTGTCTGACTCAGGAGAGAGAAAGAAACCCGAACAGATGGAATGAAATGAACAGAAACACAGGTTTTGCAACTCACACCCTAATTCAATTACCAGAAAATAAACAACACTATAGCCATTTTAGAAAAACAATAGACCTCTCCATGACCTTTGGTCGGGTGAGGAGTTCAAACACACTGCAAAAAAAAGCCAACTTTTCCAAGTCGTGAATATGTTAGTACACATTGACTTTTACATTGAAATGTGTAACAAATAAACTTAAAATCATTCACTCACTACATAAGCATGGAAGTATATTAAATATAAAATATGTTCTATAGTATTCAGGAAGCACTTGGCACATCTCTAAGTGTATCAGACCCAAAACTGGAACGTAGTGAAAGAGTCAGGATAGTCTAAAAATGAATCCCTAACTAAAAGAAACACACAGGATTACTGTAGATAAAAAAGTTTAAAGAAGAGAAGCTAGAAATCAGTCAATAAATGTCTTAGGGGTTAGCTTAGAGTGACTAGCCTCTGCGTGACTCTTTAAATTTTTCATGTTTGCAGCTTCCAAATTTTCCATTTTGAGAATAATATTTTCGCCTCCAAACCAGAGTGACTTGGGGACACAAAGGTAGAAGTCGATAATTTTCTTTGCCTATGTCTGAATATTTACAGTCAGAGGTAGAAAAGGAGGAGTCTGTCCCTTGTCTAGATGATGTCAATCCCCAGGTGTGGGATGTCTCCAGCCCTGGTTTAGCCATAAATGTTCCACCAGTAAAGATCTCTCTGAGACCAAATGCTCCCTAGCCCTGGAAAAGACAATATCCCTTAAACCACTAGCTCTTGAAGGTCTTAAACCATTAGTTAACAAATACTGAGATACTGGAACTCGAATCAGCTGTGAGTCCCACTGCAACACCCCAATCATGCCCGTTCAAAAACCAGATGGATCTTACCGATTCGTCCAGGATCTATGAGCTGTTAATGAAGCTGTGGTACCCATCCAGCCCATAGTTCCAAACCCATATACCCTCCTATCCCAAGTCCCAGGAAATGCCAAGTACTTCTCAGTCTTGGACCTTCAAGGTGCTTTCTTTTGCATTCCTCTCCATCCTGAATCCCAAAATCTCTTTGCTTTTGAGTGGCGGGACTTGGAAACAAGAGAGAGCATACAACTCTCAACTGGTCTCAAATACCCCAAGGGTTTAGGGACAGCCCTCATATCTTCGGGACTTCCTCGGGGAGAGAACTAAGGGAATTAACTTTAACAAACAGTAGTCTAATACAGTATGTGTATGACTTGCTCATAGCTAGGCCAGATTTTACCAGCTCTCAAATGGACACTATTTAAAACGCTAACTTTCCTGTATGAAAAGGGTTATCGAGTATCCCCCAAGTAGGCTCAGATTAGCTTAACCCAAGTAAAATACCATGGATTTATAATTACGGAGAGAAAAAGAATGCCTGATCCCGAGGGGAGATCCCTCATCTTAAATTCCCCGTACCCCCAAACAAAACAACCGCTTAGGGGATTTTTAGGAAGGACTGGGTTTTGCAGGATCTGGATTCCTAATTATGGCAATCTGGCCAGACCCCTATATGAAAATTTAAGGGGGAAAGAGGAAGAGCCACTCGACTGGCATGAGACCTGCAAGGGGGCCTTTAATGCCCTAAAAGAGTCCATCACTACAGCCCTAGCTTTAGGCCTCCTCAACCTGGAGAAGCCTTTTAGACTCTATGTTTCTGGAAGGACAGGAACTGCTCTTGAGGTGTTAGAGCAGATGATGTGGCCCGTATTACAACCTGTGGCTTATCTCTCAAAATAACTAGATGAGGTGGCCAGAGGGTGGCCCACTTGCCTCCGGGCAGTAGCAGCCACCGCTCTTATGGTTAAGGAGGCATCTAAGCTGACCCTGGGTCAGCCCACCACAGTGTATACGCCACACCGGGTGCAAGCAGTCTTGGAAACGAAAGGGGACAGGTGGATGACAGGGGGAAGGATCACCCAATACCAAGCCCTCCTCCTTAACACTCCAGAAATAAAGTTGAGGGTCTGCCAGACTTTAAATCCAGCAACCTTACTGCCAGATCCCCCTACCTCCCCTCTGGATCACCAATGCATACAAATCACAGACGAGTTATACTCTTCTCGCCGGGACCTATCAGAGACACTTTTATCTGACTCAGAGGAAAACTGGCACACAGATGGCAGCAGTTTTGTAGAAAAGAGAGAGAGGAAAGCAGGATATGCTGTAGTGAGCCTGGAAGAAACTAAGGAAAGTGGGTCTCTTCCCCCAGACACCTCAGCCCAGAAAGCTGAACTTTTTGCCCTGACAAGAGCTTTGGAGTTAGGAGAAGGAAAGAGGATTAATGTGTGTATGGACTCTAAGTATGCTTTCCTCATTCTGCATGCCCGTGCAGCAATTTGGAAAGAAAGAGGGATGCTCAGTGCCCGAAGCTCTGCTATTAAACACAAAGAGCTCATTCTCAGGCTCCTGGAGGCAGTCAAACTTCCTGCAAAATTAGCTGTCATCCACTGCAAGTGTCAGCAAAAGGGGCAAGAAAAAGAGGCTCAGGGAAATAGGAAAGCTGATCAAGAGGCAGGACGAGCTGCCGGGGAAGCTACCTCTGCCACTGCTATCTGCCCCCTTTTCCCCAAGGAAACCCTGACTCCAGATTTTACCCCAGGGGGACATTCCCGATATGCTGAGCGGGGCTGGGAGATTGGGTCACATGGGTGATTTCAGCCTGATCAGGCCCAAATAATACTCCCTGATTCTCAGGTTTAAAACATTACTAACTCCTTACATAAGAGCGCCCATTTTGGAAAAGGTAATCTAGAAATCTTGCTTAAGCCTATTCTCTCCCATCCCCAGTTAGCTACGGTTGTGAAACAAGTCACACAAAATTGTGACACCTGTCTAAAAAATAACCCAAAAACCAGACCTCCTCTAATTACACCTGTAAAACATCGGGGATCATACCCAGGAGCGGACTGGCAATGCCGCTCCGCATTTAGAATTTACAGCCATGCCCAAGACCCAATGGTTTTCTTACTTGCTAGTCTTTATTGACACATTCACAGGATGGATCGAAGCATTCCCTACTGAGACTGAGAGAGCTACAGAAGTCTGTAAAGCTCTGTTGAAGGAGATAGTGCCTAGGTTTGGGCTGCCTCGGTCACTTCAGAGTAACAACGGGCCCTCACTTACAGCCACGATACCCCAGAACCTAGCCGCACTCTTAGGCATAAAATACCAGCTCCGCTCATCCTGGAGGCCTCAAGCTTCAGGAAAGGTAGAGAGAGCCAACCAGACTCTTAAAAGTGCTCTGGCTAAGCTATGACAGAAACACATAATATGTGGACATATATGCTGCCCATAGCTCTGATGAGGCTACGGACATCCCCCAAACGGCCACTATTGTTAAGTCCTTATGAAATGATGTATGGACGACCATTCTTAACTTCTGATTTGTTTCTTGACGAGGATGCCAATACACTCTTAAAACATATAATTGACCTGGGAAGGTTTCAGCAAGAACTCCAACGGTATGGAGAACAAACCACAGGAAGACTTGAAAAATCCCCAGGTAAAGCCAGGGGATCAAGTATCAGTAAAGACCTGGCAAGAAAAAGGGAGTCCAAACCAGCTGTCCGAGAAATGGACAGGGCCATATCAGGTTGTTCTAGATACTTCAACTGCTGTAAAAGTGAAGGGTCTATCTGCCTGGGTCCACAATTCTAAAATAAAACCCTATGGCCTACAGGAAGGGGAGACAGAAACTGAGATTCCAAAGCCAGAGGACAGCTATTCCTGTGAACCTGTTGAAGATCTCAGGCTCTTGTTCAAGCAGAACCCCATCAATCCTGCCTCAGATAAGTAAAATGCATCATATGATGTTCTTCCTCTTTCTAATCATATCTCCCTGTATGGCTATTGATGTCTCCCTAAACGAGGCATGTTCACTTGCAAACCACACTGCTTCTCAACTCAACCTAAGCAGCCCGGGCTGCATCTGCATTAATGACAAAGGTTGGGGGTATGTCCAACCCATCCCAGGGTATCACTATCAAAGGCCCACCCTTCCAGCCGAGCTATGGGCTGTTACTCAGCGCCCCCATGTGGTCGTAATATGGCCATTTGGGGAAAGGGGGAAAAAAAACTTCATGTCTTGGTACCAGCAACAACTGTCTCTATTTACCCCCTGGATGACATCTGCAATCCCACCTGAGCCCTTATTTTCTCTCATGCCTAACATCCCTCAAGTGACCTTTCCTGTCTCTCTAAAAAGCCACTCCCTAACAGGGGTGTCAGTGAGAAATCTAGACGACTCACAATGTGGGGTGACCGTCACTGTTGAAACTGATGGGAAAAACCGGGACAGGCCCTGCAGCTGGGAGACCAGCCGACGCCACCCCCGGCCAGCACGCGTCTGGCCCGTCCCGGGGCGCTTCACGGATCCCGAGCGGCCTTGCTAGGCTGCGGGAGCTCTGCCGGGGGTTGGGGAGGGGGGTGGCTTGAGCGGGGAGGACGTCTCGGTGCCCCCCAACCCCACGCCCCCCACCATCCCGTTCGCTGCTCAGGGTCACGTGGCTCCGGACGAGCGGGGCGACGGCCCGGGGCCGCGGTCCGCGGAGACTCCTGCGGGCTTAGGGGCAGCCCAGCCGGGGCCACAGGCGCCCATCCTGCCGGCTGTGCAAACCCCCTGGAGTGCCTCAGCCCCGGCCTGTCCCCAAACCGAGGCGCGCCCTGCCCGCACGCCACGGGCCCAGCACAGGACCTTCCTGAGAGCCCGGACGAGCGACAGCCAGGCACACGGACAGGCACTCGCACGCACCCACGCCAGGTGAGACAGAGGCAGAAAGAGTCGAGGGTTCAGAGAGAGACTGGAAGACAGCGTGTAGGCAGGGGGGGCCTCGGGCAGGATGCCGGGCAGCTTCAGAGACCACCCGGCCCTGAGCAGCCAAAGCGATGGGGCCGTGGGGAGGCCACTGAGCAGCGGCGGACCTGGAGAGGCCCAGGATGGGAGGACACCTGAGATCTCCGCGCTCCGCGCCCCGCCCCCCTCCCCCCAACCCCCTGCACGCTTGCCACGCCGGGGCGCTCTGACACTAGCTTCTCTGGAGTTTTGTCACTTGAATTTCTCTCCCTCTGCTCAACTGAGTGATGACAGTGTATTGAACAGCTAGGTCATTTCCAAATAAATTAAGCTTAGTGTTTCACAGGACACCCGGACATGTATGGAGAGACCAGCACGGATGCATGGACACCAACCGTGGTAACTGGACAATCAATGGGAAATTACTGTCTGACTCAGGAGAGAGAAAGAAACCCGAACAGATGGAATGAAATGAACAGAAACACAAGCTTTGCAACTCACACCCTAATTCAATTACCAGAAAATAAACAACACTATAACCATTTTAGAAAAACAATAGACCTCTCCATGACCTTTGGTCGGATGAGGAGTTCAAACACACAGCAAAAAAACCAACTTTTCCAAGTCGTGAATATGTTAGTTCACACATTGATTTTTACATTGAAATGTGTAACAAATAAATTTAAATCATTGACTCACTACATAATCATGGAAGTATTTTAAATATAAAATATGATCTATAGTATTCAGGAAGCACTTGGCACATCTCTAAGTGTATCAGACCCAAAACTGGAACGTAGTGGAACAGTCAGGATAATCTAAAAATGAATCCCTAACTAAAAGTAACACACAGGATTACTGTAGATAAAAAAGGTTAAAGAAGAGAAGCTAGAAATCAGTCAATAAATGTCTTAGTGGTTAGCTTAGAGTGACTAGCCTCTGCGTGACTCTTTAAATTTTTCATGTTTGCAGCTTCCAAATTTTCCATTTTGAGAATAATACGTTCGCCTCCAAACCAGAGTGACTTGGGGACACAAAGGTAGAAGTCGATAATTTTCTTTGCCTATGTCTGAATATTTACAGTCAGAGGTAGAAAAGGAGGAGTCTGTCCCTTGTCTAGATGATGTCAATCCCCAGGTGTGGGATGTCTCCAGCCCTGGTTTAGCCATAAATGTTCCACCAGTAAAGATTTCTCTGAGACCAAATGCTCCCTAGCCCTGGAAAAGACAATATCCCTTAAAACCAGTAGCACTTGAGGGTCTTAAACCATTAGTTAACAAATACCGAGATACTGGAACTCGAATCAGCTGTGAGTCCCCCTGCAACACCCCAATCTTGCCCGTTCAAAAACCAGATGGATCTTACCGATTCGTCCAGGATCTATGAGCTGTTAATGAAGCTGTGGTTCCCATCCACCCCATAGTCCCAAACCCATATACCCTCCTATCCCAAGTTCCAGGAAATGCCAAGTACTTCTCAGTCTTGGACCTTCAAGGTGCTTTCTTTTGCATTCCTCTCCATCCTGAATCCTAAAAACTCTTTGCTTTTGAGTGGCGGGACTTGGAAACAAGAGAGACCATACAACTCTCGACTGGACTCGACTACCACAGGGGTTTAGGCACAGCAATCATATCTTCGGGACTTCCTCGGGGAGAGAACTAAGGGAATTAACTTTAACAAACAGTAGTCTAATACAGTACGTGGATGACTTGCTCATAGCTAGACCAGATTGTACCAGCACTCAAATGGACACTGTTTAAAACGCTAAATTTCCTGTATGAAAAGTGTTATCGAGTATCACACAAGTAGGCTCAGATTAGCTTAACCCAAGGAAAATACCTTGGATTTATAATTACGGAGAGAAAAATAATGCCTGATACCGAGGCGAGATCCTTCAACTTAAATACCCCGTACCCCCAAACAAAACAGCTTAGGGGATTTTTAGGAAGGACCGGGTTTTGCAGGATCTGAATTCCTAATTATGGCAATCTGGCCAGACCCCTATATGAAAATTTAAGGGGGAAAGAGGATGAGCCCCTCGACTGGCATGAGAACTGCAAGGTGGCCTTTAATGACCTAAAAGAGTCCATCACTACAGCCCCAGCTTTAGGCATCCCCAACCTGGAGAAGCCTTTTAGACTCTATGTTTCTGGAAGGACAGGAACTGCTCTTGGGGTGTTAGAGCAGATGATGGGGCCCGTATTACAACCTGTGGCTTATCTCTCAAAATAACTAGATGAGGTGGCCAGAGGTTGGCCCACTTGCCTCCGGGCAGTAGCAGCCACCGCTCTTATGGTTAAGGAGGCATCTAAGCTGACCCTGGGTCAGCCCACCACAGTGTATACGCCTCACCGGGTGCAAGCAGTCTTGGAAACGAAAGGGGACAGGTGGATGACAAGGGGAAGGATCACCAAGCCCTCCTCCTTGACACTCCAGAGATAAAGTTGAGGGTCTGCCAGACTTTAAAACCAGCAACCTTACTGCCAGATCCCCCTACCTCCCCTCTGTATCACCAATGCATACAAATCACAGACGAGTTATACTCTTTTCGCCGGGACCTATCAGAGACACCTTTATGTGACCCAAGGAAAACTGGCACACAGATGGCAGCAGTTTTGTAGAAAAGGGAGAGAGGAAAGCAGGATATGCTGTAGCGAGCCTGGAAGAAACTAAGGAAAGTGGGTCTCTTCCCCCAGACACCTCAGCCCAGAAAGCTGAACTTTTTGCCCTGACAAGAGCTTTGGAGTTAGGCGAAGGAAAGGGGATTAATGTGTGTATGGACTCTAAGTATGCTTTCCTCATTCTGCATGCCCGTGCAGCAATTTGGAAAGACAGAGGGATGCTCAGTGCCCGAAGCTCTGCTATTAAACACAAAGAGCTCATTCTCAGGCTCCTGGAGGCAGTCAAACTTCCTGCAAAATTAGCTGTCATCCACTGCAAGAGTCACCAAAAGGGGCAAGAAAAAGAGGCTCAGGGAAATAGGAAAGCTGATCAAGAGGCAGGATGAGCTGTCGTGGAAGCTACCTCTGCCACTGCTATCTGCCACCTTTTCCCCAAGGAAACCCTGACTCCAGATTTTACACCATGGGGACATTCCCGATATGCTGAGGGGTGCTGGGAGATTGGGTCACATGGGTGGTTTCAGCCTGATCAGGCCCAAATAATACTCCATGATTCTTAGGTTTAAAACATTACTAACTCCTTACATAAGAGCACCCATTTTGGAAAAGATAATCTAGAAATCTTGCTTAAGCCTATTCTCTCCCATCCCCAGTTAGCTAAGGTTGTTAAACAGGTCACACAAAACTGTGACACCTGTCTAAAAAATAACCCAAAAACCAGACCTCCTCTAATTACACCTGTCCAACATCGGGGATCATACCCAGGAGTGGACTGGCAAGTAGAATTTACAGCCATGCCCAAGACCCAAGGGTTTTCTTACTTGCTAGTCTTTATTGACACATTCACAGGATGGATCGAAGCATTCCCTACTGAGACTGAGAGAGCTACAGAAGTCTGTAAAGCTCTGTTGAAGGAGATAGTGCCTAGGTTTGGGCTGCCTCGGGCACTTCAGAGTGACAACGGGCCCTCATTTACAGCCACGATACCCCAGAACCTAGCCGCATGCTTTAGCATAAAATACCGGCTCCGCTCATCCTGGAGGCCTCAAGCTTCAGGAAAGGTAGAGAGAGCCAACCAGACTCTTAAAAGGGCTCTGGCTAAGCTATGTAAGAAACACATAATAAGTGGACACATATGCTGCCCATAGCCCTCATGAGGCTACGGACATCCCCCAAAAGGCCACTATTGTTAAGTCCTTATGAAATGATGTAAGGACGACCATTCTTAACTTCTGATTTGTTTCTTGACGAGGATGCCAATACACTCTTAAAACATATAATTGACCTGGGAAGGTTTCAGCAAGAACTCCAATGGTATGGAATACAAACCAGTGGAAGACTTGAAAAATCCCCAGGTAAAGCCAGGGGATCAAGTATCAGTAAAGACCTGGCAAGAAAAAGGGAGTCCCAACCAGCTGTCCGAGAAATGGACAGGGCCATATCAGGTTGTTCTAGTGACTTCAACTGCTGTAAAAGTGAAGGGTCTATCTGGCTGGGTCCACAATTCTAGAATAAAACCCTATGGCCTACAGGAGGGGGAGACAGAAACTGAGACTCCAAAGCCAGAGGACAGCTATTCCTGTGAACCTGTTGAAGATCTCAGGCTCTTGTTAAAGCAGAACCCCATCAATCCTGCCTCAGATAAGTAAAATGCATCATATGATGTTCTTCCTCTTTCTAATCATACCTCCCTGTATGGCTATTGATCTCTCCCTAAACGAGGCATGTTCACTTGCAAACCACACTGCTTCTCAACTCAACCTAAGCAGCCCGGGCTGCATCTGCATTAATGACAAAGGTTGGGGGTATGTCCAACCCATCCCAGGGTATCACTATCAAATGCCCACCCTTCTAGCCGAGCTATGGGCTGTTACTCAGCGCCCCCATGTGGTCGTAATATGGCCTTTTGGGGAAAGGGGGAAAAAAAACTTCATGTCTTGGTACCAGCAACAACTGTCTCTATTTACCCCCTGGATGACATCTGCAATCCCACCTGAGCCCTTATTTTCTCTCATGACTAACATCCCCCAAGTGACCTTCCCTATCTCTCTAAAAAGCCACTCCCTAACAGGGGTGTCAGTGAGAAATCTAGACGACTCACAATGTGGGGTGACCGTCACTGTTGAAACTGATGGGAAAATCCGGGACAGGCCCTGCAGCTGGGAGACCAGCCGACGCCACCCCCGGCCAGCACGCGCCTGGCCCGGCCCGGGGCGCTTCCCGGACACCGAGCGGCCTGGCGAGGCTGCGGGAGCTCTGGCGGGGTTTGGGGAGGGGGGTGGCTTGAGCGGGGAGGACGTCTCGGTGCCCCCCCAACCCCCCGCCCCCCACCATCCCGTTCGCTGCTCAGGGTCACGTGGATCCGGACGAGCGGGGCGTCGGTCCGGGGCCGCGGTCCCCGGAGCCTCCTGCGGGCTTAGGGGCAGCCCAGCCGGGGCCACAGGCGCCCATCCTGCCGGCTGTGCAAACCCCCTGGAGTGCCTCAGCCCCGCCCTGTCCCCAAACCGAGGCCCGCCCTGCCCCCACGCCACGGGCCCAGCACAGGACTTTCCAGAGAGAGCGGACGAGCGACAGCCAGGCACACGGACAGGCACTCGCACGCACCCACGCCAGGTGAGACAGAGGCAGAAAGAATCGAGGGTTCAGAGAGAGACTGGAAGACAGCGTGTGGGCAGGGCGGGCCTCGGGCAGGATGCCGGGCAGCTGCAGAGACCACCCGGCCCTGAGCAGCCAAAGCGATGGGGGCGGGGGGAGGCCACTGAGCAGCGGCGGGCCTGGAGAGGCCCAGGGTGGGAGGACACCTGAGATCTCCGCGCTCCGCGCCCCGCCCCCCTCCCCCCAACCCCCTGCACGCATGCCACGCCGGGGCGCTCTGACACTAGCTTCTCTGGAGTTTTGTCACTTGAATTTCTCTCCCTCTGCTCAACTGAGTGATGACAGTGTATTGAACAGCTAGGTCATTTCCAAATAAATTAAGCTTAGTGTTTCACAGGACACCCGGACATGTATGGAGAGACCAGCACGGATGCATGGACACCAACCTTGGTAACTGGACAACCAATGGGAAATTACTGTCTGACTCAGGAGAGAGAAAGAAACCCGAACAGATGGAATGAAATGAACAGAAACACAGGCTTTGCAACTCACACCCTAATTCAATTACCAGAAAATAAACAACACTATAACCATTTTAGAAAACAATAGACCTCTCTATGACCTTTGGTCGGGTGAGGAGTTCAAACACACACCAAAAAAAAAGCCAACTTTTCCAAGTCGTGAATATGTTAGTTCACACATTGACTTTTACATTGAAATGTGTAACAAATAAACTTAAAATCATTAACTCACTACATAAGCATGGAAGTATTTTAAATATAAACTATGTTCTATAGTATTCAGGAAGCACTTGGCACATCTCTAAGTGTATCAGACCCAAAACTGGAACGTAGTGGAAGAGGCAGGATAGTCTAAAAATGAATCCCTAACTAAAAGGAACACACAGGATTACTGTAGATAAAAAAGGTTAAAGAAGAGAAGCTAGAAATCAGTCAATAAATGTCTTAGGGGTTAGCTTAGAGTGACTAGCCTCTGCGTGACTCTTTAAATTTTTCATGTTTGCAGCTTCCAAATTTTCCATTTTGAGAATAATACTTTCGCCTCCAAACCAGAGTGACTTGGGGACACAAAGGTAGAAGTCGATAATTTTCTTTGCCTATGTCTGAATATTTACAGTCAGAGGTAGAAAAGGAGGAGTCTGTCCCTTGTCTAGATGATGTCAATCCCCAGGTGTGGGATGTCTCCAGGCCTGGTTTAGCCATAAATGTTCCACCAGTAAAGATTTCTCTGAGACCAAGTGCTCCCTAGCCCTGGAAAAGACAATATCCCTTAAAACCAGTAGCTCTTGAGGGTCTTAAACCATTAGTTAACAAATACCGAGATACTGGAACTCGAATCAGCTGTGAGTCCCCCTGCAACACCCCAATCTTGCCCGTTCAAAAACCAGATGGATCTTATCGATTCGTCCAGGATCTAAGAGCTGTTAATGAAGCTGTGGTTCCCATCCACCCCATAGTCCCAAACCCATATACCCTCCTATCCCAAGTCCCAGGAAATGCCAAGTACTTCTCAGTCTTGGACCTTCAAGGTGCTTTCTTTTGCATTCCTCTCCATCCTGAATCCCAAAAACTCTTTGCTTTTGAGTGGCGGGACTTGGAAACAAGAGAGACCATACAACTCTCGACTGGACTCGACTACCCCAAGGGTTTAGGGACAGCCCTCATATCTTCGGGACTTCCTCGGGGAGAGAACTAAGGGAATTAACTTTAACAAACAGTAGTCTAATACAGTATGTGGATGACTTGCTCATAGCTAGGCCAGATTTTACCAGCTCTCAAATGGACACTATTTAAAACGCTAACTTTCCTGTATGAAAAGGGTTATCGAGTATCCCCCAAGTAGGCTCAGATTAGCTTAACCCAAGTAAAATACCTTGGATTTATAATTACGGAGAGAAGAAGAATGCCTGACCCCGAGGGGAGATCCCTCATCTTAAATGCCCCGTACCCCCAAACAAAACAACAGCTTAGGCGATTTTTAGGAAGGACCGGGTTTTGCAGGATCTGGATTCCTAATTATGGCAATCTGGCCAGACCCCTATATGAAAATTTAAGGGGGAAAGAGGAAGAGCCACTCGACTGGCATGAGACCTGCAAGGTGGCTTTTAATGCCCTAAAAGAGTTCATCACTACAGCCCCAGCTTTAGGCCTCCCCAACCTGGAGAAGCCTTTTAGACTCTATGTTTCTGGAAGGACAGGAACTGTTCTTGGGGTGTTAGAGCAGATGATGGGGCCCGTATAACAACCTGTGGCTTATCTCTCAAAATAACTAGATGAGGTGGCCAGAGGGTGGCCCACTTGCCTCCGGGCAGTAGCAGGCACCGCTCTTATGGTTAAGGAGGCATCTAAGCTGACCCTGGGTCAGCCCACTACAGTGTATACGCCTCACCGGGTGCAAGCAGTCTTGGAAACGAAAGGGGACAGGTGGATGACAGGAGGAAGGATCACCCAATACCAAGCCCTCCTCCTTGACACTCCAGAAATAAAGTTGAGGGTCTGCCAGACTTTAAATCCAGCAACCTTACTGCCAGATCCCCCTACCTCCCCTCTGGATCACCAATGCACACAAATCACAGACGATTTATACTCTTCTCGCCGGGACCTATCAGAGACACCTTTATCTGACCCAGAGGAAAACTGGCACACAAATGGCAGCAGTTTTGTAGAAAAGGGAGAGAGGAAAGCAGCATATGCTGTAACAAGCCTGGAAGAAACTAAGGAAAGTGGGTCTCTTCCCCCAGACACCTCAGCCCAGAAAGCTGAACTTTTTGCCCTGACAAGAGCTTTGGAGTTAGGAGAAGGAAAGAGGATTAATGTGTGTATGGACTCTAAGTATGCTTTCCTCATTCTGCATGCCCGTGCAGCAATTTGGAAAGAAAGAGGGATGCTCTGTGACCGAAGATCTGCTATTAAACACAAAGAGCTCATTCTCAGGCTCCTGGAGGCAGTCAAACTTCCTGCAAAATTAGCTGTCATCCACTGCAAGAGTCACCAAAAGTGGCAAGAAAAAGAGGCTCAGGGAAATAGGAAAACTGATCAAGAGGCAGGACGAGCTGCCGGGGAAGCTACCTCTGCCACTGCTATCTGCCCCTTTTCCCCATGGAAACCCTGACTCCAGATTTTACCCCAGGGGGACATTCCCGATATGCTGAGCGGGGCTGGGAGATTGGGTCACATGGGTGGTTTCAGCCTGATCAGGCCCAAATAATACTCCCTGATTCTCAGGTTTAAAACATTACTAACTCCTTACATAAGAGCGCCCATTTTGGAAAAGATAATCTAGAAATCTTGCTTAAGCCTATTCTCTCCCATCCCCTGTTAGCTAAGGTTGTTAAACAAGTCACACAAAATTGTGACACCTGTCTAAAAAATAACCCAAAAACCAGACCTCCTCTAATTACACATGTCCAACATCGGGGATCATACCCAGGAGCGGACTGGCAAGTAGAATTTACAGCCATGCCCAAGACCCAAGGGTTTTCTTACTTGCGAGTCTTCATTGACACATTCACAGGATGGATCGATGCGTTCCCTACTGAGACTGAGAGAGCTACAGAAGTCTGTTAAGCTCTGCTGAAGGAGATAGTGCCTAGGTTTGGGCTGCCTCGGTCACTTCAGAGTGACAACAGGCCCTCACTTACAGCCACGATACCCCAGAACATAGCCACATGCTTAGGCATAAAATAACAGCTCCGCTCATCCTGGAGGCCTCAAGCTTCAGGAAAGGTAGAGAGAGCCAACCAGACTCTTAAAAGGGCTCTGGCTAAGCTATGTCAGAAACACATAATAAGTGGACACATATGCTGCCCATAGCCCTCATGAGGCTACGGACATCCCCCAAACGGCCACTATTGTTAAGTCCTTATGAAATGATGTATGGACGACCATTCTGAACTTCTGATTTGTTTCTTGACGAGGATGCCAATACACTCTTAAAACATATAATTGACCTGGGAAGGTTTCAGCAAGAACTCCAACGGTATGGAGAACAAACCACAGGAAGACTTGAAAAATCCCCAGGTAAAGCCAGGGGATCAAGTATCAGTAAAGACCTGGCAAGAAAAAGGGAGTCCAAACCAGCTGTCTGAGAAATGGACAGGGCCATATCAGGTTGTTCTAGTGACTTCAACTGCTGTAAAAGTGAAGGGTCTATCTGCCTGGGTCCACAATTCTAGAATAAAACCCTATGGCCTACAGGAGGGGGAGACAGAAACTGAGACTCCAAAGCCAGAGGACAGCTATTCCTGTGAACCTGTTGAAGATCTCAGGCTCTTGTTCAAGCAGAACCCCATCAATCCTGCCTCAGATAAGTAAAATGCATCATATGATGTTCTTCCTCTTTCTAATCAAATCTCCCTGTATGGCTATTGATCTCTCCCTAAACGAGGCATGTTCACTTGCAAACCACACTGCTTCTCAACTCAACCTAACCAGCCCGGGCTGCATCTGCATTAATGACAAAGGTTGGGGGTATGTCCAACCCATCCCAGGGTATCACTATCAAAGGCCCACCCTTCCAGCCGAGCTATGGGCTGTTACTCAGCGCCCCCATGTGGTCGTAATATGGCCTTTTGGGGAAAGGGGGAAAAAAAACTTCATGTCTTGGTACCAGCAACAACTGTCTCTATTTACCCCCTGGATGACATCTGCAATCCCACCTGAGCCCTTATTTTCTCTCATGCCTAACATCCCTCAAGTGACCTTCCCTATCTCTCTAAAAAGCCACTCCCTAACAGGGGTGTCAGTGAGAAATCTAGACGACTCACAATGTGGGGTGACCGTCACTGTTGAAACTGATGGGAAAAACCGGGACAGGCCCTGCAGCTGGGAGACCAGCCGACGCCACCCCCGGCCAGCACGCGCCTGGCCCGGCCCGGGGCGCTTCCCGGACACCGAGCGGCCAGGCGAGGCTGCGGGAGCTCTGGCGGGGTTTGGGGAGGGGGGTGGCTTGAGCGGGGAGGACGTCTCGGTGCCCCCCCAACCCCCCGCCCCCCACCATCCCGTTCGCTGCTCAGGGTCACGTGGATCCGGACGAGCGGGGCGTCGGTCCGGGGCCACGGTCCCCGGAGCCTCCTGCGGGCTTAGGGGCAGCCCAGCCGGGGCCACAGGCGCCCATCCTGCCGGCTGTGCAAACCCCCTGGAGTGCCTCAGCCCCGCCCTGTCCCCAAACCGAGGCCCGCCCTGCCCCCACGCCACGGGCCCAGCACAGGACCTTCCAGAGAGAGCGGACGAGCGACAGCCAGGCACACGGACAGGCACTCGCATGCACCCACGCCAGGTGAGACAGAGGCAGAAAGAGTCGAGGGTTCAGAGAGAGACTGGAAGACAGTGTGTGGGCAGGACGGGCCTCGGGCAGGATGCCGGGCAGCTGCAGAGACCACCCGGCCCTGAGCAGCCAAAGCGATGGGGGCGGGGAGAGGCCACTGAGCAGCGGCGGGCCTGGAGAGGCCCAGGGTGGGAGGACACCTGAGATCTCCGCGCTCCGCGCCCCGCCCCCCTCCCCCCAACCCCCTGCACGCATGCCACGCCGGGGCGCTCTGACACTAGCTTCTCTGGAGTTTTGTCACTTGAATTTCTCTCCCTCTGCTCAACTGAGTGATGACAGTGTATTGAACAGCTAGGTCATTTCCAAATAAATTAAGCTTAGTGTTTCACAGGACACCCGGACATGTATGGAGAGACCAGCACAGATGCATGGACACCAACCTTGGTAACTGGACAACCAATGGGAAATTACTGTCTGACTCAGGAGAGAGAAAGAAACCCGAACAGATGGAATGAAATGAACAGAAACACAGGCTTTGCAACTCACACCCTAATTCAATTACCAGAAAATAAACAACACTATAACCATTTTAGAAAAACAATAGACCTCTCTATGACCTTTGGTCGGGTGAGGAGTTCAAACACACAGCAAAAAAAAGCCAACTTTTCCAAGTCGTGAATATGTTAGTTCACACATTCACTTTTACATTTAAATGTGTAACAAATAAACTTAAAATCATTGACTCACTACATAAGCATGGAAGTATTTTAAATATAAACTATGTTCTATAGTATTCAGGAAGCACTTGGCACATCTCTAAGTGTATCCGACCCAAAACTGGAACGTAGTGGAAGAGGCAGGATAGTCTAAAAATGAATCCCTAACTAAAAGGAACACACAGGATTACTGTAGATAAAAAAGGTTAAAGAAGAGAAGCTAGAAATCAGTCAATAAATGTCTTAGGGGTTAGCTTAGAGTGACTAGCCTCTGCGTGACTCTTTAAATTTTTCATGTTTGCAGCTTCCAAATTTTCCATTTTGAGAATAATACTTTCGCCTCCAAACCAGAGTGACTTGGGGACACAAAGGTAGAAGTCGATAATTTTCTTTGCCTATGTCTGAATATTTACAGTCAGAGGTAGAAAAGGAGGAGTCTGTCCCTTGTCTAGATGATGTCAATCCCCAGGTGTGGGATGTCTCCAGCCCTGGTTTAGCCATAAATGTTCCACCAGTAAAGATTTCTCTGAGACCAAGTGCTCCCTAGCCCTGGAAAAGACAATATCCCTTAAAACCAGTAGCTCTTGAGGGTCTTAAACCATAAGTTAACAAATACCGAGATACTGGAACTCGAATCAGCTGTGAGTCCCCCTGCAACACCCCAATCTTGCCCGTTCAAAAACCAGATGGATCTTATCGATTCGTCCAGGATCTAAGAGCTGTTAATGAAGCTGTGGTTCCCATCCACCCCATAGTCCCAAACCCATATACCCTCCTATCCCAAGTCCCAGGAAATGCCAAGTACTTCTCAGTCTTGGACCTTCAAGGTGCTTTCTTTTGCATTCCTCTCCATCCTGAATCCCAAAAACTCTTTGCTTTTGAGTGGCGGGACTTGGAAACAAGAGAGACCATACAACTCTCGACTGGACTCGACTACCCCAAGGGTTTAGGGACAGCCCTCATATCTTCGGGACTTCCTCGGGGAGAGAACTAAGGGAATTAACTTTAACAAACAGTAGTCTAATACAGTATGTGGATGACTTGCTCATAGCTAGGCCAGATTTTACCAGCTCTCAAATGGACACTATTTAAAACGCTAACTTTCCTGTATGAAAAGGGTTATCGAGTATCCCCCAAGTAGGCTCAGATTAGCTTAACCCAAGTAAAATACCTTGGATTTATAATTACGGAGAGAAGAAGAATGCCTGACCCCGAGGGGAGATCCCTCATCTTAAATGCCCCGTACCCCCAAACAAAACAACAGCTTAGGGGATTTTTAGGAAGGACCGGGTTTTGCAGGATCTGGATTCCTAATTACGGCAATCTGGCCAGACCCCTATATGAAAATTTAAGGGGGAAAGAGGAAGAGCCACTCGACTGGCATGAGACCTGCAAGGTGGCTTTTAATGCCCTAAAAGAGTTCATCACTACAGACCCAGCTTTAGGCCTCCCCAACCTGGAGAAGCCTTTTAGACTCTATGTTTCTGGAAGGACAGGAACTGCTCTTGGGGTGTTAGAGCAGATGATGGGGCCCGTATAACAACCTGTGGCTTATCTCTCAAAATAACTAGATGAGGTGGCCAGAGGGTGGCCCACTTGCCTCCGGGCAGTAGCAGGCACCGCTCTTATGGTTAAGGAGGCATCTAAGCTGACCCTGGGTCAGCCCACTACAGTGTATACGCCTCACCGGGTGCAAGCAGTCTTGGAAACGAAAGGGGACAGGTGGATGACAGGAGGAAGGATTACCCAATACCAAGCCCTCCTCCTTGACACTCCAGAAATAAAGTTGAGGGTCTGCCAGACTTTAAATCCAGCAACCTTACTGCCAGATCCCCCTACCTCCCCTCTGGATCACCAATGCACACAAATCACAGACGATTTATACTCTTCTCGCCGGGACCTATCAGAGACACCTTTATCTGACCCAGAGGAAAACTGGCACACAGATGGCAGCAGTTTTGTAGAAAAGGGAGAGAGGAAAGCAGCATATGCTGTAGCAAGCCTGGAAGAAACTAAGGAAAGTGGGTCTCTTCCCCCAGACACCTCAGCCCAGAAAGCTGAACTTTTTGCCCTGACAAGAGCTTTGGAGTTAGGAGAAGGAAAGAGGATTAATGTGTGTATGGACTCTAAGTATGCTTTCCTCATTCTGCATGCCCTTGCAGCAATTTGGAAAGAAAGAGGGATGCTCAGTGCCCGAAGATCTGCTATTAAACACAAAGAGCTCATTCTCAGGCTCCTGGAGGCAGTCAAACTTCCTGCAAAATTAGCTGTCATCCACTGCAAGAGTCACCAAAAGGGGCAAGAAAAAGAGGCTCAGGGAAATAGGAAAGCTGATCAAGAGGCAGGACGAGCTGCCGGGGAAGCTACCTCTGCCACTGCTATCTGCCCCTTTTCCCCATGGAAACCCTGACTCCAGATTTTACCCCAGGGGGACATTCCCGATATGCTGAGCGGGGCTGGGAGATTGGGTCACATGGGTTTTTTCAGCCTGATCAGGCCCAAATAATACTCCCTGATTCTCAGGTTTAAAACATTACTAACTCCTTACATAAGAGCGCCCATTTTGGAAAAGATAATCTAGAAATCTTGCTTAAGCCTATTCTCTCCCATCCCCAGTTAGCTAAGGTTGTTAAACAAGTCACACAAAATTGTGACACCTGTCTAAAAAATAACCCAAAAACCAGACCTCCTCTAATTACACCTGTCCAACATCGGGGATCATACCCAGGAGTGGACTGGCAAGTAGAATTTACAGCCATGCCCAAAACCCAAGGGTTTTCTTACTTGCGAATCTTTATGGACACATTCACAGGATGGATCGAAGCGTTCCATACTGAGACTGAGAGAGCTACAGAAGTCTGTAAAGCTCTGCTGAAGGAGATAGTGCCTAGGTTTGGGCTGCCTCGGTCACTTCAGAGTGACAACGGGCCCTCACTTACAGCCACGATACCCCAGAACCTAGCGACATGCTTAGGCATAAAATAACAGCTCCGCTCATCCTGGAGGCCTCAAGCTTCAGGAAAGGTAGAGAGAGCCAACCAGACTCTTAAAAGGGCTCTGGCTAAGCTATGTCAGAAACACATAATAAGTGGACACATATGCTGCCCATAGCCCTCATGAGGCTACGGACATCCCCCAAACGGCCACTATTGTTAAGTCCTTATGAAATGATGTATGGACGACCATTCTGAACTTCTGATTTGTTTCTTGACGAGGATGCCAATACACTCTTAAAACATATAATTGACCTGGGAAGGTTTCAGCAAGAACTCCAACGGTATGGAGAACAAACCACAGGAAGACTTGAAAAATCCCCAGGTAAAGCCAGGGGATCAAGTATCAGTAAAGACCTGGCAAGAAAAAGGGAGTCCAAACCAGCTGTCTGAGAAATGGACAGGGCCATATCAGGTTGTTCTAGTGACTTCAACTGCTGTAAAAGTGAAGGGTCTATCTGCCTGGGTCCACAATTCTAGAATAAAACCCTATGGCCTACAGGAGGGGGAGACAGAAACTGAGACTCCAAAGCCAGAGGACAGCTATTCCTGTGAACCTGTTGAAGATCTCAGGCTCTTGTTCAAGCAGAACCCCATCAATCCTGCCTCAGATAAGTAAAATGCATCATATGATGTTCTTCCTCTTTCTAATCAAATCTCCCTGTATGGCTATTGATCTCTCCCTAAACGAGGCATGTTCACTTGCAAACCACACTGCTTCTCAACTCAACCTAACCAGCCCGGGCTGCATCTGCATTAATGACAAAGGTTGGGGTTATGTCCAACCCATCCCAGGGTATCACTATCAAAGGCCCACCCTTCCAGCCGAGCTATGGGCTGTTACTCAGCGCCCCCATGTGGTCGTAATATGGCCTTTTGGGGAAAGGGGGAAAAAAAACTTCATGTCTTGGTACCAGCAACAACTGTCTCTATTTACCCCCTGGATGACATCTGCAATCCCACCTGAGCCCTTATTTTCTCTCATGACTAACATCCCCCAAGTGACCTTCCCTATCTCTCTAAAAAGCCACTCCCTAACAGGGGTGTCAGTGAGAAATCTAGACGACTCACAATGTGGGGTGACCGTCACTGTTGAAACTGATGTGAAAAACCGGGACAGGCCCTGCAGCTGGGAGACCAGCCGACGCCACCCCCGGCCAGCACGCGCCTGGCCCGGCCCGGGGCGCTTCCCGGACACCGAGCGGCCAGGCGAGGCTGCGGGAGCTCTGGCGGGGTTTGGGGAGGGGGGTGACTTGAGCGGGGAGGACGTCTCGGTGCCCCCCCACCCCCGGCACCCAACCATTCCGTTCGCTGCTCAGGGTCACGTGGATCCGGACGAGCGGGGCGTCGGTCCGGGGCCGCGGTCCCCGGAGCCTCCTGCGGGCTTAGGGGCAGCCCAGCCGGGGCCACAGGCGCCCATCCTGCCGGCTGTGCAAACCCCCTGGAGTGCCTCAGCCCCGCCCTGTCCCCAAACCGAGGCCCGCCCTGCCCCCACGCCACGGGCCCAGCACAGGACCTTCCAGAGAGAGCGGACGAGCGACAGCCAGGCACACGGACAGGCACTCGCATGTACCCACACCATTTGAGACAGAGGCAGAAAGAGTCGAGGGTTCAGAGAGAGACTGGAAAACAGCGTGTGGGCAGGGGGGGCCTCGGGCAGGATGCCGGACAGCTGCAGAGACCACCCGGCCCTGAGCAGCCAAAGCGATGGGGGCGGGGGGAGGCTACTGAGCAGCGGCGGACCTGGAGAGGCCCATGGTGGGACGACACCTGAGACCTCCGCGCTCCATGCACCGCCCCCTCCCCCCAACCCCCTGCTCGCATGCCACGCCGGGGCGCTCTGACACTAGCTTCTCTGGAGTTTTGTCACTTGAATTTCTCTCCCTCTGCTCAACTGAGTGATGACAGTGTATTGAATAGCTAGGTCATTTCCAAATAAATTAAGCTTAGTGTTTCACAGGACACCCGGACATGTATGGAGAGACCAGCACGGATGCATGGACACCAACCTTGGTAACTGGACAACCAATGGGAAATTACTGTCTGACTCAGGAGAGAGAAAGAAACCCGAACAGATGGAATGAAATGAACAGAAACACAGGCTTTGCAACTCACACCCTAATTCAATTACCAGAAAATAAGCAACACTATAACCATTTTAGAAAAACAATAGACCTCTCTATGACCTTTGGTCGGGTGAGGAGTTCAAACACACAGCAAAAAAAAGCCAACTTTTCCAAGTCGTGAATATGTTAGTTCACACATTGACTTTTACATTGAAATGTGTAACAAATAAACTTAAAATCATTGACTCACTACATAAGCATGGAAGTGTTTTAAACATAAAACATATTCTATAGTATTCAGGAAGCAATTGGCACATCTGTAAGTGTATCAAACCCAAAACTGGAACGTAGTGGAAGAGTCAGGATAGTCTAAAAATGAATCCCTAACTAAAAGGAACACACAGGATTACTGTAGATAAAAAAGGTTAAAGAAGAGAAGCTAGAAATCAGTCAATAAATGACTTAGGGGTTAGCTTAGAGTGACTACCCTCAGCGTGACTCTTTAAATTTTTCATGTTTGCAGCTTCCAAATTTCCATGGTGAGAATTAAACTTTCGCCTCTAAACCAGAGTGACTTGGGGACACAAAGGTAGAAGTCGATAATTTTCTTTGCCTATGTCTGAATATTTACAGTCAGAGGTAGAAAAGGAGGAGTCTGTCCCTTGTCTAGATGATGTCAATCCCCAGGTGTGGGATGTCTCCAGCCCTGGTTTAGCCATAAATGTTCCACCAGTAAAGATTTCTCTGAGACCAAATGCTCCCTAGCCCTGGAAAAGACAATATCCCTTAAAACCAGAAGCTCTTGAGGGTCTTAGACCATTAGTTAACAAATACCGAGATACTGGAACTCGAATCAGCTGTGAGTCCCCCTGCAACACCCCAATCTTGCCTGTTCAAAAACCAGATGGATGTTACCGATTCGTCCAGGATCTAAGAGCTGTTAATGAAGCTGTGGTTCCCATCCACCCCATAGTCCCAAACCCATATACCCTCCTATCCCAAGTCCCAGGAAATGCCAAGTACTTCTCAGTCTTGAACCTTCAAGGAGCTTTCTTTGCATTCCTCTCCATCCTGAATTCCAAAAACTCTTTGCTTTTGAGTGTCGGGACTTGGAAACAAGAGAGACCATACAACTCTCGACTGGACTCGACTAGCCCAAGGGTTTAGGGACAACCCTCATATCTTCGGGACTTCCTCGGGGAGAGAACTAAGGGAATTAACTTTTACAAACAGTAGTCTAATACAGTATGTGGATGACTTGCTCATAGCTAGGCCAGATTTTACGAGCTCTTAAATGGACACTATTTAAAAGGCTAACTTTCCTGTATGAAAAGGGTTACCGAGTATCCCCCAAGTAGGCTCAGATTAGTTTAACCCAAGTAAAATACCTTGGATTTATAATTACGGAGAGAAAAAAATGCCTGACCCCGAGGGGAGATCCCTCATCTTAAATACTCCATACCCCCAAACAAAACAACAGCTTAGGGGATTTTTAGGAAGGACCGGGTTTTGCAACATCTGGATTCCTAATTATGGCAATCTGGCCAGACCCCTATATGAAAAATTAAGGGGGAAAGAGGAAGTGCCACTCGACTTGCATGAGACCTGCAAGGTGGCCTTTAATGCCCTAAAAGAATCCATCACTACAGCCCCAGCTTTAGGCTTCCCCAACCTGGAGAAGCCTTTTAGACTCTATGTTTCTGGAAGGACAGGAACTGCTCTTGGGGTGTTAGGGCAGATAATGGGGTCCGTATTACAACCTGTGGCTTATCTCTCAAAATAACTAGATGAGGTGGCCAGAGGGTGGCCCACTTGCCTCCGTGCAGTAACAGCCACCGCTCTTATGGTTAAGGAGGCATCTAAGCTGACCCTGGGTCAGCCCACCACAGTGTATACGCCTCACCGGGTGGAAGCAGTCTTGGAAACGAAAGGGGACAGGTGGATGACAGGAGGAAGGATCACCCAATACCAAGCCCTCCTCCTTGACACTCCAGAAATAAAGTTGAGGGTCTGCCAGACTTTAAATCCAGCAACCTTACTGCCAGATCCCCCTACCTCCCCTCTGGATCACCAATGCATACAAATCACAGACGAGTTATACTCTTCTCGCCGGGACCTATCAGAGACACCTTTATCTGACCCAGAGGAAAACTGGCACACAGATGGCAGCAGTTTTGTAGAAAAGGAAGAGAGGAAAGCAGGATATGCTGTAGCGAGCCTGGAAGAAACTAAGGAAAGTGGGTCTCTTCCCCCAGACACCTCAGCCCAGAAAGCTGAACTTTTTGCCCTGACAAGAGCTTTGGAGTTAGGAGAAGGAAAGAGGATTAATGTGTGTATGGACTCTAAGTATGCTTTCCTCATTCTGCATGCCCGTGCAGCAATTTGGAAAGAAAGAGGGATGCTCAGTGACCGAAGCTCTGCTATTAAACACAAAGAGCTCATTCTCAGGCTCCTGGAGGCAGTCAAACTTCCTGCAAAATTAGCTGTCATCCACTGCAAGAGTCACCACAAGGGGCAAGAAAAAGAGGCTCAGGGAAAATAGGAAAGCTGATCACGAGGCAGGACGAGCTGCCGGGGAAGCTACCTCTGCCACTGCTATCTGCCCCCTTTTCCCCAAGGAAACCCTGACTCCAGATTTTACCCCAGGGGGACATTCCCGATATGCTGAGCGGGGCTGGGAGATTGGGTCACATGGGTGGTTTCAGCCTGATCAGGCCCAAATAATACTCCCTGATTCTCAGGTTTAAAACATTACTAACTCCTTACATAAGAGCGCCCATTTTGGAAAAGATAATCTAGAAATCTTGCTTAAGCCTATTCTCTCCCATCCGCAGTTAGCTAAGGTTGTTAAACAGGTCACACAAAATTGTGACACCTGTCTAAAAAATAACCCAAAAACCAGACCTCCTCTAATTACACCTGTCCAACATCGGGGATCATACCCAGGAGCGGACTGGCAATGCCGCTCCGCATTTAGAATTTACAGCCATGCCCAAGACCCAAGGGTTTTCTTACTTGCTAGTCTTTATTGACATATCCACAGGATGGATCGAAGCGTTCCCTACTGAGACAGAGAGAGCTACAGAAGCCTATAAAGCTCTGCTGAAGGAGATAGTGCCTAGGTTTGGGCTGCCTCTGTCACTTCAGAGTGACAACGGGCCCTCACTTACAGCCACGATACCCCAGATCCTAGCCGCATGCTTAGGCATAAAATACCGGCTCCGCTCATCCTGGTGGCCTCAAGCTTCAGGAAAGGTAGAGATAGCCAACCAGACTATTAAAAGAGCTCTGGCTAAGCTATGTCAAGAAAGACATAATAAGTGGACACATATGCTGCCAATAGCCCTCATGAGGATACGGACATCCCCCAAACGGCCACTATTGTTAAGTCCTTATGAAATGATGTATGGACGACCATTCTTAACTTCTGATTTGTTTCTTGACGAGGATGCCAATACACTCTTAAAACATATAATTGACCTGGGACGGTTTCAGCAAGAACTCCAACGGTATGGAGAACAAACCACAGGAAGACTTGAAAAATACCCAGGTAAAGCCAGGGGATCAAGTATCAGTAAAGACCTGGCAAGAAAAAGGGAGTCCAAATCAGCTGTCCGAGAAATGGACAGGGCCATATCAGTTTGTTCTAGTGACTTCAACTGCTGTAAAATTGAAGGGTCTATCTGCCTGGTTCCACAATTCTAGAATAAAACCCTGTGGCCTACAGGAGGGGGAGACAGAAACTGAGACTCCAAAGCCAGAGGACAGCTATTCCTGTGAACCTGTTGAAGATCTCAGGCTCTTGTTCAAGCAGAACCCCTCAATCCTGCCTCAGATAAGTAAAATACATCATATGATGTTCTTCCTCTTTCTAATCATATCTCCCTGTATGGCTATTGATCTCTCCCTAAACGAGGCATGTTCACTTGCAAACCACACTGCTTCTCAACTCAACCTAAGCAGCCCGGGCTGCATATGCATTAATGAAAAAGGTTGGGGGTATGTCCAACCCATCCCAGGGTATCAATATCAAAGGCCCACCCTTCCAGCCGAGCTATGGGCTGTTACTCAGCGCCCCCATGTGGTCGTAATATGGCCTTTTGGGAAAAGGGGGAAAAAAACTTCATGTCTTGGTACCAGCAACAACTGTCTCTATTTACCCCCTGGATGACATCTGCAATCCCACCTGAGCCCTTATTTTCTCTCATGACTAACATCCTCCAAGTGACCTTCCCTATCTCTCTAAAAAGCCACTCCGTAACAGGGGTGTCAGTGAGAAATCTAGACGACTCACAATGTGGGATGACCGTCACTGTTGAAACTGATGGGAAAAACCGGGACAGGCCCTGCAGCTGGGAGACCAGCCGACACCACCCCCGGCCAGCACGCGCCTGGCCGGCCCGGGGCGCTTCCCGGACCCCGAGCGGCCTGGCTAGGCTGCGGGATCTCTGGCGGGGGTTGGGGAGGTGTTTGGCTTGAGCGGGGAGGTCGTCTCGGTGCCCCCCCACCCCCCGCCCCCCACCATCCCGTTCGCTGCTCAGGGTCACGTGGCTCCGGACGAGCGGGGCGTCGGCCCGGGACCGCGGTCCCCGGAGCCTCCTGCGGGCTTAGGGGCAGCCCAGCCGGTGCCCCAGGCGCCCATCCTGCTGGCTGTGCAAACCCCGTGGAGCGCCTCAGCCCCGCCCTGTCCCCAAACCGAGGCCCGCCCTGCCCCCACGCCACGGGCCCAGCACAGTACCTTCCTGAGAGAGCGGACGAGCGACAGCCAGGCACACGGACAGACACTCGCACGCAACCACGCCAGCTGAGACAGAGGCAGAATGAGACGAGGGTTCAGAGAGACACCGGAAGACAGCGTGTGGGCAGGGGGGGCCTCGGGCAGGATGCCGGGCAGCTGCAGAGACCACCCGGCCCTGAGCAGCAAACGCGATGGGGGCGGGGGGAGACTGCCGAGCAGAGGCAGGCCTGGAGAGGTCCAGGTTGGGAGGGCACCTGAGATATCCGCGGTCCGTGCTCCGCCCACGCCAACCCCCTGAACGAACGCGCCTCTCCGACAAAAGCTTCTCCGGAATTTGATCACCTGAATTTCTATCCTTGTGCTCAACTGAGTGATGACAGTATATTGCACAGCTAGGTCATTTCCAAATAAATTAAGCTTAGTGTTTCACAGGACACCCGGACATGAATGCAGAGACCAGCACGGATGCATGGACACCAACCTTGGTAACTGGACAACCAATGGGAAATTATTGTCTGACTCAGGAGAGAGAAAGAAACCCGAACAGATGGAAAACATGAACAGAAACACAAACTTTGCAACTCACACCCCAATTCTATTACCGAAAAAAACAACAACACTATAACCATTTTAGAAAAACAATAGACCTCTCCATGACCTTTGGTCCGGTGAGGAATTCTTACACACAACAAAAAAAGCCACCTTTTCCAAATCGAGAATATGTTATTTCACACATTGATTTTACATTGAAATGTGTAACAAATAAACTTAAAATCATTGACTCACTACATACGCATGGAAGTATTTTAAACATAAAATATGTTCTATACTATTCAGGAAGCACTTGGAACATCTGTAAGTGTATCAGACCCCAAACTGGAAGTTAATGGAAGAGTCAGGATAGTCTAAAAATGAATCCCTAACTAAAAGGAATACACAGGATTACGTAGATCAAAAAGGTTAAAGAAGAGAAACTAGAAATCAGTCAATAAATGTCTTAGGGTTTAGCCTAGTGTGACTAGCCTCTGCGTTACTTTTTAAATTTTTCATGTTTGCATCTTCCAAATTTTCCATGCTGAGAATAATACTTTCATATATGTTTCGAGATCAGTCTCACACTAAAGACAGTAAGAGTGGAATAAGAAATAAGAAATGCTTGGGGTGGGGAAGAAATGCTTGAACTAAAGGTGGTACTGATGAAATTATTTGCAGGGCAGCCAAGGAGTCACAGATGTAGAGAACAGACTTATGGACACGGCAGGGGGGAGGAAGGAGAGGGTGAGATGAATGCAGAGGAACATGGATACATAGTACCATACGTTAAAAGAGATGCCAATGCAATTTGCTGTATGACTCAGGGGACTCAAACAGGGGCTCTGCAACAATCTAGAGGGGTGGAATGGGGAGGAGGAGACGGGAGAGAGGTTCAGGAGGGAGGAGACATATGTAAACCTGTGGCTCATTCACGTTGATGTTTGGCAACAAAATTCTGTAAAGCAACTATCCTTCAATTGAAAGAGAAAGTCATGTTTGGACTTACCAAACAAGGTCTTGTGTACTTCTAGCATGGCCTTCTGTTTCGTGCTGCCATCCTTAATTCATTCTTCCATATCATTAAACAGACTAGTCAAGTTTTTTCCAAAAATATCTTGAGCTCCTGCACCATGCTGATCAACTGCCTTCTCTCGATCCAGTATAGAATGGAGACCAAAGAAACCTTTTGTCGTTTATTCAAGTGATTGAAGCCACTCTATGTGATTTTAAAAACTAAATGTGGATAAGACGGATATGACCAAAGCAATCTAATGACAATATCTGTGCTTAATTAAAGATCTGCAGAGAACTAATAAATTTTTTGTTTCGTATCAGAAGAATTTTTTAAATCCACACCAACATTTCTTTCGCGTCCGCTAGCCATCTAAACAAGGAAAACTGATTTTACCAATCAATGTCCCTAGTTCTGCCCCCTCACCGTTTTTTACCCAATATGTGTTACTCAGGCAGGAGACCCTGGTTCAATTCCTGGGTCAGGAAGATCTGCTGGAGAAGGGATAGGCTACCCACTCCAGTATTAGTGGGCTTCCCTTGTGGCTAAGTTGGTAAAGAATCATTCCTCTGTACCAAGAGTAGCTCATCTCCTCTCAAAGCAAATACAGGATGGTAGTAACTATGCAGGACAAAGCTGATTCTGTATATTTATAGTACTCACTCATGAGCTTGACAGAGGTCCTAGATCTGTTACCACATTTTTTTTTTAAGTGATATCTGCATGTGCAGGTGAAAGTGGCTCAGTTCGTGCCTGACTCTTTGCAGCCCCAAGGACTATACAGTCCATGGAATTCTCTAGGCCAGAATACTGGAGTGGGTAGCCTATCCTTTCTCCAGCGGATCTTCCCGACACAGGACTCAAAGCGGCGTCTCCTGCGTTGCAGGCAGATTCTTTAGCAAATGAGCTAGTAGGGCTTCACTGGTGGCTCAGTTGCTAAAGAATATCTGCATAACTTTCTATCGATTTGGAATTAGCAATCTGTCTGTGAGCAGGGCCGGTCATAAGCAGCTTCTGTGAGAAAACAGAAGCATGTCTGCCTGACTTGCTTCTCTGGGGAGCTTTCACTGTTCTTGCGCTAGTGCACATGGCAAGTTTCTAAGTGAGAAAGTAATGGCTACTATCACAGCTGGCCACTGAGGTACTTAATGGCAGAGGCAATCCCAGCTCTGCCAAGCAGTAGACATCACGAAATCAGCTATTGTCATTGTAGCCAAGTTCCGTGAATTTGTGGTGTTATTTGCTGTGTTCTTCAAGAAGATGCCTTCGCCCTGCCAGTAAGACATATTTCCATAACACACAGCCATGCACTCAATCGATGTGCATCCTCCAGTAAAGCCCAGCCCCGATGTCTTAGAGGAGCCTCTCTGCCCATTGTCATAAACCAGTCTAATTTTGTGTGAGACCGTGAAAACTCAGTGTCTTTATTACGCTTGTGCTTCTGAAGGGAGGTCTGAGAAGGCACTTCTGAAGGTTTATTCCTACCAGTCGTTGTCATATTTATCGAGTCTTTATTTTATATTTTTTTCTTATTTTTTACTTCTACCAGTTTCTTGCTACCAGCCCGTCTCCCTCCACCCTCGTGCACACACGGTCAGTCATGGAATCCCGTGGACTTCAGCCCGCCAGACTCCTCTGCCCATGGATTTTTCCAGGCAAGAATACTGGAGTGGGTTGCCATTTCCTTCTCCATGTGTGGAGTCTTTAAAGATTCCATCACTGAGGTGTTGCTTCTCCACTTGTACATGCCCTTCCTCCCTAAGTGCAGTAGAAGTCATCCCCACTTCCCAACATGTCTGTCTTCCGTCCTCTGGAGTATGTATTGCTTGAGCTCACCACAGCGTCAGGATATTCTAGAAACCCTTCTGATTGCAGTCTCTTCGGGAGGTTACAAGTGCTTCAAACCTCAGAATTTTACAAAGCACTTTTTACGACCTCAGCTGAAAGGGAAGTCAACACTCAGTGACAGTCACAGGCTTCCATGGCCTGGACTTGATTATGGGCTGTGCTTTCATAATCATCGTGTTTCCGATACCAACTAAGATGTCACTGAGAAATTTTTTTCTTTCTCATCATTGTATCTTTCATGTTTATTTAGATATATTATGGGTTTTCCTATATATCTTCCCTTAGGGATGAGGGTCTGAAGTCAGTAGAACTTACTACAACTGATTTCCAGGTAGCTGTGTTAGGATAGGAAAAAGAATGACCAGCTGCTGGATTCTTAAGATTATGTATGAAAATATGATTCGTTTTACTGTGTGAAGTCATCCGATTCTAACTTTCTGAAGTAGGCATTCACAAAAATCAAAAAAAATCGCCTAACTACTAGGCGGTCTCCCATCCAAGTACTGACCAGGCCCGACCCTGCTCAGTTTCCCAGATCAGAGGAGAGAGGGCACGTTCAGGGTGGTATGGCCTTAGACCGAGGCGGCTGCCAGGCGCTGCAGGAGCCCCGCGTTGCGCCTCACTTGCGGTTTGACCTGCCGGTCGGGCCTGGGGCTGCAGTTCTCGAGCGGGCTCGCGCTGCACTTGAGCCGCACGACCCGCGATTGGACTCCGGCCGGCCAGAGCCTGCAGCTCGGCGGCCAGCGGAGGGCGCCCCCGCTCCGCACACCGTGAGCCCAGGCCAGCACCAGTCTGGCCAGGCCGGCCGGGGACTGGCGTGCCTGTGGAACCTGGGGTGGGGCGAGGGGTGGTGGGGAGAGCAGCGAGGACATCTCGGTGCCCCCTCACCCCCTGTCACCCACCATCCCATTCGCTGCTCAGGGTTAGGTGGCTCTGGACGAGCGGGGCTTCGGCCCGGGTCTGCAGTCCCCGGAGCCTCCTGGAGCTTAGGGGCAGCACAGCCCGGGCCCCAGGCGCCCATCCTGCCGGCTGTGCAAACCCCCTGGAGTGCCTCAGCCCCGCCCTGTCCCCAAACCGAGGCCCGCCCTGCCCCAACGCCACGGGCCCAGCACAGGACCTTCCTGAGAGAGCGGACGAGCGACAGCCAGGCACACGGACAGGCACTCGCACGCACCCACGCCAGGTGAGACAGAGGCAGAAAGAGTCGAGGGTTCAGAGAGAGACTGGAAGACAGCGTGTGGGCAGGGGAGGCCTCGGGCAGGATGCCGGGCAGCTGCAGAGACCACCCGGCCCTGAGCAGCCAAAGCGATGGGGGCGGGGGAGGCCACTCAGCAGCGGCGGGCCTGGAGAGGCCCAGGGTGGGAGGACACCAGAGATCTCCAGGCTCTGCGCCCCGCCCCCCTCCCCCCAACCCCCTGCACGCATGCCACGCCGGGGCGCTCTGACACTAACTTCTCTGGAGTTTTGTCACTTGAATTTCTCTCTCTCTGCTCAACTGAGTGATGAGAGTGTATTGAACAGCTAGGTCATTTCCAAATAAATTAAGCTTAGTGTTTCACAGGACACCCGGGCATGTATGGAGAGACCAGCACGGATGCATGGACACCAAACTTGGTAACTGGACAACCAATGGGAAATTACTGTCTGACTCAGGAGAGAGAAAGAAACCCAAACAGATGGAATGAAATGAACAGAAACACAAGCTTTGCAACTCACACCCTAATTCAATGACCAGAAAATAAACAACACTATAACCATTTTAGAACAACAAGGACCTCTCCATGACCTTTGGTCGGGTGAGGAGTTCAAACACACACCAAAAAAAAAGCCAACTTTTCCAAGTCGTGAATATGTTAGTTCACACATTGACTTTTACATTGAAATGTGTAACAAATAAACTTAAAATCATTGACTCACTACATAAGCATGGAAGTATTTTAAACATAAAATATTTTCTATAGTATTCAGGAAGCACTTGGCACATCTGTAAGTGTATCACACCCAAAACTGGAACGTAGTGGAAGAGTCAGGATAGTCTAAAAATGAATCCCTAACCAAAAAGAACACACAGGATTACTGTAGATAAAAAAGGTTAAAGAAGAGAAGCTAGAAATCAGTCAATAAATGTCTTAGGGGTTAGCTTAGAGTGACTAGCCTCTGCGTGACTCTTTAAATTTTTCATGTTTGCAGCTTCCAAATTTTCCATTTTGAGAATACTTTGGCCTCCAAACCAGAGTGACTTGGGGACACAAAGGTAGAAGTCGATAATTTTCTTTGCCTATGTCTGAATATTTACAGTCAGAGGTAGAAAAGGAGGAGTCTGTCCCTTGTCTAGATGATGTCAATCCCCAGGTGTGGGATGACTCCAGCCCTGGTTTAGCCATAAATATTCCACCAGTAAAGATTTCTCTGAGACCAAATGCTCCCTAGCCCTGGAAAAGACAATATCCCTTAAAACCAGTAGCTCTTGAGGGTCTTAAACCATTAGTTAACAAATACCGAGATACTGGAACTCGAATCAGCTGTGAGTCCCCCTGCAACACCCCAATCTTGCCCGTTCAAAAACCAGATGGATCTTACCGATTCGTCCAGGATCTAAGAGCTGTTAATGAAGCTGTGGTTCCCATCCACCCCATAGTCCCAAACCCATATACCCTCCTATCCCAAGTCCCAGGAAATGCCAAGTACTTCTCAGTCTTGGACCTTCAAGGTGCTTTCTTTTGCATTCCTCTCCATCCTGAATCCCAAAAACTCTTTGCTTTTGAGTGGCAGGACTTGGAAACAAGAGAGACCATAGAGCTCTCCACTGGACTCGACTACCCCAACGGTTTAGGGACAACCCTCATAACTTCGGGACTTCCTCGGGGAGAGAACTAAGGGAATTAACTTTAACAAACAGTAGTCTAATACAGTATGTGGATGACTTGCTCATAGCTAGGCCAGATTTTACCAGCTCTCAAATGGACACTATTTAAAAAGCTAACTTTCCTGTATGAAAAGGGTTATCGAGTATCCCCCAAGTAGGCTCAGATTAGCTTAACCCAAGTAAAATATCTTGGATTTATAATTACGGAGAGAAAAAGAATGCCTGACCCCGAGGGGAGATCCCTCATCTTAAATACCCCGTACCCCCAAACAAAACAACAGCTTAGGTGATTTTTAGGAAGGACCGGGTTTTGCAGGATCTGAATTCCTAATTATGGCAATCTGGCCAGACCCCTATATGAGAATTTAAGGGGGAAAGAGGAAGAGCCACTCGACTGGCATGAGACCTGCAAGGTGGCCTTTAATGCCCTAAAAGAGTCCATCACTACAGCCCCAGCTTTAGGCCTCCCAAACCTGGAGAAGCCTTTTAGACTCTATGTTTCTGGAAGGACAGGAACTGCTCTTGGGGTGTTAGAGCAGATGATGGGGCCCGTATTACAACCTGTGGCTTATCTCTCAAAATAACTAGATGAGGTGGCCAGAGGGTGGCCCACTTGCCTCCGGGCAGTAGCAGGCACCGCTCTTATGGTTAAGGAGGCATCTCAGCTGACCCTGGGTCAGCCCACCACAGTGTATACGCCACACCGGGTGCAAGCAGTCTTGGAAACGAAAGGGGACAGGTGGATGACAGGGGGAAGGATCACCCAATACCAAGCCCTCCTCCTTGACATTCCAAAAATAAAGTTGAGGGTCTGCCAGACTTTAAATCCAGCAACCTTACTGCCAGATCCCCCTACCTCCCCTCTGGATCACCAATGCATACAAATCACAGACGAGTTATACTCTTCTCGCCGGGACCTATCAGAGACACCTTTATCTGACCCAGAGGAAAACTGGCACACAGATGGCAGCAATTTTGTAGAAAAGGGAGAGAGGAAAGCAGGATATGCTATAGCGAGCCTGGAAGAAACTAAGGAAAGTGTGTCTCTTCCCCCAGACACCTCAGCCCAGAAAGCTGAATTTTTGACCTGACAAGAGCTTTGGAATTAGGAGAAGGAAAGAGGATTAATGTGTGTATGGACTCTAAGTATGCTTTCCTCATTCTGCATGCCCGTGCAGCAATTTGGAAAGAAAGAGGGATGCTCAGTGCCCGAAGCTCTGCTATTAAACACAAAGAGCTCATTCTCAGGCTCCTGGAGGCAGTCAAACTTCCTGCAAAATTAGCTGTCATCCACTGCAAGAGTCACCAAAAGGGGCAAGAAAAAGAGGCTCAGGGAAATAGGAAAGCTGATCAAGAGGCAGGACGAGCTGCCGGGGAAGCTACCTCTGCCACTGCTATCTGCCCCCTTTTCCCCAAGGAAACCCTGACTCCAGATTTTACCCCAGGGGGACATTCCCGATATGCTGAGCGGGGCTGGGAGATTGGGTCACATGGGTGGTTTCAGCCTGATCAGGCCCAAATAATACTCCCTGATTCTCAGGTTTAAAACATTACTAACTCCTTACATAAGAGCGCCCATTTTGGAAAAGATAATCTAGAAATCTTGCTTAAGCCTATTCTCTCCCATCCGCAGTTAGCTAAGGTTGTTAAACAGGTCACACAAAATTGTGACACCTGTCTAAAAAATAACCCAAAAACCAGACCTCCTCTAATTACACCTGTCCAACATCGGGGATCATACCCAGGAGCGGACTGGCAAGTAGAATTTACAGCCTTGCCCAAGACCCAAGGGTTTTCTTACTTGCTAGTCTTTATTGAGACATTCACAGGATGGATCGACGCGTTCCCTACTGAGACAGAGAGAGCTACAGAAGTCTGTAAAGCTCTGCTGAAGGAGATAGTGCCTAGGTTTGGGCTGCCTCGGTCACTTCAGAGTGACAACAGGCCCTCACTTACAGCCACGATACCCCAGAACCTAGCCGCATGCTTAGGCATAAAATACCAGCTCCGCTCATCCTGGAGGCCTCAAGCTTCATGAAAGGTAGAGAGAGCCAACCAGACTCTTAAAAGGGCTCTGGCTAAGCTATGTCAGAAACACATAATAAGTGGACACATATGCTGCCCATAGCCCTCATGAGGCTACGGACATCCCCCAAACGGCCACTATTGTTAAGTCCTTATGAAATGATGTATGGACGACCATTCTGAACTTCTGATTTGTTTCTTGACGAGGATGCCAATACACTCTTAAAACATATAATTGACCTGGGAAGGTTTCCGCAAGAACTTCAACGGTATGGAGAACAAACCACAGGAAGACTTGAAAAATCCCCAGGTAAAGCCAGGGGATCAAGTATCAGTAAAGACCTGGCAAGAAAAAGGGAGTCCAAACCAGCTGTCCGAGAAATGGACAGGGCCATATCAGGTTGTTCTAGTGACTTCAACTGCTGTAAAAGTGAAGGGTCTATCTGCCTGGGTCCACAATTCTAGAATAAAACCCTATGGCCTACAGGAGGGGGAGACAGAAACTGAGACTCCAAAGCCAGAGGACAGCTATTCCTGTGAACCTGTTGAAGATCTCAGGCTCTTGTTCAAGCAGAACCCCATCAATCCTGCCTCAGATAAGTAAAATGCATCATATGATGTTCTTCCTCTTTCTAATCATATCTCCCTGTATGGCTATTGATCTCTCCCTAAACGAGGCATGTTCACTTGCAAACCACACTGCTTCTCAACTGAACCTAAGCAGCCCGGGCTGCATCTGCATTAATGACAAAGGTTGGGGGTATGTCCAACCCATCCCAGGGTATCAATATCAAAGGCCCACCCTTCCAGCCGAGCTATGGGCTGTTACTCAGCGCCCCCATGTGGTCGTAATATGGCCTTTTGGGAAAAGGGGGAAAAAAAACTTCATGTCTTGGTACCAGCAACAACTGTCTCTATTTACCCCCTGGATGACATCTGCAATCCCACCTGAGCCCTTATTTTCTTTCATGACTAACATCCCCCAAGTGACCTTCCCTATCTCTCTAAAAAGCCACTCCCTAACAGGGGTGTCAGTGAGAAATCTAGACGACTCACAATGTGGGGTGACCGTCACTGTTGAAACTGATGGGAAAAACCGGGACAGGCCCTGCAGCTGGGAGACCAGCCGACGCCACCCCCGGCCAGCACGGGCCTGACCCGGCCCGGGGCGCTTCCCGGACCCCGAGCGGCCTGGCGAGGCTGCGGGAGCTCTGGCGGTTGTTGGGGAGGGGGGTGGCTTGAGCGGGGAGGATGACTCGGTGCCACCCCACCACCCGCCCCCCACCATCCCGTTCGCTGCTCAGGGTCACGTGGCTCCGGACGAGCGGGGCGTCGGCCCGGGGCCGCGGTCCCCGGAGCCTCCTGCGGGCTTAGGGGCAGCCCAGCCGGGGCCCCAGGCGCCCATCCTGCCGGCTGTGAAAACCCCCTGGAGTGCCTCAGCCCCGCCCTGTCCCCAAACCGAGGCCGGCCCTGTCCCCACGCCACAGGCCCAGCACAGGACCTTCCTGAGAGAGCAGACGAGCGACAGCCAGGCACACGGACAGGCACTCGCACGCACCCACGCCAGGTGAGACAGAGGCAGAAAGAGATGAGGGTTCAGAGAGACACCGGAAGACAGCGTGTGGGCAGGGGGGGCTTCGGGCAGGATGCCGGGCAGCTTCAGAGACCACCCGTCCCTGAGCAGCAAACGCGATGGGGGCGGGGGGAGGCTGCCGAACAGAGGCAGGCCTGCAGAGGCCCAGGTTGGGAGGGCACCTGAGTTATCCGCGGTCCGCGCCCCTCCCAACCCAACCCCCTGAACGCACGCCCCTCTCCAACGAAATCTTCTCCGGAGTTTGATCACCTGAATTTCTATCCTTGTGCTCAACTGAGTGATGACAGTATATTGCACAGCTAGGTCATTTCCAAATAAATTAAGCTTAGTGTTTCACAGGACACCCGGACATGAATTCAGAGACGAGCACGGATGCATGGACACCAACCTTGGTAACTGGACAACCAATGGGAAATTACTGTCTGACTCAGGAGAGAGAAAGAAACCCGAACAGATGGAAACATTGAACAGAAACACAAACTTTGCAACTCACACCGCAATTCAATTACCGAAAAAAACAACAACACTATTACCATTTTAGAAAAACAATAGACCTCTCCATGACCTTTGGTCCGGTGAGGAATTCTTACACACAACAAAAAAAGCCACCTTTTCCAAATCGAGAATATGTTAGTTCACACATTGATTTTACATTGAAATGTGTAACAAATAAACTTAAAATCATTGACTCACTACATACGCATGGAAGTATTTTAAACATAAAATATGTTCTATAGTATTCAGGAAGCATTTGGCACATCTGTAAGTGTATCAGACCCCAAACTGGAACTTAATGGAAGAGTCAGGATAGTCTAAAAATGAATCCCTAACTAAAAGGAATACACAGGATTACGTAGATCAAAAAGGTTAAAGAAGAGAAACTAGAAATCAGTCAATAAATGTTTTAGGGGTTAGCCTAGTGTGTCTAGCCTCTGCGTTACTTTTTAAATTTTTCATGTTTGCATCTTCCAAATTTTCCATGCTGAGAATAATACTTTCATATCTGTTTCGAGATCAGTCTCACACTAAAGACAGTAAGAGTGGAATAAGAAATAAGAAATGCTTGGGGGGGGGGAAGAAATGCTTGAACTAAAGGTGGTACTGATGAAATTATTTGCAGGGCAGCCAAGGAGTCACAGATGTAGAGAACAGACTTATGGACACGGGCAGGGGGGAGGAAGGAGAGGGTGAGATGAATGCAGAGGAACATGGATACATAGTACCATATGTTAAAAGAGATGCCAATGCAATTTGCTGTATGACTCAGGGGACTCAAACAGGGGCTCTGCAACAAACTAGAGGGGTGGAACGGGGAGGAGGAGATGGGAGAGAGGTTCAGGAGGGAGGAGACATATGTACACCTGTGGCTCATTCACGTTGATGTTTGGCAACAAAATTCTGTAAAGCAACTATCCTTCAATTGAAAGAAAAAGTCATGTTTGGACTTACCAAACAAGGTCTTGTGTACTTCTAGCATGGCCTTCTATTTCATGCTGCCATCCTTAATTCATTCTTCCATATCATTAAACAGACTAGTCAAGTTTTTCCCAAAAACATCTTGAGCTCCTGCATCATGCTGATCAACTGCCTTCTCTCGATCCAGTATAGAATGGAGACCAAAGAAACCTTTTGTCGTTTATTCAAGTGATTGAAGCCACTCTATGTGATTTTAAAAAATAAATGTGGATAAGACGGATATGACCAAAGCAATCTAATGACAATATCTGTGCTTCATTAAAGACTTCTGCAGAGAACTAGTACATTTTTTGTATAGTATCGGAAGAATTTTTTAAATCCACACCAACATTTCTTTCGCCTCCGCTAGCCATCTAGACAAGGAAAACTGATTTTACCAATCAATGTCCCTAGTTCTGCTCCCTCACCGATTTTTACCCAATATGTGTTACTCAGGCAGGAGACCCTGGTTCAATTCCTGGGTCAGGAAGATCCGCTGGAGAAGGGATAGGCTACCCACTCCAGTATTAGTGGGCTTCCCTTGTTGCTCAGTTGGTAAAGAATCATTCCTCTGTACCAAGAGTAGCTCAACTCCTCTCAAAGCAAATACAGGATGGTAGTAACTATGCAGGACAAAGCTGATTCTGTACATTTAAACTACTTGCTCATGAGCTTGACAGAGGTTCTAGATCTGTTACCACATTTTTTTTTTTAAGTGATATCCGCATGTGCAGGTGAAAGTGGCTCAGTTCGTGCCTGACTCTTTGCGGCCCCAAGGACTACACAGTCCATGGAATTCTCTAGGCCAGAATACTAGGAGTGGGTAGCCTATCCCTTCTCCAGGGGATCTTCCTGACCCAGGACTCAAAGCGGGGTCTCCTGCGTTCCAGGCAGATTCTTTAGCAACTGAGCTAGTAGGGCTTCCCTGGTGGCTCAGTTGCTAAAGAATATCTGCATAACTGTCTATCGATTTGGAATTAGAAATCTGTCTGTGACCAGGGCCGGTCATAAGCAGCTTCTGTGAGAAAACAGAAGCATGACTGCCTGACTTGCTTCTCTGGGGAGCTTTCACTGTTCTTGCACTAGTGCACATGGCAAGTTTCTAAGTGAGAAAGTAATGGCTATTATCACAGCTGGCCACTGAGGTACTTAATGGCAGAGGCAATCCCAGCTCTGCCAAGCAGTAGCCATCACGAAATCAGCTATTGTCATTGTAGCCAAGTTCCTTGAATTTGTGGTGTTATTTGCTGTGTTCTTCAAGAAGATGCCTTCGCCCTGCCAGTAAGACATATTTCCATAATGCACAGCCATGCACTCAATCGATGTGCATCCTCCAGTAAAGCCCAGCCCCGATGTCCTAGAGGAGCCTCTCTGCCCATTGTCATAAGCCAGTCTAATTTTGTGTGAGACCGTGAAAACTCAGTGTCTTTATTACGCTTGTGCTTCTGACGGGAGGTCTGAGAAGGCACTTCTGAAGGTTTATTCCTACCAGTTGTTGTCATATTTATCGAGTCTTTATTTTATATTTTTTCTTATTTTTTACTTCTTCCAGTTTCTTGCTACCAACCCGTCTCCCTCCACCCTCGTGCACACACGGTCAGTCATGGAAACCCGTGGACTTCAGCCCGCCAGACTACTCTGCCCATGGATTTTTCCAGGCAAGAATACTGGAGTGGGTTGCCATTTCCTTCTCCATGTATGGAGTCTTTAAAGATTCCATCACTGAGGTGTTGCTTCTCCACTTGTACATGCCCTTCCACCCTAAGTGCAGTAGAAGTCATCCCCACTTCCCAACATGTCTGTCTTCCGTCCTCTGGAGTATATATTGCTTGAGCTCACCACAGCGTCAGGATATTCTAGAAACCCTTCTGATTGCAGTCTCTTCGGGAGGTTACAATGCTTCAAACCTCAGAATTTTACAAAGCACTTTTTACGACCTCAGCTGAAAGGGAAGTCAACACTCAGTGAAAGTCACAGGCTTCCATGGCCTGGACTTGATTATGGGCTGTGCTTTCATAATCATCGTGTTTCCGATACCAACTAAGATGTCACTGAGAACTTTTTTTCTTTCTCATCATTGTATCTTTCATGTTTATTTAGATATATTATGGGTATTCCTACATATCTTCCCTTAGGGATGAGGGTCTTAAGTCAGTAGAATTCACTACAACTTATTTCCAGTTAGCTGTGTTAGGACAGGAAAAAGAATGACCAGCTGCGGGATTCTTAAGATTATGTATGAAAATATGATTCGTTTTACTGTGTGAAGTCATCCAATTCTAACTTTCTGAAATAGGAATTAAGAAAAATAAAAAAAAGTCGCCTAACTACTAGGTGGACTCCCATCCAAGTACTGACCAGGCCCGACCCTGCTCAGTTTCCCAGATCACAGGAGAGAGGGCACGTTCAGGGTGGTATGGCCTTAGACCGAGGCGGCTGCCAGGCGCCCCAGGAGCCCCGCGTTGCGCCTCCCTTGCGATCTGACCTGCCGGTCGGGCCTGGGGCTGCAGTTCTCCAGCGGGCGCGCGCTGCACTTGAGCCGCACGACCCGCGACTGGACTCCGGCCGGCCAGAGCCTGCAGCTCGGCGGCCAGCGGAGGGCGCCCCCGCTCCGCACACCGCGAGCCCAGGCCAGCACCCGTCTGGCACGGCCGGCCGGGGCCTGGCGTGCCTGCGGAACCTGGGGTGGGGGAGGGTGGGTGGGCAGAGCAGCGAGGACATCTCGGTGCCCCCTCACCCCCTGTCACCCACCATCCCGTTCGCTGCTCAGGGTCAGTTTCTCCGGACGAGCGAGCCTTCGGCCCGGGTCCGCGGTCCCCGGAGCCTCCTAGGGCTTATGGGCAGCCCAGCCGATGCCAAAGGCGCCCGTCCTGCCGGCTGCGCAAACCCCCTGGAGCGCCTCAGCCCCGTCTTTTCGCCCTATGGAGGCCCGCCCTGCCCCCACGCCGCGGGCCCAGCATAGGACCTTCCTGGGAGAGCAGGCGAGCGACAGCCAGGGACTCGGACAGGCACTCGCACGCACCCACGCCAGGTGAGACAGAGGCAGAAAGAGTCGAGGGTTCAGAGAGAGACTGGAAGACAGCGTGTGGGCAGGGGGGGCCTCGGGCAGGATGCCGGGCAGCTGCAGAGACCACCCGGCCCTGAGCAGCCAAAGCGATGGGGGCGGGGTGAGGCCACTGAGCAGCGGCTGACCTGGAGAGGCCCAGGGTGGGAGGACACCTGAGACCTCCGCGCTCCGCGCACCGCCCCCTCCACCCAAACCCCTGCACGCATGCCACGCCGGGGCGCTCTGACACTAGCTTCTCTGGAGTTTTGTCACTTGAATTTCTCTCTCTCTGCTCAACTGAGTGATGACAGTGTATTGAACAGCTAGGTCATTTCCAAATAAATTAAGCTTAGTGTTTCACAGGACACCCGGACATGTATGGAGAGACCAGCACGGATGTATGGACACCAACCTTGGTAACTGGACAACCAATGGGAAATTACTGTCTGACTCAGGAGAGAGAAAGAAACCCGAACAGATGGAGTGAAATGAACAGAAACACAAGCTTTGCAACTCACACCCTAATTCAATTACCAGAAAATAAACAACACTATAACCATTTTAGAAAAACAATAGACCTCTCCATGACCTTTGGTCGGGTGAGGAGTTCAAACACACAGCAAAAAAAAGCCAACTTTTCCAAGTCGTGAATATGTTAGTTCACACATTGACTTTTACATTGAAATGTGTAACAAATAAACTTAAAATCATTGACTCACTACATAAGCATGGAAGTATTTTAAACATAAAATATGTTCTATAGTGTTCAGGAAGCACTTGGCACATCTGTAAGTGTATCAGACCCAAAACTGGAACGTAGTGGAAGAGTCAGGATAGTCTAAAAATGAATCCCTAACTAAAAGGAACACACAGGATTACTGTAGATAAAAAAGGTTAAAGAAGAGAAGCTAGAAATCAGTCAATAAATGTCTTTGGTGTTAATTAGAGTGACTAGCCTCTGCGTGACTCTTTAAATTTTTCATGTTTGCATCTTCCAAATTTTCCATGGTGAGAATAATACTTTCGCCTCCAAACCAGAGTGACTTGGGGACACAAAGGTAGAAATCGATAATTTTCTTTGCCTATGTCTGAATATTTACAGTCAGAGGTAGAAAAGGAGGAGTCTGTCCCTTGTCTAGATGATGTCAATCCCCAGGTGTGGGATGTCTCCAGCCCTGGTTTAGCCATAAATGTTCCACCAGTAAAGATTTCTCTGAGACCAAATGCTCCCTAGCCCTGGAAAAGACAATATCCCTTAAAACCAGAAGCTCTTGAGGGTCTTAGACCATTAGTTAACAAATACCGAGAAACTGGAACTCGAATCAGCTGTGAGTCCCTTTGCAACACACCAATCTTGCCCGTTCAAAAACCAGATGGATGTTACCGATTCGTCCAGGATCTAAGAGCTGTTAATGAAGCTGTGGTTCCCATCCACCCCATAGTCCCAAACCCATATACCCTCCTATCCCAAGTCCCAGGAAATGCCAAGTACTTCTCAGTCTTGGACCTTCAAGGTGCTTTCTTTTGCATTCCTCTCCATCCTGAATCCCAAAAACTCTTTGCTTTTGAGTGGCGGGACTTGGAAACAAGAGAGACCATACAACTCTCGACTGGACTCGACTACCCCAAGGGTTTAGGGACAGCCCTCATATCTCCGGCACTTCCTCGGGGAGAGAACTAAGGGAATTAACTTTAACAAACAGTAGTCTAATACAGTATGTGGATGACTTGCTCATAGCTAGGCCAGATTTTACCAGCTCTCAAATGGACACTATTTAAAACGTTAACTTTCCTGTATGAAAAGGGGTATCGAGTATCCCCCAAGTAGGCTCAGATTAGCTTAACCCAAGTAAAATACCTTGGATTTATAATTACGGAGAGAAAAAGAATGCCTGACCCCGAGGGGAGATCCCTCATCTTAAATACCCCGTACCCCCAAACAAAACAACAGCTTAGGGGATTTTTGGGAACGACCGGGTTTTGCAACATCTGGATTCCTAATTATGGCAATCTGGCCAGAACCCTATATGAAAGTTTAAGGGGGAAAGAGGAAGAGCCACTCGACTGGCATGAGACCTGCAAGATGACCTTTAATGCCCTAAAAGAGTCCATCACTACAGCCCCAGCTTTAGGCCTCCCAAACCTGGAGAAGCCTTTTAGACTCTATGTTTCTGAAAGGACAGGAACTGCTCTTGGGGTGTTAGGGCAGATGATGGGGCCCGTATTACAACCCGTAGCTTATCTCTCAAAATAGCTATATGAGGTGGCCAGAGGGTGGCCCACTTGCCTCCGGGCAGTAGCAGCCACCGCTCTTATGGTTAAGGAGGCATCTAAGCTGACCCTGGGTCAGCCCACCACAGTGTATACGCCTCACCAGGTGCAAGCAGTCTTGGAAACGAAAGGGGACAGGTGGATGACAGGGGGAAGGATCACCCAATACCAAGCCCTCCTCCTTGACACTCCAGAAATAAAGTTGAGGGTCTGCCAGACTTTCAATCCAGCAACCTTACTGCCAGATCCCCCACTTTCCCTCTGGATCACCAATGCATACAAATCACAGACGAGTTATACTCTTCTCACCGGGACCTATCAGAGACACCTTTATCTGACCCAAAGCAAAACTGGTACACATATCGCAGCAGTTTTGTAGAAAAGGGAGAGAGGAAAGCAGGATATGCTGTAGCGAGCCTGGAAGAAACTAAGGAAAGTGGGTCTCTTCCCCCAGGGACCTCAGCCCAGAAAGCTGAAATTTTTCCCTGACAAGAGCTTTGGAGTTAGGCGAAGGAAAGAAGATTAATGTGTATATGGACTCTAAGTATGCTTTCCTCATTCTGCATGCCCATGCAGCAATTTGGAAAGAAAGAGAGATTCTCAGTGCCTGAAGGCCTCCTATTAAACACAAAGAGCTCATTCTCAGGCTCCTGGAGGCAGTCAAACTTCCTGCAAAATTAGCTGTCATCCACTGCAAGAGTCACCAAAAGGGGCAAGACAAAGAAGCTCAAGGAAATAGGAAAGCTGATCAAGAGGCAGGACGAGCTGCCGGGGAAGTTACCTCTGCCACTGCTATCTGCCCCCTTTTCCCCAAGGAAACCCTGACACCATATTTTACCCCAGGGGGACATTCCCGATATGCTGAGCCGAGCTGGGAGATTGGGTCACATGGGTGGTTTCAGCCTGATCAGGCCCAAATAATACTCCCTGATTCTCAGGTTTAAAACATTACTAACACCTTACATAAGAGCACCCATTTTGGAAGAGATAATCTAGAAATCTTCCTTAAGTCTATTCTCTACCATCCCCAGTTAGCTAAGGTTGTTAAACAGGTCACACAAAATTGTGACACCTGTCTAAAAAATAACCCAAAAACCAGACCTCCTCTAATTACACCTGTCCAACATCGGGGATCATACCCAGGAGAGGACTGGCAAGTAGAATTTACAGCCATGCCAAAGACCCAAGGGTTTTCTTATTTGCTAGTCTTTATTGACACATTCACAGGATGGATCGAAGTGTTCCCTACTGAGACAGAGAGAGCTACAGAAGTCTGTAAAGCTCTGCTGAAGGAGATAGTGCCTAGGTGTGTGCTGCCTCGGTCACTTCAGAGTGACAATGCGCCCTCATTTACAGCCACGATATCCCAGAACCTAGCCGCATGCTTAGGCATAAAATACCGGCTCCGCTCATCCTGGAGGCCTCAAGCTTCAGGAAATGTAGAGAGAGCCAACCAGACTCTTAAAAGGGCTCTGGCTAAGCTATGTCAAGAAACACATAATAAGTGGACACATAGGCTACCCATAGCCCTCATGAGGGTACGGACATCCCCCAAACGGCCACTATTCTTAATTCCTTTTGAAATGATGTATCTAGGTCCATTCTTAACTTCTGATTTGTTTTTTGACGAGGATGCCAATACACTCTTAAAACATATAATTGACCTGGGAAGGTTTCAGCAAGAACTCCAACGGTATGGAGAACAAACCACAGGAAGACTTGAAAAATCCCCAGGTAAAGCCAGGGGATCAAGTATCAGTAAAGACCTGGCAAGAAAAAGGGAGTCCAAACCAGCTGTCCGAGAAATGGCAGGGCCATATCAGGTTGTTCTAGTGACTTCAACTGCTGTAAAAGTGAAATGTCTATCTGCCTGTGTCCACAATTCTAGAATAAAACCCTATGGCCTACAGGAGGGGGAGACAGAAACTGAGACTCCAAAGCCAGAGGACAGCTATTCCTGTGAACCTGTTGATGATCTCAGGCTCTTGTTCAAGCAGAACCCCATCAATCCTGCCTCAGATAAGAAAAATGCATCATATGATGTTCTTCCTCTTTCTAATCATATCTCCCTGTATGGCTATTGATCTCTCCCTAAACGAGGTATGTTCACTTGCAAACCACACTGCTTCTCAACTCAACCTAACCAGCCCGTGCTGGATTTGCATTAATAGCAAAGGTTGGGGGTATGGCTTCTTCCCTCAAGCCTCATGAATCAGTCTCTGCTACCTTCAAACTCTTCTGCAGCTTCCTCACCTCTCTCAGCCTTCAGAGAACTGAAGAGACTTACGAGAGTTTTAAGGCTTCCCTTGTAGCTCAGTCGGTAAATCTGCCCTCAATGCGGGAGACCCGTGTTCAATCCCTGTGTCATGAAGATCCACTGGAGAAGGAAATGCCAACCACTCCCAGTACTCTTGTCCGGAGAATCCCACAGACATAGGAGCCTGGCAGGCCACTGTCCATGGGGTTGCAGAGAGTCAGATGCGACTTAATGACTAAATCATCATCAGGGTTGGCTCAAGATTTGGCTTTGGCTTAAGGGTCATTCAAACTTTTTCCGCATCATCAATAAGGTTGTTTCACTTTCTTATTATTCCTGTGTTCACGAAATAGCCCTTTTACTTTCAAGAACTTTTCTTTTGCACTCACAACTTGACTAACCAGCACAGAGTTCTAGTTGTCAGCCTATCTTGGCTGTCAACACACTTTCCTCACTAAGCTCATAATCATTTCTAGCTTTTGGTTTCAAGTAAGAGATACGCAACTCTGCCTTTCACTTGAACACCTGGTGCCTCAGATGGTAAAGAATCTGACCCAATGCAGTAGGCTGGGGTTTGATCCCTTGGTCAGGAGGATCCCCCAGAGAGGGAAATGGCAACCCACTCCAGTATTCTTACCTGCAGAACTCCATGGACAGAGAAGCCTGGCGAGCTACAATCCAGGGGTCACAAAGAGTTGGATACAACTGAGTGACAAACACACATACACTCAGAGGCCACTGCAGGGTTATTAACTGCCCTAATTTCAATACTGCTGAGTCTCAGGGAATAGGGAGACCTGAGGAGAAGGAGAGAGATAGGGAATGGCTGGCTGGTGGGGCAGTCAGAACACACATATTTTACTAAGATCACTGCACTTTCTCCTGTGGGCACGGTTCATGGTTACAATTAATTACAAACTCCGAAACAATGACAACAGTATTATCAAAAGTCACCGATCACAGCTCACTCTAAGAAATAACAATGAAAAAGTGTGAAATACTGCGAGAATCACCAAACTGACACAGAGACCCAGAGTGTGCAAATGCTACTGCAAAGATGACGGACACCCTCAGTGCAGGGCTGCCGCAGAACTTCAGTTTCCAAAAACTGAATTTGCAGGTACAATAAAACACGGTCTACTTGTATGCTAAAGTATCGACAATGGGCATTTTGTCAAACAGTTTAAGAAAAGAGAAGTTCTTTGTACTGCAATTGTAATTTTTCTCCAAGTCTGAGATTGTTTCAAAACAAAAGTAAACAAAAATACAAACAGAGACACACAAACATACATATATACAGGGAGTCTTCACTTTTGCAACTAGTGTTAACTGAAATTTGCGTACATCAGAATCCTGACTTCATAAGTGCACAACTCCAGAACAGGCATGGCAGTTTGCTACAGTGTGGAAATTGAGAGTTTCTTAAAAATATAAAAAATTTTAACAAGATTTTGTACACTTAATTTCTACACTGAAGTATTTTCTACCTAATTTTATACAGAAATGTCACACACATAAAACTGTTAATAAAATCAGAGGTTTCAAAAACAAAGAAAAATGTTCTATTTCTTAAACTAGAGTAATGTTTTATTATTATTCTTCAGAATTTAGTTAAAAAGTAGTCTTTTCAAACCATTCAAAATTTTATAAATGACAATTAAAATTAACCTTAAAACCTTGCACTGGCTCTGGAAAAGACACTTCCATTTGGGAATGATATCTCTGTCCAAAGATTCCTTTTCCCTTTTAACTACTATTTCCATCATTAATGGCAAGATCATACAATTCTTCCTTCAGTGTTTGGAAGAAATGATCATGAAGATACTAAATGAAAACTGCAAGGTCCAAATCAGAGTATGTTGTGTCTATAAAAGGAGAAGCCAAAAGAATATATATATAATCATTTGTGAAGACACAGAAGTTATCCAAAAGAATACATTTAGAAACTAAGGAAGGGACACGGCTGGCTGGCAGACAGAGACTGGACGGACACTTTTACTGTTATCCTTCTGTTCTTCTACACTGTCCTGTGGGACTTTCCTAGTGGTCCAGTGGTCCAGAATATGCCACCCAGTAGGGGATACAGGTTCAATCCCTGGTCTGGGGAGGTTCCACAGGGCAGCTAAGCCTGTGTGCCAGAACTAACGAAGCCCTCGAGCCCATGCTCTGCAACAAGAGGAGCCGCCGCAGAGAGGGGCCCGCGTCCCACAGCTGAAGAGCAGCCCCAGATAGTAATCCCCACTTGCTGCAACTGGAGAAAGCCTGTACATGGTGAAGACCTCATACTGCCGTATATACATAAGTAAATTCTTAAATGTGTTAAGTAGGTAAGTAAATAAATTATACTTTGTGAAGAAAATCTACTCAGAAAAAAAAAGGTCCGATTAAAAAAAAAAAAAACAACACTTCAGACTAAGCAGATAGAACAAACTAAGCAAACTCACGCCATTGACTAGTAACTTTTTCAAATGAAATAATAATAAAAAATCAATTTTTACACTAAGGCTGTCAAAAACTACATATATTTCAAATAATTTCATGTGATAAGGCCAACTTAAAGGCAAATTTTATCGAAAATAGAACTGGAATCTTCATTTAACTTCAAAAGCTAAGAAAGAAACTTTCAGATTTTTCCTAATTTATGTCTTAACATTTCAAAGACAGCATCCTTGAAGTTTAATACATGTTCTTGCCAATGTACACTCAGAAATATAACCAATCACATTTTCACGACATCTGTGTCTTTACACAGATGACGTGATTCAGAAAAATTAAAATTGTCAGAGAGAGATTATTGGAGTTGTTCAAGTTATCAAACTAGACACTTAACAAGTCTCTGTCTGGAATCTGGGGCCCACTGATCAATCCCCATACCACGCTTTCCCCAATCCATGCATGAGGTAGTTTAAAAACATCAGAAACAAGCTTACAGAACACTTACTGACACTAAACCCAACCCTTCAAATCCAGCAGTGTGCAAGGCTTCACTCTCTGCATGTACTATGGATTAAGATAAAATGCCAGATATTAAATATGCAGGTTGGTTACCCAACTCCTTAGTTTTCATTGTTTCTAATCCACTATTTTTTGAAAGCCAATATATGAACATAGTTAGGCACTAGGTGATACAGAGAAGAAAGTGTCCCTGGCATGACCCAAGTATTGTGATCACAGTCAAACAAAACCATGAGAGAAATGTGTTAAATGTCTACAAAAGGTGTAGCCCTAAGATACAGGAAGAATGTAAAGAGTATTCTGGAAAAGAATGAAAGAAGTCGTCAATAGATCAGCTGAATAAAATCAATTGGTACAGCAATAAAACAGATTCAGGTTCTAGAGACGACCCTGTTGAGAACACTTACAAAGGTTATCTTTTGTTTGGAAAGGCTATGGCCGAGCAATTACGAGTTACAAGGAAAGAAGTTCCCAAGGACTTCAGTGCCCCAACCAAAACCTTATGAATCATTTAAAAAAAAAAAAATGCTAGCACAGAACACAACCTCAGAATGTGCAAGAAAGGTTCCAACCAACATTATTTGGAATGACACAACTACAATTCTACTGGGCAAGTACCTTTCAATGCAAGGAAAGAAACTGAAGAAATAAATAAAAGAAATTAACTAATATATAAATATCTTAGAGACTCAAATCCTTAGTACCAGTATTTATGATGCTTTACATATTTATATATTTGTAACGTAAAACAATTCTGACTATTAGCGTAAAATATCAGCCCTATAATTTCAATTTAAAACAGAATTAACAGCTAACCTAGACTTGTAATTTTAATTTGAATTTCACTATAAATAGTACTGAAACTTAAGATATTAATATGTACCATGCTTGTAAGTTTATTAAATGTTTTAAGATTTACCATAACATTTGTGAAGGTTTGTCTGAAAACTGAACTACTTACCAAATAGTGAATATATTAAGTTATTTAAACAGTTTTTTAAAGTTTTAAATATGTATGTAAAAGGGATGCAATATAGTTTAAGTCTCCTTTTAAAATGATTCCCTAAACTTACTATATGTATCTAAAAAGATTTGTTAAGTTGAACTTTAAAATTTAAGGGAAATTTGGGGTTTAAAATGTAACTTTGATAAACTACATACTAATTCTTTAAAACCAAAGGAGCTTCCAAATAATTATTTCTGTTTAGAAAAACCCACCTTCAAGGATACAAAATCCTACTTAACTCTTATTAATCCTTCAGTATCTACGTAAAATTCTTCCTTTTCCATGAAGTCTTTCCTCTTTTTCCTTTTACCCTATACTAGGCAAAAAGAAAATAAATGTGTCTCTATCATTCAAACTGCTAATTTATTCTATTCTAGTGGCATAACTTTATGAAAACTCTTCTTTCAGGAATCCACATCGCCTATCCAAGGGTCACACGCACTTTCAGAACAGGGACTGTGCTTTATACTGCTCTCAACCTCTAGAAACATCTTACACAAGGCAACGCTAGCACACAGTAACTATTGGCGGTGGATGAACTGAATTCTAACAATCTTCCATGCCTTTCCAAATGGACCATTACCTCTGTTATGTCCCAATGGTGTGAAAACTGATCCAAGTCAGTGAGGTAAAGTAGCACGGGAGAAAGCTGCGTCTGGATGACATGGGGCACTCCTCAAAGGCTCTGAAGCCAAGTCAGTTCCTCTTTTGAAAACCCTAATTTGAGTATAAAGAAATCCAATTTAAAATAAATCACAAAGCAAGTAACATTCTTAAGTAATTTTTAAAAAATAGACATGTATCTTCAAGTTAAATTCTTCAAGCTAACAAGCTATTTTCTCTGAATTTCTGTACTTTATGTATTATTTTAAAAAATGAAATGCCAGCGATGTAGTAAAATTCATATAATTATGTACACAAAGATTTGACCTGAATCAAATGTGTAATACATCAAGAAACAATATTATATCCCTTAAACTGAGGGCTTTGCCACCTTTATACTTAAATAAGTGTGAAAGACATAATCATTCTAATTAATGTCAGGTTTAAAAAAGCAAATGAACAAGAAAAACAATATGCTCCTTCATACATATACCAAACTCTGTATTCTTACATAATAGCCTTTCAAGTGTCTTAAAACTACTCCATCCCCCCTAAGTCTATTTCTTCAACAATTACTGTGTACTTCCTTCTACCTATTCCATATAATAAGATTTCTGATTCTCTTACCACCTCTATTACACCTAGTCTGACCTATACAAACAACTTGCCCAAGTCCCTCCTGAAAGACAGCTCTTAGAATGATCAGAATACGAGCACAATGTGGTCTGACCCTAGCTACCTGCTTTGATGTTTTCAGATCACTGTACTTCCATGAACATGCCCTAAAGAGCCATCATCTAGTTGGGAAGCCATATCACACTCCTGGCTGATTCCTAATGAGTTTCCTAAAACCACTAAACCCTTTGACAGGTACTACTAATTAAAACATAAAGCCCTCACATCCATCTCAAACGCATACATCCAAAACTATCAAACAAACATGTACAAGTCTACTTGTTACTTGTTTCTTTTATATAATATTTATCTTGCTACATTCAGCTCCTTATCAGAACTTTTCAAGCTCTTTTTGGATTCTGACAACATATTTCAATAAGTCTCTTAATTTTAAGTCTTCAGAAAATTTCAAACACTGTCATCTTTATCATCCAGTTACAAAACAAAACTACCAAAGACAGTATGATCATTTAAAACAACAGTAATAATACTTACTAATCTAACACATCAAGACTCATTTTACTAATTTTTCTCTGACATCAATGGAAAGCAAAATATGGCTAATTAAAATGTGATGTTTTTCCTAACACACAGAACATGTTAAACATGCTTAAAATGGATATTCTGTCCCCCATCTTATTAAGCTATGCAGTGAGGTCCAAAACTTAGACCCAAACAGGTAAGACAGTAAATCTCAGGAGAATTTTCATACTAGGTTCTTTTCCTTTCCTTAACTTGGTGGATCAGGGCAGTTACCTGTAAGTGTTGAAAATAAGAAGCTGAAATAGTCCTCATTACTGATGTTTAACTGATCACTTCCATTCCATTCTTTCACTGAAGACTTCCATCCAGAAAATGATGATCTACAATAAACAATGGAGACCTAGTACTAGAAGTGACCAAATTGAAGACTCAGGAATAAAGCACAGAATATATGACTATTCTTTATGGAATACAAGTATAATTTAAGAGCTCAGTCAAAAATCCGTAGCATGTATCATCTTTACATGTAAGGGGGTTCAAGTATCGTAATATGGAAAATATAATTTCTAACATATGTTTATGTAAAGTTTCCTTGAAAAGCATAACCAGCCCACTTATATGGTACATCTGGAAAATTTTTCCACACCACTCAAAACTCAGTTTCAAGGAGCCAAGGTGAAGTTCTGCTTTTCAGTAGTAGGTTCAGCTGCTATGTATTTACTACCTCATCTTCATTAAAAAAAAAAAAAAAAAAAGTCTTACCTTGTTTATATGAATGAGCTAAGTTTAAACAAGCTCCTGCTTCCTACCTAAACCAAAGCATCTTAACTAGGTAAAGAATACTTCAATTTAAAGCCACTCTGCAATAACTATGCACTCCTATACTTTGTGAGGCTTTATAACTAGTCTACGTCACAATACTGCAGCTAAAGTATTGGTAGTGGACTTAAGGGAATAGCTAAACATAAAGCAGCTTCTCATTAAATGAAGGTTATCTGGTTCCTGCTATGAGATCAGTTTCCAGTGATACCTTTAAAAACTCTCCTCAAAGTAAGACTAAGAAGGAATACAGCAAATGTCAGCCATGAATACAGCAAAAAAACAAAAAGCTGAGAATAATCAGATCCAAAAAGCTATCTTTTTGGATAGCTTTTTGTGACAAATTTTTTTTTGGGGACAAACTTTTATAATAGAAATCTGAATAAATGTCAAGACAAAATAAGGAGTTTCTAATTCAATGAGAAGCACTTTTTTTTTTTTAACCACTGAAACAACTGTATTTATTAACATTCTTAAAAGTTGGGGAGTTAAAAATAATGGCAACATTTTTCTGAATCACTTCTACTTAAAGGACTTCTCTTTGCTTAAAGGGCTATGGGAGAGAATATCACAAGCTAAGAGGTTATAAAAAGTCAGAGATGCTCAATGGAAATGAGTACAAAATGGGTGATTAGAAAAGAAGCTAATATCCTCTTATACCCAGTGAACACTGTGCTGTCCAGTGGCTAAAAAGAGTAGCAAATCCATTTAAAAATCTAGTTTGGACAAAAGACAAGCAATGTATCACTCTGTCCTTAAAACTACAATGACCACACATACTGGCCACACCAGAACAGTTCTGAGACTAGAAGGGATGCTATATCAATTATGCTTGGACAACAGAAGCAAACCAGACCTGCTCCTGGCAGGCCAGCTCACATATTCACCCTGCTTCAAAACCAGGCTGAATTTCTCAGTAATTTCTCCCTTCTCTGGTATTTTTATCTAACAGCATAGACTACGTTTCCACATGCATGTCTCATGTTCCCCAAACCAGCTGTAAATGAACTAGGGGCAGAGAGGGCAAGAAGAGTAACGGTCAGCAGAACACCACAGGTAGATGGAGAGGAAAAACTCAAAAAACCTCTAAGTGAATAGTGAAAAAGGCAGGAACAGCAATTCTAAGTACAGTTTTTAAGACAAACTAAACACCAACAACTCTAAGTTGATGGGTTTTTCACACACTGAACAAACGGAGATGGTCTGGTGGTGACCTGCTCTCCGATGAACTTCCCCTGCTGGAGACAACAGTGTCAGAACGCTAACACCCAGAGTGAACTAGACCGCAGAGCCCAATTAATATACGGAATTTAGATAGATGGTGGCGATAACCCTATATGCAAAACAGAAAAAGAGACACAGAAGTACAGAACAGACTTTTGAACTCTGGGGGAGAACGTGAGGGTGGGATGTTTTGAAAGAACAGCATGTATACTATCTATGGTGAAACGGACCACCAGCCCAGGTGGGATGCATGAGTCAGGTGCTCTTGCCTGGTGCACTGGGAGGACCCTGAGGAGTCGGGTGGGGAGGGAGGTGGGAGGGGGGATCGGGATGGGGAATACGTGTAACTATATGGCTGATTCATGTCAATGTATGACAAAACCCACTGAAATGTTGTAAAGTGATTGGCCTCCAACTAATAAAATAATATTAAAAAAAAAAAAAAAAAAAGCTCGGGCCTGGTGCACTGGGAGGACCCTGAGGAGTCGGGTGGGGAGGGAGGTGGGAGGGGGGATCGGGATGGGGAATACGTGTAACTATATGGCTGATTCATGTCAATGTATGACAAAACCCACTGAAATGTTGTAAAGTGATTGGCCTCCAACTAATAAAATAATATTTAAAAAAAAAAAAAAATATAGCAGATGAGAATCAGAAATTATTGAAGGGATATTTCAGGAAAAGGAGCCTGGCAACAGTCCTTGGCACAGACGGAGCTGAGGAGTGGGATGCCTCAGGTGAACGGTGCAGGTGGGAGACAGTGAGAAAGCTAGCTGGTTTACCGTCACCATCAAGGACGGAGGGGAAAACCAAAGACGTGAAATAACCCAGGTGATGTCTAAGGAACGGTATTCCTTAGAAGAACATCATTCCTTAAGAATAACCGAACATTATTCTTCAATTCTAAATCTAGGAAAAGTGATGCAATGATAATACCACTGGCCTGGGAAAGTTGAAAAGGCCCCATCTTGTTTTAACTTTTAAAGAGATTAGTTTGAATAGGGACAATACATCTACAGAAAGAGAAGTCTACTAAGACTCTGTGCAAATGCTAAAAGGCAAAGTTTAACTTGGTACACTTTTAACTACATGACAACTTGCTTTTGATGATTATAAACTTCTATTACCATTACTTGTAAATTAATATTTTCTCAGTACTCACCACAAACCCACAAAAAAATGTAAAAAAAGACTTGTGAAAAAATCCTTGACCAAAGTTATTGAGCACAAGTCAATCGTAATTAATGCCAAAAAAGATACTAAATACAAGTTCTAAAGAGAATTAATTTTAAGAGGTGTTCAAAAGTCACTTTTAAATGAATGCCAAAACAGATCCTCCACAAGTTCTATCATGGGAAATGAGTGCCCTCTACTGGAAGTTAACAGTCATAAAACCACTTAAGTTAAATTGTATTTCTTAAAGACCTGGCATTTAGTACTGAACTAGACAAAGAGGGGTTTCATATATAGACAACATATTGCAAACAGCTCTCTTTTGCTAAAAGGAAAAAGTAATTATCAGTTATGAAGCACAATTTGGGCGACAACATTCAAACATACGTCTTATCCTGGTACGAAGAGACTGGCAAACAAAGCTAAAGAAAGTCTACTAATAAAGCGAGCCACTCCTGTTTAATTGGGGCAGAGGGTCTGCACAAGAAGCCACAAAGAAGCTAGTTTTTAAATTTTTCAGCTACAGCCCAGATTCAACTCCTGCCTAAAACTGTATCAGACCCTGGCCTTGAGCCACAATCAGTAACAAATGGCTGAATATGAAAGTACTATGCCTGATACAAACATTACATTTTAAAGGATACTTTGAACACTAGTAACATGAAACATTATTAGTTTTAAGACCTTTGAGAGTAAAACACCACAGTCACATTCTGGAAAGTAGCTCCTTGAAAAATTAAACAGAAAATTAACATATGATTCAGCAATTCTACTTCTGGGTATACAGCCAAAAGAATTAAAAGGATTCAAACAGGTGTCTGCACACCAATGTTTATAGCTGCATTATTTGTAACAGCCAAAAGGCAGAACAACCGAGTATCCATTAACAGATGAATACATCAAAATCATGAAGACAAAATAGTGGTAAACAAGGGCTGGGAGAAGGGGAAATAATCAGTACAGAGTTTCAGTCTGCAACGATGACAGTGCTGGAGATGAATAGTGGTAGCAGTCGCACAACAGCGTGAATGTACTTAATGCCCCAAACAATTCTCACTGTATACCTAAAACTGGTTGAAATGGGAAGTTTTAGGTTATGTATATTTTGCCACACACACACACACCCACCCACCCACCCACAGATATTTTAATGATTCCCTGTCTGAGTCCGCAAGCTTTTATTTCACCACCTACATTGAACTGAGCTCCCTTCCAAAAAGAAAGACCTGTATTACAATTTCATAACACCAGAAGTTTTAAAACACAGCACTCTCATCCGTCACTGAATCCTTACTATGGCTACACACTTCTGATAATCTTAACCCTTGTTTCAATGCACCTACACAAATCACTGTATGTTTCTACCTGATGGTTCAGCGGTAAAGAATCCACCTGTGGTGTAGCAGAACAAGAGTTCAATCCCTGGGTCAGGAGGATCCCCTGGAAAAAGAAACAGCAACCCACTCCAGTATCCTTGCCTGGAAAATCCCATGGGCAGAGGCGCCTGGTGGACTACAGCCCATGGACTTAGTGACTGCAACCATGACAATGCAAACCGCTAAGCAAACCACCTGGAACAGTCTTGCCCCAGTGACCTTCCTCTTACCCAGTATCATCAACAATTTTAACTGCTGTTTTAAGAGCAAATGAAGGGAGGGGCGGCATTTTAAAAAGTCAGTTCATAAACTGCCAGTGACAGGGGAAGGGTGAGGGAGAAGATTATACACTTGAAATACAGCTCACTTTAGCATGCTACCTCATGTGCAGTATCCCGATAAGCATGGCAGCCAAATTTGCACTGAGTCTTCCCATAATACAGCAGCAGCTTAACCGAGAAAGCAAGTCAGCAGGCAGACTGGGTAGAAAATACACAAGCTGGACCAAAAGCTGCTGAGACTCTGCTGACAGAACCACCACTGTGCCTTCTTGTGGATCTAGTGAGGCAGGAAGACAAGTTAAATTTTAAAAGATATACAAACAAGAATTAATAAAGCAGACTGACCATTTTCACTGTGCTATGTTGAATTCTAACATATCAACTACATGAAAAAAAAATATATATGTATGGCTTAAGGTACTGCCTAGAGTAAGACTAAATACAATCATTATTTAAAGATAACATTTAACACTCGATTTCATAATATTCAAATGTGTTATTTGAAATAATAACTGATGGAGTTAAAGGTATTAGAAACAAAGCAAAACAGTAAAAAAAAAAAAAAAAAAAAAAAAAAAAACAAGCACTTTTGCCAAACAGGGACAATTATAATATCAACCTAATCCGGCCCCATCACTTCATGGCTAATAGATGGGGAAACAGTGGAAACAGTGGCTGACTTTATTTTTCTGGGCTCCAAAGTCACTGCAGATGGTGACTGCAGCCATGAAATTAAAAGATGCTTACTCCTTGGAAGGAAAGTTAGGACCAACTCAGATAGCATATTAAAAAGCAGAGACATTACTTTGTCAACAAAGGTCTGTCTAGTCAAGGCTATGGTTTTTCCAGTGGTCATGTATGGATGTGAGAGTTAGACTGTGAAGAAAGCTGAATGCAGAACAATTGATGCTTTTGAACTGTGGTGTTGGAGAAGACTCTTAAGAGTCCCTTGGACTGCAGGGAGATCCAACCTGTCCACCCTAAAGGAGATCAGTCCTGGGTGTTCATTGGAAGGACTGATGCTGAAGCTGAAACTCCAATACTTTGGCCACCTGATGCAAAGAGTTGACTCGTTGGAAAAGATCCCGATGCTGGGAAAGATTGAAGGCAGGAGCAGAAGGGGACAACAGAGGATGAGATGCTTGGATGGCATCACCGACTTCATGGACATGGGTTTAGTTGGGCTCCAGGAGTTGGTGATGGACAGGGAGGTCTGGCATGCTGCAGTTCATGTGGTTGCAAAGAGTTGGACACGACTGAGCAACTAAACTGAACTGAATTTAAAACCAAAGACTTATCTGAGTATACACACACACTCCTATATATAAGCAATACTGAAAAATACAGATTTTTAAATACCACACACAAAAGGTAGACACAAACCAACGTTTGTCATTTAATAAATGGGTAAATATAAAGTGGTGTATATTCAACAGTGGAATGTTACTCAGCATTAAAAAGAAATACAGTAGTCGTATATGCTCGTAAATCCTAAGAACAGTATGCCAAGTGACGGAAGCCATACTGAGAAGATCCACATCACACAATGTCATCTGTGAGAAATGATGAAAACAGGCAAATACAGAGAGACAGAAATGGTGAGCAGTGGTTGTCAGGAGCTGAGGTAGGAAGAAATGAGGAAATAGGGATGGACTACTAATGGTAGAGTTTCTTTTTGAGGTGATAAAAATATTCCGGAATAAGATAATAGTGACTATCGCACAATCTTGGGAATATGATAAAAATTAATGAATTGCACAGTGTAAAATGGCCAATTTTATGGTATATAAACTGTGTCCTAATAATAAATACTAATTATACATATGCATATATGTATATTTTTATTGATATTTTTGCTAAAAGAATGAAAAGGTTTCAGGGGTGAGTGAAACGTTAATATATGAAAGCCGTACAAGATCTCAATAACGATTAAATAAGTAAAATTTGCCATCAAAGTTTCAAAAGAATTCTATAAAAATACCTGATCAGTTTTGAATTTGTGAATTTCGTGGCTTAAAAGATAATTTAAGATCTGAAGACACATCTACAACCTTTAGTTTTCTTAAACTATTGTATTAAGTAATACTATTGAAAATGAATTTACTGTTTGATATTTTATTCATTTTACCATGGTACAATTAATGTATAATTTGAAGGAAAAGTAAAACCTAAAGATCTCCCCTTTGAAACATTGTTCTTAAGTCGGGGTAGACCGATTATTACATACACAGGTAAACAACACTCTTACCATAGATTCGGAGAGCAGTAACTTGTAAACTTTTGAGTAGCTCTTTATTTGCTCGGGCTGCAGCAGTATGGATAATGTCAACAAACTGTGTTGAAAGCTCAGGATTTCGGGAGCCGAGATGTGCAAGCTGCAGTGGTAAACCAGCCAACCAACGTGATAACACTTTACTACGGTATCTAAGGCCATCAAAGAAAAGGGAAATACACCACATTTATTTAAACATTTGAGAGCCTATAAGATGACTGGCATACTATATTCATCTATAGTATTCTCTAAGGTTTTACCCACTGTATTTTAAAAGTTTATGTAGTTTGGGGCACTATGTACATTGTAATTTTATCTTAAAGGACACAGGCTCTACTTAGCTTGTGAACTATTTACACTAATTTGTAATGACCGTTTTACTATATTAAGTCATTTATGCATTCAGTATAGGGTGCCCCCACATTAAGTGGCTTCAAACTTGGGTTATTTCCATTCTTGCACATACTTGCTCACTCTCTAATGTCTCATCTTGGACACGGCAATCACTTTTGCTGTCCCCCAAGAGTTCAGTGATTTACACACAACCTTTGGAGTCTACCAGACTTGAACTTAAGTCTCAGTCTGGCTGCCCTTTAACAGCATGACACTCACCAACTTATTTAACCTAAGCTTCCTTCTATAAGGCAGAAACCAACAGTACCTACATAAAAGTATGAGAATTACTGAAAAATTAAGAAAAGCACCTGACTCACAGTAAAGACTTGAATATGTTCTAACAACTACCTATGTATGCTGAGGTACCACAAATCCCGTTATCTTTCACCCAAACATCTCTTCCAGACTATCCCAAGTAAACCTCAAACTCACCACATCTAAGACTGATTCCTGAGTTCTACTCTTCGTGTTGTCTGCATCACCAGACAGCACCAAACCAAGCTGGACACTTTTGCTCTTTAAGATACCGCCATTTAAAAATTTATTGAAACATTTTTGACACCCAGTATTATGTTAGTTTCAGGTATGTATCACATAATAGTCTGACATCTGTACACATTGCAAATGGTCACCATACGTCTAGTAACCACCTGTCCTAATAAAAGTTACTGGTCATATTCTTTATGCTGTATATTATATCCCCATGACTTATTTACTTCATAACTCAGTTTGCACCTTTTAATCTCTTTCACCTATTGTACACCTCTCCTCTTCTACTGCCCTCATTCTTATACCATGTGTCCCAATATGTCACTAAGGGCCAGAGGTTAAACCTCCATAATTTTTATGGGAAGCAAAACAAAATTCTGAGGCTGCTACAGGTGGTTCCAATAATTGTCCTTTAGCTGTTAAGCAGACAAGTGGAAATATATGCTCAAAGAGACTTTTACCTTCTCAGTTATGTGTATAAAGGTTACTGAAACTATTATGTATGCCTTTTTATTTAAAAAAAAAATAATAAAACCAAAAAGGATAAAAAGAAGATTTTCTCCAAAAATTTAATCACCCTATCATCTTATTCATACAGATTACAAAGTAACCTGGTAAGAAAAAGAAAAGCAAAATAACAAAGGAACTGTACCGGATTCTGTAAGATCTCAGTTCTTCTTTTTGATAGCTTTTACTGAAAAACTTCAGTAACAAAGTCGGAACTGGAAGGAGAAGGCCTCTCTGCTGATACAATGTATAAACTGCCTTTATGAGAGACTCTGTAGCCTCTAAGAAACAAGAGAAAACAGCTGCATGTGAGTCAAAATGTTTCTTCACCAGCACCATAATTCTTCTAAAAAGCACAGAAGCACCTTGTTCCTATGAGGAAGCAGATTTTAGCCACAAACTGATGACTACCATCAAAATCCTACATCAATGGCCTAATAAAAAAGTCAAACCAATCGGAGATTACAGTACAAATTTTCCTAAGAGACAACAAACCTAGGAAAGGACAACAAATACCACAATACTAGAAAGGTGGATAAGCCAGGAACCAAACAGCAAAGTTCTGCTTGAATGAAAAGAATTAGTAAGTCACACTAAAAACTGACTTAATGCAACATAACTTCAAGTTACAAGAAAGGTAAAGAGATAAGGATCCACCAATTTCTAGTCAAACTAGATCAGAAAAGTATTTCTTTATCCTTAGGCTCAATGTCATTTCCTATTAATAAAACTTACCTTCTTTCACTCCAACTATGTAATCTAGTAGAAAACCTACCCATCAGCTTCAGAGTGGACCTACCCACCGAAAAGGGGGTGTTCTCAGCCATCAGGGTTCAAGCAGACATTCCTTCATGATTATGCTGGCTACCTTTTATGGCTCGAACGTAAATGACTATGAAATGTTTGACAGGTATGAACTCAAAATTAGATGCTCAACATTAACAGTATGCGTAAGAGCCCCTCTCTTAAGTAAGGACAGAGCATTGACACCCACCTCTGTCTGACTGCATCTGCATTAACCTCCAGGAGACACCAAGCAATCTGTTCAGCTGCTTACTGTTTAGCCTAGACCCATCTTCAAGGGTTTCTGTTACAAATTTCCTTATCCTTTCTATCCAACTGGAATCCTTCTGCAAAGTTGAGGCATTTGCCAGGGAGACCATGATATCAGACAGTGTTAAATTCAGTAAAAGGTGATCTACATTATTCGAGAGAATCGTGCAATGCTTGATGCTAAAAACAAAGACACACATAACTGTTAAGTGTTGTATCTACCATGCCTGTTTCACTTAAACACTTAACTATTCCTCCCAGAATGAACTGTCAAGAAGGTAAGTATATTAAAGCGACTGTAAGCAAACCATTCATTACAGAATCAGAGTTGTTAAGGCATAAATTAAGAATGCATACTGCTCAGTTCATTACCCAAGTTGCTATTCACACAAGAACTACAGGCCCTTGAAACATGGTGTGGTAATCCTAGATGTACTACAGGGATAAGAACACTTGAAAACTTCAACACACTTGAAGATTTTCGTTAAGCAGATATTTATATTAGGATGAAACTCACGACAGACCTTGATTCTGCTTCTAACTAATTTTGACTTGACAGAATCACTAATTTCTCCTGGCCACAATTTCCTTATATGTGAAACAGGAGACTGGTCTAGATAAGCCCAATTCTGAAACAATTTAATTTTATGACTCACATATTACAATCACTTTTTCTAACAGATTATCTTAAGAAAAACAAAATTTGCAACTTAGGATAAAAACCACTAGATATATAAACACTATATAAACACAGTGTAGATTTCAGGCTACACTGCATTCAACAGCAGAGCCTATTTATTCTCATGTTCAGAAACATGTAAAGTTGATTAAACTAAAAAAATACCTGAAACTAATTTATTTTAAAAGAAAGTTAACCCTGGATTAGGCATGACAAAGGACACAGTCGTAAGGAACCACAAATACAAGGGGAGGGAAATTTTTAATATTTGGTGTTATTAGGGTATCAAATGTAGGGTTAGGAATGACAAATGGGACCAGATCACAAAGAGTTGAAAACTAAGGACACTAAAATCAATTCTGCAAGCACAGGAGTAACATAGTTGAAAAGTTCTTTCATTTCTGCTGATGAAAAAGAAAATATCAGTTACAAGACTCTAAACAAAGAAGTAGTTGTATGTCTACTTGAGCAATACAGGCAAGACGTGACAAGCTCAAGAAACAATGCTGGTACAGACTAGGAGAAAGGGGGATGTACAGCAAGAATAAAAATTAGCTGGATTTGAAGTCTGCTTAAATGCATACATGTATGTGAGCTTTTAGCTGAGCTGGTAAAGAATCCGCCTGCAATGCTGGAGACCCCAGTTCGATTCCTGGGTTGGAAAGATCCTCTGGAGAAGGGGTAGGCCACCCACTTCAGTATTCTTGGGTTTCCCTGGTGCCTCAGTTGGTAAAGAATATGGCCGCATTGTGAGAGCCCTGGGTTCCATCCCTGGGTTGGGAAGATCCCCTGGAGAAGGGCATGGCAACTCACTCCAGTATTCTTGCCTGGAGAATCCCCATAGACAGAGGAGCCTGGTGGCCTACAGTCATGGTGTCGCAGAGAGTCGGGACCTGGCTGAGTGAGTGAGTAAGCACAGCACAGCCCAGCAAAAAACTGGGAATTCTATCACGGAGAGAGAATGAATGAAAACTGGGACAGATGAGTAGCAATCTATACTACAAACCCAAAACTACTGGTAGGTTCTTTGCTCAACTGTTCAGTGCCCAAAACCAAGGCACATTTTATACTAACCAGACCACACAAAAACTCAACTGCATCATTTATTCACCACAGGTAGAGCTTTTGAAGATCTACTTACCTATTACTGTCTGGAAGGTGTCAACAGACATTCAAAAGTTGGGAGAATTCATCCCGCTCCTCCAAGAATTTACACAAAATTTTAAAGTCTAAATACACTGACCACCAATTCTATGAGGGAGACAGGAAACTGGGGAAACTCATTTTCAGCAATGATAGAGGAGGAAATTAGAACTGATTCCCGTCCTGAAAATAACTTTAAAAGCTGGATGAAATAGTTTTTAACAACTCAAAAGCATTCAAGAGGTAACAAGGTGATGAACAATTGCTGGGTCCCCAAAATAAAGCAAGATCACAGTACTCAGGTTCCAAGGGCTGTGGAACCAAATACCCAATTCCAACGAAAAGCCTGGAAAACGGAACTAACCTTTCAGAGGCCTTACAGGGAAAAGTCAAACTCCAGAGCCAGACAAACATGGGGACTCTGGTATATTATCCCTACTTCAAGCTGAACCTGTAAGGGCTCCCTGCCAGAGTAACGGTGAACTGGAAGTAAAAAGAGCTCTTACATAAAACAATCCCAGTTATACATCATCTCAGTAGTTAACGCAACAATTTTTCCCAACTAGATCTATAGATTCAACACAATTCCAATCAAAACTCCAGCCAGTTACTTTATAGTTATCAACAAAATGATTTCTGAAGTTTACACACAAAGGCAAACACTAGACTACCCAACACAAGACCAAAGCGGAACAATGTTGGAGGACTCACACCACTCGATTTCAAGGCTTACTGTACTACAGTAATCAAGACAGCACAGAACTGGTGAACGAACAGACAAACATAGGTCAGTGGAAGAGCCCCAAGACAGGCCTACAAGTACAGTCAACTGATGATTTCAGACAAAGGAGCCGAAGCAATCCAAAAGAGAAACAAGTGTCTTTTTCTGCAAACAGTGCTGGAATAACTGGACAGAAACTCTAGAACTGAAAAATAAAAATAAAACAAATTCAACAAATGTATGTTTGAATGAGACAAAGAGAAACAAAAAATTCAGTAAGTGGGTCTTATATACAATCAATTAGTCTTTAAAGGGAAGGAGAAAAATGGCATTAATATTTTAAAGATGAGAATTTTTCAGATGTGTTTAGACACTTCACTCAAGATCTCAGATTTAAGAAGCTCACTGAATTCCAAGGAAAATCAATAAAAAAGAAAACCACACCTGGATACATCATTGTCAAACAGCAGAAAATAAAAGACAAGGAGCAAAGTCTTATGGGGGAGGTGGGGGGGTGGGGAGGGAAGTAACTTTTATAAAGTAGCAACAGTTCAGACTCATAGCTGACTTCCTAACAGCAGTGGGAACCAACAGAGCGAAGCGTTGCAGTCAGTATGGTCAGTACGCTCAAACAAGAAAACTGCCAAGCTCAAGCACTGTGCTCTGTTAAAACAGTCCTTGGAAATAAAGGAGAATACATATATTCTCCTTCATTTTATATTATATATATATATATATATATATATATATATATATATATATATATATATATATATGTATGTATGTATTTGTGTGTGTGTGTGTAAATCCTCTAGCAGCTTCTAAATAAGCCTAATGAAGAGAGATGAAAAAAATGAAGAGCAAAAAAATAGAATATACAGATAAAACTCAGATGGTGGATACAAGTTCTCCAAAAATATTAATTTTTGCTTGAAAGTTCAAATTTTATCTCTAGCACAGACACTATTTTCCTGAAACTGATAGGCTTATTTTTTTCATTTCTGAGAAAATATCTACAAATACCCAAGTCTGAATAAGCATAGTTAGTCATTTAAATTAAAATCATGTCCATTGCAGAAAATACAAACAGAATGACAAGTGCATTTCCTCGAGACAACCATCATTCTTTGGCATGCAGCCAAAATACTTCAGGCACACTTTCCATTTCACCACACAGAATATTAAAATTACGTGTTTTCAAGGATTGTGACTTAATAAGATTAGTAATTTTTTACTTAATTAAGAACAATTTTAAGTGAAACTGGCATGTTCTTTTAAACTGTGAATGCATAGTGGTGAAGAATACTGTTAACCCTCCATACCGTTCTGCCTCCACATATTCAACCAACTGCAGATGGTGTATCATGTGTATGGATTGTGGCTTTCTGAATCCATAGATGCAGAATGTGTATTTGGAGGGCAACTTGCTTCTGGATCAGTGAAAATACCACGTATGACACTATGTCTTTACACAAAACTCAGACTGTACAACAAGAAGAGTGACCCCTCACATAAACCAAGGACTCCAGTGTAAATGATGTATCACTGAGGTTTGTATTTTACAACAGATACACAACTCTGGTGTGGGACACTGACGTGAGGGAGGCTGTGCATCCATGGGGGTAGGAGTAGTGTATGAGGACTCCGTACTTTCTGTTCAATTTTAATACGAATCTAAAATTGCTCTAAAAAATGAACTCCATTAAAAAAAAAAAAAGGAATGAAATGCTAGTAGTGCCACAACATGAATAAACCTTAAAGATATCATGCTAAGTGAAGTTAAGCCAGACATAAAACAGTATTTTCAGTTTCTACTGATACATGGTACCAGAACAGTCAAATTAATAAAGGGGAAAAATGCAATAGCAGTTCCCAGTACCTGGAGGGAGAAGAGCATAGGAAGCTGTTATTTAATGTGTACCGAGTTTCAGACTGGTAACATGAAAAATGTGAAATGTACTTAATGCCACCAATCAGTACACTTTAAAAATGGTTAAAATGCTAATTTTTATGCTATGGACATCTTACCACAATGAAAATAATATCTTTTGTAACTCCACAGTTCAACCCAAGATTAAAAAAAATCTAGACATCAGGTCAAAATTGAAGACCACCAGCTTAGGCCACATTGGCTCCTTTAACTTGAATCTGTGAATTTAATAGATAGCCTCCAAAGGCTATCTGAGAAATATTCAACACGCTTCCTTATGGAAGTTCAAGAGCAGCCTGCGGACCCTCAAAACAAATCACTAGGGAAATTTATGGTAATACTGTCAATCCACTTTTGTTAAAAATGCCACAATTTCACCACCTCAGTGTCTTCATCGTTAACTCCTTTTTTACCTTCTATATCTTAGCACAAATCACTACCTAGGCAGGCAGCCCTCCCTAGGACCTATGCCCCCCATGAAAGAGCAGGACCAGCTCCCTACTATACTGATATACTTTTATTACCCTACATTCTTTTTCCTAAGTGCCTTCAACATATTAAGTGCCCAATAAAGTGAATAATGACAGTACACCCATATGCTCTTGAGTAGTTTACTTACATTTAATGGTCTACCAAATTCCAAACATCCTTTTATTTAATCTCATTTTGATGAAAATTACACCTGAAACCTCTTCCTTGACAACATAAAAATCTCATGTAATTATATTCACGCATTGAAGGATATTCTCAACCTTATCCATGGACCTGATTAAAAACTTCTGTGTTAATAAGAAAACTGTATCTGGAGCAAGTAACAACTTACTTGCTCAAGAAAGTATCTCCATATTTGATTCTCTGTCACCTCCAACTCCAGAAACTCTAAATTAATGGTCCTAAAACATGGTTTTGATCCAACCAATAATAGTCTTCAATGCCTAAAGGATCAAGGATGAAAGAGAAATGAGAGTCAGAGACAAAAAATGACTTTCAGCATTAAAGTTAGTCATCAGTAGAAACCAATTTGATACAGGTCTGTCCCATGTCCTCCATTATGCAATTTTATAGCTTTCTCATACCCTATAATATCTCCTTCCATTACTGCAATCATCCCTCACTTCACTTCTGCCTGCTAAAATCACATTCACATTAAAACACTACTCTCCAACACTGCCTTGTCTGTTTATCCTAACAAGGATCTGTCTTCTCCTATTAATTCCTATAGCATTTCTTGACTATAAAGTTCTAATGACACTTAAATATGCCTTGTGTGAAAGATGTAGATTCATTTTTCTTCCTGCAAGTTATTGAGCTTTTGTTTCTCAGCCTTAAAACTACCCTTCCACGCTCTTACTTTGTGATCCTGGGGGTGAGTCACATTTTCTCCTTTACAGTTTGCTTCTTGTTAGGCTCTGCCAATAAAGTGCTTGTTATTGTTTAGTCACTAAGCTGTGTCAGACTCTTCAGCAACCCCGTGGACTACAGCCCGCCAGGCTCCTCTTTCCATGGGATATTCTAGGCAAGAATACTGGAATGGATAGTCATTTCCTTCTCCAGCAGATCTTACCAACCCAGGGATTGAAATCTGTCCCTGCACTGGCAGGAGGGCTCTCCACCACTGAGCCACCTGGAAGTCAAGGGGTACTTGAGACCAGAAAGCTGGAGGAGGAAAATGCGGCACTTTCTGTTTGCTTCCTAGTCCTATTTTTTGCTTCCTTTTGCCACCAGTGCAACCCAACCACTCTTCAGGCCAGCAGCAGTTCATTCTAGCAGCCAGAGTTGGTTCCAGTCTGTATCTTCCTGACACAGAACCAGTATCACCGTGCCCCTAGAACACCAGCGCCAGCCAGCAGAACCCTCTTCGCTGAGCTCTGTACCCTTACCCCACTGGGCCCCTCTCCTGATCCCAAAGACATTAGTCCCAGCTGAGTGCAAACCCCTTCCTCGAGGCCTGAGTTTGGGCTGCAGCCTTTCTTTCCAGCCACTTGCCTCTTCTCTTTGCTCTCCGGTCAGGAGGCAGTGGTGGCTTCCAACAAGACCTTGCTGTTCCCTTTTGTCTTTCCACTATTAAGTGGAAATGCCTAGTTAACAACCGGTTGTATTAAATTCTCTGTGAAAATCACTGGTATGATTTCCATCTCATGACTAGAGTCTGACACACATTTTTATCAATTTTAAGATTTTGTATTGATTTTTGCAATTTATGAATCACTTAAGAGATCAAAGAATATACCTTAGGGCATCTAATTATCTGTCATAATACTTTACTTACAGTGAGAGACCAAAAAACTTCAGTGAATGAAGTTTCTCTGCCTACAACATACTTATCACTTCTGAGCATATCCTCTGAACTCTGCCCAAAGAGCCTCACTGATTCTCCAAGTAGTTTCTTCCTTTTGATAAGTTTAAGAACCTTCTGACAAAGACTTTAAAATCTGTTCAAGCATTTGCTCATTTGGGGAATTGCACCTTGAGTATCTGTATCTGCTTGTCAAGTTTTATTTGGTAATTTGTTTTTACGTTTATCTGCTCTTACTTCAGGTAAACATTTCAAATAACTTCCAGGCTTACACTTTTCCAGTGAAACTTCATCCATAATTTGTTCTTTTCACTTATTTTAAAAAAGAGAACTGCTTTTCTTCAATTATCCCTCTTCCATCAGGATACTGATAACAGTTACATTACGCTTCCTTGTGTATATAAATGAGAGCAGAAACTAGTGATGTTATGCTCTCAAAGATTCAGTAATTACACAGTGCCTCTCACAAACAAACTATCCACTCTAAGCAAATTTTTATTAAATTCTTATCTATACAATTTGATAACTGACACTCATTTAGCACAAAACATTCACTTCACAGATTACAAATAAAAATAAAAACTAAGTAAAATTGGAAGTCCAGGGCTTAAAGTGACTTGTTTAAGATCAGATACTACAGCTTTTATCTTTACTTCACAGTCTAGATAACAACTACTTGCAGTGTACAAAGTTCAGTGTGAGACTGTTTTCTGAAAATGTCAGGTTAAACAGTGGATGAGAATGACAATATCTTTTATTTGTCCCTTTCCTTTTTTTCCTTGGTTATTTCTTTTAAGGCATATGGAAAATTACTCCTAAAATGGTGTTTGAAATCAGTAAGGTAATTCTTTCAAAGTCATGACTCCTAGTAAAATAAGCACAGATTAGAAAATCTGTAAGAAACAATAACTTAAAATAGCAAATAAGACTTTAAGCAGAAACTTAACAACTTGTCAATATTCACTTACAAATTTACCCTTATAACACACCTTTTGCTAATGATATAATATGTAAATAAATCTTAAAATCTGAATAAACTGTTAGGCCATCCAACTTTCACCCACAGTTCTTTTTGGTGCTTTCATTTTTACATGCATTTCATCTACTGAAAATGAGAAAAAAAGGGAGAAAGTAAAATTTAATAAAATTCTGATTTTGAACTACTAATGCAATATTTATAAAGTATACAAGAAAATCTTCTACTTAGTGTTCCATTTAAGAGTAACTATATTCTCTAGAAATTCTATTGCTCATTAAAGACATTTAATACCTTCACAAATCAATGTGTTTGTCTAAATTCTTCAGCAGTATTCTTCAATGTATCATGTTCTCCTACCTGAAACACTGATTCCCTACTATCCAGAGGACCAATCATTCCAGTCTGCCAGTGGCTGAGGGGTTGCTTGGGATATGGGACATGAGACACTACAATAGCTAGCTCCAGCTCTAGCAAACCTGGAGGCCAAACTCAGACCATAAATCAACAGCTAGCTATTGCAGCATATCTCCTTAGTTACCTTCACTGGGTTTTCCTCTTTTTCTTAACCTAAAAATGTGTCCTTGACAACCTCTGGACTTCTACTAGGTATCTTAAACTTAACATGAATAAACTGAACTCTCCTATGGGCAGTCACATCATCATCTGGACCACAGTACAGGCATCACCCCTGCTCCTCTTTCCTTAACTACATACACCAGCATTCCTGCTGGTTTCACCAGAATCTGGCTGCTTCTCATCACTTCAACCACCACCTGCCGTTCGACTCCAAGCCACCATCACCTCTCACTTAAGACTGCTGTCTCAGGCTCCCAAAGGCCCTCATGCTTTTCCTCTTGCCCCCCTAAACTTAACTCTCTACACGGCAGCCAGGGTGATCTTTTAAAACACAAATCCTACTTCACAATATTACAGGGAAGGATAAAGGAGATAATATATATAAAGGAAGGACAGGTCATCCATGGGATCAATGATCTCAGTTGGGCCCATTTTGCTAGAGTTGGAGAATGAGGGCATGGGGGTTTTTAACTGTTTTATTTGTAAATCTGGCATATTAAAGTTAAATAAACATAATTTAGATCATGCCACTCCTCTGCTCAAAACCCTCCAATGTCTTTTCACCACACTCAGGTTAAAATTCTAAGTCTTTACCACAGACCACAAGGTACCACATGATGTGGCTACTGTCCGTCATGTCCCCCCTCATCACCCACCATTCTCCCAGGACCTCACTTGCACATGCCTTGCTGCCATTCCTCAAGTATGTCCAATCTGTTCTCACTTCAGGGTTTTGCACTTGCTGTTCCCTGTGCCTAGAAGGGTCTTCCTACAGGTCTTCACAAGACTTGCTCCTTCTCTTCATTCACTGACATGCAAATATTAAGAAGGCATTTCCTGACCACCTAGTTAACAGGTACCTCCCCGCACACTGTTTCATTACATCTTCTCTCTTACCCACTTTCATCTTTCTTCCTAATGATGACATGATGGACATCAGCTATTTGTTTGCCATCTCTCAACCCCACCAGGAGCTAAGTGTTTGCCTTGTCAGTCATGTTTATCTCTGTATTCCCAGAGTCTAGACAGAACCTAACTCACTGCAAAGCAGCACTATTCAAAAGACCTTTCTGCAGTGATAGAGCCATTTTGATCTTGTATTTGTGCTGTCCAATACAGTAGCCACTGCCACCTGAAGCTACTAAGCATCTAAAATGTGACTACTGTTTACTGAGGAACTGAATTTTAATTAAACAGCCAAATTTATAGGTGCTCAATTAACCTTTGCATCTAACTCTTTCTCACAAATTCTGATCTTCATGGTAAAAACAAAACAATAAGGAAACATTTACACTGAACGCAGCAAGCATTAAAATACAAAGCTAGGACACAACAAAATCTCTATAGTGTATAAAATTATACTACTGACCTAAAGTTAATAATACAGGACTCCAAAAACTGAAGTTAATTAAAAAGTTAACATTACATTGTATTTTAAAACACTGTGTGTTTTAAAAATATTAAATACAGTATACTTTAAATTAAGGATCCTAAGGATACAAAGAGTGTATTACAAATAAACCACCTCAGTCAGGATCTGAGTACTCAACCACTGAAAATAAGATTTAATATTAACTTGAGATTTCTTTCCAAAGATGAAAGATTTCAAATTCCTAAAAAGCTTTAAAATAAAAAATACTTGGGCAAAAATGAAACTTCTCAATTATGCAGCAAATACAAACACACTATATGCGTTTAATAAAACTTAAAAAGTAAGCAGTCAGTTACCCTAAGGTTGCACCCTAATACAGATGCCAATTTATCAACAGAAAACCTACACATTTTGAGAGAAAAGAGCTACAATTCAGCCTGTGGTGCATAATTAGAATTTGAGACCAAGAAATGCCATTTCATTCCTCCTAAAGTTTGAACTTTGACCACTCAATACTTTAAGTACTAAGCTATAACTAAGGTGAATGAGAAAGTGGAACTGACAGCAGGAATGGTAATGAAAAATAAACTAACAGACATTTTAATGTAATCTGGTGTAACATACATATTTATACTTTGTCTGCAAAGTAATAGATTTACCTTATTCAGTTATTATAGTTCAAATCTGCCATGGTAAATTAGAGAACTCTGCCAATGGATGCTTTTAAATACTATTTCAGTTTGAATTTGCACCATACCTGCAACTGCAGCTTACCTACAGTAAAGGTTAACTTTAAGAAATATTTTCCGATTTATATCCTTTATCAAGAAAATAGAGAGAGACTGAGTAACTCTCTTAGTAAATGTCACATTGCACTTGAAAAGATGTGGGTTATTTTCAAATATCTTTTTATGTTGGTTTCTAACGTAATTCCACTGTGATAAGAGAACAGACCCTGTGTGATTTCAATACCTTTAAGACCATGAAATTTTTGCACGTTGTTTTATGTCCTTGGATAAGTTCCAGAGTCTCCCAATTTACAGTCTATGGGAACTTGAATAGAATTTGTGTCCTACTGTTGTGTAAAAATTGTATAAATCTTAATTATATTGAATTGGTTCATAGTGTTTTTCAGGTCTAGTATATCATTCTATTTCTCTACATATTCATTCTATTAATTTTTGAGAGTTTGATACTAAAACTCCAACTAAAAATCTTAATTTATCTCCTTAAAAAATAATTGTAATATACAGTGTATTTTCCAAGTCTCCTGTAAATGTGTTATCATACTTTCAGAATTTAAAAAATTGAAATTAAAAAACTACTATGTATGAAGTAAATAAACCCCAAGGATGTATTGTACAGCACAGAAAAAATAGTCATTATTTCATAATAAAATGAAGTATAATCTGTAAAAATACTGATTCACTGTATTGTATAACTGAAACAAATGTAACATTATAAATCAGCTATGTGCTCATGCATACTCAGTCTCTTCCATCGCGTCTGACTCTTTGCCACCCTATGGACTACAGAACACCAGCTCTTCTTTCCATGGGACTCTCCAGGCAAGAATACTGGAGTGGGTTGCCCTGCCCTCCTCCAGGGGATCTTCCCGACCCAGGGATTGAACCCAAGCCTCCCGTGTCTCCTGCATTGTAGGCGGATTCTTTACTGCTGAACCACCAGGGGAGTAAATCAACTATATTTCAATATAAATACCCTCCTCAAAAGAGAGACTGAGTAGGAAGATAAAGATCAGAGAATCTTAAGTGATACATCAGCCAAGAACCCTGATTTAAACAAAGAAGCTCAATTATATATTATGGCAATCAAGGAAATATGAACACTAGATCTTTGATAATATTAAGGAATCGTGGATAATGATAAAGGAATTTAAATTATTTTTTTAAAAGACTCACTGCCTTTTAAGAAAACATGCTGAAACATTTATGGATGAAATGATGGTATAAGATGATTTGCTTTGCTTTGGTTTAGGATTTGCTTCAACCATCTGTATGAAGGGTTGGGGGGTGAGGTGGGTCGAGCAGAAATAGAAAAAGCTTGTCCTTGAGCTGAAAACTTGGAGCTGGAGGATAAGAGAATATGGAGATTTGTGTTCTATTTTTTGTGTGTGAAATTTTCTACACTATAATCTTTAAAAAAAGAAAAAAAGAAAAAACTAGTAGAGCCATTTTTTTTTTTTTAATGCAAGTAGGTCATAAGAGAGTAAGAAGATTTCCAATAATGAATAAACAACCTGCAAATAGCTATATATTATGGTTATCCTACTGGAAATTTTAATATAAATAAATTCACTTATTTGGGAAAGTTTCTTTCAGGTTATATGTTGTATTTGGAAAATATAACAGCCATACCCAGGGGCAAGTGACAAGACTCATCTGCACACCTGGGTCTTCACTGCCAGTGCCTGTGACACTTGACTATTTTACCATTTCCACGTTACCATTCTCAGAATATAAGGCAAATCTTGCCTGAATCACTGTCACTGACCCGAGAGGGTCCTAGCCCAGAGTCTTAAGGAAGGTCTTCCTCCAGAAATTAGACACGGTCCTTGTGTAGTTCTGTCCTCTAGAATCTTTCTCCCAAGTAACATAAGAACAAGAGGAGAAAGGCAGAGATGATCTGGATTTCTTGAGCCATCTGGGTGGATCAAGTTTTTTATTTCTTTTCTCTGCACAAAGTCCCTCACCTGTGACAAGCTTCAGCATTAGGTCCTGGTGACACAGTCCCCTGCGGGGGGAGATAGAGAAGTAAGGAGACAGGTAGTAGTAAGTAGCTTCTTAATCTGACTAAGATCAATTTAATTTGAAAGAGGAAGTAGCTTTACAGCAATCCTTTTTCTCATCATTGCCAGATTACCTCATTGCTTTAAAAGAAAATGAATTCCTCCATCTCAAGTGTTTGGCAAACAATAGTCAGCAGATTTGTGTAAAAAAAAAAGTATACATAGTCAATTAGGGGTCGATTACAAATTTCTATTTGGGGAGTCTCCAAATTGGGAACCTGAGAGTAGAGTAGAAAAAAGATTTTTCCCTTTGAATACTTCATGCTTTTAAAATTTTGAGCCATGTGAATGTATTGCTTTATGTAAATAATTAGTTAACTTATTAAAAATAAAGATTAAATAAATAAATAAAAATAAAGATAAAAATGGAGATCATAATGCCTAAAAAGAGATTAAGATCACAGGGCCATTTGCTTCTAATGTAAAAACTAATACAAATCACTCTGTTAAGAATCAAAAGGCTATTATAATTAAATGACACATAATATCAGATTTTCTTTTGCAAAATAGGCCCTTATGGGCAAAGTTGGTGAATTCTGAATAAAATCTCTAAGTTAGATAACAGTATTGTATCAATATTAATTTCCTGACTTTAATAATAGTACTGTGGTCATATAAAAGTTTTTTTAAGAAACACACTTCAAAACATTAGGGGTAAAGTGGTGTCATATCTGCAACTTTCTCTGAAAGAGTGGGGATGAGATATATAGAGAAAGACAGAGAGAAAATAATAATAATAAAGTAGACTCGATAAAATGTTGATATTTACTGGCAAAGAGGGGGAGCGCCTGGAACTCTCATACACTAATGGCAGAAGTAAAAAAATTATGACTATTTTTGAAACCAGGCAATGCTTTAATAATGTTAAACATAGACTTATCATATGGCCTAGCAATTACAGTCCTAGGTATTTACCCTAGAGAAATTAAAACATAGAGATCCAAAACATGTGTCTAAGAATGTTCATATCAACTTTATTCATAATAGCCCAAAGTGCAAACAATCTCCATGTTCACCAATAGGAGAGTGAATCACATTCATCAATAGGAGATGAATAAACAAATATTTATCAACAGGAGAGTGAATAAACAAATGTATTCTCACACAAATGTTTGACAAACATTATTTTCACAAACAAATGTATCCACCTGCAAAGTGGGAGACCTGGGTTCAGTATAGAAAAGGTGACATAAAATTGTGCTAATTCATTTTACTGTCATTGGTGAAACAAGTGTTATTCAAGCCTTTTGATGTGGCAGAAATATTTTAAGACAACCCCTTCTATTCTTTGAGCAGGAAATAAAATCTAGCAAACTGTGTAGCCAGTAACCTTAGGGATGGTACTTGAGGCTTGATCTCTAAAAGATGTTGAGTCCAAAAGTTGAACCTAAATCTGCCTGTATTGTTCTGCCTTGAGTGAATCTTTCATGCAGGCTGTGATCAGTGCATTTAAAAGAGCAGAGATCTGAATTTTATTGAGATTTACCTTATGTTTTATTATTGTGGGCTTGCCAGGTGGCACTAGTGGTAAAGAACCCACCTGCCAATGCAGGTGATGTAAGAGGTGCTGATTGGATTTCTGGGTCAGGAAGATCGAGGAGGGTGTGGCAACCCACTCCAGTATTCTTGCCTGGAGAATCCTATAAACAGATGAACCTGGTGGGCTACAGTCCGTAGAGTCGCAAAGAGTCGGACACAACTGAAGCAACTTAGCATGCATGCATGTTTTATTAATAATGAATTTCTGTTTAGTAAATGTTTCATAGTTATGTGCCAGACTTGCTTTCCTTATGACATGGTGGCAAGGTTAAGGAGGCATCGTTAGTCTTCATCCACTCTAATTAATAAAAGCTACATGAATCTACCAAAAAGAACCTTATAACTGTGCTTGAAAAGTTGGCTTAGGGTAGCTCTTTATAGGGTGTTTGGGGGAACACTAAACCCCAAGATGCTCATTTGAAGATAGAAGACCTGCAAAAAAAAAAAAAAAAAAGAGAGAGAGAGAGAGAGAGAGAAGAGAAAGAAGACTTGCATGATTAAATAAACATAGGAAATGCTGCATAGGCGAATATTTTATTTTTTTTTAATTCAGTCCACCATTTACCAAAGTTATTGATTAAAGATTTTAAAATTTCATAAGAATAACATTTTGTGGAATATATATTTAGCAAAGAATTCTCCAGTGCTCTGGTGAAAATTTTAGCTGTGAAGGGGAACACAGGGATAGAGAGGCAAATTAATTTGGCATTCTTGACTTCAAACTTACATTAACCACATTTGTTTCCACTATTAAATGTAAAGAATTTGATGGATTTAACAACAGTCATCAAGGATAGTCAAAAGGTAACTTCCTCAGTGGTCTGGTGCAGCCAAAAATCAACTGGAGAATATACCTCAGGTGCCCGCTGCAACTCGAGAAAAACCATGAGGCTTCCCCCTCGCTACGAGATGAACCCCAATTCCCCAGCATTCCATGAAGACCAATTCCGTGTTCCCCATCAAACAAGAAAGGAGCCTTGACTTCCTTGATGGAACTCCAGAGAGGCCCCAAGAACACTGTCGCAAGTCTAGAGGGACCTGAGGTCACCGCAATCACACAAAAGAGCTCCATGTACCACAAATCAACTCGAGATGAGGCCTGATTCCCCTGCAATGGCTCCAGAGCTAGCAGGAGTTCCCCTGCAAACACAGCAAGTGGCTTGCCTTCCTTTAGGCAACTCCAGAGATTCCACGAGAACACCATCCCAAGACTAGAGGAACACGAGTGCAGCACAGCAACTAGAGAGAAGCTCCGTGTACAGCAAATCATCTCGAGATGAGAGCTGATTCTCTGGCTTTGACTCAAGAGGAATGCCAACTTTCCACAAGCACCTCAAGAGGAGGCTTCTCTCAGCTATAGGTATGTGAGAGGGACCCTGAGTTTGCTGCCTCAAGTGGAATGGACACCGAGATGCCGTGACTCGAGATAAGGCCGGATTTCCCTGCAGTGACCTGAATGCAAGCTCGTCTTTCATCTCACGAGATGAAGGGATGTCTGAATCCCCTGTGGAGACCCTAGAGAAAGCCCTAGTTCCACGTATCATCTCAACAGGAGGCCTCACACTCCTTTCAAAACTCGAGAGTCACGCAGAGGTCAATGCCTCAAAAGGAGACGATTCCTGACTCCTCTTGAAAATTGATAGGAATCCCAATATCTCTGTGGCAACTGGACAGGAACCCTGGGTCTCTCGCCTCACCTTGAGAGGGGTCCCTATTGCCCTATCAAGCCTCGATGAGAATACCGAGGTGTCCCTAACATCTAGGCAGGAGTCCTGACGTCACTGAACAACATGAGTTTTGAAGGGTCATTCCCGCCGTAACTCGAGAAGATACCCCAGGTCCCCACCACAACTCAAGAAAACCCAGGAGAATTCACCCTCACCGTGAGATGAGGCCCAATTCCACTGCATCGCATGTAAAGCAATTCCGTGTTCCCCATAAAACAGGATATGAGCCTTGACTTCCGTGATGGAACTCCAGAGAGTCCCCAAGAACACTGTCGCAAGTGTAGAGGGACACTGAGGTCCCCGCAGCAACACGAAAGTGCTCCGAGTACCCAGATCAACTCGAGATGAGACCCGATTCCCCTGCACTGGCTCCAGAGCAATCCCGCTTTCCTCATCAAACTAGACAAGTGGCTTGACTTCCCTTAGGCAACTCCAGAGATTCCCTGAGAGCACCGTCCCAAGTCTAGAGGAACACCAAGTTCAGCACAGCAACTCGAGAAAAGCTCCGTGTACCCCAAAACATTCGAGATGAGAGCTGATTCCCTGGCTTCGACTCAAGAGGAATGCCAACTTTCCACAAGCAGCTCAAGCGGAGGCTTTTCTCAGCTCTAGGTATGTAAGAGGGACCCTGAGTTTGCTGCCTCAAGTGGAATGGACACCGAGATGCCCTGACTCGAAATAAGGCTGGATTTCCCTGCAGTGACTTGAATGCAGGCTCGTCTTTCATCTCACAAGATGAAGAGATGTCTGAATCCCCTGTGGAGACCCTAAAGAAAGCCCTAGTTCCCCACCTCATCTCGACAGGAGGCCTTACATCCCTTTGACAACTCGAGAGGAACACGGAGTTCAATGCTTCAAAAGGAGACGATGCCTAACACCTCTTGAAAATTGATAGGAATAGCAATATCCCTGTGGCAACTGCAAAGGGAAGCTGGGTCAACACCTCACCTCGAGAGGCATCCCTATTGCCCTGCCAAGCCTCGAGGAGAATCCCGAGGTGTCCTTCAAAACTAGACAGGAGTCCTGTCGCCACTCAACCAACACGGGTTTTGAAGGGCCATCCTCGCCGTAACCCAAGAACATACCCTAGGTCCCAGCCGCAACTCAACATAAACCATGAGACTTCCCCCTGGCCGTGAGGTGAGGCCCGATTCCCCTGCACTGAGTGCAGAGCAAATCCGTGTTCCCCATCAAACATGAAAGGAGGCTTCACTTCCTAGATGAAACTCCACATAGTCCCCAAGAACACTGCCAGAGGTCGAGAGGGACCCTGAGGTCACCGCAGCAAAACAAAAGAATTCGTGTAAATGAAATCAACTCGAGATGAGGCGCGATTGCCCTGCATTGGCTCCAGAGCCATCTCGCATTCCCCATCAAACATGACAAGTGGCTTGACTTCCTTTAGGCAACTCCAGTGATTCACCAAGAGTACCGTCCAATATCTAAAGGAACACAAAGTTCAGCACTGCAACTCGAGAAAAGCTCCCTGTACCCCCAAATCATCTCGAGTTGAGAGCTGCTTCCCTGGATTCAACTCAAGAGGAATGCCAACTGTCCACAAGTACCTCAAGAGGAGGCTTCTCTCAGTTATATGTATGTGAGATGGGCCCTGAGTTTGTGGCCTCAAGTGAAATGGACACCGAGATGTCCTGACTCGAAATAAGGCTGGATTTCCCTGCAGTGACTTGAATGCAGGCTCGTCTTTCATCTCACGAGATGAAGGGATGTCTGAATCCCCTGTGGTGACCCTAGAGAAAGCCCTAGTTCCTGGCCTCATCCCAACATGAGACCTCACATCCCTGTGAAAACTCGAGAGGCACACGGAGTTCAATGCTTCAAAAGGAGACGATGGCTGACTCTTCTTGAAAAATGATAGGAATCCCAAAATTCCTGTGGCCACTGCAAATGGAACCTGGGTTTCCCCTCTCACCTTGAGAGGCGTCCCTATTGCCCTCCCAAGCCCCGAGGAGAATCCCGAGGTGTCCCTCGCAACTAGACAGGAGTCCTGACATCACTGATCCAACCCGAGTTTTGAAGGGCCATCCTCGTCATAACACGAGAACATAATCCAGGTTCCCACCGCAACTCGAGAAAAACAATGACACTTTCCCCTCGCCACGAGATGAGGCCCGATTCCCCTGCACTGCATGCAGAGCAAGTCCGTGTTCCCCATCAAACAGGAAAGGAGCCTTGACTTCCTTGATGGCACTCCAGAGAGTCCCCAGGAACACTTTCACAAGTCTAGAGGGACCCTGAGGTCCCCGAAACAACATGAAAGCGCTCCATGTACTCCAAATCAACTCGAGATGAGGCCTGATTCCCCTGCACTGCATGCAGAGCAAGTCCATGTTCCCCATCAAACACGAAAAGAGCCTTGACTTCCTAGATGAAACTCCACATAGTCCCCAAGAACACTGTCACAGTTCTGCAGGGACCCTGAAGTGACAGCAGCAGCACGAAAGAACTCGTTTAACTCAAATCAACCCTAGATGAGACCCAATTCCCCTGCATTGACTCCAGAGACATCCCTCATTCCCCATTAAACAGGGCAAATAGCCTGACTTCCTTTAGGCAACCCCAGAGATTCACCGAGAGCACCGTCCCATATCTAGAGGAACACCAAGTTCAGCACAGCAACTCGACAAAAGCTCCGTGTACCCCAAAACATTTCGAGATGAGAGTTATGACACAGGAGGAATGGAAACTTTCCACAAGCACCTCAAGAGGAGGCTACTCTGAGCTATAGGTATGTGAGAGGGATCCTGAGTTTGCTGCCTCGTGTGGAATGGACACCGAAATGCCCTTACTCGAAATAAGGCCGGATTTCCCTGCAGTGACTTGAATGCAGTCTCGTCTATCATCTCACAAGAAGAAGGGATGTCTAAATCCCCTGTGGATACCCTAGAGAAAGCCCAAGTTCCCTGCCTCATCTCGACAGGAGGCCTCACATCCCTTTGAAACTTTGAGAGGCACGTGGAGTTCAATGCCTCAAAAGTAGATGATGCCTGCCTCCTCTTGAAAATTGATAGGAATCTCAATATCTCTGTGGCAACTGGAAAGGGACCCTGGGTCTCCACTTTACCTCGAGAGACTTCCCTATTGCCCTCCCAAGCCCCGAGGAGAATCCCGAGGTGTCCCTCACAACTAGACAGGTGTCCTGACGTCGCTGACCCAACACAAGTTTTGAAGGTCCATCCCCACCGCAACTCAAGAACATACCCCAGGTTCCCACCGCAACTCGAGAAAAACCATGAGACATCCCCCTCGCCGTGAGATGAGGTCTGATTCCCCTGCATTGCATGCAGAGCATGTGTGTGTTCCCCATCATACTTGAAAAGAGTTTTGACTTCCTTGATGGAACTCCAGAGAGTCCCCAAGAACACTGTTACAAAGCTAGAGGGACCCTGCGGACTCCGCAGCAACATGAAAGAGCTCGTGTACCCCAAATCAACTCGAGATGAGGCCCAATTCACCTGAATTGGGTCCAGAGCCATCACACGTTCCCCATCAAATAGAACATGTGGCTTGACCTCCTTTACGCAACTCCAGAGATTCCACGAGAACATCATTCCAAGTCCAGAGGAACACCAAGTTCTGCAGAGCAACTCGAGAAAAGCTCCATGTACTCCAAAGCATCTCGAGATGAGAGCTGATTCGCTGAACTCGACTCAAAGGGAATTCCAACTTTCCACAAGCACCTCAAGAGGAGGCTTCTCTCAGCTATAAGTATCATAGTGGGACCCTGAGCTTGCTGCCTCAAGTGGAATGTACAATGAGATTCCCAGACTCGAAAAAAGGCCAGATTTCCCTGCAGTGACGTGAATGCAGGCTCGTCTTTCATCTCACAAGATGAAGGGATATCTGAATCCCCCGTGGAGACCCTAAACAAAGCCCTTGTTCCCCGACTCATCTCGACAGGAGGCCACACATCCCTTTGACAACTCGAGAGGAGTGCAGAGTTCAAGGCGTCAAAAGGAGACGACGCCTGACTCACCTTGAAAATTGATAGGGATCCCAATATCCCTCTGGCAACTGCGAAGGAAGTCTGGGTCTCCTGTCTCACCTCGAGAGGCGTCCCTATTGCCCTGCCAAGCCTCAAGGAGAATCCCGAGGTATCCCTGGCAATTAGACATGAGTCCTGAAGTCGCTGAACCAACATGAGTTTTGAAAGGCCATCCCCGCCGTAATACGAGAACATACCCCAGATTCCCGCTGAAACTCAAGAAAAACCATGAGACTTCCCCATCGCTGCGAGATGAAGCCCGATTGCAATGCTGCATGCAGAGCAAGTCTGTGTTCCTCATTAAACACAAAAGGAGCCTTGACTTCCTTGATGGACCTCCAGAAAGTCCCCAAGAACACTATCACAAGTCTAGCGGGACCCTGAGGTCCCCGCAGCAACACAAAAGAGCATCGTGTACCCCAAATCGACTCGAGATGAGGTGTGATTCCCCTGCATTGCATGCAGACCACATCTGAGTTCCCCATCAAACACTAAAGGAGCCTTGACTTCCTAGATGAAATTCCACATAGTCCCCAAGAAGACTGGGGACTTCAGCACCTCACAAGTCTAGAGGTGCTGAGGCCACCACAGCAACACATAAGAGCTTCGTGTACTACAAATCAACTTGACATGAGGCCAGATTCCCCTCCATTGGCTCCAGAGCCATCGTGCATTCCCCATCAAACAGATCAAGTAGCTTGACTTCTTTTAGCAACCCCAGAGATTAACCGAGAGCACCGTCCCATATCTAGAGGAACACCAAGTTCAGCACAGCAACTCGACAAAAGCTCCGTGTACCACAAATCATCTCAAGATGAGAGCTGATTCCCTGGATTGGACTCAAGAGGAATGCCAACGTTCCACAAGCAACTCAAGAGGAGGCTTCTCTCAGCTATATGTATGTGAAAGGGAACCTGATTTTGCTGCTTCAAGTGGAATGGACATCGAGATGCCCTGATTCAAAATAAGGCCGGATTTCCCTGCATTGACTTGAATGCAGGCTCATCTTTCATCTCACATAAAGAAGGGATGTCTGAATCCCTTGTGGAGACCCTAGAGAAAGCACTAGTTCCCTGCCTTATCTCGACATGAGGCCTGACTTCCCTTTGAAAACTCGAGAGGCATTCGACGTTCAATGCTTCAAAAGGAGACGAAGCCTGACTCCTTTTCAAAATTGATAGGAATCACGATATCCCTGTGGCAACTGGACAGGAACCCTGGGTCTCTCGCCTCACTTCGAGAGGCATCCCTATTGCCCATGCAAGCCTCGAGGAGAATTCCGAGGTGTCCCTCGCAACTAGAGAGGAATCTTGACGTTGCTGATCCAACACAAGTTTTGAAGGTCCATCCTCGTCGTAACTAGAAAACATAACCCAGGTTCTTGCCGCAACTCGAGAAAAACCATGAGGCTTTCACCTGGCCGTGAGATGAGGCCTGAATCCCCTGCACTGCAGGCAGAGCAATTCCCTGTTCCCCATGAACACGAAAGGAGCCTTGACTTCCTTGATGGAACTCCAAAGAGTCCCCAGGAACACTGTCACTGGTATAGAGGGACACTGAGTTCCCCACAGCAACACGAAAGCGCTCCGTGTACTTCAAATCAACACGAGGTGAGGCCTGATTCCCCTGCATGGTCTCCAGAGCCATCCAGCATTCCCCATCAAACACGACAAGTGGCTTGTCTTCCTTTAGGCAACTCCAGAGTTTACCCGAGAACACCGTCCTAAGTATAGAGGAACACCACGTTCAGCACAGCAACTAGAAAACATCTCTGTGTACCTCAAATCATCTCGAGATGAGCGCTGATTCCCTGGCTTTGACTCAAGAGGAATGCCAGCTTTAAACAACACCTAAAGAGGAGGCTTCTCTCAGCTATAGGTATGTGAGAGGGACCCTGAGTTTGCTGCCTCAAGTGGCATGGACACTGAGAAGCCCTGACTCAAAATAAGGCCAGGTGTCCCTGCAGTGGCTTGAATGCAGGCTCATCTCTCATCTCACAAGATGAAGGGATGTCTGAATCCCCTGTGGAGACCCTAGAGAATACCCTAGTTCCCAGCCTCATCTTAAAAGGAGGCCTCACATCCCTTTGACAACTCGAGAGGAACACAGAGCAACATGTAAAGGCTCTGTGTACTCCAAAACAACTCGAGATGAGGCCCGATTCCCCTGCACTGCGTTCAGAGCAAGTCTGTGTTCCCCATCAAACACGAAAGGAGCTTTGACTTCCCTGATGGAAATCCAGAGAGTCCCCAGGAACACTGTCACAAGTTTCGAGGGTCCCTGAGGTCCCCGCAGCAACATGAAAATGCACTGTGTACTTGAAATCAACTCGAGATGAGGCCCGCTTCCCATGCACTGCATGCAAAGCAAGTCTGTGTTCCCCATAAAACACGAAAGGAGCCTTGACTTCCTTGATGGAAATCCAGAGAGTCCCCAGGAACACTTTGAAAAGTCTAGAGGGACCCTGAGAACCCCACAGCAACATGAAAGTGCACTGTGTGCTTCAAATCAACTCGAGATGAGGCCCGATTCCCCTGCATTAGCTCCAGAGCCATCACTCATTCCCCATCAAACACAACAAGTGGCTTGACTTCCTTTAGGCAACTCCAGAGATTACCTGAGAATGCCGTCTCAAGACAAGAGGAATACCAAGTTCAGCACAGCAACTCGAGAAAATTCCGTGTACCCCAAATCATCTCGAGATGAGAGCTGATTCCCTGGCTTCGACTCAAGAGGAATGCCAACTTTCCACAAGCCCCTCAAGAGGAGGCTTCTTTCAGCTCTAGGTATGTGAGAGGGACCCTGAGTTTGCTGCATCAAGTGGAATGGTTACCCAGATGCCATGACTCGAAATAAGGTTGGATTTCCCTGCAGTGACTTTAATGCAGGCTCGTCTTTCATCACACATGATGAAGTGATGTCTGAATCCCCTGTGGAGACCCTAGAGAAAACCCTAGTTCCCCGGCTCATCTCGACAGGAGGACTCACAGTCTTTAGAAACCTCCAGAGGCACATGGATTTAAATGCTTCAAAAGGAGAGCATGGCTGCCTCCTCTTGAAAATTGATAGGAATCCCCAAATTACTGTGGCAACTGGAATGGACCCTGGGTCTCCCCCCTCACCTCGAGAGGCATCCTTATTGCCCTACCAAGCCTTGAATAGAATCCCGAGTTGTCCCTTGCAGCTAGACAGGAGTCCTAATGTCACTGAATCAACACGAGTTTGAAGGGCCATCCCAACCATAACTTGAGAACATAACTCAGGTTCCCGCCACAGCTCAAGAAAACCGTGAGAATTCCCCCTTGCCATGAGATGAGGCCCGATTCGCCTGCATTACATGCAGAGCAAGTCCATGTTCCCCATCAAAAACGAAAGGAGCCTTGACTTCCTAGATGAAACTCCACATAGTCCCCAAGAACTGTGTCAGAAGTCTAGAGGGACCCTGAGGTCAGTGCAACAATAGGAAAGAGCACCGTGTACCACAAATCAACTCGAGATGAGGCCTGATTCCCCTGCACTGGCTCCAGAGCAATCCTGCATTCCTCATCAAAGAGCACAAGTGGCTTGACTTCTTTTGGGCAACTCCAAGATTCCCCGAGAACACCATCCCAAGTCTAGAGCAACACCAAGTGCAGCACAGCAACTCGAGAAAAGCTCCGTGTAGCCCAAATCATTTCGAGATGAGAGCAGATTCCCTGGCTTTGAAACAAGAGCAATGCCAACTTTCCACAAGCAGCTCAAGTGGAGGCTTTTCTCAGCTCTTGGTATGTGAGCGGCACCCTGAGTTTGCTGCTTCAAGTGGAATGGACACCGAGATGCCCTGACTCGAAATAAGGCCGGAATTCCCTGCAGTGGCTTGAATGCCGGCTCATCCTTCATCTCAAAAGATGAAGGGATATCTGAATCCCCTATGAAGACCCTAGAGAAAGCCCTAGTTCCCCGCCTCATCTCGACAGGAGGCCTCACATCCCTTTGACAACACGAGTAGAACACGGAGTTCAGTGCTTCAAAAGTAGACAATGATTGAGTCCTCTTGAAAATTGACAGAAGTCCCAGTATCCGTGTGGCAACTTGAAAGGGCACTGGGTCTCCCGCCTCACCTCAAGAGGCATCCCTATTGCCCTGCCAAGACTCGAGGACAATCCCGAGTTGTCCATCACAACTAGACAGGAGTCCTGACGTAGCTGAAAAAACACGAGTTTTGACGGGCCATCCCCATCGTCACTTGAGAATATAACCCAGGTTCCCTCCACAACTCGAGAAAATCCATGAGACTTCCCGCTCGATGAGAGATGAGATCAGATTCCCCTGCACTGAGTGAAGAGCAATTCCGTGTTCCCCATCAAACATGAAAGGAGCCTTGACTTCCTTGATGGAACTCCAGAGAGTCCCCAAGAACACTGATAAATGTCTAGAGGAACCCTGAGGTCACCGCAGCAACATGAAATAGTTCGGTGTACCCCAAATCAACTCGAGATGAGTCCAGATTCCCCTTCATTGGCTCCAGAGCCATCCGGCGTTCCCCATCAAACATGACAAGTGACTTGACTTCCTTTAAGCAACTCCAGAGATTCCCCGAGAACAACGTCCTGAGTATAGAGGAACACCACGTTCAGCACAGCAACTAGAAAACAGCTCCGTGTACCTCAAATCATCTCGAGATGAGACTTGATTCCCTGGCTTTGACTCAAGAGGAATGCCAGCTTTAAACAACACCTAAAGAGGAGGCTTCTCTCAGCTATAGGTACGTGAGTGGGACCCTGAGTTTGCTGCCTCAAGTGGAATGGACACCGAGATGCCCTGACTTGAAATAAGGCCGGATGTCCCTGCAGTGATTTGAATGCAGGATTGTCTTTCATCTCACAGATGAAGGGATGTTTGAATCCCCTGTGGAGACCCTAGAGAATACGCTAGTTCCCAGCCTCATCTCGACAGGAGGCCTCACATCCCTTTGACAACATGAGAGGCAAGTGGAGTTCAATGCTTCAAAAGGAGACGAAGCCTGACTCCTCTTGAAAACTGACAGGAGTCACAGTATGGCTCTGGCAACTACAAAGAGAAACCTGGTGTCCCGCCTCACTTCGAGAGGCATCCCAATTGTCCTGCCAAGCCTCGAGAAGAATCCCAAGGTATCCCTTGGAACTAGACAGGAGTCCTGACGTCGCTGAACAAACACGAGTTTTGAAGGGCCAACTCTGCCGTAACTCGAGAATATAACCCAGGTTCCACACCACAGCTCCAGAAAAACAATGAGACTTTCCCCTCACCGTGAGATGAGGCCCGATTCCCCTGCATTGCATGCAGAGCAAGTCCGTGTTCCCCATCAAACACGAAAGGAGCCTTGACTTCCTAGATGAAACTCTCCGTAGTCCCCAAGAACTCTGTCAGAAGTCTAGAGGGACCCTGAGATCAATGCAGCAACACGACAGAGCCCCGTGTACCACAAATCAACTCGAGATGAAGCCTGATTTCCCTGCATTGGCTCCAGAACAATCCTGCATTCCTCATCAAAGAGCACAAGTCGCTTGACTTCTTTTAGGCAACTCCAGAGACTCTATGAGAATACCGCCACCAGTCTAGAGGAACACCAAGTTCAGCACAGCAACTCGAGAAAAGCTCCATGTACCCCAAAACATTTCGAGATGAGAGCTGATTCCCTGGCTTCGACTCAAGAGGAATGCCAACTTTCCACAAGCAGCTCAAGCGGATGCTTTTCTCAACTATAGGTATGTGAGAGGGACCCTGAATTTGCTGCCACAAGTGGAATGGACACTGAGATTCCCTGACTCGACATAAGGCTGGATTTCCCTGCAGTGACTTGAATGCAGGCTTGTCTTTCATCTCAAAAGATGAAGTGATGTCTGAATCCCCTCTGGAGACCCTAGACAAAGCCCTATTTCCCCACCTCATCTCGACAGGTGACCTTACATCCCTTTGACAACACGAGTCGAATGCGGAATTCAATGCTTCATAAGGAGACGATGACTGAGTCCTCTTGAAAATTGACAGGAATCCCAGTATGTCTGTTGCAACTTGAAAGGACACTGGGTCTCCCCCGTCACCTCGAGAGGTGTCACTATTGTCCTGCTAAGCCTTGAGGAGAATCTCAAGGTGTCCCTCACAACTAGACAGGAGTTCACACATCGCTGAACAAACATGAGTTTTGAAGGGCCATCCCCGCCGTAACTCTAGAACATAACCAGGTTCCCTCCACAACTCCAGAAAAACAATGAGACTTTCTCCTCACCGCGAGATGAGGCCCAGTTCCCATGCAATGTATGCAGGTTAAGTCCGTGTTCCCAATCAAAAGGAAAGGAGACTTGACTTCTTTGAAGGACCTCCAGAGAGACCCCAAGAACACTGTCAGAAGTCTACAGGGACCCTGAGGTCCCCGCAGCAACATGAAAGGGCTCCGTGTACTCCAAATCAACTCAAGATGAGGCCCGATTCCCCTGGACTGCATTCAGAGCAAGTCCGTGTTCCCCATCAAACACGAAAGGAGCCTTGACTTCCTTGATGGAACTCCAGAGAGTCCCCAGGAACACTGTCACAAGTCTAGAGAGACCCTGAGGTCCCCTGCAGCAACATGAAAGAGCACCGTGTACTTCAAATCAACTCGAGATGAGACCCGATTCCCCTGCATTGTCTCCAGAGACATCACTCGTTCCCCATCAGACACACAAAGTGGCTTGATTTCCGTTAGGCTACTCCAGAGATTACCCGAGACTACCATCTCAAGACTAGAGGAACACCAAGTTCAGCACAGAAACTCGAGAAAAGCTCTGTGTACCCCAAATCATCTCGAGATGAGAGCTGATTCCCTGGCTTTGACTCAAGAGGGATGTCAACTTTACACAAGCACCTGACGAGGAGGCTTCTGTCAGGTATATGTATGTGAGAGGGACCCTGAGTTTGCTGCCTCAAGTGGAATGAACACCGAGATGCCCTGACTCATAATAAGGCCAGAATTCCCTGGAGTGACTTGAATGCAGGCTCGTCTTTCATCAAACAAGATGAAGGGATGTCTGAATCCCCTGTGGAGACCCTAGAGACAGCCCTAGTTCCCCGGCTCATCTCAACAGGAGGCCTCACATCCTTTTGAAACTCGAGAGGCACGTGGATTTAAATGCTTCAAAAGGGGAGTATCGCTCCCTCCTCTTGAAAATTGATAGGAATCCCAAAATTCCTGTGGCAACTGGAAAGGACCTTGGGTTGCCCCTCTCACATTGAGAGGCGTCCCTATTGCCCTGCCAAGCTTCGAGGAGAATCTCGATGTGTCCCTCACAACTAGACAGGAGTCCTGATATCACTGAACCAACACAAGTTTTGAAGGGCCATCCCAGCTGTAACTCGAGAATATAACCCAGTTTCCCGCCACAACTCGAGAAAACCATGAGAATTCCCCCTCGCCGTGAGACGAGGCCTGATTCCCCTGCATTGCATGCAAAGTAAGTCGGTGTTCCCCATCAAACACGAAAGGAGCCTTGACTTCCTAGATGAAACTCCACATAGACCCCAATAACTCTGTCACATGTCTAGTGGGACCCTGAGGTCAACGCAGCAACACGAAATATCCCCGTTTACCTCAAATCAACTTGAGGTGAGGCCTGATTTCCCTGCATTGGCTCTAGAGCAATCCAGCATTCCACATCAAGCAGGACAAGTGGCTTGACTTCTTTTAGGCAACTCCAGAGATTCCCCGAGAACACCGTCCCAAGTATAGAAGAACACCAAGTTCAGCACAGCAACTCGAGAAAAGCTCCGTGTACCCCAAATCATTTCGAGATGAGAGCTGATTTCCTGGCTTCGAATCAAGAGGAATGCCCACTTTCCACAGCAGCTAAAGCGGAGGCTTTTCTCAGCTCTAGGTATGTGAGAGGGACCCTCAGTTTGCTGCCTCAAGTGGAATGGACACCGAGATGCCCTGACTCGAAATAAGGCCGGAATTCCCTGCAGTGACTTGAGTGCAGGCTCGTCTTTCATCTCATCAGATGAAGGGATTCCTGAATCCCCTTGAAGACCCTATAGAAAGCCCTATTTCCCCACCTCATCTTGACATGTGGCCTCACATCCCTTTGACAACACGAATGGAAAGCGGAATTCAATGCTTCAAAAGTAGACGATGACTGAGTCCTCTTGAAAATTGACAGGAATCCCAGTATCCCTGTGGCAACTTGAAAGGACACTGGGTCTCCCGCCTCACCTCGAGAGGTGTCCTCCTTATTGACTTGCCAAGTCTCGAAGTGAATCTCGAGTTGTCCCTCGCAACGAGACTGGAGGCCTGATGTCGCTGAACAAACACGCGTTATGAGGGGCCATCCCCTTCGTCACTCGAGAATATAACCCAGGTTCCTTCTGCAACGCGAGAAAGTCCATGAGACTTTCCACTCGAAGAGAGATGAGATCAAATTCCCCTGCATTGCGTGCAGAGCAATTCCATGTGCACCATCAAACATGAAAGGAGCCTTGACTTCCTTGATGGAACTCCAGAGAGTCCCCAAGAACACTGATACAAGTCTAGAGTGACCCTGAGGTCACCGCAGCAACACGAAAGTGCTCAGTGTACTGCAAATCAACGTGAGATGAGGCCAGATTACACTACATTGGCTCCAGAGCCATCCGGCGTTCCCCATCAAACACGACAAGTGGCTTGACTTCCTTTAGGCAACTCCAGAGATTCCCTGAAAACACTGTCCTAAGTATAGAGGAACACCACGTTCAGCACCGCAATTAGAAAACAGCTCCGTGTACCTCAAATCATCTCGAGATGAGAGTTGATTCCCTGGCTTCGAATCAAGAGGAATGCCAACTTTCCAGAACCCCCTCACGGGGAAGCTTCTCTCAGCTATAGGTACGTGAGAGGGACCCTGAGTTTGCTGCCTCAAGTGGAATGGACACCGAGATGCCGTGACTCGACATAAGGCCGGATTTCCCTGCAGTGACATGAATGCAGGCTTGTCTTTCATCTCAAAAGATGAAGGGATGTCTGAATCCCCTGTGGAGACCCTAGAGAAAGCCCTAGTTCCCCACCTCATTTCCACAGGAGGTCTCACATCCCTTTGACAACTCGAGAGGAACACGGAGTTCTATGCTTCAAAAGTAGACGATGACTGACTCCTCTTGAAAATTGACAGGAATCCCAGTATTCCTGTAACAACTTGAAAGTGACAGTGGGTTTCCCTACTCATCTCGAGAGGCATCCCTATTGTCCAACCAAGTTTCAAGGAGAATCCCGAGGTGACCCTCACAACTAGACAGGCGTCCTGACATCATTGAACAAACAGGAGTTTTAAGAGTCCATCCCTGTCGTCACTCGAGAATATACCCCAGGTTCCCTCCGCAACTCGAGAAAAACCATGAGACTTCCCACTCGATGAGAGATGAGATCAGATTCCCCTGCATTGAGTGCAGAGCAAGTCCGTGTTCCCCATCAAACATGAAAGGAGCCTTGACGTCCTTGATGGAACTCTAGAGAGTCCCCAAGAACACTGATACAAGTCTAGAGGGACCCTGAGGTCCCCGCAGCAACATGAAAGCACTCCGTGTACTCCAAATCAACTCAAGATGAGGCCAGATTCCCCTTCATTGGCTCCAGAGCCATCTGGCGTTCCCCATCAAACATGACATGTGGCTTGACTTCCTTTAGGCAACTCCAGAGATTCCCCGAAAACACTGTCCTAAGTATAGAGGAACACCCTGTTCAGCACAACAACTAGAAAACAGCTCCGTGTACCTCAAATCATCTCGAGATGAGACCTGATTTCCTGGCTTTGACTCAAGAGGAATGCCAGGTTTAAACAACACCTAAAGAGGAGGCTTCTCTCAGCTATAGATATGTGAGAGGGACCCTGAGTTTGCTGCCTCACGTGGAATGGACACCAAGATGCCCTGGTTTGAAATAAGGCCGGATTTCCCTGCAGTGGCTTGAATGCAGGTTCGTCTTTCATCTCATAAGAGGAAGGGACGTCTGAATCCCCTGTGGAGACCCTAGAGAATGCCCTAGTTCCCCGCCTCATTTTGACAGGAGGCCTCACATCCCTTTGACAACACGAGAGGCACGTGGAGTTCAATGCTTCAAAAGGAGAAGAAACCTGTCTCCTCTTGAAAACTGACAGGAGTCACAGTATTGCTCTGGCAACTGCAAAGGCAAACTTGGTCTCCCCCCTCACCTTGAGAGGCATCCGTATTGCATTGCAACATCTCGAGGAGAATCCTGATGTGTCTCTCCCAACAAGACAAGAGTCCTGACGTCACTGAACCTCACCCCAGACCCTGCACCTGGGGTCACTCCTCCAGTTTCCAAGGTGACTCCACCTGAAATATCCTGTGTCTGTAATCACATGTGCACATCTCCAGGATGACGCCACTTCCCAGACCCAGTACCTGTGGTCACGCTTCCACAATCTCCAGGGTGATCACAACACACTGGACCATGCACCTGGGGTCACATGTCCACAGTCTGCAGGGTGACATTCTCCCAAACCCTATATCTAGGATCACATATCTACAGTCCCCTGGGTGATCCCTCCCAGACACTGTATCTGGAGTCACACATCCACAGTCTCCACGGTGACCCCTTCCCAAGCCTTGCAACTGGGCTCACAATTCCACAGTCTCCAGGGTGAATTCCTTCTGACCATTCCCCTGGGGTCACATATCCACATTCTTCAGGGTGACCAACCCAGTCCCTGTCCATGGGGTCACATATCAACAGTCTCCAGGGTGACACTCCTCCCCTGAATGCACATTTCAAGGGGACCACAAAAAGCACACCCAAAATATGCACATTTGACAAAAGGGTTATTTTGGACTGATTAATTAAAAAAAACAAAACAAAACAAAAGAAAAAAACAAACAGCCGCCCCAGGAGGATCTTTGAAAACCAAGTCGAAATTCCATTTTATGAAGTAGATTTACATTTGTTAAGGATATCTCCATCTTTAAGGACGTGTCCCTGTCTGGACCAGGAAATAGAGGATGGCTAAATATCAAGAATGGACTAAGTATCAAGACTGACTTGATATCACTAAATGACTTGACTAAATATCAAGAAGGTCTATGGAATGGACCTGGAAGTTAATCTGCATACCACCATGTCTTTGTTTACTGTGCTTCACCTAATAATCTCCCTTAAATAGCTTCTTCCATTCCTTAACCTCCTTCTTTCATTCTTAGCTGATGATAGCATTTAAGGTAAAGTCTTGGACCATTTCAGAAAGTGACAGTTTTCCCAGGTATCTTTCAACTATATAGGAGGTATGCATGTCATATATTAAACTTCTGATTGTTTTTCTCCAATCCATCTTCCTTCCATTATGAACATCTCAGTGAAGAACATTGAGGCTAGGGGGAAAATTATCTTTCCTCTCATCTAATGCAATAAAATAGCATTCAGAGATATAGAGGAATGAACCACAGATCAATTTAAAATAAAAATAAAGGAAAGCATGAATCTAACACTTACATTACTGAGTGAGGGAATCCAGCCTCAAGTGCTACACACTGTATGATCGTATAAGACATTCTAGCAAAGGTAAAACAGACATGATAAAGAGTTTATGGAATATATGGTTGAAATATTTCACATGGTACTTTAGTGAGGAATACCTGCCACTATGCATTTGTCTAAGCACATAGATTTCTGTTTTCAGAACACAAGTAATTTATTACCTATTCACATTTATTTATTTATGGTATGGAGTGCTAAAGACTGGAATGCAGAATTTAACAAAGAATATAACAGATTGAGAAATAAATGAAAAGCTTCAGACTTCCCTAGGGGCCCAGTGGTTAAGACTCCACGTTGCCAGTGCAGGAAATATGGGTTCAATTCCTGGTCAGGGACCTAAAACCCCACATGACGCGGCACAGCCAAAAGATTTAAAAGGAAGAAGAAAAATTTTAAAAGGCCACTCTCACTCTTAGGACAAAATTATCTGACCTAAGTTCACTGTGTAAATGAATGGAATCTGCAGGCCAAAGGCAAATGTACCATACATAAACAATGGGCTCTGTAAGTTCTTTCCACGGGGGTTTGTAGCTAACAGGACTGAAACTACCATATCAGTTATTGAAGGAGCAAGCCCTGAATTTGATAAGTGATGAGTAGTGGAAGCCAGGTTTCTTACCATTGGAGTGGGAAGTTACAGGCAGACAAAAGGAGAAGGGTATAATACCTGTGTCATAAGAGATCAGGTTGGAGACATCATTATAAACTATCTTTAGCCTAATGCAGAAACATATAACTCCATGTGAAAATCTTCATAACCGTCTGTATGCATAGTCTGGATACATGCATGTGTATTTCCATGCATTGTCTGCTGAGATTATTAAGTTCCCACATACAAGTTTTTATTAATATGCTCTAACAAAAAGGGACAAGGACTCTTTAAATATGCGTCTGATACTAGGACTGAGACAATAAATATGTAAAGCAGCATAATCTTAAAATGTGAGAAAGAAGGACCAAAAAGCCCCATAAAAGCTGAATTATGTAAAATAAAAGCAGGAGAGTATGGAAAAAGCTCTCAATAGCCAAAGCTAGAATGAACTAAGCAGTCTAATTGGCTGGATTATAGCCAAAAGAAAGTGAAAGTGAAGTTGCTCAGTCGTGTCTGACTCTTTGCAACCCCATGGACTGTAAGCTATGAGGTGCCTCCATTCATGAAATTTTCCAGGCAAGAGTACTGGAGTGGGTTGCCATTTCCTTCTCCAGGGGATCTTCCCCACCCAGGGATTGAACCCAGGTATCCTGCATTGCAAGCATATGCTTTTACAGGCTGAGCCACCAGGGAAGCTCCCAAAAGTTTAAAATAATTTTCAGGTGTCCAAACTGGTAAAAAGTAAAAATTAGCTTTTATGAGTAATGTTGAATAAAAATCTCACACAGAAAGATTCTAAATAATTGATACAGACTCAGCTGTCCATCAAGTATATGAAGCTAACTCTCCTCTCCTCAAATGTGGGTCCTGCATTATGACTTCCTCCTTAATAAGGCACTCAGGATGGACGTGAGGAAAATCAACAATAAAGACAAATAACAAATGTTGGCGAAAATGTACGAAATTGAAACTCAAAACTTTACTTGTGGAGAGGTAAAATGGTGCAATCAATGTGTCCAAAACAAGCATTTTCTCGAAAACATAAAAATGTAATTATATCACTCAGTAGTGGCCACAGGACTGGAAAAGGTCAGTTTTCATTCCAATCCCAAAGAAAGGCAAAGCCAAAGAATGTTCCAACTGCCACACAGTTGCACTCATCTCACATGTTAACAAAGTAATGATCAAATTTCTCCAAGCCAGGCTTCAACAGTAAGTGAACCATGAATTTCTAGATGTTCAAGCTGGATTTAGAAAAGACAGAGGGACCAGAGATCAAATTGCCAACACCCGTTGCATCACTGAAAGAGCAAGAGAGAAAAACATCCAGAAAAATATTTACTTCTGCTTTGTTAACAATGCCAAAGCCTTTGACTCTGCAGATCACCACAAACTGTGGAAAATTCTGAAAGGTATGGGAATACCAGACTGCCTTACCTGCCTCCTGAGAAATCTGTATGCAGGTGAAGAAGCAACAATTAGAACTAGACATGGAACAATGGACTGGTTCCAAATCAGGAAAGGAGTACAGCACCCTGCTTATTTAACTTATATGCAGAGTATATCATGTGAAATCCCGGGTCTGGATGAGGCACAAGCTGGAATCAAAATTGCCAGGAGAAATATCAATAATTTCAGATACACAGAGGACACCACTCTTATGGCAGAAAGCAAAGAATAACTAAAGAGTCTCTTGATGAAAGTGAAAGAGGAGAGTGAAAAAGTTGGCTTAAAAATCAGTATTCAGAAAACTAAGATCATGGCATCTGGCCCCATCACTTCATGGCAAATAGATAGGAAAACAATGGAAATGGTGACAGAATTTATTGGGGGGGGGGCTCAAAAATCACTGAAGATGGTGACTGCAGCCATGAAATTAAAAGACACCTGCTCCTTGGAATAAAAGTTATGACCAACCTAGACAGCATATTAAAAAGCAGAGACATTACCAACAAAGGTCCATGTACTCAAAGCTATGGTTGTTCCAATAGTCATGTATAGACGTTACAGCTGGACTACAAAGAAAACTGAGCACCGAAGAAGTGATGCTTTGGAACTGTGGTGTTGGAGAAGACTCTTGAGCATCACTTGGACTGCAAGGAGATACAACAAGTCAATCCTAAGGGAAATCAACCCTGACTATTCATTGGAAGGACTGATGCTGAAGCTGAAACTGCAATACTTTGGCCACCTAATGTGAAGAACTGACTCATTGGAAAAGACCCTGATGCTGGGAAAGATTGAAGGCAGGAGCAGAAGGGGATAACAGAGGATGAGATGGTTGATGGCATCACCAACTCGATAGACATGAGTTTGAGCAAGCTCTGGGAGTTGGTGATGGATAGGGGAGCCTGGTGGGCTGCAGTCCACGGGGTCACAAAGAGCCGGACATGAGTGAGTGACTGAACTGAAATATCATATGTTTTGGTAACTCCACTCCTAGATATACATCCAAAGAATTTAAAAGAGGTGCTCAAATATATACTTGTACACCAATATTTACAGCAGCAGTGTTCTTGATAATCCAAGTTAAAAACAATGAAAATGTCCACCAACAAGTGAATGGAAGAGCAAATAGGGCAGTTCCATCCATGAGATGCATTACTCTGCCATATAAAGGAATATAGTAAAATAATGCCACAGCTTCAGAAAATAGTAGGGGGCTTTACAAAAACTTAAACACAGAGTTAACATAGAATCCATCAATTCCGGTCCAGGTTATACACTCAAGATATTTAAAACCAAATACTGAAACAGATATTCAAACCCCATATTCATAGCAGCATTATTCATAGTAACCAAAAGGTGGCAGCAGCACAAGTGTTCAACAGATGACTGGATAGGCACGATGTAGTATATACACAGTGGGATCTGATTCAACCTTTAAAAACAAGATAACTCATACATGCTATAATGTAGATGAAACTTCAAGTCATTAGGTGAAGTGAAACAAGCCTGACACAAAAGGAAAAATGTTCTATGATTCCACTAGTATGAGATATCCATATAAGACAAATTCCAAGTAGAGTAAGATGGCCAGGGATTGGGGGTTATGAGTATTTAATGGTTACAGTGTCACTTCAGGAAAAGGGAAAGATTCTGGAGATGAATGGTGGGGAAATTTTTACAATGAGAGTGCAGTTAATGCTATAGAAGTTCATACTTAAAATGACTCAAATAATAAATGTTGTTATATGTTTGTAAGCACAGTGAAAAAAATGACACATGGCACAACATGGAAAAGCACTAAAAACATTCTCAGTGAAAGAAACCACACTGAAAAGCCACCCAGATCATAGTCATCTTGTCACTTTAAATCCATGAAGGTTTTTAACATGAGGGAAAGCCCCAGTGATGGCTCCAGAAAAAGAAAACTGCATTAGAATGAAGAAAGACAGTTGCACAAAGCTTGGGCAGCTGATGAAAGTTGAACTGGTTCTATGGATAGGATTGTAATGTGGAAACCATAATTATCCCCCATTTTGGGGTTGTGGGCTGGTTCCCTGGGAAAGTGACCATGTTTTGGGTAAAACACATTGCGGTATTTGGTGTGAATGTAGAAAACTTTGTACCACTATTTAAAGTAGACATGTTTGAAATTTTACTAGAAAGTAAGTTACTTTTCAATACAGCCATGTAAGTCACATGCCAGAAAATCAGAGATGACATCGAACATTGCAATAGAGGCCAAGAGTTAACCTAACTAAATTCAGCTAAAGTAGTTTGATGCTAATTGCCTTGTACTAGTCCACATGGTATTAAAAGGCACCATAGGAAGAGTATATTAGTAGACACCATGCCCTGGGTGCTGTGGATGACCAGATGGAACTGAAACTATTAGATGTCTTAATTCTAGTTTTCCACATAACACTACACCAAAGCAACTGTCAGAACTAAAAAGCGAATTCACAGACTTGCCTGGCAGTCCAGTAGTTAAGACTGCACTTCCACTGCAGGGGGTACAGGTTTGATCCTCGGTCAGAGAACTAAGATCCAACATGTCGAGCTGTGGGGCCAAAAAAAAGAAAAAAGAAAGTCAGCAGAACTGCAAGATCATTTGTGATTCTCTACACTAATAATGAACTATCAGAAAGAGAAATTAAGAAAATAATTCCTTTTACAATTGCATCCCCTCCCCCACATAACTAGAAATCTAACCAAGGACTTGAAAGACCTGAAAGCTAAAAACTACAAGACAATGATCAAAGAAACTAAATGGATACAAGTAAAAAGATATCCCATGCTTATGGGTGAAAATACCATTAAAATATCCATTCTAAACAAAGCAACGTACACATTCATGCAATCACTGCCAACATTTCAATGACATTTTTCACAGAAACAAAAGCAATCTTTACATCTGTGTGGAGCCACAAAGGAACCAGAAGAGCCAAAGGGATCCTGAGAAAGCAGAAGAGGCTGGTGGCATGTCTATCCCTGACTTCAATCTAGAGTATGTACCTAAAGTCACCAGAAGACGTGTGGAATTGGCACAGAAATAGTCAAGAGAGCTCAGAAGTAAACCTACAGGTGCATGGTAATTAATTTACAAGAAAGGAACTAAAAATATATACGCGGGAAAGGACAGTCCCCCCCACCCCCCTCAATAAACCGTGCTGGGAAAAATGGAAACCACACACCAAGGAACAATATAGGACACCATCTTATACTACAGACAAAAACTGACTAAAATCCCACAACTTTCCACATCAAGCCCTAAGAGTCTTGGGTCCTCTTAAGACAGACTTTCAGCAACAGCCACACACAGAAGCTTCTTCCCAATTTTCCTCACTTTTTCTTTCAGCAGCACATCGTTGCAGGAATCTTGAGGAAACCAGACTCCCGTCAGACTCAACTGAACCCCACAATGTCCCAAAGCTGAAGCACCAATGGGTTCTGAGGAGATCATGGGTCCTGAGGAAACTAGATTCCATCAGCCAAAACTAAACCCCATAATGCCCCAAAGCCAAAATACAATGGATCCTGTGGTGACCCATCTCCTGTCAGCCTGAACTGAACCCCACAATATCACAAAGCTGAACCCCCATAAGGTCCTGAGGAGATCAAATTCTATCAGCCTGAATTGAACCCCACAATGCCCCAAAGCTGAAACCACATGGGTCTTGTGGTGACCCATCTCCTGTCAGCCTGAACTGAACCCCACAATGTCCCAAAGCTGAACACCCAGCAGGTCCTGAGGAGACCAGATTCCATCAACCTGAACTAAACCCCACAATGCCCCCAAACTGAAGCCCCAGTGGGTTCTGAGAAGACCAGATTCCATCTGCCTGACCTGAACCTCAGAGTATCCTGAAGCTGGGTCCTGAGGAGACCAGAGTGCTGTCAGTGGCCACCAACAGCCAGGTGCTCCAGCAGAGTGGGGAGTTCCCCCTGGGGTGAGGAGAGTGTCAGGGGGGCGGGCTCTTCATTATCATGAATAGGCATGATCAAGAAGGTTTGCAGGGGCCAGGGCAAGGACAAGGGAGATAAGCTCCAGCTCCGAGTATTCTAAGTCCCCACTTTCTGAGATTGCGTGACCTACATGATCCAGACTTTGCAAGGAGCAAGCTGAGTTACAGAGGCAGAAGGAGCAGGAGGTGATGTAAAATTTTAACGTTTCCTCTTCAGGTTCAGAAAGATGAAGCCCTCCCAGGTTCCCAGGTCCTTGTGCCCCAGTGACTGTGAGCTCTTCCTTCTGGGTGTATGACCAACCCCCACACTAAGTCCCCTCTATACCCATGGCCCTGGCCCAAGCCTAACCTCCCCCTCAGGCCCTGATGAAGCTCCCCGCCCCCATTGTGCATCTCACATCCCACCCCAACGTGGTCTTTTTGAAGCCTAAACAAGACCATCCTCCTCTCCTCCCTGTGATTCCCCTCACCTGATGAAGCCAGGTCTTCATTCGTTCCAGGTGACTCCAAGGGCCTCATTCTCTCCATGTGTGTGGCCGCTCTCTGTGCCCGTCTTTATGGGCATGTGGTGATCTCCTAAAATGAGGGTTATTTGACAGAGAGAGAATGGGGTAAATGGTGGCCACCAAAGATGTGTCCCCCCAGAACAGGGCCGTATCTGGGAAAAGAGTCTTTGTAGATGTAGTTAAGGATAGCAAGGTAAGGTCATCTAGGGTTAGGGTGACCTTCAATCCAACTGACAGACTCCTTCAAAGAGACGAAAGAGGACACAAAGGGGAAGCCTCTTAAAGGCAGAGGCAGAGATGGGAGGGAGGGGGCCACAAGCCCAGGGACCCCTGGAGCCCCTGAAGTTGGAAAAGGCAGGAATGATCCTGTCCTGGAGCCTCTGGAGGGACCTCAGCCCTGTGCCACCTTGATTTCCGGTGTCTGGTCTCCAGGACTGAGAGAGGATGAACTCCTGTTGTTTTAAACCACTCAGCATGTGATCATGTTAGAGAAGCCACAGAGCAGCCACACAGACCCTGCTCTGTAGGATCCTAAAAATGTGGGTCTCATTAAAGCAGATGAAGGGTGGATTATAGAACCCTTAAAATCAGCTCTGGACCCTCAGAAATGCTAAAGCAGTGGCTGGGCTCCAGAATGTTGAGGGGTCAAGTCTGAAGCCTGTGCCTAGGGGTACTGGGTGCACACGCCTCCCCGGGTTCTTACACCAGTACATGTGGTGTAACATCTCAGTCTTGATGGAGGACATTTAACATCAATGGCCACATTGCTAATTAAGAAGCCACCAGTTGCACAGGTGAAAGCCCAATTAGGGCACTTGCTTCAGGGATGAGCAATTCTGAAGATGGTCAGGGATGGGGACTTACTCATGTGTAGCCAGCCAGCAGCCCTTGCACATACCCCACCCCCTCCCCTCCCAAGGAGGGACCTCAGTGGGAAGCTGGGAAACTACACGGAGTCATCTCTAAGTAAATGCTGGCTGACCCCCAGGCTAGCCATTCCTGAACCTCATCCACCCTTCATAGATAAAACACTTGAATATGTGAAAAGACCTCACAGGCTGGAGAAAAGTGGAGCCACTCCAGCGACAGCATGCTTACTGACGTGGCTCCTGTAGGTCAGGCAGAATGGTCCTGGCCTGGGTGATCTGGAAGCTTTGCACTTTCCTACCTGAGTTACTCCTCCTGTGCTGCTCCCATTGCCTGTTTTCTTGCTTCCTCATTTCTGCCTGAGAAGATTTCCAACAGCAAGAACAGGTGACACAGCCCATCCTTAGGAAGTGACAGCTTAGCACCTCCTGCAGAAGGTCCAGCAGAGCCCAACACAGACCCAATCCCCCGAAACACTATGGGCCCTCACTCTCTCTTATCAAGCCAACCCTGCAAGATCTAAGCAGAAAGACAGCATCAGGTACAGCTGCAGGCACTTGAGGGGGTTTATATAGACCTCAACCCAGGCACACATCCAAAGGGCAGGCCAGTCAGGTCAGCCAATCTGCCCACCTGGGCTTGTGGTTTCAGAAAATGGGCCTCGTTGTCCTGGCCAGGGTTCCAGGAACAGGTGTGGGTCCTTTGGGTCAGGATGGATATGGGGCTGCTGCTCTGACTTGTTTTCTCATCTTCTTATCTGACCTATAAGTGGGAGAGGATTTCAGGAAGGCCTTCTTCTAATGAGAGGGACCCAGGGGTCAGGGAGAGGATGGGTGGTGGGTGGAGACAGACTCAGTGCCCAGGTGCTATGGGACCCTCTGGAAAACCTGCTGGAAGGAGGCTGCAACCAGTGAAGCCCAAGGTCACAAAACTATCCTGAAGTTGCTGTATGTTACCTCAGGTCCTCCTCTGAGGGTCTCAAGGTCAGATCTGTCCAACAGAGGAGCTGGGGGCTCTTTGCAGTGAGGGCTCTGTGAACAGCTCCTGGGTGCTGAGCCCTGCAGGATACCTGCCCAGGTGAGCCCCATATCCTGGGAGGCACCTGCCCATAAGAACCATGTATCCTGGGAGGGGCGAGTGAACAAGTATTCTCTCTGTGCAGTTATCACAGATTAGCTTAGTGACTCTCACGTGGGCAGTGCTGGAATTAGATGAGAACAAGGACATGTTGGGGGACGTTCCCTGAAACACCCCCAGGCCCATCCAGAGTGAAGAGTTCAGTAGGTGGGTACTGGTTGCTGTGCTGGGGTGGGAGGTTTCATGGGTGCCTCTTGTTTCTTCACCTGACACCACAGAGGCCTCTGCAGGACACAGAAGACAGCCTGCCCAGGGACGGTGTGAGCCCCTGGCGACCAGGCACGGGAAGTGAGAGGGAAGGACCAGGCTGAGGGGGCCTTTCTGCTCTGAGTTGGGAGTGGACAAGCAAGTGGTGAGTGTGATCTAGGAAAGTGGCTCTGGTGATGGGAGGCTTGTTGAGGCCGTCTGAGTACGAGTTGGAAAAGAATGTTCAGACATAGAGCATTTCAGAAGGGAGTGAGTTTGTATTAAGAACAAAGAGCAGAGATAAAGTGGGCACTGTGGGCTCAGGGGGCCAACCACCTGACAGACTAGGGAAAGTTGACTGATTTCCTGGGTTAAGAGCCAATTTTTACAGTTTCAAGGCAAAGAAAATTCCTACTGGAAGGTTGATATTAGGTGATTGGGTGGGGTACCATAGGGTGTTTACTGGAGTGGGCATCCTTGCCTGGTAGGGAGTCAGGAAGCTCATTAGCGATGATCAGGTGCTTTTGGCAACAGTTGCAAAGGGGGCCCAGTCCGATTCACAGGTGACCTTGGTTCTGGGGCCCACTTCTATGGCCTTGGTGTGAGGACTCCCAGTTGTGGCCTTGGGGAAGGAGTCACCTCAACAAGACTGACCCTGCTTCAGAGTAAAAGTTCCATCAAGTTTTCTCTGCAGGAGAGATCTAGTGATCCTAGATCTGTTTGGAAAAGTCTTGGACACTGCAGGGACACATACTGAGTGTGAAACTGGATATTGAACCTTGTTGGCAAAACTCACCTTTTCTCTCTGTTGGCATTAAAAGGGTGTGGGCTGACAGCTACCTGAGAATCCATCCAATTGACAATTTCCTACTTACATCATAAATGAGTTTGGTCAAATTATTTCTGTTTCTATGCAAACAGGCAGCTTGCAACACCTTGTGGCAGGATCATTTCCAATAGATTGTCAACTAATCAAGGTAACAACATTATGACACTCAACACATTTAGATATAATTTCCTAAGCCTTTTTCTTGAGGGAAAGACCCAATATGAGCTAGGAATGTGTTCAAGAGGCTCAGAAAGTGCAGGAAAATACACTGGCTATGACTGGAAATTAGGGTCTCTGTGCAAACCTGGAGTTCTGACATCTTACAATCTAGACAGTTCCTGATAGACAGATGCATGAAAAACACTCTACTTTTATGTTTTTCTTTCATCAAAGGAACATGGAGTTCCTAGCATTCTGTGTGCTGAGAGTAACTCACTGCTCTAAAATGCTTCCTTGGATTTCATTTTTCAGTAAGAACTTCCCCTGACTGTGTTACAGTCAGGACGGTCCCACACTCACAGGGAAAAAGCAAACTAACATCCAAACGTTTGTTCCATCAGGTTTTCTCTGTAGGAGAGATCCAGTGATCCTAGGTCTGTCTGGAAAATGCTTGGGTAGTGCATGGACACATACTGAGTGTGAAGCTGGATCCTGGACCTTGTTGGCTAAATCAGCATTTTCTTTCAGGTGGTCCTAAAATGGTGCAGAGTAGCAACTGCCTGAAGATCCATCCAATTGCTGTTTTCTTACTTGTGACAGCAATATCTTTGGTCAGACCTCTTGGATTTCTGCAGCAAACATGGGACTTTCAATTCCTTGCCACTGGATCATTTCCAATGGCAGGTAAACTCATTAGGTAACCAGACTCGATGGCATTCAGCACTCTCAGACACACTCCTACAGCCTGTTTCTTCATAGACAGTCCCAGGATGACCTAGGAATGGGTTCGCTAGTATCAGAAATGTCAGCAAACATACTGGCTGTGACTTTGAAAATTAGGTGCTCTGTGCAAATCTGGAGTTTTAACATTTTAGAATCTAGACAGTTTCTGATAGATGTCTGAAATACACTCCTTTTTATTTTTTGCCTTTCATTCCTCAAAGAAACACAGATGTCACAGCATTATGTTTGCTGAGAGTGACAGACTGCTTGGAAATTCTTGCCTGGAAGTCATTTTGAAGTAACAATTTCCCCTCCCCTGTGTTACCATGGGAAATGCCCCCACACTGACAGAGAAAAGTAAACAAATGTCAAAACATCTGTTCCGTGAAGTCCCCTGTAGGAGGGATCCAGTGATCCTAAGTCTGTCTGGAAAATTCTTGGATAGTGCTTGGACACATGCTCAGTGTGAACCTGGATTCTGGACCTTGTTGGCAAATTAGAATTTTCTCTGTGTTGGCCACAGTAGGCTGGGGTTTAGCAACTCCTTGAAAATCAGTACACTTGCTCTTTTCCCACTAACGACAGCAATAGCTTTGGTCAAAACACTGGAATTGCTGAAGCAAGCAGGCAGCGTGCAACTCCTTGTGGCAAGATCATTTCCATTGGAATGCCAATTAAACTACTTAGAAACAGTATGGCACTCAGCTGTGTCAGACACACTCCTCCAGACTCTCTCCTCATGGTGTGTCCCAGTAAGATAGAGTACTGTGCTCATGAACCATGGAAAGTTCAGGGAAACTTACTGGCTGTGTCTCTGGAATTTAGGGCATTTGTGGAAGCATGGTCTTCTCACATCTTAGAATCCAGACAGCAGTCATGGATAGAGAGATGCCTGAAAAGCACCCTATTCATTGCCCCTCATTCCGCGAGTGAACACAGGTGTCCCAGCATTCTGTTTGCTGAGAGTAACCTGCTAAGTGGAAACCCTTGCCTGGAAGTCATTTTTAAGTAAAAATTTCCCCTCACGTGTGTTACACTAGGGAAGGCTCCCACACTCACAGGGAAAAGCAAGCAAACATCAAAATGTCTCTTCCATCAATTTTTCTCTGTCAGAAGGATCCAATGGCCCCAGGTCTCTCTGGAAATTTCTTGGATACTGCAAGGGAAACATACTGACTGTGAACCTGAATATTTGACCTTCTTGGCAAAATTAGCATTGTCTCTCTTTTGGCACTAACAGGATGTGCGCTGGCAGCTGCCTGAAAATCCATCCAATTGATATTTTCCTACTTCTGACATCAATAGGTTTGGTCAAATCTTTCAGGTTTCTGACACAAGCAGGTGGCTTGCAACCCCATCGAGCTGGATCATTTCCATTAAAATGTCAAATAATCTAGGTAACAACAGTATGGCTCTCAGCAATCTTAGATAATTTCACAGCCAGTTTCCTCTGAATCAGACCCAATAGGAGCCAGGAATGTGTTCATAAGGCTCTGAAAGTGCAATGAAATATACTGGCTATGACTTTGGAAATTAGGCCCTGTGTGCAAACCTGGAGTTCTCACATCTTAGACTTTAGATAGTTCCTGACAGATAGATGCCTGAAAAACACCCACTTTTATGTCTTTCATGCATTTAAGTAACATAGTTATCCCAGATTTCTGTGTGATGAGAGTAACACACTGGTTGAAAATCCTTGCTTGAAGGTGATTTTTCAGTAAGAATTTCCCATGACTGTGTTACTGTAGGGAAGACCCCCAAACTCACAGGAAAAAGAAAACAACCAACCAAATGTCTATTCTATAAAGTTTTCTCTTTAGGAGAGATCCAATGATCCTCTGCCTGTCTGGAAAATTCTTGGATACTACAGGGACACATACTGAGTGTGAATCTGCATCCTTGAATCTGTTGGCAAAATTAGCAATTTTTGTCGGTTGGATCTAAAAGAGTGCAGCCTTAGCAACTGCCTGAAGATTCATCCAATTGGTCTCTTCCTAATAATGACAGTGATAACATTGGTCAAACCTTTGAGGTTTCTAAAGCAAGCAGGCGGCTCACTACTCCTATCTGCTGGCCCATTTCCAGTGTAATGTCACCTCATCTAGTTAAGCACTGTATGGCACCCAGCCCTCTCAGACATACTCCTGCATCCTGTTTCCTCATGGGCAGGCCCAGTTTGAATAAGGAATGTGTTTAAAGCCTTGGAAGGTGCAGGGAAACACAGTACCCTAACTCTGGAAGTTAGGACCCTGGGAAAGCCTTGAAGTCTCATGCCTTGAGTTCTAGACAGTTCCTGATAGATAGAGGCCTAAAAATACACTCCGTATGGATGCCTTTCCGTCCTCGAAGAAACATAGCTTTCCCAACATTCTGTGTGCTGAGAGTCACACGGTGCTTGAAAACACTTGCTTGTAGGCCATTGGTCAGTAGAAAATTCCCCTGAAGGTGCAATGGTAGGGAAGGCTCCCACACTCACTGGGAAAGGCAAACCAACATCCAAACGTGTACTCCATAACATTTTGTCTTTAGGTGCGATCAAGTGAGCCTAGGTCTGTCTGGAGAATTCGTGGGTATTGTGGGGACACATCATGAGTGTGAACTTGTATATATGAACTTGGTGGCAAAATTCTCATTTTCATCTCCCACACTCATTTTGGGACCACATTGGTTCTAAAATGGTGCAGTGTAGCAAATCCTTGAAAATCCATCCAATTGCTGTTTTCTTACTTTTGACAGTGATAGATTTGTCCACCCTTTGGAATTTCTGAAGCAAGCAGGTTGCTCACCACTCCAGCCACTAACTGATTTCCATTGTACTGGCACCTCATGCAGGTAAGCACAGTATGCTGCCCAACACACTCGGATACACTCGTGCAGCCTGTTTCTTCAGGAGCAGTCCCAGTATATACTTGGAAAGTGTTTACAAGGCTTGAAAAGTTCATGGAAACACACTGCCCTGACTCTGGGTGTTAGGATCCCTAGGAAAGACTGAAGGTCTCACGACTTAGAATGTAGACAGCTCCTGATAGATAGAGGGCTGAAAGCACTCTCTGTTGATGCATTTCTTTTCTTGAAGGAACATAACTTTCCAAACATTTTGTGTGCAGAGAGACACACACGGCTTGAATATGCTGGCATGGAGGTCATTTTTCAGTAGCACTTTCCCCTGATGGTGTGACCATGGGGATGCCGCACTCTCCATTTTTAGAGAAAGACAAATTAGCATTCAAACGTCTGTTCCATCACATTTTCTCAGTAGGATCGATCCACTGAGACTAGTTCTGTCTGGAAACTTTGTGGATACTGCATGGAGACATCCTGAGTCTGGACATGGATACCGGATTTTTGGGGCAAAAATAATATTTTTTCTCTTGATTTGGGAAAATGCTACGGCCTTGCAACTGCTTGGAAATCCATCCAATTGCTGTTTTCTTCCTTCTGACAATGATAGCTTTGGTCCATCCTTTGGGATTTCTGAATCAAGCAGGCGACTCACCACTCCTACCCTCTGGCCCATTCCCAGAGGAATGTCATCTCATCTAGGTAAGCACAGTATTGGTACCATACAATCTCAGACACTCTCCTACAGTCTGTTTCCTCATGGGCCATCCCTATATGAGCTAGGATGTCTTTGGGAGGCTTGGAAGGTGTAGGAAAAATAGTGCCTTGACTCTGGTAGTTAGGTGCCCTGGACAAGCCTGGAGGTCAATGTTAGATTCTAGACAGTTACTAATAGATATAGGCCTAATAACACACTCTCTGTTGATGCCTTTTCTTCCTTGAAGAAACATACTTTTCCCTGCATTCTCTGTGCTGGGGATCACACACTGCTTGAGAACGCTCTTTGGAGGTCATTTTTCAGTAGAAACTTCCTCTGACAGTGTAACCTTAGGGAAGGCCCCCACACTCACTGGAAAAGGCAAACCAACATCCAAACTTCTGTTGCATCACATTTTGTCTCTAGGAGTGATCCAGAGAGCCTAGGTCTGTCTGGAAAATCGTGTATACTGCAGGACCACATCCTAAGTGTGAACCTGGATACTGGAACTGGTGGCACAATTCACATTTCTCTTTCGGTTTGTCCTAAAACTGTGTGGCCTGGCACCTGCTTGAAAATCCATCTAATTGCTGTTTTCTTACTTTGAAGAGCAATAACTTTGGTTCACCCTTTGGGATTTCTGAAGCAAGCAAGGAGATCACCACTCCTAGTCATGGGCCTATTTCCAGTGGAATGTCACCTTACCTAAGTAAGCACATAATGGCCCCTCTGTATACTCAGACACACACCCACAGTCTGTGTCCTCATGGAAAGTCCCAGTGTGACCTAGGAATATGTTTACAAAGCATTAAAAGGGCAAGGAAGACACTGCCCTGACTCTGGAAGTTCCGTTCTCTGGGAAGGCTGGAGGGCTCTTGTTAGAATCAAGACAGTTCTTCATAGATAGAGCCCTGAAAACACACTCTCTGTTGATACCCTTCCTTCCTCGAAGAAACAGTACTTTCCCAGTATTCTGTGAACTGAGAGTCACACATTGCTTGAAACCGTTTGCTTGCAGGTCATTTTTCAGTAGCAATTTCTTGTGATGTTGTGACAATAAGGATGTCCTCTACACTCACAGGGTAAGGCAATCCAAGATCCAAACATTTGTTCCATCACATTTTCTCTATCAGAGCAGCCAGTGAGCCTAGGTCTTTGTGAAATATGGGTAGATACAGCAGAGACACCTCCTGAGTCTGACAGTGGATACCGGTACTTGATGGTCAAATTTGCAACTGCTAGAAAATCCATACAATTGCTTTTTTTTTTTTAATTTCTAACAGTGGTCACTTTTGACCCACCTTTGGGATTTCAGAAGCAAGAAGGCAGCTCGCAAGTGCTGCTGATGGCCTATTTGCAATGGAATGTCACCTCACCTGGGTAACAACAGCATGGCACCCTGCAGTCTGAACACATTCCTGCAGCCTGTTTCCTCATGGGCAGTTCTGGGATGATGTAGGAAGGTGGTTAAAAGCCTGGGTTAGTACAGGGAAACACACTGCCCTGACTCTGCAAGTTAGGTCCTCAGGGTAAGACTGGAGGTCTCACATCTTAGAAATCTAGACAATTCTTGATAGATAAAGGACTGAAAATTCATTCTCTGCTGATGCCTGTCTTTCCTTGAAGGAACATTGTTTTCCCAACATTCTGCTTCCTGAGTGTCACACACTTGCTTGGAGGTCATTTATCACTAAGAATTTCCCCTGAAGATGTGACTGGAGGGAAAGCCCCACAAACACAGTAAAAGGGAACCACATTCAAATGTCTGTTCCATCACGTTTGCTCTGTAGGTGAGATATAGTGAGCCTAGTCCTATCTGGAAAATTCTTGGATACTGCAGGGACACATCATGAATGTGAATCTTGATAGCAGATCTTGGTGGCAAAATTTGCATTATCCTCTCCATTGGGCTTAAAACGTTGTGGCCTAACAACTACTTGAGAGTTCATTTAATATCTGTTTTCTTACTTCTGACAATGATAGCTTTGTTCTAGCTTTCTGGATTTCTGAAGCAACAGGCGGTTCATAACTCCTAGTCCCTGGCCCATTTCCAGTGGAATGTCAGTTCATTTGGTAAGGGCAGAATGACACACAGCACACACGGACACTCTTCCATCGCCTGTTTCATCATGGACATTCCTGAGTGATCTTGGAATGTGCTTACAAGGCTCAAAATTTGCAGGGAAACACTGCCCAGACTCTGGAAGATGGGTCCTCTGGACAAGCCTGGAGATCTCACATCTTAGAATATAGACAGATCCTGATAGATAGAGGCCTGAAAACACACTCTCTATTGATGCCTTTCCTTCCTCAAATGAACGTAGCTTTCCCAGCATTCTGTGTGCTGAGAGTCACATACTGCTTGAAAATGCTTGCCTGGAAGTTGTTTTTCAGTAGCAATTTCCCTTGATGGTTTGACCATAGGGAAGTCCACCACACTCACAGGAAAAGGCAAAACATCATCCAAACGTCTGTTCCATCATGTTTCTCTGTAGGAGAGATCCTAGGGTTAGGGTTAGGGTTAGGGTTAGCCTAGGTCTGTCTTGAAAATTCTTCAGTGCTGTGGGGACACATCCTGCGTGTGAACCTGGGTAATGGACCTTGGTGGCAAATTTCGCATTTTCCTCCAGGTTGGCCCTAAAATGTTGGGAAAGCAATGGCCCTTTGAGTAAGGAAAGGCGTCACCAGAGAGTGTGTTTCCAGGCCTCTATCTATTAGGAACTGTCTAGATTGTAAGACGTGAGACCTCCAGTCTTGCCCAGATGACCTAACATCCCGAGTCAGGGGATATGTTTCCATACAATCTCTGAGCCTTGTAAATACATTCCTAGGTCATACCAGGACTGCCAAGGAGGAAACAGGCTGTCAGAGTGTGTCTGAGAGAGCTGGGTGCCATGTGGTGCTACCTATATTATGTGACATTTCACAGGAAAGGGACCACCAGATAGAAGTGGCAAGCAGACTGCTTGCTTCAGAAATTACATGGGTGAACCATATCTGTCACTGTCAGAAATAAGAAAACAAGTACTGGATGGATATTTAAGCAGTGGCTATGCCAAACCATTTTAGTGCCAACTGAGAGAAAAAGGTGAATTTTGTCCTGTATTCAGGTTCACACTCAGGATGTGACCCCACAGGATCCAAACTTTTCCAGATAGACCTGGGTTCACTGGACCTCTCTAACAGAGAAAACGTGATGGAACAGGTATTTGGATGCTTGCTTGTCTTGTGATTGTGGGCGCTTCCCTATTGTCACAGTCTCAGGGGAAATTGCCACTGAAAAATGAACTCCAAGCAAATGTTTTCAAGCAGTGTGTGACTCTCAGCACACAGTACATTGGGAAAGTTATGTTCCTTCAATGAAGGAAAGGCATCAACAGAGAGTGTGTTTTTTATAGCAGGAACTGTTCAGCTTCTAAGATGTGAGAGCTCAGGCCTGATTAAAGGACCTAAGTTCCAGAGTCAGGACAGTGTGTCTTGCTGCACTTTCTGAGACTTCTAAATGCATTCCTAGGGCATACCAGGTCTGCTCCTAAGGAAGGATGCTGAGGGAGTGTATCAGACTGTGCTGGGTGAAATACTGTGGTCACATAGATGAGGTGTCATTCCACTGGAAATGGGCCTGCAGCTAGGAGTTGCAAGTCATTCACATGCTTCAAAAATCCCAAAGGGTGAACCAAAGCTAGCATTGTCAGAAGGAAGAAAACAACATTCAGATGGAATTTCAAGCAGTTGCTCGGCGGCACTCTTTTAGGGCCAAGTGAGAGAAAAATGCATATTTTAACACCAATGTCTGGTATCCAGATTCAAACATAGGTGTTTCCCCGCAGTGTCCACGGATTTTCTAAATAGACTTACATTGATGAATGGCCCCACCAAGAAAACGTGATTGAACAGATGTTTGGAAGTGCTTTTGAACTTACCTGTGAGTGTGGCGCCTTCCCTACAGTCACACCTCCAGGGGAAATTGCTAATGAAAAATGACCTCCAACAAGCGTTTTCAAGGAGTGTGTGACACTCAGCACACAGAATGTTGAGAAAGCTATATTCCTTTGAGGAAGGAAAGGCATCTCGAGAGAATATGTTATCAGGCCTCTACCTGTCATGAACTGTCTAGATTCAAACATGTGAGTCCTCCAAGTTTCCCAGAGGACCTAAACACCAGAGTCAGGGCAGTGTGTTTCCCACCACTTTCTGAGATTTGTAAACACATTCCTAGGTCAAACCAGATCTGACCATAAAATTCATGCTGCAAGAGTGTGTCTCAGAGTGCTGGGTGACATATTGTGCTAACCTAGATGAGATGACATCTCCCTGGAAAGGGGCCAGGTGCTTGGAGTGGAGAGCCTCCTGCTGGATTCATAAATCCCAAAGGGTGCACCAACACTATCACTGTCAGAAGTAAGAAAACAGCAATTAGATGCATTTTCAGGCAGTAACTAGGTTTAACCGTTTTAGGGCCAACTGAGAAAACAATGGAAATTTTGCTGCCAAGGTCCAGTATCCAGGTTCAAACATAGGGTGTGTAGGAACAGTATCCATGAGCATTCTAGACAGTTAGGTTGAATGGATTGCTCCTATCAAGAAAACGTGATTGAGCAGACGTCTGGATGATCCTTTGCCTTTTCCTGTGGGTGTGGCGGTCTTCCCTAAGGTCACAACATCAGGGGAAGTTGCTACTGAAAAATTACTTCTAACAAGCCTTTTCAAGCAGTTTGTGACTCTGAGCACACAAAAAGCTGGGAAAATTATGTTCCATCCAGGAAGGTAAGGCATCAACAGAGAGTGTTTTATCAGGCCTCTGTGTATCACAAACTGTATAGACTCAAAGATGTGAGACTTCCAGGTTTGCCCTGAGGACCCAAATTCCAGAGTCAGAGCATTGTATTTCCCTACACTTTCTGAGATTGCATCCAAGTACCATATTTTGGACTCGATTGTTGACCATGATGGCTACTCCATTTCTTTTAAGCGGTTCCTGCCCACAGTAGTAGATATAATGGTCATCTGAGTTAAATTCACCCATTCCTGTCCATTATAATTTGCTGATTCCTAGAATGTCGACATTCACTCTTGCCACATCCTGTTTGACCACTTCCAATTTGCCTTGATTCAAGGACCTAACATTCCAGGTTCCTATGCGATATTGCTCTTTACAGCATTGGACCTTGCTTCTATCACCAGTCACATCCACAACTGGGTACTGTTTTTGCTTTGGCTCCATCCCTTCATTCTTTCTGGAGTTATTTCTCCACTGAACTCCAGTAGGATATTGGACACCTACCGACCTGGGGAGTTCCTCTTTCAGTATCCTATCATTTTGCCTTTTCATACTGTTCATGGGGTCCTCAAGGCAAGAATACTGAAGTGGTTTGCCATTCCCTTCTCCAGTGGACTACATTCTGTCAGACCTGTCCACCATGACCCGTCCGTCTTGGGTGGCTCCACACGTCATGGCTTAGTTTCATTGAGCTAGACAAGGTTATGGTCCATGTGATCAGATTGGCTAGTTTTCTGTGATTATGATTTCAGTGTCTGCCCTTTGATGCCCTCTCACAACACCTACCATCTTATTTGAGTTTCTCTTACCTTGGACGTGGGGTATCTCTTTACAGCTGCTCCAGCAAAGCACAGCCACTCCTCCTTACCTTGGACAATGGGTATCTCCTCAGGCCGCCCCTCCTGACCTTGAATGTGGAGTAGCTCCTCTCGGTCCTCCTGCACCCGTGCAGCTGCTGCTCTGTGGACGTGGGATTGCTTCTCTTGGCCACAGCCCCTGACCTTGGGCATGGGGTAGCTCATCTCAGTCACCTCCCCTGACCTCAGGCATGAGGTAGCTCCTCTCGGCCGCTGCCCCTGGTCTCGGACATGGGGTGGCTCCCCTCAGCCACTACCTCTGACCTTGGGCGAGAGATAGCTCCTCATGGCCATGCTTCTGCATGGTCCGTCACAGCCTGCACCATTTGAATGCCGAGTTCCAAAGAATAGCAAGGAGAGATAAGAAAGCCTTACTCTGATCAATGCAAAGAAATGGAGAATAACAACAGAATGGGAAAGACTAGAGATCTCTTCAAGAAAATTAGAGATACCAAAGGAACATTCCATACGAAGATTGGGTTCAATAAAGGACAGAAATGCTATGCATCTAACAGAAGCAGAAGCTGTTAAGAAGAGGTGGCAAGAATACACAGAACAACTGTACAAAAAAAGATCTTCATGACCCAGATAATTATGATGGCATGATCAGTCACCTAGAGCCAGACATCCTGGAATGTGAGGTCAAGTGGGCCTTAGAAAGCATCACTACAAACAAAACTAGTGGAGGTGATGGAATTCCAGTTAAGCTATTTCAAATCCTAAAAGATGATGCTGTGAAAGTGCTGTACTCAATAGGTCAGCAAATTTGGAAAACTCAGCAGTGGCCACATGACTGGAAAAGATCAGTTTTCATTCCAATTCCAAAGAATGGCAATAACAAAGAATGCTCAAACTACTGCACAATTGCACTCATCTCACACGCTAGTAAAGTAATGCTCAAAATTCTCCAAGCCAGGCTTCAGCAATACATGAGCTGTGAACTTCCAGATGTTCAAGCTGGTTTTAGAAAAGGCAGAGGAACCAGAGATCAAACTGCCAACATCTGCTGGATCATTGAAAAAGCAAGAGAGTCCCAGAAAACATATATTTCTGCTATATTGACTACGCCAAAGCCTTTGATTGTGTGTATCACAATAAACTGTGGAAAATTCTGAAAGAGATGGGACTACCAGACCACCTGACCTGTCTCTTGAGAAACCTATGTGCAAGTCAGGAAGCAACAGTTAGAACTGGACATGGAACAACAGATTGGTTCCAAATAGGAAAAGGAGTATGTCAAGGCTGTATATTGTCTCCCTGCTTATTTAACTTATATGCCGAGTACATCATGAGAAACACTGGGTTGGAAGAAGCACAAGCTGGAATCAAGACTGCCAGGAAAAACATCAGTAACCTCAGATATGCATATGATACCACCCTTAGGGCAGAAAGTGAAGAGGAACTAAAAAACCTCTTGATGAAAGTGAAAGAGGAGAGTGAAAAAGTTGGCTTACAGCTCAATATTCAGAAAACTAAGATCATGGCATCTGGTCCCATCACTTCATGAGAAAGAGATTGGGAAACAGTAGAAACAGTGTCATACTTTATTTTTGGGGGCTCCAAAATCACTGCAGATGGTGACTGCAGCCATGAAATTAGAAGATGCTTACTTCTTGGAAGGGTTAAGACCAACCTAGATAGCATATTAAAAAGTGGAGACATTTCTTTGCCAACAAAGCTCCATCTGGTCAAGGCTATGGTTTATCCAGTGGTCATGTATGGATGTACGAGTTGGACTGTGAAGAAAGCTGAGCACTGAAGAATTGATGCTTTTGAACTGTGGTGTTGGAGAAGACTCTTGAGAGTCCCTTGGACTGCAAGGACATCCAACCAGTCCATCCTAAAGGAGATCAGTCCTGGGTGTTCATTGGAAAGACTGATGCTGAAACTGAAACTCCAGTACTTTGGCCACCTGATGTGAAGAGTTGACTCATTGGAAAAGACCCTGATGCTGGGAGGGCTTGGGGGCAGGAGGAGAAGAGGATGACAGAGGATGAGATGGCTGGATGTCATTACCAACTCGATGGTCATGAGTTTGTGTAAGCTCCGGGAGTTGGTGATGGACAGGGAGGCCTGGTGTGCTTCGATTCATGGGGTCCCAAAGAGTCGAATACAGCTAGCGTCTGAACGGAACTGAACTCTTTCTGAGCGTTGTAAACACATTCCTAGGTCATACCAGAAGTGCCCTTAAGAAAAAACAGGCTGCAGGAAGATTTCTGAGATTGCTGGGTGCCATGCTGCACTTACCAAGATGATGTAGCATTCCACTGTAATTGGGCGAGCGGCTACGAGTTGCTAGCTGCTTACTTGCTTCAGAAATCCCAAAGGGTGTACCAAGTGATCACTGCCAGAAGTAAGAAACCAGCAGCTAAATGCATTTCCAGGTAGTTGTTATGCTCTACTGTTTTTGGCCAACTGAGAGAGAAAGGTGAATTTTGCCACCAAGGTCCACTGTCCATGTTCACACCTAGGATGTGTCCACTCAGGATCCAAGAATTTCCCAGACAGACCTAGGCACACTGAATCTCCACTACAGAGAAAACATGATGGAACTGACCTTTGGTTGTTGCTTTTCCTTTTCCTGTGAGTTTGGTGGCCTTCCCTATGGTCACACTATCAGGAGCAATTGCTAATGAAAAAGGACTTCCAACAAGTGTTTTCAAGCAGTATGTGACTCTATGGACATGGAATACTGGAAACCTACGTTCCATTGAGGAAGGAAATGTATTTATAGACAGTGTGTTTTCAAGAATCTCTCTATTAGGAACTGTCTAGCTTCAAAGATGTGAATTCTCCATATTTGCCCAGAGGACCTCAATTCCAAAGTCAGGGCAATGTGTTTTCCTGCACTTTTTGAGCTTTGTAAATACATTTCTTGGTCATACCAGGACTGCCCATGAGGAAACAGGCTCTCTATATGAGGAACTGTCTAGATACTAAGATATGAGACCTCTAGGTTGGTACAGAGGACCTAAATTTCAGAGCAAGGGCAGTGTGTTTTTGAGCATTTTCTGAGCTTTGTAAACACATTTCTGAGTAACGCCAGGTCTGCTCATGAGAAAACAGGCTTCAGGTGTGTGTCTGAGGCTGCTGAGTACCATACTGTGCTTACCTAGATGAGGTAACTTTCCATGGCAAATCGGCACGTGACCAGGAGTTGTGAGCCATCAACTTGCTTCAGAAATCTTGAATGGTGGACTAAAGTTTGCACTGTCAGAAGTAAGAAAAAAGTAATTGGGTGGATTTTCAAGCAATTGCTAGCCACACCTCTTTATGGCCCCAGAGAGATAAATACAAATTGTGCACCCTAGGCCCTTTATTCAGGTTCACACACGGGATGTGTTCCCTCGTGATTCAAGAAATTTCCAGACAGACCTTTGCTCCCCAGAGTTCTTCTACAGAGAAAACTGGTTGGAACAGCCATTTGGATGTTGCTTTGCCTTTCCCTGTGAGTGTGGTGCCGCTACTTATGGTCACAGCCTCAAGGAGATATTGCCACTGAAAATAGACTCGCAAGCAAGCACTTTTCAAGCAGAGTGTGACTCTCAGGTCGCAGAATGTGAAGAAAGCTATCTTCCTTTGAGGAAGGAAAGACGTCCACAGAGAGTGTGTTTTCAAACCTCTATCTTGCAGGAAATTTTGAGCTTCTAAAACATGAGACCAGCAGGTCTGCTGAGAGGACCTATATTCCTGAGTCAGGGCCGTGTGTCTCCCTGTAATTTCCGAGTCTGACAAACACATTCCTAGATCATAACGGTACTGACCATGAGAAAGCTGGCAGCAGGAGTGTGTCTGAAAGGGCTGAGTGCCTTACTGTGGTCAACTGTGTGAGGTGACATTCCACTGACAGGCTCAAAGCTCCAAGGTGTGAGCCACCCGCTTGCTTCAGAAACCCCAAAAGGTAGAGCAAAGCTAGCTCTGTCAGAGGTAAGAAAAGAGCAATTGGACGGATTTTCAAGCTGTTGCTAGGCCGAACCACTTTAGGGCCCCCTGAGAGAAAAATGTGAATTGTGCCCTGTAGGTCAGGTATCCAGGTTCAAACACAGGGTGTGTCCCAGCAGGATCCAAGAATTTTCCACAGAACTAGGCTCACTAGACCTCTCCTGCTGGGAAAATGGGATGGAACAGACATTGGAAGTTGGTTTGCCCCTCCCTATTGTCACAGACTCAAGGAGAAAGTGCCCCTGAAAGATGACCTCCAAGCAAGCACTTTTCAAGCAGTGTGTGACTCTCAGTTCACAGAATGCAGGGAAAGATATCTTCCCTCAAGGAAAGAAAGGCATCAAAAGAGAGTGTATTCTCAACCCTCTATCTTGCAGGAACTGTTTAGCTTCCCAGATGGGAGGCCTCCAGTAGTGCTCAGAGGAACTAAATTCCAGAGTCAAGGCCATGTTTCTCCCTGCACTTTCCAAGCCTTGCAAAGCCATTCCTAGGTTATACCAGTACTGCACATGAGGAAGCAGTCTGCGAGAGTGTGTCCAAGAGGACTAGGTTCCTCACTATACTCACTTCAGCGAGGTGGCATTCCACTGTAAAAAGGCCCACAGCTGGGAGTTGAAATTCACCCACTTGCTTCAGAAATCAAAAAGGAAGGAGCAAATCTAGCTCTCTCAGAATCAAGAAAAGAGCAAGTGGATGGATTTTCAAGCTGTTGCTAGGCTACATTGCTTTAAGGTCCACAGAGAGAAACACAAATTGTGCCCCCTCATTCTGGTATCCTGGTTCACAAACAGGGTGTGTCCCCAAAGGATCCAAGAATTTTCCAGACAGACTTACGTTCACTAGAGTTCTCCTACAGAGAAAACGGGATGGAACAGACATTTAGATATTGCCTTGTCTTTCCCAGTGAGTGTGGAACCCCTCTGTTTGACTACAGCCCCAAGTGGAAATTACCATTGAAAACTCATGTCTAAGCGAGCACTTTTCAAGCACTGTGTGACTCTCAGTTCGCAGGATACTGGCAAACCTATATTTCTTCAAGGAAGGAAAGGCACCCACAGAGAGTGTGTTTTCAAACCTGTCCCTTGTAGGAACTCTTTAGCTCCTAAGACATGAACCCTCTAGTTCTGCTCAGAGGACCTAAATTCGAGAGCCTGTGCCCTGTGTCTTGGTGCATTTTCCCACCTTTCAAACACATATCTAGGTGATACTGGTACTGCCCTTGAGGAAGCAGACTGTGGGAATATGTCTTAGAGTGCTGGGTCCCTTACTGTGGTCACCTCTGTAAGGTGACACTCCAGTGTAAATAGGCCCAAAGATAGGAGTTGCGAGCCGCCCATGTGCTTCAGAAACCCCAGGGGTGGAACAAAGTTAGCTCTGTCAAAAGTAAGAAAATGGCAATTGGACGGATTTTCAAGATGTGGATAGGTTACACCACTTTAGGGCCACCCGAGAAAAATATGCAAATTTGAACCTGGGTGTCCAGATTAACACACAGGGTGTTTCCCCACATGATCCAAGAATTTTTCAGACAGACCTAGGTTCACTGGAGCTCTCCTGCAGAGGAAACATACATCCAGAGTCTCCAGTGTGAACCCTCCAAAATCTATACCTGGTGTCACGAATCCACAGTCTCCAGGATGACCCTACCCTCAAGATCCTGTACCTGGGGTCACAAGTCCACTATTTCCATGTCGAGTCCACCTCCAAGAACTTGAACTTGTGGTCACATGTCCAGAGTCTTCAGGGTGACCCCACCTCCCCGAAGCTACTGGTGTGAAGCATCCACAGTTTTAAGGATGGACCCAATTCCCAGAACCTGTAGCTGGGGTCACACTTCCAAATTCTAAGGGTTACCCCACCTCCCACACATTGAACCTGGTTTCCCATGTCCCTGTTAGCCAAGGTTACCCTCTCCATGACCCTGTAATGGGGATCACATGTCCACAGTCTGCTGTGTGTCGTCACTTCCCAGACCCTTCACCTAGAGTCACAATCACAGTTTCCAGGTTACTCCTTTGCAGACCCTGCACCTGGAGTCACTTATCCACAGTCTCCAGGGTGACTCATTCAAAACCCCACACTGGGGCTCACATGACCACAGTCTCCAGGGTGACCCAAGCACCCAGATCCTGCACCCAGGGTCACATATCCACAGGCTCCAGGGTGTACCTCTTGCAGACCCTGCACCTGGGGTCACATATCTACAGCCTCCAGTGTGATCCCCATCCCCAGACCTGATTTGGGTGAGAAATATCCATAGTCTCCAGACTCACACCTTGGATCACATATCCACAGTCTCCAGAGTCACACCTTGGGTCACATAGCCATAGTCAGCAGGGTGAACTCACCTCCCAGAGCCTGTACATGGTGTCAAATGTGCACATTCTCCAGGGTTACCACCCTTCCAACATGCTGTACCTGGGTCAAAAGCCCACACTCTCAAGGGTGACCCCCTCTCAGACCCTGTTCCTGGGGTCACATGTCCAGAATCTCCAGAATGATCTACCTCCAAGATGAAGCACCTGATGTCACATGTCAACAGTCTCCAAGGTGACCCCGTCCTCAGAATCTGCACCTGTGGTTACATTTCTCCAGTCTGCAGGATGACCCCCAATCTCAGTATTTGTATTATGTGTCACATGTACATAGTCACCAGGGTAACCACTGCAGGCCCTTTTTCTGACATAACATTTCCACAGACTCCTGAAGAACTCCCTTTCCAGACTCTGAACCTGGGATCCTACCTCCAGGGTCTCGAGGGTGATGCCCTTCCCTGTCCCTTCACCTGGTGTCAAACATCCACAGTCTCCATGGTAACATCCACACCAAAGTCTGATATTGGGGACACAGATCCATAGTCTTCTGGGTCGCAACCCCTCCCAGATCATGCACCTGGTCTCACATGTCCTCAGTCTCCAGGTTGACACCCCTCCCAGACACTGCAGCTGGGGTTACACATCCACAGTCTCCAAGGTGAACCCACCTCACTGACTATTGTACCTCTGGCCACATGGCCTCAGTCTCCAGGGTGACCCTATATCTCAGACACTATACTTGAGGTTACATATCAACGGTGTCCAGGATGACACCTCTCCCCAGACCCTGTACCTGGGGTCGCATTTGCACAGTCTCCAGGGCGATGCTATATTCCCAACCCTGTACCTGGGGTCACAGGTCGCAGTCACCAGGCTTTCTCCACCCTCAAGAGCCTTTACCTGGGGTCATACGTCCACAGACTCCAGGGTGACTCCCTCCCAGACCCTTCACCTGGCATCCTATGTCCACAGTCTCCTGTGTGATATCACTTCCCAGACCCTATACCTGTGGTCACAGATCCACAGTCTCCATGGTGATCCCCTTCCCAGACCCTGTAATTTGGATCCCATGTCCTCAGTCTCCAGTGTGACACCACCTCTCATACCTTGTACTTTGGTGACTTGTCCACAGTTTCCAGGATGACTCAAACGGTGCATGTGGAGTCACATGTCCACATTCTGCAAAGTGACCCCAGTCCCTAACCCTGAACCTTAGTCACACAGCCACAGTTTCCAGAATGACCTCACTCCAGACCCTGCACATAGGGTCACACCTCCACCTTCTCCATATTGACCCCCTCCTTGAACTTCTATCAGGTTTCACACATGCACCATCTCCACAGTGACCACCACCAGATCCTGTAGCTGTGGTCAGGGTCCGCAGTCTGCAGGGTGAGACCATTTTGTACCTTAAACCTTGGTTCACCTAGCCAGTCTCCAGGGTCATCCCTGCCAAACCTGCACCTGGGGTCACATGTCCATACTCTCCATGGTGACATCCCCCAGGCCCTGTACTGCTGCTGCTGTTGCTGCTGCTGCTAAGTCATGCCAGTCGTGTCCAACTCTGCGACCCCATAGATGGCAGCCCACCAGGCTCCCCCATCCCTGAGATTCTCCAGGCAAGAACACTGGAGTGGGTTGCCATTTCCTTCTCCAAAGCATGAGAGTGAAAAGGGAAAATGAAGTCACTCAGTCATGTCTGACTCTTAGGGACCCCATAGACTGCAGCCTACCAGGCTCCTCCATCCATGGGATTTTCCAAGCAAGAGTACTGGAGTGGGTTGCCCACTCCAGTACCTAGTGTCATATATCTGCGCAGACCCTATACGTAGTGTCATATATCCACAGTTTCCCGGGTTACCCCACTTCCCATATCATGCACCTGGGATCACATGCTCAGTCTGCAAGGTGACCCCGATCCCATTCCTGTACCTTGTGTCACAAGTCCACAGCCACCAGGATGGCCCCACCCTCAAGATCCCATACCTGGGGTCACACTCCTGTCTCCAGTGTGATCTCACCTCCCAGAAACTTTACCTGGGGATAAACGTCTACTGTTTTCAGGATGGTCCCAACTCCCTGAAACGGTACCTGGAGTCACTCTTCCATAGACATTGAGGCTGTTCCATGCCCCTGGTCCACAGGGTTACACCCTCCAAGACCCTGTAATGTGGTTTACATGTCCACAGTCTCCTGTATGTCATCACTTCCCAGAACCTTCACCTGCAGGCACACAAACAGAGGTTCCAGGATGACTCCCTCATAGACCCTGCACTTGGAGCCACATATCCACAGTCTCACAGGTGACTCATCAAAATCACTGTACCAGTGCTCACATAACCACAGTCTTCCAGATGCTGGACTACTGACCCCAGCACCCAGTGTCACATGTCCACAGATTCTAGCATGGCCTCACACTCCAGACACTGTACCTTGGGACACATACCCACAGTCTCTAGGGTGAACACCCTCCTAGACACTGTACATGGTGTCACATGGGCACATTCACCAACTCCCAAACCCTGTACCTAGGGTCACACGTAGATAGTCTCAGGGTGACCCCACTTGCCAGAACTTGCACCTGGGTTCATATGTCCGCAGCGCCCAGGGTAACACCACCTGTCAAACAATTGTACTCGGTTCAAACACCCACTGGTTCTAGGGTGACACCAATTCCAAGCCCGTGAACCTAGCTAGGGTCACACATCCATGGTCTCCTGGGTGGCAACCCCTCCCAGATCATGCACCAGGTCTCACACCTCCGCAGTCTCCAGGGTGACTACACCTCACAGAATATTGTAATTCTGGTCACATTGCCCCAGTCTCCAGGGTGACCCCGTATCTCTAACCCTCTACCTGGGGTTACATGTACATGTTGGCCAGGAATACACGCCTCCCCAGACTCTGCACACGTGATTACATTGGCACAGTCGCCAGGGTGACTCCAACTTCCCCACCCTATACCTGGGGTCACATATCCAGAGTCTCCTGGATTTACCCACATTCAAGGGCTAGTAACTGGGTTCACATGTCCACAGTCTCGAGGCTTTCCCCACCCACAAGTGCCTGTACCCAGGGTCACACGTCAACTGACTCCAGGGTGACTCCCTCCCAGACCGTTCACCTGGCATCCCATGTCCCTAGACTTTTGTGTGATGTCATTTCCCAGACTCTGCACATGTACTAACAGATTCACAGGCTCCGTGCTGACCCCCTTCCTGGTCTCTGTAACTTGGGTCACATGTTCTCAGTATCCGGTGTGACCCGACCTCTCATGCCCTATACCTTTGGTGACTTGGCCACAGATTCCAGGGTAACCCTCCCCTGCCAGACCCTGTGCTTATTTACACACATCCACAATCTCCAGGATGTTCGCCCTCCCATACCCTGCACCTGGAGTCACATGTCAACAGTTTCCAGCGTGAACCCCACTTTGCCCACTGCACCTGGGCTCACATATCCACATCATGCAGGGTGACACCCCTTCCAGACCATTTCCCTGCCATTAAATGCCTGCAGTCCCCAGAGTGACCCCGTACCTCCCAGACACTGTACCTGAGGTCACATATACAGAGTTTCCTGGATCACCCCCATCCTAGACCCTGTACCTGGGTTCAGATATCCTAGTGTCTTGGGGGACCCAGGTCAGACCTTGCATCTAGGGTCGAATGCCCACTATCCAGGATGACTTGCCTCCCCAATCAGTGCATCTGGGGTCATATGTCCACAATCTTCAAAGTGACCCCATCCCCTAACCCTGCACCTTACTCACACATCCACAGTCTCCAGAGTGATGTCCACTGTCTCACGGGTGACCTCTTCCCTGAACTTGTTCCAGATTTCACACGATCACCATTGCCACAGTGACCACCAGCAGATCCTGAACTTGTGGTCACAGTTCAACAGTCTGCCTGATGAGACCCATTTTGTACCCTGAACCTTGTGAACCTGCACCTGGGATCACAAGTCCATATTCTCCATGGTGTCATCCCCCAGACCCTGTACCTAGTGTCATATATACAGTCTCCTGGACTTCCCCACTTCCAATACCATGCACCTGTGATCACACATCCACAGTATCCAGGGTGATCCCCCTCCTAAACCTGTACCTGGTGTCACAAGTCGACAGACTCCAGGATGACTCTACCGTTAAGACCCTGTACCTCGGGTCACAAGTCCACTGTTTCCAGGGTGAGACCCCTCCCAGACTCTGCACTTGGGGTCACTTGTCGAGAGTCTCCAGGGTGACCCCACCTCCCAGAAACTGTACCTAGGGTGAAACATCCACAGTCACTCAGGTTGGCCCCAATTCCCAGAACCTGTACCTGGGGTCCCACTTCCATAGTCTCGGTTACCACACGCCAAGACATTTAACATGGTGTCCCATGATCTTGGATGTCAGGGTTACCCCCTCCAAGACCCTGTAATGGGGTCACATGTTCACAGTCTCCAGAGTGTCGTCACTTCCCAGACCCTCCACCTGGAGTCACACAAACACAGGTTCCAAGGTGACTCCCTCGCAGGCCCTGCACCTGGAGTCACATATTCACAATCTCACCTTGGGGAATCCCATTCAGACCCTGGATCTACGGTCACGTATCCAGTCTCCAAGATGATGTGCCTCCCAAATGGTGCATTTGAGGTCACATGACCACAATCTTCAAAGTAAACGCGTCCCCTAACCCTGCATCTAAGTCACACGGTAAATAGTTTCCAGAGTGACCTCAACCCAGACCCTGAAACGAGGGTCACATGTACACAGTCTTGGAGGGTGACCCCCTCCGTGAACTTGTACTAGGTTTCATACGTCCATCATCGCCACAGTGACTACCACCAGATCCTGTACCTGTGGTCATAGATCCACAGTCTACAGGGTGAAACCCTTTTCCTACCCTGAACTTTGGGTCACACGACCACAGTCTCCAGGGTGACCCCACCCAAACCTGCACCTGGGGTCACATGTCCACACTTTCCATGGGGACATACCTGAGACCCTGTACCTACTGTCATATATCCACAATCTCCTAGGTTACCAAACTTCCCATACCATACACCTGTGATCACATGTCCACAGTCTCGAAGGTGGCCCCCTGTATAACCTGTACTTGGTGTCACAAGTCCACAGCCTCCAGGTGACCCCACCCTCAAGATCTTGTATCTGGGGTCACAAGTCCACTTTTTCCATGGTGAGTCTACCTCCCAGACCCTGCATTTGGGGTCACATGTCCAGAGTCTTCAGGGTGACCCCACCTCCCAGAAACCATACCTCGGGTGAAATGTCCACCATTTTCAGGATGGCACCAACTCCCAGAACCTGTACCTGGGGTCACACGTCCATACTCTCAGGGTATCCCCACCTCCCAGACATATAACCTTGCATCCCATGACCCTGGCCACAAAGGTTCCCCCCTCCAAGACCCTGTAATAAGGGTCACATGTCCACAGTCTCCTGTTTGTCAAAACTTTGTAGACCTCACCTGGAGTCACACAAACACAGGTTCCATGGTGACTCCCTTGCAGACTCTGCACCTGGAATCACATATTCACAGGCTCCAGGGTGACCCCCTCGGAAATCCTGTACCTGAGATCACATATCTACAGTCTCCAGGGTGAATCCCATCCCCACACACTGTCTGAGCGGAATCATCCAGTCTCCCATGAGACCCCAATGTCAAGAACTCATCCCTTGTGCTAGAGGTCTACATTCTCCAGGGTGACATTATTTCCCACACCCTGCACCTTGGGTAGCATATTCACAGTCTCCAAGGTGACCTTACCTCCCAGACCCTTTACCTGGGGTCACATGTGCAAATTATCCAGGATTCCCGCCACTCCAACACCCTGCACCTGGGTCAAAAGCCCACAGTCTCAAGGGTGACCTCCTATCTGACCATGTTCCTGAGGTACATGGCCAGAATCTCCAGGATGATCTTGAAAGGTATTGCTGAACCACGCAAAGACACTGGAATTCTTGGCCTCCAGAGGAGATGAATTCAATTCAGGTCCAGAGATGAGGCTTGATTGCTTAGAGCTTTTGTGTAATAAAGTTGTATTAAAGTATAAAGGAGATAGAAATCTTCTGACATAGGCATCAGAAGAGGGCAGAAAGAGTAGCCCCTTGCACGTGTTAGCAATGGAATTATATGGCTCAAATGGTAAAGCATCTGTCTGCAATGCTGGAGACCCAGGTTAGATCCCTGGGTCAGGAAGATCTCCTGGAGAAGGAAATGGCCACCCACTCCAGTACATTTGCCTGGAAAACCCCATGGACAGAGGAGCCTGGTAGGCTACAGTCCATGGGGCCACAAAGAGTTGGACATGACTGAGCAACTTTACTTTACTTTTAATTAGTTATTCATATCAGTTCAGTTCCGTTCAGTCGCTCAGTCATGTCTGACTCTTTGGGACCCCATGAATCACAGCACGCCAAGCCTCCCTGTCAGTCACCAACTCCCGGAGATTTCTCGAACTCATGTACATCGAGTCGGTGATGCCATGCAGCCATCTCATCCTCTGTCATCCCCTTTTCCTCCTGTCCCCAATCCCTTACAGCATCAGGGTATTTTCCAATGAGTCAGCTCTTCGCACCAGGTGGCCAAATTATGGGAGTTTCAGCTTCAGAATCAGTCGTTCCAATGAACACCCTGGACTGATCTCCTTTAGGATGTACTAGTTGGATGCCCTTGCAGTTCAAGGAACTCTCAAGAGTCCTCTCCAACACCACAGTTCAAAAGCATAAACTCTTCGGTGCTCAACTTTCTCCACAGTCCAATTCTCACATCTGTACATGACCACTGGAAAAACCATAGCCTTGAACAGAGGGACCTTTGTTGGCAAAGTAGTGTCTCTGCTTTTTATTATGCTATCTAGGTTGGTCATAACTTTCCTTCCAAGGAGTAATTTTCTTTTAATTTCATGGCTGCAATCACCATCTGCAGTGATTTTGGAGCCCAAAAAGATAAAATCTTACACTGCTTCCACTGTTTCCCCATCGATTTCCCATGGAGTGATGGGACCTGTTGCCATGATCTTAGTTTTCTGAATGTTGAGCTGTAAGCCAACTTTTTCACTCTCCTCTTTCACTTTCATCAAGAGGCTTTTTAGTTCTTCTTCACTTTCTGCCATAAGGGTGGTGTCATCTGCATGTCTGAGATTATTGATATTTCTCTTGGCAATCTTAATTCCAGCTTGTGCTTCTTCCAGCCCAGCATTTCTCATGATGTACTCGGCATATAAGTTAAATAAGCAGGGTGACAACGTACAGTCTTGACGTACTCCTTTTCCTATTTGGAACCAGTCTGTTGTTCCATGTCCAGTTCTAACTGTTGCTTCCTGACCTGCATACAGGTTTCTCAAGAGGCAGGTCAGGTGGTCTGGTAGTCCCATCTCTTTCAGAATTTTCCACAGTTAATTGTGATCCACACAGTCAAAGGCTTTGGTGTAGTCAATAAATCAGAAATAGATTTTTTTTTCTGGGACTCTCTTGCTTTTTCAATGATCCAGCAGATGTTGGCAGTTTGATCTCTGGTTCCTCTGCCTTTTCTAAAGCCAGCTTGAACATCTGGAAGTTCACAGTTCACGTATTGCTGAAGCCTGGCTTGGAGAATTTTGAGCATTACTTTACTAGCGTGTGAGATGAGCATAATTGTGTGGTATTTTGAGCATTCTTTGGGATTACCTTTCTTTCTATTTGGAATGAAAACTGACCTTTTCCAGTCCTGTGGCCACTGCTGAGATTTCCAAATTTGCAGGCATTATGAGTGCAGCGCTTTCACAGCATCATCTTTCAGTATTTGAAATACTTCAACTGGAATTCCATCAACTCCACTAGCTTTGTTCTTACGATGCTTTCTAATTGCCACTTGACTTCACACTCCAGGATGTCTCGCTCTAGGTGAGTGATCACACCGTTGTGATTATCTGGGTCATGAAGATATTTTCTACAGTACTTCTGTGTATTCTTGCCACATATTCTTAATAGCTTATGCTTCTGCTAGGTCCATAGCATTTCTATCTTTTATCAAACCCAGTTTTGCATGAAGTGTTCCCTTGGTATCTCTAATTTTCTTGAAGAGATCTCTAGTCTATCCCATTCAGTTCTTTTCCTGATTCACACGTGATGCACACAAGGTGCACATGAGGTGCACACGTGATGCCCACGTGATGAACACGTGATGCACACGTGATGCACATGTGATGAACATGTGGTGCACAAGTGAGGCACACGTGATGAACACGTGATTCACACGTGATGCACATGTAATGAACAGGTGATGCACACGTGATTCACACGTGATACACATGTGATGAACACGTGATGCACACATAACACACACGTGATGAATACGTGATGAACAAGTGATTCACAGGTGACGCACACGTGGCGCACACGTGACGAACACGTGTTGCACAAGTGATGCACATGTGATGGACATATGATTCACACGTGAAGAACACATGACTCACATGTGATGAACACGTGCCTCACACATGATGAACACGTGATGCACACGTGATGAAAACATGATGCACACGTCACACAGACGTTGTGAACAAGTGAACAACACGTGATGCACACGTGATGCACACGTGATGCACACGTGATGCACACGTGATGCACACGTGATTCACGCGTGATACACATGTGACTCACACGTGATGAACACGTGATGCACACATAACCCATATGTGATGAATACGTGATGCACACATGACACACACGTGACGCACACGTGACGAACACGTGATGCACACGAGATGCACACGTGACGCACATGTGATGCACACATGATGGACACGTGATCAACACGTGACACACACGTGATGAACACATGATTCACACATGACGCAAACTTGATGCACACGTGATGCACACGTGACGAACACGTGATGCACACGTGTCGCACATGTGATGCACATGTGATGCACACGTAACACATGTGATGAATACGTGATGCAGACGTGACACACACGTGACGAACACGTGACGCACACATGACGAACATGTGATGCACACGAGACGCACATGTAACTCACACGTGATGTACACATGATGGACACGTGATGAACACGTGACGAACACATGTCGCACACATGATGAACTCGTGACGCACACATAACGCACAAGTGATGGACACGTGATGCATCAGTGACGAACACGTGATGGACACGTGATTCCCACGTGCACACACGTGACGCTCACGTGATTCCCACGTGCACACACGTGATGCACACGGGACACACAAGTGACATACATGTGATGAACACGTGATTCACCCGTCATGGACACGTGACACACACCTGATGAACACGTGACTCACACGTGATGGACATGTCACACACACGTGATGCACACGTGATGCACACCTGACACACACGTGACACACACATGATGGACACGTGATTCACACTTGATGCACACGTGATTCACACGTGATTCACTCATTTCAACTCGAGATGAGGCCCGATTCCCCTTCATTGGCTCCAGAGCCATCCCACTTTCCCCATCAAACATGACAAGGCGCTTGACTTCCTTTAGGCAACTCCAGGGAATCCCCGAGAACACTGTCATAAGTCTAGAGGAACACCAAGCGTAACACAGCAACTCGAGGAAAGCGCCATGTACCCCAAATCGTCTCGAGATTAGAGTTGATTTCCTGGCTTCAACTCAAGAGGTATGCCAACTTTCCACAAGCACCTCTAGAGGAGGCTTCTCTCAGCAATAGGTATGTAAGTTGGACCCTGAGTTTGCTGCCTGAAGTGGAATGGGCCCCGAGATGCCCTGACTCAAAAGAAGGCCCGATTTCTCTGCAGTGGCTTTAATGCAGGCTCGTCTTTCATCTCACCAGATGAAAGGATGTCTGAATCCCCTGTGGAGACCCTAGAGAAAGCCCTAGTTCCCCATCTCATCTCGACAGGAGGCCTCACATGACTTTGATACCTAGAGAGGCACCAAGAGTTCATTGCTTCAAGAGGTGACGATGCCTGACTCCTCTTGAAAAGTGATAGGAATCCCAATATCCATGTCACAAGTGGAAAGGGATTTTGGGTCTCCCGCCTCATCTCCAAAAGCGTCCCTATTGCCTGCCAAGCCTCAAAGAGATTCCCGAGGTGTCCCTCTTAACTAGACAGGAGTCCTGACATAGCTGAACAAATCCGAGCTTTGAAGGGCCATCCCCACCGTAACTCGAGAATATACCCCAGGATCCCACCGCAACTTGAGAAAAACCATGATACTTCTCCCTGGCCACGAGATGAGCCCCGGTTCCTCTGCATTGCATGCAGAGCAATTCTGTGTTCCCCATCAAACATGTAAGGAGCCTTGACTTGCTTGATGGGACACCAGAGAGTACCCAAGAACACTGTAACAAGTCTAGAGTGACCGTGAGGTTAGTGCAGAAACGGGAAATAGATCCGTCTACCCCAAATCAACTCGAGATGCTGCCCCATTCCCCTGCATTGGCTCCAGAGTCATTCTGCGTTCCCCATCAAACACAAGTGGCATGACTTCATTAAGCAACTCCAGAGATTCCCCGAGAACACTGTCCCAAGTGTAGAGGAACACCAGGTACAACACAGCAACTCGAGGAAAGCCCCATGTACCCCAAATCGTCTTGAGATTTAGAGCTGATTTCCCTGCTTCGACTCAAGAGGTATGCCAACTTTCTGCAAGCACCTCAAGAGGAGGCTTCTCTCAGCAATATGTATGTGAGTTGGACCCTGAGTTTGCTTCCTGAAGTGGAATGAACACCAAGATGACCTGACTCAAAAGAAGGCCAGATTTCCCTGCAGTGGCTTTAATGTAGGCTCGTCTTTCATCTCACAAGATGAAGGGATGTCTGAATCCCCTGTGGAGGACCTAGAGGAAACCCTATGTCCCCGCCTCATCTCGACAGGAGGCCCCACATCCCTTTGACACCTCGAGAGGCACGCGGAGTTCAATGCTTAGAAGGTGACGATGCCTGACTCCTCTTGAAATGTGATAGGGATCCCAATATCACTGTGGCAACTGGAATTGGACCCAGGGTCTCCCGCCTCACTTCAAGAAGCGTCCCTATTGCCCTGCCAAGCCTCAAAGAGATTCCTGAGGTGTCTCTCATAACTAGACAAGAGTCCTGATGTCGCTTAACAAACAGGAGTTTTGAAAGTCTATCCCCACCTTAACTCGAGAATATGCCCCACGTTCCCACCGCAACTTGAGATAAACCATGAGACTTCCCCCTGGCCGCAAGATGAGGCCTGATTGCTCTGCATTGCAGAGCAATTCCGTGTTCCCCATCAAACACGTAAGGAATCGTGACTTGCTTGATGGCATTCCAGAGAGTCCCCAAGAACACTGTCACAAGTCTAGAGGGACCCTTGTGTCACCGCAGCAATACGAAATAGCTCCATACTGCAAATCAACTCGAGCCGAGGCCCAATTCCCCTGCATTTGCTCCAGAGCCATCCCGTGTTCCCCATCAAACAGGAGTAGTGGCTTTACTTCCTTTAGGCAACTCCAGAGATTCCCCGAGAACACCGTCCCAAGTCTGGAGGAACACCAGTTGCAACACAGCACCTCGAAGAAAGCCCCATGTACCCCAAATCGTCTCGAGATTAGAGCTGATTCCCTGGCTTTGACTCAAGTGGTATGCCAACTTTCCACAAGCACCTCTAGAGGAGGCTTCTCTCAGCAATAGGTGTGTGAGTTGGACCCTGAGTTTGCTGCGTCAAATGGAATGGACACCGAGATGCCCTGACTCAAAAGAAGGCCTGATTTCCCTGCAGTGGCTTGAATGGAGGCTTGTCTTTCATCTCACCAGACAATGGGATGTCTGAATCCCTTGTGGTGACCCTAGAGAAAGCCCTAGTTCCCCTCCTCCTCTCGACAGGAGGCCTCACATGCCTTTGACACCTAGAGAGGCACCAAGAGTTCATTGCTTCAAGAGGTGACGATGCCTGACTCCTCTTGAAAAGTGATAGGAATCCCAGTATCCCTGTGGCAACTGGAAAGGGACCCTGGGTCTCCCGCCTCACCTCTAGCAGCGTCCCTATTGATGTGTCAACCCTCGAAGAGATTCCTGAGGTGTCCCTCATAACTAGACAGGAGTTCTGACGTCGCTGAACAAACACGACTTTTGAAGGGCCATCCCCGCTGTAACTCGAGAATATACTCCAGGTTCCCAGCGCAACTCGCGAAAAAGCATGAGACATCCCCTCGCCACTATATGAGGCCAGATTCCTCTGCATTGCATGCAAAGCAAGTCCGTTTTCCCCATGAAATGCGTAGGAGCCTTGACTTGCTTGATGGAACTCCAGAGAGTCTCCAAGAACACACTCACAAGCCTAGAGGGACCCTGAGGTCACTGCAGCAACGCGAAATAATTCCGTGTACACCAAATCAACTGGAGATGAGGCCCGATTCTGCCACATTAGCTCCAGAGAAATTCCGCTTTCCCCATCAAGCAAGACAAGTTGCTTCACTTTCTTTAGGCAACTCCAGAGACTCCCCGAAAATATCGTCCCATGTCTAGAGGAACACCAGGTTCAGCACAGCAACTTGAGGAAACCTCTATGTACCCCAAATCATCTCGAGATGAGAGCAGATTCCCAGGATTCAACTTAAGAGGTATGCCAACTTTCCACAAGCACCCCAAGAGGAGGCTTCTCTCATCAATAGATATGGGGGAGGGACCCTGAGTTTGCTGCCTCAAGTGGAATGGAGTCCGAATGTCCTGACAAGAAAGAAGGCTGGATTTCCCTGCAGTGGCTTGATTGCAGGTTCGTCTTTCATTGCACAAGATGAAGGGATGTCTGAATCCAATACGGAGACCCTAGAGAAAGCCTTAAGTCCTGGCCTCATCACGCCAGGAGGTCTCACATCCCTTTGACATGGAGGTAGGCAGAATTCAATGTTTCAAAAGGTGATGACGCCTGACTCCTCTTGAAAATTGATAGGAATCCCAGTCTCACTGTGGCAACTGGAAAGGAACCCTGGGTCTCCCGCCTCACATTGAGAAGCGTCCCTATTGACCTGCCAAGCCTCGAAGAGATTCCTGAGGTGTCCCTCGTAACTAGACAGGAGTCCTGATGTCGCTGAACAAACATGAGTTTTGAAGGGCCATCCCCGCCGTACCTGGAGAATATACCCCAGGTTCGTGCCGCAACTCGATAGAAACCATGAGACTGCCTTCTCGCCGCGAGATGAGGCTTGATTCCCCTGCATTGCATGCAGAGCAATTCCGTGTTCCCCATCAAATACGTAAGGAGCCATTACTTGCTTGATGGAATTCCAGAGAGTCCCCAAGAACACTGTCTCAAGTCCAGAGGGACCCTGATGTCACTGCAGCAATGGGAAATAGCTTCGTGTATCCCAAATCAACTCGAGATGAGTCCCTATTCCACTGCATTGGCTTCAGAGCCATCCCGTGTTCCGCATCAAACACGACAAGTGGGTTGGCTTCCTTTAGGCAACTGCAGAGATTCCCCGAGAACACTGTCCCAAGTCTAGAAGAACACCAAGTTCAGCACAGCAACTCGAGGAAAGCTCCATGTACCCCAAATCATCTTGAAATGAGAGCTGATTCCCTGGCTTCCACTCAAGTGGTATGCCACCATTCCACAAGCACAACCAGAGGAGGTGTCTCTCAGCAGTAAGTATGTGGGAGGGACCCTGAGTTTGCTGCCTCAAGTGGAATTGACCCTGAGACGCCCTGACTCGAAAGAAGGTCCGATTTCCCTACAGTGGCTTGAATGCAGGCTCATCTTTCATCTCACAGGATGAAGGGATGTGTGAATCCCCTATGGAGAGCATAGAGAAAGTCCTAGGTCCCCGCCTCTTATCGACAGGAGGCCTCACATCCCGTTGACACCTCGAGAGGCATGCAGAATTCAATGATTCAAAAGGTGATGATGCCTGACTCCTCTTGAAAATTGGTAGGAATCCCAATATCCCTATGGCAACTGGAAAGGGACCCTGGGTCTCCCTCCTCACCTCGAGAAGTGTGCTGATTGCCCTGCCAAGCCTCAAGGAGATTCCTGTGTCCCTCATAACTAGACAGGAGTCCTCAAATTGTCCAAGAACACTAGAGCAAACAAACCCATTCATAACTGGTAAAGATTGAAATAGACACCTGGCCACGGAGGGTATACTGATAGTAAACTCTCCTACAGAAACATACTCAAGATACTGGTGGGATGCATGCACAGCCCCCTTTGGAAGACAGTCTGACAGTTGTTTCAGTAACCACATGGGACAAGCACTGAATTCCATACATGACAAGTGGTGGAAGCCAGGTATCTTACCATTGGAATGGTAAGTTATGGATAAACAAAAGGAAAGGTTTCAAGATTCATGGAGACATCATCACAAATTACCTTCAACTGAATATATAAGCTGGAATACATGTATATATTTCCAAATATTGTCAGCTGAGCATATTTAGCTCCTACATGTATGTTTTAAATATCACTCTATAATGAAAAAGAACAGGAAATGTCCCTGGTGGCCCAGTGGTAAAGGATCTGCCTACCAATGCAGGGAACACTGGTTCAACCCCTGGTCCTAGAGGATTCCACATGCCCAGGGGCAACTAAGCACCCGTACAACTATTGAAGTACTTGCATGCTCCAGAGCCCAAGTTCTGCAACCAGAGAAAGCGCTGCAATGAGAAGCCATGGCAAGTCAACTAGAGGGTAGCCTCTGCTCACTACAACTAGGCATCTAGCTACAAAGACCCAGCATTGTCAAAAATAATTCAGTGTATAAAAAAAAGGACAGAAATTCTTTGAATAAACGATTGAGACTAGGGGCGAGACAGTAAATATATAAGCTAGGATAATCTTAAAGTATGAGGAAGTAAAGAAAGTAAAGACAACTATCAAGCTGTCCAAGCTGATAAAAATGAATGATTACACAGTTTTATCTGTATACACTAGCAAATAATAATCTGAAAAGGAATTTAAAAAAACAATTTCCTTTTGATAGTGTCAACATTAATAAAATATTTTGCCATGGGTGTAATGAGGACGACAAGACTGGCACATTGGAAATTATACACGATTGCTGAAAAATATCCTGAATACATGCACAGATATTCCATAGCGATGGAAAGACTTAAGATGGCAATACCATGGAATGCATCTTCAATCTGAAATGAAGATTCAATATGAATTACAAAAGACTGAAAGGTCATTGCTGAACCACAAAAGGCGCCAGGATTTTTGGCCTCCAGAGGAGAAGAATTCAATCCAGGGCCAGTTGACAAAGCTTGATCGCTCAGAGCTTTTGTGTCATAAAGTTTTATTAAAGTATAAAAGAGATAGAGAAAGCTGCTGACATAGACATCAGACGGGGGCAGTAAGAGTACCCCCTGCTAGTCTTTAGGCAGATGTTATACAGCCACTAGCAGTCTGCTAATGAAAGAAAGGCAATGTCTCAGAGAATGACACCAGGCCCCTCACCCACAACATGCATTGAGATAATATTGGCAGCAGGTGAGTCATCCCGGGCCATAGAATGATTGACATGAATTTTGAAGAAAGGCAGATTTCCAAGCAAATATATCATTTCATTAACATAGATTAGGAGAACAGGTATGAGTAAAACATATTGGTTTGTCAAGTCGGTTCTGAGCCTTTAGGGGGAACCGACCTGAAGACAGAGTCTAGCAGAAATACGTAGTATATTAACATAGCTTAAGACAAACCTTTCCTTAAGACAAAATGCATTGCTTAGCTGAAGGTTTGAGAAAAGTTAAGTTCAGGTGGAGCCAGGAGTCGTCATAGCAACACAAAATTTTAAGAGAAACCTCTTAAATTTGTATTGAGAAGGGGAAAAAATGTAGCACTCGTTTCGTTCCTCCAGCTGCTTGAGAGATGAAAAAACGTCTGACACTTGCAGCCTATTCCCTCTGTCTGGAGACCCCTGGCCTTCCTGCCTATTACCCTCTCCAGGCCTTTAGGAAGCAATATACAAGCTGACCCTAACATACACGTGGAATAACAAGGGACTCCAAAGAATCCAAACAATCACATGAGTCTGCAGTTCAAAGGTCCTATGGTATGCTGTGCTAAGTCGCTTCAATCACGTCTGACTGTCAGAGCCCACCAGGCTCCTCTGTCCATGGGAATTTTCCAGGCAAGAATACTGGAGTGGGTTGGGTGCCCTCCTCCAGGGGATCTTCCCAACCCAGGGATAGGATTCCTGCATTGGCAGGTAGGTTCTTTACCACTAGCACCACCTGGGGAAAAAGGGCCTAAAGGAGATCATGGAAACCCATTTAGGAAAAGGAACTCAGAGGAAAGACAGTGAGGGAAGGAAACTCTTAATCACACTCAGAGAAGCCCAGCAGGTAGTTCTGCAGGTGGAAGAGGAGGAGGAAGCATGCTGGAGCTGTGTAGAAGATGAAAGAGGGAACTAAAGCAGGGGCCCCCAACCTCTAGGATCTAATGCCTGATGATCTGAGGTGGAGCTGGTGAAATAATAATAGAAATAAGAGTTTGATCACTCAGCCATGTCCAGCCCTTGGTAGCCCACCAGGCTCCTCAGTCCATTGAATTCTTCAGGCAAGAATACTGGAGTGGGCTGTCATTTCCTTCTCCAGGGGATTTCCCTGACCCAGGGATTAAACCCGGGTCTCCCTCATTGCAGGCAGACTCTTTACCAACTGAGCCTCCAGGGAACAGAAACAGAAATAGAGTGCACAATAAATGGACTGCACTTGAAACATCCCAAAACCTTGCCCCACCCCTGTCTGTCAAAAAATTGTCTTCCAAAAAAACTCCCAAGGTCAAGGAAGGAACTTCAAGTGTACTCAGCTGTCCTAGATTGCTGGTTTAGGGAGATGCTGAAGTGGGGATGTCCCAAGAGGTAGACCCTCCCTTGTGTGGAGTCTGCAATAGACCTCTGATAGCCTTGGTGATGATCAGAGAGATTTGTTTCATTTTTTAAAAATATCCTTGTGGGTACCAACTGGGACCATCACTGTTCTAATATACCTCATAGTGTTGCTGACACTACAGATACAATTGTGTGACATTGAACTTATTCAATAAAAATGATGAAGCATCTGCCCTGTGCCCAGCACTTTCCAAGGGCTGGGAAGTACAATGAAAATACTCCATAAGATGCACAGCTGGTAGGCACATTCTTTCAAAAAGCCTTTTTCATTTCCACCAATAGTTTATTCTCAATGTCAACCCTTGCCACTTAATGACCATGCTGGGTAGGAAGCTCATTAAAAACCCAGGAGCCAGTGTTCCTGGAAGGATATCCCATTCTCCCTTGGACAGTCCTCCACCCTCTCCGACTCTCAGTTTCCTCATCTGCGAAATCATGGACAACTGACTATAATTCATCACCGGAACCCAAGCCTATTGAGGGGGAGGGGAAATATTACTCCAAGGCCTGGATGATAGACCAGATTGAAAGAAAAATATGCCATTTCTGGTTTTCAGTCAAACAGACAAATACAATGAAGAAAGGAGTCCCTGGCCCTGTGGGATTTGCCTAGGGGTCTAGTCTGGGAAATTCTTACACATCAGGAGATGGCTCTGAGCTGGATTTCCACAAACAAGCACATCCATGCAAAGGACAAGCCTGCAGAGCTCTGTGCCCATTGGTCACAAGAGACTGCCTCCCGATGGCCAGCAGCATTTACAAGTGACCTCCTAAGACCTTCACCAAACTCCTGGGGCAACTCTGGCTTTTCTGTTTCCCTCACTTTTCTGACCCTTTTCTTTAAAAAATGCACATTTCTTCATAGAATGCCACAGTGGAAGGAAAATAGGCCTTCAAGTTTGAGGCCTCAATTTGCAGAAAACTTGGAGCTGCTTGTTTTTTTTTTTTTTTTAATTAAAGCACCACATAAATTAAAAATTTTACACGTTCTAATTATTCAGTTCGAAAACACCAAACTTATTGCACAGGGTCCCCATGGAAAGGCCCCCTCTCAGCAGGACAGCCACAGATTCCCCCATGAAAGGGCAGCAAGGTGCCCTCCTCCCTTCTCTCCTGCCTGGGTGGCCACCAGGTTTTTAAATACATGCACCCTACTAAGTTTCTAGGATGCAATTCGTGGACCCTTCCCTTTCCTGTCCCAGCAGGTGGTCAAGGGCCTGCTGGCCTGCAAAGTGCTGGAAGCAGGGCTGGGTCAGCCGGCCAGACTAAGGGTTGTGGAGTCCCAGCTGGTGAAATTACCAGGCAGGATAAATCCCTTGGACTTCCAGCAGGCACTACGCTGCATGGGAAAATAGATAGATATAACCGGCCTGGAGCCTCAGGGTGGGACCTAAAGTTCGATTTTGTTTTCTCCAATGTTAAATGATACAAGCAAGGGCCTTTGAGACTGTTGTTTTCTTTTCTAAGCCCAAAGACTCCTTCAGTTACTAATGTAGGTATCCTAGAAACTATGTGACATCCATGAAAATCTGATATGTCCTGGTAAAATGCTGTCAGTTATAATTCTAGTTATCATATTAAAGTGTTTCAAGTCACAGCAGTGACTATTTTGTCAATTTCTATCTAATCAGGTTTTAAACATGCCTTCCATGGTTTCACACTGATGCCTTTGCAAAAATACTGCTACCTCAAGATACATGGAAAAGACTTTCCTGAGCTTACCCATAAACAACACTTTTTGTTTGTTATCTGGTAAGCTGGTACCAGACTGGAATTTAGTCTACTCTCTAGGTTAAGAGAACACAGCTTTCTTAGAATGCAGCTTTCAATCACAGATGATGAATTTATTTACCTTTCAGTGATTTATATTTGTTTTTATCATCTGTTATTTTTTTTTTTTTTTTACTTCCGTAAAATAAATAAGCATTATTTAAGTACGGTACATGTAGGATGGACCAAGATTTCCCCACTCCTGCAAATTCCCTTAAGCCCTCAGATTCTTCTCTTGGGACCAAGGTCTCACTTTCCTCCAGAGGGACAATCCAAGCTTTTTATCAGCTAGCTGATCTGCCCCTGATATCAGAGTCAATTTGAGCATGAGTTGGTCTATAATTTAGGCATGAAACTGTGATTACATAAAAGAAAGATGACTTTTTGATGGAGGATGTCCATGATATTCCTTGAACTTCAGAGAAAATTGGTTAAAATGAAACTTTTTTCCCTTGGAAACTGCAAAGGCAGTTCTTTTAGCATATGCGATTGAAAACATCTAGGTTGTTAGCTCAGTTTTCATTCCAGTCTCAAAGAAAGGCAATGACAAAGAATGTTCAAACTGTCACACAACTGGACTCATCTCACATGCTAGTAAAGTAACACTCAAAATTCTCCAAGCCAGGCTTCAGCAATATGTCAACCGTGAAATTCCAAATGTTCAAGATGGATTTAGAAAAGGCAGAGGAACCAGAGATCAAATTGCCAAAATCCACTGGATAATTGAAAAAGCAAGAGAGGTCCAGAAAAACACTTATTTCTGCTTTGTTGACTATGCCAAAGCCTTTGACTGTGTGTATCACAATAAACTGGGGAAAATTCTGAAAGAGATAAGAATACCAGATCACCTGACCTGCCTCTTGAAAGACCTATATGCAGGTCAGGAAGAAACAGAACTGGACCTGGACCAACAGACTGGTTCTAAATAGGAAAAGGAATATGTCAAGGCTGTATATTGGCACCCTGCTTATTTAACTTATATCTGCTTATATATAGGGCATCGTGAGAAATGCTGCACTGGATGAAGCACAAACTGGAATCAAGATTGCTGGGAGAAATATCAATAACCTCAGATATGCAGATGACACCACCCTGATGGCAGAAAGTGAAGAACTAAAGAGCCTCTTGATGAAAGAGAAAGAGGAGAGTGAAATAGTTAGCTTAATGCTCAGCGTTCAGGCAACTAAGATCATTGCATCCAGTCTCATCACTTCTTGGCAAATAGATGAGAAAACAGTGGAAACAGTGGCAGATTTTATTTTTCGGGGCTCGGAAATCATTGCAGACGGTGACTGCAGCCATGAAATTAAAAGATGCTTACGACTTGGAAGGAAAGTGATAACCAAACTAGACAGCATATTGAAAAGCTGAGACATTGCTTTGCCAACAAAGATCCGTCTAGTCAAGGCTAAGGTTTTTCCATATCATGTATGGATGTGAAAGATGGACTATAAAGAAAGTTGACAGCCAAAGATTTGATGCTTTTGCACTGTGGTGCTGAAGAAGATGCTTGAAGTTTGCTTAGACTATAAGAGGACCCAACCACTCCATCCTAAAGGAAATCAGGTCTGAAGATACATTGGAAAGACTAATATTGAACCTGAAACTCCAATACTTTGGCCACTAGATGTGAAGAGCTGACTCATTTGGAAGTTGCTTTGATTTGCCTGTGAGTGTGGGCGCCCTACCTGGGCACAGGGCCTCAGGGGCCATTGCCACTGAATCATGACCTCCACGCAAGCACATTCCAGCTGTGTGACACTCAGCATGCAGGAGACTGGGAAAGCTATCTTCCTTGGAGGAAGGAAAGTCATACACAGAGTGTGTTTTCAGGCCTCTATTTGCAGCAAGTGTTTTGCTTCTCAGATGTCAGACCTGCAGGCCTGCCCCAAGGACCTCAATTCCAGAGTCAGGGCCATGTGTCTCCCTGCACATTCCGAGCCTTGCAAACACATTCCTGGGTCAGAGAGGTGCTTCCCATGAGGAAGAAGGCTGCGGGAGTGTGTCTGAGGGGGTCAGGTGGCATGCTGGGGTCACCTGGTTGAGGGCACCTTGCACATCCATTGGGCCCCAGGAGAGCAGTTATGGACTCGCCCCTTGCTTGAGATATCCCAAAGCAAGGAGCAATGCTAGCTGTATCAGAAGGAGGAAAACAGCAATGGGATGGATTTTCAAGCAGTTGCTAGGTCACACTGTGTTAGGGTTCCCCAGGAGACATGTGAGAATTTTGGCCCCTAGGCCCGGTATCTAGGGGTGTGCACAGGGTGTTTTCCCCACAGGATCCAAAATGTTCCAGACAGACCTAGGCTCAATAGCTGTTGCTAGGCTGCACCGCTTTAGGCACACCGAGAGAAGCAGGCACACTGTGGCCCGAGGTCCGGTATGCAGGTTCACATATGGGGTGTGTCCCCGTAGGAGCCAAGAATTTTCCTGACAGTCCTAGGCTCCCTAGAGCACTCAGGTCTGCTCAGAGGACCGAAGTTCCAGAGGCAGGGTCGTGTATCTCCCCTTCCCTTTGTGATCCTTGCAAAGACATTCCAAGCTGATAGTGGTACTACCCATGAAGAAGCAAGCAGTGGGAGTATATTTGACATGACTGGGTGCCTTGATGGGCTCAGCTCCTCAAGGGGGCCTTTCCTCTCAAAGTAGGCCCCATGTCCGCTTGAGGACGGGGTTGGGCCCTCTTCCCTCCACACTGCCAAAGGGTGGAACAAAGCTAGGTGTCAGAGGTAAGAAAGGAGCAATTGGATGGATTTTCAAGCTCTCACTAGGCTGTACTGCTTCAAGGCCCACTCGAGCAAAACAGGCGCCCTGTGGCCCCTAGGTCGGGTATGCAGGTTCACACACAGGGTGTGTTCCCGTCAAAGTCAAGAATTTTCTGACAGACCTAGGCTCACTAGAATTGTCCTACAGAGCAAAGGGGATGGAAGAGATGTGTGGAGGTGGGTCTGCCTTCCCCTGTGAGTGTGGGGCTACTCCCTATGGCCCCAAGTTGAGGGATAACTGCAACTAAGAAAGGAACTCCAAGAAGGAACTCCAAGAAGCGCTTTTCCAGGAGGCTGGGACAGGGAGTCCGCAGGATGCAGGGAAAGGGAGCCTTCTTCAGGGAAGAAGAGGCAGCCACTCGGGGTGTGTTTGCAAGCCTCTTTGGAAGGCACAGTTTCGCTGATACAATTGAATTCCAGTTCTGCTCAGAGGACTGAAATTTCAGAGGCAGGGCCATGTATCTCCCCTTCCCTTTTCAATCCTTGCAAAGACATTCCTAGCTGATAGTGATACTGCCCATGAGGAAGTAAGCAGCTGGAGTGTGTTTGACATGACTGGGTGCCTTCCTGGGCTCAGCTCCTCAAGGGGACTTTCTACTCAAAGTAGGCCCATTGCCTACTTGGGGAGAGGGTATGGAAGGTTTGCTTCCAAATGGCGAAAAGGTGGAGCAAATCTAGCTTTGTCAGAGGTACGTAAAGTGCAATTTAATGGATTTTCAAGCTGTTGCCAGGCAACACCGCTTCAGGGTCCCCTCTCCCAGAAGAAAACAGGCGCCCTGTGGCCCCTAGGTCTGGTATGCAGATTCACACACAGGATGTGTCCCCACAGGAGCCAAGAGTTTTCCTACCAGGCCTAGGCTTACTAGAGCTCTACTATAGAGCAAAGGGGATGGAACAGAAGTGTGGATGTGACTTTGCCTTTACCTTTGACTGTGAGGCCCCTCCATAAGGTCCCAGGCGAAATTGCCCTCGCCCTTGCCCTAACCCTAAGCCCAACACGACACCCTAACCCTAACCAACACCGTAACCCTATCCCAGAACCTAACACCAACCCGACCCCCTAACCCTAACCTGACACACTAACCCTAACGCATCATCCCAACCCTAACCTGACACCTTCACCCCTCAGCCCTCACCCTCACCCACACCCCTAACTTCTAACCCCTAAGCCACAATGTAACCCACACCCTAATCCATACCCTTAACCTAACCCACACCCTCCCCCCCACCCTACTCACACCCTCAACCCTAGACTTAACCTGCATCATCTTCAATTTCAGCACTTCTCATGCATCACAAAAGACAAGGGAGTCATATTTCAAACGTGAATCCAAGACCCATTAACCACATAACAGGAATATAAACACTGTGAACACATCATTTAAATCACTTGCACCACCAAATACCTCTCCACCACATATCATATCAATAACAGTGGAACTCATGTATGCCATACATATTGTAACATAGCAATCTAATACCCAACAGTAATCTGGGTAATTATATACAAAAGATATATTTAAACCAAAAATATTTAAGCAAATTCCAGTTTTTACGATGGTTTTAATCCTCGCAAAAGTAGGATTAACAGCATGTTTTTCCACTAGGATCCAAAGCATTGAGCAAAATTGCCGAGGTCCAGCCCCAGCAGGACCAGGAATACCCAAGGGATGAGTGGCGTCAGCGAGGAAGAAGACAGACAGAAGACACACAGATGTTGCATAGAAGAGGTAGCTTTTTTTTTTTAATTTTTAGGATAGCTCAGTTTTTTTTTTTTTAATTTTATTTTATTAGTTGGAGGCCAATTACTTCACAACATTTCAGTGGGTTTTGTCATACATTGACACGAATCAGCCATAGAGTTACACGTATTCCCCATCCCGATCCCCCCTCCCACCTCCCTCTCCACCCGACTCCTCTGGGTCCTCCCAGTGCACCAGGCCCGAGCACTCGTCTCATGCATCTCACCTGGGCTAGTGATCTCTTTCACCATAGATAAAATACATGCTGTTCTTTTGAAACATCCCACCCTCACCTTCTCCCACAGAGTCCAAAAGTCTGTTCTGTACTTCTGTGTCTCTTTTTCTGTTTTGCATATAGGGTTATCATTACCATCTTTCTAAATTCCATATATATGTGTTAGTATGCTGTAATGTTCTTTATTTTTCTGGCTTACTTCACTCTGAATAACGGGCTCCAGTTTCATCCATCTCATTAGAACTGATTCAAATGAATTCTTTTAATGGCTGAGTAATATTCCATGGTGTATATGTACCACAGCTTCCTTATCCATTCATCTGCTGATGGGCATCTAGGCTGCTTCCATGTCCTGGCTATTATAAACAGTGCTGCGATGAACAATGGGGTGCACGTGTCTCTTTCAGATCTGGTTTCCGTGGTGTGTATGCCCAGAAGTGGTATTGCTGGGTCAAATGGCAGTTCTATTTCCAGTTTTTTAAGAAATCTCCACACTGTTTTCCATAGTGGCTGTACTAGTTTGCATTCCCACCAACAGTGGAAGAGGGTTCCCTTTTCTCCACACCCACTCCAGCATTTATTGCTTGTAGACTTTTGGATAGCAGCCATCCTGACTGGCGTGTAATGGTACCTCATTGTGGTTTTGATTTGCATTTCTCTAATAATGAGTGATGTTGAGCATCTTTTCATGTGTTTGTTAGCCATCTGTATGTCTTCTTTGGAGAAATGTCTGTTCAGTTCTTTGGCCCATTTTTTGATTGGGTCATTTATTTTTCTGGAATTGAGCTTCAGGAGTTTCTTGCATATTTTTGAGATTAATCCTTTGTCTGTTTCTTCATTTGCTATTATTTTCTCCCAATCTGAGGGCTGTCTTTTCACCTTACTTATAGTTTCCTTTGTAGTGCAGAAGCTTTTAAGTTTCATTAGGTCCCATTTGTTTATTTTTGCTTTTATTTCCAATATTCTGGGAGGTGGGTCATAGAGGACCCTGCTGTGATTCATGTCGGAGAGTGTTTTGCCTAAGTTCTCCTCTAGGAGTTTTATAGTTTCTGGTCTTACATTTAGATCTTTAATCCATTTTGAGTTTATTTTTGTGTGTGGTGTTAGAAAGTGTTCTAGTTTCATTCTTTTACAGGTGGTTGACCAGTTTTCCCAGCACCACTTGTTAAAGCAGTTGTCTTTTTTCCGTTGTATATCCTTGCCTCCTTTGTCAAAGATAAGGTGTTCATAGGTTCGTGGATTTATCTCTAGGCTTTCTATTCTGTTCCATTGATCTATATTTCTGTCTTTGTGCCAGTACCATACTGTCTTGATGACTGTGGCTTTGTAGTAGAGACTGAAGTCAGACAGGTTGATTCCTCCAGTTCCATTCTTCTTTCTCAAGATTACTTTGGCTATTCGTGGTTTTCTGTATTTCCATACAAATTGTGAAATTATTTGTTCTAGTTCTGTGAAAAATACCGTTGGTAGTTTGATAGGGATTGCATTGAATCTATAGATTGCTTTGGGTAGAATAGCCATTTTGACAATATTGATTCTTCCAATCCATGAACACGGTATGTTTCTCCATCTGTTTGTGTCCTCTTTGATTTCTTTCATCAGTGTTTTATAGTTTTCTATGTACAGGTCTTTTGTTTCTTTAGGTAGATATACTCCTAAGTATTTTATTCTTTTTGTTGCAATGGAGAATGGTATTGTTTCCTTAATTTCTCTTTCTGTTTTTTCATTGTTAGTATATAGGAATGCAAGGGATTTCTGTGTGTTAATTTTATATCCTGCAACTTTACTATATTCATTGGTTAGCTTTAGTAATTTTCTGGAAGAGTATTTAGGGTTTTCTATGTAGAGGATCATGTCAACTGCAAACAACGAGAGTTTCACTTCTTCTTTTCCTATCTGGATTCCTTTTACTTCTTTTTCTGCTCTGATTGCTGTGGCCAAAACTTCCAAGACTATGTTGAATAATAGTGGTGAGAGTGGGCACCCTTGTCTTGTTCCTGATTTCAGGGGAAATGCTTTCAATTTTTCACCGTTGAGGGTGATGCTTGCTGTGGGTTTGTCATATATAGCTTTTTTTTTTTTTTCTTTTTCTTTTTTTTTTTTTTTTAATTTTATTTTATTAGTTGGAGGCCAATTACTTCACAACATTTCAGTGGGTTTTGTCATACATTGACACGAATCAGCCATTGAGTTTCACGTATTCCCCATCCCGATCCCCCGTCCCACCTCCCTCTCCACCCGACTCCTCTGGGTCCTCCCAGTGCACCAGGCCCGAGCACTCGTCTCATGCATCCCACCTGGGCTAGTGATCTGATTCACCATAGATAATATACATGTTGTTCTTTTGAAACATCCCACCCTATAGCTTTTATTATGTTGAGGTATGTTCCCTCTATTCCTGCTTTCTGGAGAGTTTTAATCATAAATGAGTGTTGAATTTTGTCAAAGGCTTTCTCTGCATCTATTGAGATAATCATATGGTTTTTATCTTTCAATTTGTTAATGTGGTGTATTACATTGATTGATTTGCAGATATTGAAGAATCCTTGCATTCCTGGGATAAAGCCCACTTGGTCATGGTGTATGATTTTTTTAAGATGTTGTTGGATTCTATTTGCTAGAATTTTGCTAAGGATTTTTGCATCTATGTTCATCAGTGATATTGGCCTGTAGTTTTCTTTTTTTGTGGCATCTTTGTGTGGTTTTGGAATTAGGGTGATGGTGGCCTCATAGAATGAGTTTGGAAGTTTACCTTCTTCTGCAGTTTTCTGGAAGAGTTTGAGTAAGATAGGTGTTAGCTCTTCTCTAAATTTTTGGTAGAATTCAGCTGTGAAGCCATCTGGTACTGGGCTTTTGTTTCCTGGAAGATTTTTGATTACAGTTTCGATTTCCTTGCTTGTGATGGGTCTGTTAAGATCTTCTATTTCTTCCTGGTTCAGTTTTGGAAAGTTGTACTTTTCTAAAATTTGTCCATTTCATCCAAGTTGTCAATTTTATTGGCATAGAGCTGCTGGTAGTAGTCTCTTATGATCCTTTGTATTTCAGTGTTGTCTGTTGTGATCTCACCCTTTTCATTTCTTATTTTGTTAATTTGGTTCTTCTCTCTTTGTTTCTTAATGAGTCTTGCTAATGGTTTGTCAATTTTGTTTATTTTTTCAAAAAACCAGCTTTTAGCTTTGTTGATTTTTGCTATGGTCTCTTTAGTTTCTTTTGCATTTATTTCTGCCCTAATTTTTAAGATTTCTTTTCTTCTGCTAACCCTGGGGTTTTTCATTTCTTCCTTCTCTAATTGCTTTAGGTGTAGAGTTAGGCTATTTATTTGGCTTTTTTCTTGTTTCTTGATGTAAGCCTGTAATGCTATGAACCTTCCCCTTAGCACTGCTTTTACAGTGTCCCATAGGTTTTGGGTTGTTGTGTTTTCATTTTCATTCATTTCTATACATATTTTGATTTCTTTTTTGATTTCTTCTATGATTTTTTGGTTATTCAGAAGCGTGTTATTTAGCCTCCATATGTTTGAATTTTTAACAATTTTTTTCCTGTAATTGAGATCTAATCTTACTGCACTGTGGTCAGAAAAGATGACTGGGATGATTTCAATTTTTCTGAATTTTCCAAGACCAGATTTATGGCCCAGGATGTGATCTATTCTGGAGAATGTTCCGTGTGGACTTGAGAAAAAGGTGAAATTGATTGTTTTGGGGTGAAATGTCCTATAGATATCAATTAGGTCTAGCTGGTCCATTGTATCATTTAAGGTTTGTGTTTCCTTTTTGATTTTCTGTTTAGTTGATCTATCCATAGTTGTGAGTGGGGTATTAAAGTCTCCCACTATTATTGTGTTACTATTCATTTCCTCTTTCATACTCATTAGCGTTTGCCGTACATATTGCGGTGCTCCTATGTTGGGTGCATATATATTTATAATTGTTATATCTTCTTCTTGGATTGATCCTTTAATCATTATGTAGTGTCCTTCTTTGTCTCTTTTCACATCCTTTATTTGAAAGTCTATTTTATCTGATATGAGTATTGTGACTCCTGCTTTCTTTTGGTCTCCATTTGCGTGAAATATTTTTTTCCAGCCCTTCACTTTTAGTCTGTATGTGTCTCTGGTTTTGAGGTGGGTCTCTTGTAGACAGCATATATAAGGGTCTTGTTTTTGTATCCATTCAGCCAATCTTTGTCTTTTGGTTGGGGCATTCAACCCATTTACATTTAAGGTAATTATTGATAGGTGTGGTCCCGTTGCCATTTACTTTGTTGTTTTGGGTTCATGTTTATACAACATTTCTGCATTTCCTGTCTAGAGAAGGTCCTTTAGCATTTGTTGAAGAGCTGGTTTGGTGGTGCTGAATTCTCTCAGCTTTTGCTTGTCTGTAAAGCTTTTGATTACTCCTTCATATCTGAATGAGATCCTTGCTGGGTACAGTAATCTAGGTTGTAGATTATTTTCTTTCATTACTTTCATTATGTCCTGCCATTCCCTTCTGGCCTGGAAGGTTTCTATTGGTAGATCAGCTGTTATCCTTATGGGAATTCCTTTGTGTGTTATTTGTTGTTTCTCCCTTGCTGCTTTTAGTATTTGTTCTTTGTGTTTGATCTTTGTTAATTTGATTAATATGTGTCGTGGAGTGTTTCGCCTTGGGTTTATCCTGTTTGGCACTCTCTGGGTTTCTTGGACTTGGGTGGCTATTTCCTTCCCCATTTTAGGGAAGTTTTCAGCTATTATCTCCTCGAGTATTTTCTCATGGCCTTTCTTTTTGTCTTCTTCTTCTGGGAGTCCTATGATTCGAATGTTGGGGCGTTTCACATTGTCCCAGAGGTCCCTGAGGTTGTCCTCATTTCTTTTGATCATTTTTTTCTTTTTTCCTCTCTGCTTCATTTATTTCCACTATTCTATTGTCTACCTCACTTATCCTATCTTCTGTCTCCGTTATTCTACTCTTGGTTCGCTCCAAAGTGTTTTTGATCTCATTCATTGCATTATTCATTTTTAATTGACTCTCTTTTATTTCTTCTAGGTCTTTGTTAAGCATTTCCTGCATCTTTTCATTCTTTGTCTCCAGGCTATTTATCTGTAACTCCATTTTGTTTTCAAGATTTGGATTATTTTTATTATCATTATTCTAAATTGTTTTTCAGATAGATTCCCTATCTCCTCCTCTTTTGTTTGACTTGGTGGGCACTTGTCATGTTCCTTTACCTGTTGGGTATTGCACTGTTCTTGCACTAGTGCACATGGCAAGTATTAGATTCGGTTTCTAAGTGAGAAACTAATGGTTACATTCACAGCTGGCCACTGAGGTACTTAATGGGAGAGGCGAACCCAGCTCTGCCAAGCAGTAGCCAACATGAAATCAGCTATTGTCATTATAGCCAAGTTCCTTGAATTTGTAGTGTTATTTGCTGTGTTCTTCAAGAAGATGCCTTCGCCCTGCCAGTAAGACATATTTCCATAACACATAGCCATGCACTCAATCGATGTGCATCCTCCAGTAAAGCCCAGCCCCGATGTCTTAGAGGAGCCTCTCTGCCCATTGTCATAAGCCAGTCTAATTTTGTCTGAGAACATGAAAACTCAATGTCTTTATTACGCTTGTGCTTCAGACGGGAGGTCTGAGAAGGCACTTCTGAAGGTTTATTCCTACCAGTCATTGTCATTTTTATCGAGTCTTTAGTTTTTTTTTTGTTGTTGTTGTTGTTTTATTTATTAGTTCTACCAGTTTCTTGCTACCAACCCGTCTCCCTCCACCCTCGTGCACACACGATCAGTCATGGAATCCCGTGGACTTCAGCCCGCCAGACTCCTCTGTCCATGGATTTTTCCAGGCAAGAATACTGGAGTGGGTTGCCATTTCCTTCTCTGTGTATGGAGTCTTTAAAGATTCCGTCACTGAGGTGTTGCTTCTCCACTTGTACATGCCGTTTCTCCCTAAGTGCAGTAGAAGTCATCCCCACATCCAAACATGTCTGTCTTCCGACCTCTGCAGAATGTTTTGCTTGAGCTCACCATAGCATCAGGATATTCTAGAAAGCCTTCTGATTGCAGTCTCCTCAGGAGGCTACAAGTGTTTCAAAACCTCAGGATTTTACAAAGCACTTTTTACAACCTCAGCTGAAAGGGAAGTCAACACTCAGTGAAAGTCACAGGCTTCCATGGCCTGGACTTGATTATGGGTTGTGCTTTCATAATCATCGTGTTTCATATACCAACTAAGATGTCACTGAGAATTTTTTTTTTCTCATCTTTCTATCTTTCATGTTTATTTAGATATATTATGGGTTTTCCTATATACCTTCCGTTAGGGATGAGGGTCTTAAATCAGTAGAACTTACAGCAAGTGACTTCCAGTTAGCTCTGTTAGGACAGGAAAAAGAATGACCAGCTGCTGGATTCTTAAGACTATGTACGAAAACATTATTCGTTTTCCTGTGTGCAGTCATCCAATACTAACTTTGTGAAGTAGGCATTCAGAAAAATCACAAAACCGCCTAACTACTAGGCGGTATCCCATGCAAGTACTGACCAGGCCCGGCCCTACTCAATTTCCCAGGTCAGAGGAGATAGAGCACGTTCAGGGTGCTATGGCCTTAGACCGAGGCGGCTGTCAGGTGCCCCAAGAGCTCCGCGTTGCGCCTCCCTTGCGTTCTGACCTGCCCTTCGGGCCTGGGGCCACAGCTCTCGAGCTGGCGCGCGCTGCACTTGAGCCGCACGACCCGCGACTGGACTCCGACCAACCAGGGCCGGCAGCTCGGGGGCCAGCGGAGGGCGCCACGGCCCCGCACACCGCCAGCCCCGGCCAGCACCCTTCTGGGCCGGCCGGGGCCTGGCGTGCCTGCGGGACCTGGTGTGGGGGGAGGTGGGGTGGGTAGAGCAGCGAGGACGTCTCGGTGCCCCCTCACTCCCTGCTCCCCACCATCCCGTTCGCTGCTCAGGGTGACGTGGCTCCGGACGAGCGGGGCTTCCGCCCGGGGCCGCGGTCCCCGGAGCCTCCTGCGGGCTTTGAGGCAGCCAAGCCGGGGCCCCAGGCGCACATCCTGCCCGCTGCGCAAACCCCCTGGAGCGCCTCAGCCCCGCCTTTTCGCCCTACTGAGACCCGCCCTGCCCCCACTCTGCCGGCCCAGCAAAAGTCTTTCCTGAGAGAGCAGAGGAACGAAAGCCAGGCACATGGACAGGCACTCGAAAGCACCCACGCCAGGTGAGACAGAGGCAGAAAGAGACGAGGTTTCAGAGAGAGACTCGAAGACAGTTTGTGGGCAGGGGGGGACTCGGGCAGGATGCCGGGCAGCTGCAGAGGCCACCCGGCCCTGAGAAGCGAATGCGATGGGGGCAGGGGGAAGCCGCTGAGTAGGGGCGGGCCTGGAGAGGCCCAGGGTGTGAGGGCACCTGAGATCTCCTCGCTCCGCACCCCGACCCCGTTCTCCCACCCCCTGCTCGCACGCCACGCCCGGGCTTTCTGACACTAGCTTCTCCGGAGTGTGGTCACCTGAATTTCTATGCTTGTGCTCAACTGAGTGATGACAGTGTATTTCACAGCTAGGACATTTCCAAATAAATTAAGCTTAGTGTTTCACAGGACACCCGGACATGAATGCAGAGACCAGCACGGATGCATGGACACTAACCTTGGTAACTGGACAACCAATGGGAAATTACTGTCTGACTCAGGAGAGAGAAAGAAACCCAAACAGATGGAATGAAATGAACCAAAACACAAACTTTGCAACTCACACCCTAATTCAATTACAAAAAAAAAAAAGAAAGAAAGAAAACAACACTAAAACCATTTTAGAAAAACAATAGTCTTCTCCATGACCTTTGGTCGGGTGAGGAGTTCTAGCACACGACAAAATAAGCCACCTTTTCCAAATCGTGAATATGTTAGTTCACACATTGACTTTTACATTGAAATGTGTCACAAATAAACTTAAAATCATTGACTCACTACATAAGCATGGAAGTATTTTAAACATAAAATATGTTCTATAGTATTCAGGAAGCATTTGGCACATGTCTCACTGTATGAGACCCAAAATTGGAACTTAGTTGAAGAGTCAGGATAGTCTAAAAATGAATCCCTAACTAAAAGGAATACACAGGATTATTGTAGATAAAAAAGGTTAAAGAAGAGAAACTAGAAATCAGTCAATAAATGTTTTAGGGGTTAGCTCATAGTGGCTAGCCTCTGCGTGACTTTTTAAATTTTCCATGTTGCATCTTCCAAATTTTCCATGCTGAGAATAATACTTGCATATCAGTTTCGAAATCAGTCTCACACTAAAGACAGTAAGACTGGAATAAGAAATAAGTAATGCTTGGGGGGAAAAAATGCTTGAACTAAAGGTGGTACTGATGAAATTATTTGCAGGGCAGCCAAGGAGTCACAGATGTAGAGAACAGACTTATGGACATGGGCAAGGGGGAGGAAGGAGAGGGTCAGATGAATGCAGAGTAACATGATAATATATTACCTTACGTAAAAACAGATGCCAATGAAATTTGCTGTATGACTCAGGGGCTCTGCAACAAGCTAGGGGTGGAATGGGGAGGGAAATGGGAGAGAGGTTCAGGAGGGAGGAGACATATGTATACCTGTGGCTCATTCATGCTGATGTTTGTCAACAAAATTCTGTAAAGCAACTATCCTTCAATTGAAAGAAAAAGTCATGTTTGGACTTACCAAACAAGGTCTTGTGTACTTCTAGCATGGCCTTCTGTTTCGTGCTGCCCCCATTAACTCATTCTTCCATATCATTAAACAGACTAGTCAAGTTTTTGCCTAAAATATCTTGAGATCCTGCATTATGCTGATCCACTGCCTTCTCACGATCCAGTTTAGAATGGAGACCAAAGAAACCTTTTGTCGTGTCTTCAAGTATTTGAGGCCACACTATGTGACTTTTAAAAATAAATGTGGATAAGGCGGATATGACTAAAGCAATCTAATGACAATATCTGTGCTCCAGGAAAGACTTCTGCAGAGAACTAGTAAATTTTATATATAGTATCAGAAGAATTTTTTAAATGCATGCCAACGTTTATTTCTCCTCCGCTAGCCATGTGGACAAGGAAAACTGAGTTTACCAATCAATGTCCATAGTTATGCTCCCTCACCGATTTTTACCCAATATGTGTTACTCAGGCAGGAGACCCTGGTTCAGTTCCTGGGTCAGGAAGATCCGCTGGAGAAGGGATAGGCTACCCACTCCAGTATTAGTGGGCTTCCCTTGGGGCTCAGTTGGTAAAGAATCATTCCTCTGTACCAAGACTAGCTCAACTCCTCTCAAAGCAAATATAGGATGGTAATAATTATGCAGGACAAAGCTGATTCTGGATATTTATAGTACTCACTCATGAGCTTGACAGAGGTACTAGATCTGTTACCACATTTCTTGTTCTAAGTAATCTCCGCATTTGCAGGTGAAAGTGGCTCAGTTCGTGCCTGACTCTTTGCGGCCCCATGGACTATAGAGTCCGTGGAATTCTCTAGGCCAGAATACTGGAGTGGGTAGCCTATCCCTTCTCCAGGGGATCTTCCCGACCCAGGACTGAAAGCGGGGTCTCCTGCGTTGCAGGCAGATTCTTTACCAACTGAGCTAGTAGGGCTTCCCTGGTCGCTGAGTTGCTAAAGAATATCTGCATAACTGTCTATCCACTTGGCATTAGCAATCTGTCTGTGAGCAGGGCCGGTCATAAGCAGCTTCTGTGAGAAAACAGAAGCATGTCTGTCTGACTTGCTTCTCCGTGGAGCTTTCACTGTTCTTGCGCTAGTGCACATGGCAAGTATTAGGTTCAGTTTCTAAGTGAGAAACTAATGGCTACATTCACAGCTGGCCACTGAGGTACTTAATGGGAGAAGCGAACCCAGCTCTGCCAAGCAGTAGCCAACATGAAATCAGCTATTGTCATTGTAGCCAAGTTCCTTGAATTTGTAGTGTTATTTGCTGTGTTCTTCAAGAAGATGCATTCACCCTGCCAGTAAGACATATTTCCATAACACATATCCAATGCACTCAATCGATGTGCATCCTCCAGTAAAGCCCAGCCCCGATGTCTTAGAGGAGCCTCTCTGCCCATTGTCATAAGCCAGTCTAATTTTGTGTGAGACCGTGAAATCTCAGTGTCTTTTTTACGCTTCTGCTTCGGATGGGAGGTCTGAGAAGGCACTTCTGAAGGTTTATTCCTACCAGTCGTTGTCATATTTATCGAGTCTTTATTTTATATTTTTTCTTATTTTTTACTTCTACCAGTTTCTTGCTACCAACCCGTCTCCCTCCACCCTCGTGCACACACGATCAGTCATGGAATCCCGTGGACTTCAGCCCGCCAGACTCCTCTGTCCATGTATTTTTCCAGGCAAGAATACTAGAGTGGGTTGCCATTTCCTTCTCCATGTATGGAGTCTTTAAAGATTCCGTCACTGAGGTGTTGCTTCTCAACTTGTATATGCCCTTTCTCCCTAAGTGCAGTAGAAGTCATCCCCACTTCCCAACATGTCTGTCTTCCGACCTCTGCAGAATGTATTTCTTGAGCTCACCACAGCGTCAGGATATTCTAGAAAGCCTTCTGTTTGCAGTCTCTTCAGGAGGTTACAAGTGTTTCAAACCTCAGGATTTTACAAAGCACTTTTTACAACCTCAGCTGAAAGGGAAGTCAACACTCAGTGAAAGTCACAGGATTCCATGGCCTGGACTTGATTATGGGTTGTGCTTTCATAATCATCGTGTTTCATATACCAACTAAGATGTCACTGAGAATTTTTTTTTTCTCATCGTTCTATCTTTCATGTTTATTTAGATATATTATGGGTTTTCCTATATATCCTCCATTAGGGATGAGGTTCTTAAGTCAGTAGAACTTACTGCACCTGACTTCCAGTTAGCTGTGTTAGGACAGGAAAAAGAATGACCAGCTGCTGGATTCTTAAGGTTATGTGTGAAAACATTATTCGTTTTCCTGTGTGCAGTCATCCGATTCTAACTTTCTGAAGTAGGCATTCAGAAAAATCACAAAACCGCCTAACTACAAGGCGGTCTCCCATGGAAGTACTGACCAGGCCCGGCCCTACTCTATTTCCCAGATCAGAGGAGATAGGGCACGTTCAGGGTGCTATGGCCTTAGACCGAGGTGGCTGTCAGGCGCCCCAAGAGCTCCGCGTTGCGCCTCCCTTGCGTTCTGACCTGCCCTTCGGGCCTGGGGCCACAGCTCTCGAGCTGGCGCGTGCCGCACTTGAGCCGCACGACCCGTGACTGGACTCCGACCAACCAGGGCCGGCAGCTCAGGGGCCAGCGGAGGGCGCCACGGCCCCGCACACCGCCAGCCCCGGCCAGCACCCGTCTGGCCAGGCCGGGTCCTGGCATACCTGCAGCACCTGGTGTGGGGGGAGGGGGGGTGGGTAGAGCAGCGAGGACGTCTCGGTGCCCCCTCACCCCCTGCCCCCCACCATCCCTTTCGCTGCTCAGGGTGACGTGGCTCCGGACGAGCGGGGCTTCGGCCCGGGGCCGCGGTCCCCGGAGCCTCCTGCGGGCTTAGAGGCAGCCCAGCAGGGGCCCCAGGCGCACAACCTGCCCGCTGCACAAACCCCCTGGAGCGCCTCAGCCCCGCCTTTTCGCCCTACCGAGACCCGCCCTGCCCCCACTCTGCCAGCCCAGCACAAGTCTTTCCTGAGAGAGCAGAGGAGCGAAAGCCAGGCACACGGACAGGCACTCGCACGCACCCACGCCAGGTGAGACAGAGGCAGAAAGAGACGAGGGCTCAGAGAGAGACTCGAAGACAGCTTGTGGGCAGGGGGGGACTCGGGCAGCATGCAGGGCAGCTGCAGAGGCCACCCGGCCCTGAGCAGCGAATGCGATGGGGGCAGGGGGAATCCGCTGAGTAGGGGCGGGCCTGGAGAGGCCCAGGGTGCGAGGGCACCTGAGATCTCCTCACTCCGCTCCCTGTCCCCGTCCTCCCTACCCCCTGCACGCACACCACGCCTGGGCGCTCTGACTCTAGCTTCTCCGGAGTTTGGTCACCTGAATTTCTATCCTTGTGCTCAAATGAGTGATGACAGTGTATTGAACAGCTAGGTCATTTCCAAATAAATTAAGCTTAGTGTTTCACAGGACACCCGGACATGAATGCAGAGACCAGCACGGATGCATGGACACCAACCTTGGTAACTGGACAATCAATGGGAAATTACTGTCTGACTCAGTAGAGAGAAATAAACCCAAACAGATGGAATGAAATGAACAGAAACACAAACTTTGCAACTCACACCCTAATACAATTCCAAAAAAAAAAAAAAATCAATATAACCATTTTAGAAAAACAATAGACCTCTCCATGACCTTTGGTCAGGTGAGGAGTTCTAGCACACGACAAAAAAAGCCACCTTTTCCAAATCGTGAATATGTTAGTTCACACATTGACTTTTACATTGAAATGTGTAACAAATAAACTTAAAATCATTGACTCACTACATAAGCCTGGAAGTATTTTAAATATAAAATATGTTCTATAGTATTCAGGAAGCATTTGGCACATGTCTCACTGTGTGAGACCCAAAACTGGAACTTAGTTGAAGAGTCAGGATAGTCTAAAAATGAATCCCTAACTAAAAGGAATATACAGGATTATTGTAGATAAAAAAGGTTAAAGAAGAGAAACTAGAAATCAGTCAATAAATGTTTTAGGGGTTAGCTTAGAGTGACTAGCCTCTGCATTACTTTTTAAATGTTTCATGTTTGCATCTTCCAAATTTTCGATGGTGAGAATAGTACTTTCATATCAGTTTCAAAATCAGTCTCACACTAAAGACAGTAAGACTGGAATATGAAATAAGAAATGCTTGGGGGAAAAAAAATGCTTGAACTAAAGGTGGTACTGATGAAATTATTTGCAGGGCAGCCAAGGAGACACAGATGTAGAGAACAGACTTATGGACATGGGCAGTGGGGAGGAAGGAGAGCGTGAGATGAATGCAGAGTAACATGAAAATATATTACCATAGGTAAAGACAGATGCTAATGAAATTTGCTGTATGACCCAGGGGACTCAAACAGGGGCTCTGCAACAAGCTAGGGCTGGAATGGGGAGGGAAATGGGATAGAGGTTCAGGAGGGAGGAGACATATGTATACCTGTGGCTCATTCATGCTGATGTTTGGCAACAAAATTCTGTAAAGCAACTTTCCTTCAATTGAAAGAATAAGTCATGTTTGGACTTACCAAACAAGGTCTTGTGTAATTCTAGCATGGCCTTCTGTTTCGTGCTGCCACCCTTAACTCATTCTTCCATATCATTAAACAGACTAGTCAAGTTTTTGCCAAAAATATCTTGAGCTCTTGCATTATGCTGATCCACTGCCTTCTCATGATCCAGTTTAGAATGGAGACCAAGGAAACCTTTTGTCGTGTCTTCAAGTATTTGAGGCCACACTATGTGACTGTTAAAAATAAATGTGGATAAGACGGATATGACCAAAGCAATCTAATGACAATATCTGTGCTCCAGGAAAGACTTCTGCAGAGAACTAGTAAATTTTATATATAGTATCAGAAGAATTTTTTGAATGCATGCCAATGTTTATTTCTCCTCCGCTAGCCATGTGGACAAGGAAAACTGAGTTTACCAATCAATGTCCATAGTTATGCTCCCTCACCGATTTTTACCCAATATGTGTTACTCAGGCAGGAGACCCTGGTTCAGTTCCTGGGTAAGGAAGAACCGCTGGAGAAGGGATAGGCTACCCACTCCAGTATTAGTGGGCTTTCCTTGTGGCTCAGTTGGTAAAGAATCATTCCTCTGTACCAAGACTAGCTCAACTCCTCTCAAAGCAAATACAGGATGGAAATAACTATGCAGGACAAAGCTGATTCTGGATATTTATAGTACTCACTCATGAGCTTGACAGAGGTGCTAGATCTGTTACCACATTTCTTTTTCTAAGTAATATCCGCATGTGCAGGTGAAAGTGGCTCAGTTCGTGCCTGACTCTTTGTGGCCCCATGGACTATAGAGTCCGTGGAATTCTCTAGGCCAGAATACTGGAGTGGGTAGCCTATCCCTTCTCAAGGGGATCTTCCCAACCCAGGACTGAAAGCAGGGTCTCCTGCGTTGCAGGCAGATTCTTTACCAACTGAGCTAGTAGGGCTTCCCTGGTCGCTCAGTTGCTAAAGAATATCTGCATAACTGTCTATCGATTTGGCATTAGCAATCTGTCTGTGAGCAGGGCCGGACATAAGCAGCTTCTGTGAGAAAACAGAAGCATGTCTGTCTGACTTGCTTCTCCGCGGAGCTTTCACTCTTCTTGCGCTAGTGCACATGGCAAGTATTAGGTTCGGTTTCTAAGTGAGAAACTAATGGCTACATTCACAGCTGGCCACTGAAGTACTTAATGGGAGAGTCGAACCCAGCTCTGCCAAGCAGTAGCCAACATGAAATCAGCTATTGTCATTGTAGCCAAGTTCCTTGAATTTGTAGTGTTATTTGCTGTGTTCTTCAAGAAGATGCCTTCACCCTTCCAGTAAGACATATTTCCATAACACATAGCCATGCACTCAATCGATGTGCATCCTCCAGTAAAGCCCAGCCCCGATGTCTTAGAGGCGCCTCTCTGCCCATTGTCATAAGCCAGTCTAATTTTGTGTGAGACCGCGAAAACTCAGTGTCTTTATTACGCTTGTGCTTCTGACGGGAGGTCTGAGAAGGCACTTCTGAAGGTTTATTCCTACCAGTCGTTGTCATATTTATCGAGTCTTTATTTTATATTTTTTCTTATTTTTTACTTCTACCAGTTTCTTGCTACCAACCCGTCTCCCTCCACCCTCGTGCACACACGATCAGTCATGGAATCCCGTGGACTTCAGCCCGCCAGACTCCTCTGTCCATGGATTTTTCCAGCCAAGAATACTGGAGTGGGTTGCCATTTCCTTCTCCATGTATGGAGTCTTTAAATATTCCGTCTCTGTGGTGTTGCTTCTCCACTTCTACATGCCCTTTCTCCCTAAGTGCAGTAGAAGTCATCCCCACTTCCCAACATGTCTGTCTTCCGACCTCTGCAGAATGTATTGCATGAGCTCACCACAGCGTCAGGATATTCTAGAAAGCCTTCTGATTGCAGTCTCTTCATGAGGTTACAAGTGCTTCAAACCTCAGGATTTTACAAAGCACTTTTTACAACCTCAGCTGAAAGGGAAGTCAACACTCAGTGAAAGTCACAGGCTTCCATGGCCTGGACTTGATTATGGGTTGTGCTTTCATAATCATCGTGTTTCATGTACCAACTAAGATGTCACTGAGAATTTTTTTTTTTTCTCATCGTTCTATCTTTCATGTTTAATTAGATATACTATGGGTTTTCCTATATACCTTCCGTTAGGGATGAGGGTCTTAAGTCAGTAGAACTTACTGCAACTGACTTCCAGTTAGCTGTGTTAGGACAGGAAAAAGAATGACCAGCTGCTGGATTCTTAAGGTTATGTACAAAAACATTATTCGTTTTCCTGTGTGCAGTCATCCAATTCTAACTTTCTGAAGTAGGCATTCAGAAAAATCACAAAACCGCCTAACTACAAGGCGGTCTCCCATGCAAGTACTGACCATGCCCGGCCCTACTCAATTTCCCAGATCAGAGGACATAGGGCACGTTCAGGGTGCTATGGCCTTAGACCGAGGCGGCTGTCAGGCCCCCCAAGAGCTCCGCGCGGCGCCTCCCATGCATTCTGACATGCCCTTCGGGCCTGGGGCCACAGCTCTCGACCTGGCGCGTGCTGCACTTGAGCTGCACGACCCGCGACTGGACTCCGACCAACCAGGGCTGGCAGCTCGGGGGCCAGCGGAGGGCGCCACGGCCCTGCATACCGCCAGCCCCGGCCAGGACCCGTCTGGCCCGGCCGGGGCCTGGCATGCCTACGGGACCTGGGGTGGGGGGAGAGGGGGTGGGTAGAGTAGCGAGGACGTCTCGGAGCCCCCTCACCCCCTGCCCCCCACCATCCCGTTCGCTGCTCAGGGTCAGGTGGCTCCGGACGAGCGGGGCTTCGGCCCGGGTCCGCGGTTCCCGGAGCCTCCTGGGACTTTGGGGCAGCCCAGCCGGGGCCCCAGGCGCCCGTCCGGCCCGCTGTGCAAACCCCCTGGAGCACCTCAGCCCCGCCTTTTCGCCCTACCGAGGCCCGCCCTGCCCCCACGCCACGGGCCCAGCACAGGACCTTCCTGGGAGAGCAGACGAGCGACAGCCAGCGACACGGACATGCACTCGCACGCACCCACGCCAGGTGAGACAGAGGCAGAAAGAGTCGAGGGTTCAGAGACAGACTGGAAGACAGCGTGTGGGCAGGGGGGGCCTCGGGCAGGATGCCGGGCAGCTGCAGAAACCACCCGGCCATGAGCAGCCAAAGCGATGGGGGCAGGGGGAGGCCACTGAGCAGCGGCGGACCTGGAGAAGCCCAGGGTGGGAGGACACCTGAGACCTCCGTACTCCGCGCACCGCCCCCTCCCCATAATCCCCTGCACGCATGCCACGCCGGGGCGCTCTGACACTACCTTCTCTGGAGTTTTGTCACTTGAATTTCTCTCCCTCTGCTCAACTGAGTGATGACAGTGTATTGAACAGCTAGGTCATTTCCAAATAAATTAAGCTTAGTGTTTCACAGGACACCCGGACATGTATGGAGAGACCAGCACGGATGCATGGACACCAACCTTGGTAACTGGACAACCAATGGGAAATTACTGTCTGACTCAGGAGAGAGAAAGAAACCCGAACAGATGGAATGAAATGAACAGAAACACAGGCTTTGCAACTCACACCCTAATTCAATTACCAGAAAATAAACAACACTATAACCATTTTAGAAAAACATTAGACCTCTCCATGACCTTTGGTCGGGTGAGGAGTTCAAACACACAACAAAAAAAGCCAATTTTTCCAAGTCGTGAATATGTTAGTTCACACATTGACTTTTACATTGAAATGTGTAACAAATAAACTTAAAATCATTCACTCACTACATAAGGATGGAAGTATTTTAAACATAAAATATGTTCTATAGTATTCAGGAAGCACTTGGCACATCTCTAAGTGTATCAGACCCAAAACTGGAACGTAGTGGAAGAGTCAGGATAGTTTAAAAAGAATCCCTAACTAAAAGGAACACACAGGATTACTGTAGATAAAAAAGGTTAAAGAAGAGAAGCTAGAAATCAGTCAATAAATGTCTTAGGGGTTAGCTTAGAGTGACTAGCCGCTGCGTGACTCTTTAAATTTTTCATGTTTGCAACTTCCAAATTTTCCATGGTGAAAATAATACTTTCGCCTCCAAACCAGAGTGACTTGGGGACACAAAGGTAGAAGTCGATAATTTTCTTTGCCTATGTCTGAATATTTACAGTCAGAGGTAGAAAAGGAGGAGTCTCTCCCTTGTCTAGATGAGGTCAATCCCCAGGTGTGGGATGTCTCCAGCCCTGGTTTAGCCATAAATGTTCCACCAGTAAAGATTTCTCTGAGACCAAATGCTCCCTAGCCCTGGAAAAGACAATATCCCTTAAAACCAGTAGCTCTTGAGTGTCTTAAACCATTAGTTAACAAATACCGAGATACTGGAACTCGAATCAGCTATGAGTCCCCCTGCAACACCCCAATCTTGCCCGTTCAAAAACCAGATGGATCTTACCGATTCGTCCAGGATCTAAGAGCTGTTAATGAAGCTGTGGTTCCCATCCACCCCATAGTCCCAAACCCATATACCCTCCTATCCCAAGTCCCAGGAAATGCCAAGTACTTCTCAGTCTTGGACCTTCAAGGTGCTTTCTTTTGCATTCCTCTCCATCCTTAAACAGGTCACACAAAATTGTGACACCTGTCTAAAAAATATCCCAAAAACCAGACCTCCTCTAATTACACCTGTCCAACATCGGGGATCATACCCAGGAGCGGACTGGCAAGTAGAATTTACAGCCATGCCCAAGACCCAAGGGTTTTCTTATTTGCTAGTCTTTATTGACATATTCACAGGATGGATCGATGCGTTCCCTCCTGAGACAGAGAGAGCTACAGAAGTCTGTAAAGCTCTGCTGAAGGAGATAGTGCCTAGGTTTGGGCTGCCTCGGTCACTTCAGAGTGACAAGGGGCCCTCACTTACAGCCACAATACCCCAGAACCTAGCCGCATGCTTAGGCATAAAATACCGGCTCCACTCATCCTAGAGGCCTCAAGCTTCAGGAAAGGTAGAGAGAGCCAACCAGACTCTTAAAAGGGCTCTGGCTAAGCTATGTCAAGAAAGACATAATAAGTGGACACATATGCTGCCCATAGCCTCATGAGGCTACGGATATCCCCCAAACGGCCACTATTGTTAAGTCCTTATGAAATGATGTATGGACGTCCATTCTGAACTTCTGATTTGTTTTTTGACGCGGATGCCAATACACTCTTAAAACATATAATTGACCTGGGAAGGTTTCAGCAAGAACTCCAACGGTATGGAGAACAAACCACAGGAAGACTTGAAAAATCCCCAGGTAAAGCCAGGGGATCAAGTATCAGTAAAGACCTGGCAAGAAAAAGGGAGTCCAAACCAGCTGTCCGAGAAATGGACAGGGCCATATCAGGTTGTTCTAGTGACGTCAACTGCTGTAAAAGTGAAGGGTGTATCTGCCTGGGTCCGCAATTCTAGAATAAAACCCTATGGCCTACAGGAGGGGGAGACAGAAACTGAGACTCCAAGGCCAGAGGACAGCTATTCCTGTGAACCTGTTGAAGATCTCAGGCTCTTGTTCAAGCAGAACCCCATCAATCCTGCCTCAGATAAGTAAAATGCATCATATGATGTTCTTCCTCTTTCTAATCAAATCTCCCTGTATGGCTATTGATCTCTCCCTAAACGAGGCATGTTCACTTGCAAAGCACACTGCTTCTCAACTCAACCTAAGCAGCCCGGGCTGCATCTGCATTAATGACAAAGGTTGGGGGTATGTCCAACCCATCCCAGGGTATCACTATCAAAGGCCCACCCTTCCAGCCAAGCTAAGGGCTGTTACTCAGCGCCCCCATGTGGTCGTAATATGGCCTTTTGGGAAAAGGGGGAAAAAAAACTTCATGTCTTGGTACCAGCAACAACTGTCTCTATTTACCCCCTGGATGACATCTGCAATCCCACCTGAGCCCTTATTTTCTCTCATGACTAACATCCCCCAAGTGACCTTCCCTATCTCTCTAAAAAGCCACTCCCTAACAGGGGTGTCAGTGAGAAATCTAGACGACTCACAATGTGGGGTGACCGGCACTGTTGAAACTGATGGGAGAAACCAGGACAGGCCCTGCAGCTGGGAGACCAGCCGACGCCACCCCTGGCCAGCACGCGCCTGGCCCGGCCCGGGGCGCTTCCCGGACCCCGAGCGGAGTGGCGAGGCTGCGGGATCTCTGGCGGGGGTTGGGGAGGGGGGTGGCTTGAGCGGGGAGGACGTCTCGGTGGCCCCCCACCCACCGCCCCCCACCATCCCGTTCGCTGCTCAGGGTCACGTGGCTCCGGACGAGCGGGGCGTCGACCCGGGGCCGCGGTCCCCGGAGCCTCCTGCGGGCTTAGGGGCAGCCCAGCCGGGGACCCAGGCGCCCATCCTGCCGGCTGTGCAAACTCCCTGGAGTGCCTCAGCCCTTCCCTGTCCCCAAACCGAGGCCCGCACTGCCCCCACGCCACGGGCCCAGCACAGGACCTTCCTGAGAGAGCGGACGAGCGACAGTCAGGCACACGGACAGGCACTCACATGCACCCAAGCCAGGTGAGACAGAGGCGGAAAGAGTCGAGGGTTCAGAGAGAGACTGGAAGACAGCGTGTGGGCAGGGGGGGCCTCGGGCAGGATGCCGGGCAGCTGCAGAGACCATCCGGCCCTGAGCAGCCAAAGCGATGGGGGCGGGGGGAGGCCACTGAGCAGAGGAGTGCCTGGAGAGGCCCAGGTTGGGAGGACACCTGAGATCTTCGCGCTCCGCTCCCCGCCCCCCTCCCCCCAACCCCCTGCACGCATGCCACGCTGGGGCGCTCTGACACTAGCTTCTCTGGAGATTTGTCACTTGAATTTCTCTCCCTCTGCTCAACTGAGTGATAACAGTGTATTGAACAGCTAGGTCATTTCCAAATAAATTAAGCTTAGTGTTTCACAGGACACCCGGACATGTATGGAGAGACCAGCACGGATGCACGGACACCAACCTTGGTAACTGGACAACCAATGGGAAATTACTGTCTGACTCAGGAGAGAGAAAGAAACCCGAACAGATGGAAAAAATGAACAGAAACACAAACTTTGCAACACACACCCAATTCAATTACCGAAAAAAACAACACCATTATAACCATTTTAGAAAACAATAGACCTCTTCATGACCTTTGGTCCAGTGAGGCGTTGTTACACACAACAAAAAAAGCCACCTTTTCCAAATTGAGAATATGTTAGTTCACACATTGACTTTTACATTGAAATGTGTAACAAATAAACTTAAAATCATTGACTCACTACATACGCATGGAAGTATTTTAAATATAAAATATGTTCTATAGTATTCAGGAAGCACTTGGCACATCTGTAAGTGTATCAGACCCCAAACTGGAACTTAACGGAAGAGTCAGGATAGTCTAAAAATGAATCCCTAACTAAAAGGAATACACAGGATTACGTAGATCAAAAAGGTTAAAGAAGAGAAACTAGAAATCAGTCAATAAATGTTTTAGGGGTTAGCCTAGAGTGACTAGCCTCTGCGTTACTTTTTAAATTTTTCATGTTTGCATCTTCCAAATTTTCCATGCTGAGAATAATACTTTCATATCAGTTTCGAGATCAGTCTCACACTAAAGACAGTAAGAGTGGAATAAGAAATAAGAAATGCTTGGGGGGGGGGGAGAAGAAATGCTTGAACTAAAGGTGGTACTGATGAAATTATTTGCAGGGCAGCCAAGGAGTCACAGATGTAGAGAACAGACTTATGGACACGGCAGGTGTGAGGAAGAAGAGGGTGAGATGAATGCAGAGGATCATGGAAACATAGTACCATACGTTAAAAGAGATGCCAATGCAATTTGCTGTATGACTCAGGGGACTCAAACAGGGGCTCCGCAACAAGCTAGAGGGGTGGAATGGAGAGGAGGAGATGGGAGAGAGGTTCAGGAGGGAGGAGACATATGTACACCTGTGGCTCATTCACGTTGATGTTTGGCAACAAAATTCTGTAAAGCAACTATCCTTCAATTGAAAGAGAAAGTCATGTTTGGACTTACCAAACAAGGTCTTGTGTACTTCTAGCATGGCCTTCTGTTTCGTGCTGCCATCCTTAATTCATTCTTCCATATCATTAAACAGACTAGTCAAGTTTTTGCCAAAAACATCTTGAGCTCCTGCATCATGCTGATCAACTGCCTTCTCTCGATCCAGTATAGAATAGAGACCAAAGAAACCTTTTGTCGTTTCTTCAAGTGATTGAAGCCACTCTATGTGATTTTAAAAAATAAATGTGGATAAGACGGATATGACCAAAGCAATCTAATGACAATATCTGTGCTTCATTAAAGATCTGCAGAGAACTAGTAAATTTTTTGTTTCGTATCAGAAGAATTTTTTAAATCCACACCAACATTTCTTTCGCGTCCGCTAGCCATCTAGACAAGGAAAACTGCTTTTACCAATCAATGTCCCTAGTTCTGCCCCCTCACCGTTTTTTACCCAATATGTGTTACTCAGGCAGGAGACCCTGGTTCAATTCCTGGGTCAGGAAGATCTGCTGGAGAAGGGATAGGCTACCCACTCCAGTATTAGTGGGCTTCCCTTGTGGCTCAGTTGGTAAAGAATCATTCCTCTGTACCAAGAGTAGCTCAACTCCTCTCAAAGCAAATACAGGATGGTAGTAACTATGCAGGACAAAGCTGATTCTGTATATTTATAGTACTCACTCATGAGCTTGACAGAGGTCCTAGATCTGTTACCACATTTTTTTTTTTTAAGTGATATCTGCATGTGCAGGTGAAAGTGGCTCAGTTCGTGCCTGACCCTTTGCAGCCCCAAGGACTATAAAGTCCATGGAATTCTCTAGGCCAGAATACTGGAGTGGGTAGCCTATCCTTTCTCCAGCGGATCTTCCCGACCCAGGACTCAAAGCGGGGTCTCCTGTGTTGCAGGCAGATTCTTTAGCAACTGAGCTAGTAGGGCTTCACTGCTGGCTCAGTTGCTAAAGAATATCTGCATAACTTTCTATCGATTTGGAATTAGCAATCTGTCTGTGAGCAGGGCCGGTCATAAGCAGCTTCTGTGAGAAAACAGAAGCATGTCTGCCTGACTTGCTTCTCTGGGGAGCTTTCACTGTTCTTGCGCTAGTGCACATGGCAAGTTTCTAAGTGAGAAAGTAATGGCTATTATCACAGCTGGCCACTGAGGTACTTAATGGCAGAGGCAATCCCAGCTCTGCCAAGCAGTAGACATCACGAAATCAGCTATTGTCATTGTAGCCAAGTTCCGTGAATTTGTGGTGTTATTTGCTGTGTTCTTCAAGAAGATGCCTTCGCCCTGCCAGTAAGATATATTTCCATAACACACAGCCATGCACTCAATCGATGTGCATCCTCCAGTAAAGCCCAGCCCCGATGTCTTAGAGGAGCCTCTTTGCCCATTGTCATAAACCAGTCTAATTTTGTGTGAGACCGTGAAAACTCAGTGTCTTTATTATGCTTGTGCTTCTGACGGGAGGTCTGAGAAGGCACTTCTGAAGGTTTATTCCTACCAGTCGTTGTCATATTTATCGAGTCTTTATTTTATATTTTTTTCTTATTTTTTACTTCTACCAGTTTCTTGCTACCAGCCCGTCTCCCTCCACCCTCGTGCACACACGGTCAGTCATGGAATCCCGTGGACTTCAGCCCACCAGACTCCTCTGCCCATGGAGTTTTCCAGGCAAGAATACTGGAGTGGGTTGCCATTTCCTTCTCCATGTGTGGAGTCTTTAAAGATTCCATCACTGAGGTGTTGCTTCTCCACTTGTACATGCCCTTCCTCCCTAAGTGCAGTAGAAGTCATCCCCACTTCCCAACATGTCTGTCTTCCGTCCTCTGGAGTATGTATTGCTTGAGCTCACCACAGCGTCAGGATATTCTAGAAACCCTTCTGATTGCAGTCTCTTCGGGAGGTTACAAGTGCTTCAAACCTCAGAATTTTACAAAGCACTTTTTAGACCTCAGCTGAAAGGGAAGTCAACACTCAGTGACAGTCACAGGCTTCCATGGCCTGGACTTGATTATGGGCTGTGCTTTCATAATCATCGTGTTTCCGATACCAACTAAGATGTCACTGAGAAATTTTTTACTTTCTCATCATTGTATCTTTCATGTTTATTTAGATATATTATGGGTTTTCCTATATATCTTCCCTTAGGGATGAGGGTCTTAAGTCAGTAGAACTTACTACAACTGATTTCCAGGTAGCTGTGTTAGGACAGGGAAAAGAATGACCAGCTGCTGGATTCTTAAGATTATGTATGAAAATATGATTCGTTTTACTGTGTGAAGTCATCCGATTGTAATTTCTGAAGTAGGAATTCAGAAAAATCAAAAAAAATCGCCTAACTACTAGGCGATCTCCCATCCAAGTATTGACCAGGCCCGACCCTGCTCAGTTTCCCAGATCACAGGAGAGAGGGCACGTTCAGGGTGGTATGGCCTTAGACCCAGGCGGCTGCCAGGCGCCCCAGGAGCTCCGCGTTGCGCCTCCCTTGCGGTCTGACCTGCCAGTCGGGCATGGGGCTGCAGTTCTCCAGCGGGCGCGCGCTGCACTTGAGCCGCACGACCCGCGACTGGACTCCGGCCGGCCAGAGCCTGCAGCTCGGCGGCCAGCGGAGGGCACCCCCGCTCCGCACACCGCGAGCCCAGGCCAGCACCCGTCTGGCACGGCCGGCCGGGGCCTGGCGTGCCTGCGGAACCTAGGGTGGGGAGAGGGGGGGTGGGCAGAGCAGCGAGGACATCTCGGTGCCCCCTCACCCCCTGTCACCCACCATCCCGTTCGCTGCTCAGGGTCAGGTGGCTTCGGACGAGCGGGGCTTCGGCCCGGGTCCGCGGTCCCCGGAGCCTCCTGGGGCTTAGGGGCAGCCCAGCCGGGGCCCCAGGCGCCCGTCCTCCCGGCTGCGCAAATCCCCTGGAGCGCCTCAGCCCCGTCTTTTCGCCCTACCGAGGCCCGCCCTGCCCCCACGCCGCGGGCCCAGCACAGGACCTTCCTGGGAGAGCAGACGAGCGACAGCCAGGGACACGGACAGGCACTCGCGCGCACCCACGCCAGGTGAGACAGAGGCAGAAAGAGTCGAGGGTTCAGAGAGAGACTGGAAGACAGCGTGTGGGCAGGGGGGGCCTCGGGCAGGATGCCGGGCAGCTGCAGAGACCACCCGGCCCTGAGCAGCCAAAGCGATTGGGGCGGGGGGAGGCCACTGAGCAGCGGCGGGCCTGGAGAAGCCCATGGTGGGAGGACACCTGAGACCTCCGCGCTCCGCGCACCGCCCCCTCCCCCCAACCCCCTGCACGCATGCCACGCCGGGGCGCTCTGACACTAGCTTCTCTGGAGTTTTGTCACTTGAATTTCTCTCCCTCTGCTCAACTGATTGATGACAGTGTATTGAACAGCTAGGTCATTTCCAAATAAATTAAGCTTAGTGTTTCACAGGACACCCGGACATGTATGGAGAGACCAGCACGGATGCACGGACACCAACCTTGGTAACTGGACAACCAATGGGAAATTACTGTCTGACTCAGGAGAGAGAAAGAAACCCGAACAGATGGAATGAAATGAACAGAAAAACAAGCTTTGCAACTCACTCCCTAATTCAATTACCAGAAAATAAACAACACTATAACCATTTTAGAAAAACTATAGACCTCTCCATGACCTTTGGTCGGGTGAGGAGTTCGAACACACAGCAAAAAAAAGCCAACTTTTCCAAGTCGTGAATATGTTAGTTCACATATTGACTTTTACATTGAAATGTGTAACAAATAAACTTAAAATCATTGACTCACTACATACGCATGGAAGTATTTTAAATATAAAATATGTTCTATAGTATTCAGGAAGCACTTGGCACATCTGTAAGTGTATCAGACCCCAAACTGGAACTTAACGGAAGAGTCAGGATAGTCTAAAAATGAATCCCTAACTAAAAGGAATACACAGGATTACGTAGATCAAAAAGGTTAAAGAAGAGAAACTAGAAATCAGTCAATAAATGTTTTAGGGGTTAGCCTAGAGTGACTAGCCTCTGCGTTACTTTTTAAATTTTTCATGTTTGCATCTTCCAAATTTTCCATGCTGAGAATAATACTTTCATATCAGTTTCGAGATCAGTCTCACACTAAAGACAGTAAGAGTGGAATAAGAAATAAGAAATGCTTGGGGGGGGGGGAGAAGAAATGCTTGAACTAAAGGTGGTACTGATGAAATTATTTGCAGGGCAGCCAAGGAGTCACAGATATAGAGAACAGACTTATGGACACGGGCAGGTGTGAGGAAGAAGAGGGTGAGATGAATGCAGAGGAACATGGAAACATAGTACCATACGTTAAAAGAGATGCCAATGCAATTTGCTGTATGACTCAGGGGACTCAAACAGGGGCTCCGCAACAAGCTAGAGGGGTGGAACGGAGAGGAGGAGATGGGAGAGAGGTTCAGGAGGGAGGAGACATATGTACACCTGTGGCTCATTCACGTTGATGTTTGGCAACAAAATTCTGTAAAGCAACTATCCTTCAATTGAAAGAGAAAGTCATGTTTGGACTTACCAAACAAGGTCTTGTGTACTTCTAGCATGGCCTTCTGTTTCGTGCTGCCATCCTTAATTCATTCTTCCATATCATTAAACAGACTAGTCAAGTTTTTGCCAAAAACATCTTGAGCTCCTGCATCATGCTGTTCAACTGCCTTCTCTCGATCCAGTATAGAATAGAGACCAAAGAAAATTTTTGTCGTTTCTTCAAGTGATTGAAGCCACTCTATGTGATTTTAAAAAATAAATGTGGATAAGACGGATATGACCAAAGCAATCTAATGACAATATCTGTGCTTCATTAAAGATCTGCAGAGAACTAGTAAATTTTTTGTTTCGTATCAGAAGAATTTTTTAAATCCACACCAACATTTCTTTCGCGTCCGCTAGCCATCTAGACAAGGAAAACTGCTTTTACCAATCAATGTCCCTAGTTCTGCCCCCTCACCGTTTTTTACCCAATATGTGTTACTCAGGCAGGAGACCCTGGTTCAATTCCTGGGTCAGGAAGATCTGCTGGAGAAGGGATAGGCTACCCACTCCAGTATTAGTGGGCTTCCCTTGTGGCTCAGTTGGTAAAGAATCATTCCTCTGTACCAAGAGTAGCTCAACTCCTCTCAAAGCAAATACAGGATGGTAGTAACTATGCAGGACAAAGCTGATTCTGTATATTTATAGTACTCACTCATGAGCTTGACAGAGGTCCTAGATCTGTTACCACATTTTTTTTTTTTTAAGTGATATCTGCATGTGCAGGTGAAAGTGGCTCAGTTCGTGCCTGACTCTTTGCAGCTCCAAGGACTATAAAGTCCATGGAATTCTCTAGGCCAGAATACTGGAGTGGGTAGCCTATCCTTTCTCCAGCGGATCTTCCCAACCCAGGACTCAAAGTGGGGTCTCCTGCGTTGCAGGCAGATTCTTTAGCAACTGAGCTAGTAGGGCTTCACTGCTGGCTCAGTTGCTAAAGAATATCTGCATAACTTTCTATCGATTTGGAATTAGCAATCTGTCTGTGAGCAGGGCCGGTCATAAGCAGCTTCTGTGAGAAAACAGAAGCATGTCTGCCTGACTTGCTTCTCTGGGGAGCTTTCACTGTTCTTGCACTAGTGCACATGGCAAGTTTCTAAGTGAGAAAGTAATGGCTACTATCACAGCTGGCCACTGAGGTACTTAATGGCAGAGGCAATCCCAGCTCTGCCAAGCAGTAGACATCACGAAATCAGCTATTGTCATTGTAGCCAAGTTCCGTGAATTTGTGGTGTTATTTGCTGTGTTCTTCAAGAAGATGCCTTCGCCCTGCCAGTAAGATATATTTCCATAACACACAGCCATGCACTCAATCGATGTGCATCCTCCAGTAAAGCCCAGCCCCGATGTCTTAGAGGAGCCTCTCTGCCAATTGTCATAAACCAGTCTAATTTTGTGTGAGACCGTGAAAACTCAGTGTCTTTATTACGCTAGTGCTTCTGACGGGAGGTCTGAGAAGGCACTTCTGAAGGTTTATTCCTACCAGCCGTTGTCATATTTATCGAGTCTTTATTTTATATTTTTTTCTTATTTTTTACTTCTACCAGTTTCTTGCTACCAGCCCGTCTCCCTCCACCCTTGTGCACACACGGTCAGTCATGGAATCCCGTGGACTTCAGCCCGCCAGACTCCTCTGCCCATGGAGTTTTCCAGGCAAGAATACTGGAGTGGGTTTCCATTTCCTTCTCCATGTGTGGAGTCTTTAAAGATTCCATCACTGAGGTGTTGCTTCTCCACTTGTACATGCCCTTCCTCCCTAAGTGCAGTAGAAGTCATCCCCACTTCCCAACATGTCTGTCTTCCGTCCTCTGGAGTATGTATTGCTTGAGCTCACCACAGCGTCAGGATATTCTAGAAACCCTTCTGATTGCAGTCTCTTCGGGAGGTTACAAGTGCTTCAAACCTCAGAATTTTACAAAGCACTTTTTAGACCTCAGCTGAAAGGGAAGTCAACACTCAGTGACAGTCACAGGCTTCCATGGCCTGGACTTGATTATGGGCTGTGCTTTCATAATCATCGTGTTTCCGATACCAACTAAGATGTCACTGAGAAATTTTTTTCTTTCTCATCATTGTATCTTTCATGTTTATTTAGATATATTATGGGTTTTCCTATATATCTTCCCTTAGGGATGAGGGTCTTAAGTCAGTAGAACTTACTACAACTGATTTCCAGGTAGCTGTGTTAGGACAGGGAAAAGAATGACCAGCTGCTGGATTCTTAAGATTATGTATGAAAATATGATTCGTTTTACTGTGTGAAGTCATCCGATTCTAACTTTCTGAAGTAGGAATTCAGAAAAATCAAAAAATATCGCCTAACTACTAGGCGGTCTCCCATCCAAGTACTGACCAGGCCCGACCCTGCTCAGTTTCCCAGGTCAAAGGAGAGAGGGCACGTTCAGGGTGGTATGGCCTTAGACCCAAGCGGCTGCCAGGCGACCCAAGAGCTCCGCGTTGCACCTCCCTTGCGGTCTGACCTGCCGGTCCGGCCTGGGGCTGCAGTTCTCCAGCGGGCGCGCGCTGCACTTGAGCCGCACGACCCGCGACTGGACTCCGGTCGGCCAGAGCCTGCAGCTCGGTGGCCAGCGGAGGGCGCCCCCGCTCCGCACACAGCGAGCCCAGGCCAGCACCCGTCTGGCACGGCCAGCCGGGGCCTGGCGTGCCTGCGGAACCTGGGGTGGGGGGAGGGGGGGTGGGCAGAGCAGCGAGGACATCTCGGTGCCCCCTCACCCCCTGTCACCCACCATCCCGTTCGCTGCTCAGGGTCAGGTGGCTTCGGACGAGCGGGGCTTCGGCCCGGGTCCGCGGTCCCCGGAGCCTCCTGAGGCTTAGGGGCAGCCCAGCAGGGGCCCCAGGCGCACATCCTGCCGGCTGCGCAAACCCCCTGGAGAGCCTCAGCCCCGTCTTTTCGCCCTACCGAGGCCCGCCCTGCCCTCACGCCGCGGGCCCAGCACAGGACCTTCCTGGGAGAGAAGACGAGCGACAGCCAGGGACACGGACAGGCACTCGCACGCACCCAAGCCAGGTGAGACAGAGGCAGAAAGAGTCGAGGGTTCAGAGAGAGACTGGAAGACAGCGTGTGGGCAAGGGGGGCCTCGGGCAGGATGCCGGGCAGCTGCAGAGGCCACCCGGCCCTGAGCAGCCAAAGCGATGGGGGCGGGGGGAGGCCACTGAGCAGCGGCGGACCTGGAGAGGCCCATGGTGGGACGACACCTGAGACCTCCGCGCTCCGCGCACCGCCCCCTCCCCCCAACCCCCTGCACGCATGCCACGCCGGGGCGCTCTGACACTAGCTTCTCTGGAGTTTTGTCACTTGAATTTCTCTCCCTCTGCTCAAATGAGTGATGACAGTGTATTGAACAGCTAGGTCATTTCCAAATAAATTAAGCTTAGTGTTTCACAGGACACCCGGACATGTATGGGGAGACCAGCACGGATGCATGGACACCAACCTTGGTAACTGGACAACCAATGGGAAATTACTGTCTGACTCAGGAGAGAGAAAGAAACCGAACAGATGGAATGAAATGAAGAGAAAAAAAAGCTTTGCAACTCACACCCTAATTCAATTACCAGAAAATAAACAACACTATAACCATTTTAGAAAAACTATAGACCTCTCCATGACCTTTGGTCGGGTGAGGAGTTCAAACACACAGCAAAATAAAGCCAACTTTTCCAAGTCGTGAATATGTTAGTTCACACATTGACTTTTACATTGAAATGTGTAACAAATAAACTTAAAAAATTAACTCACTACATACGCATGGAAGTATTTTAAACATAAAATATATTCTATAGTATTCAGGAAGCAATTTGCACATATGTAAGTGTATCAGACCCAAAACTGGAACGTAGTGGAAGAGTCAGGATAGTCTAAAAATGAATCCCTAACTAAAAGGAACACACAGGATTACTGTAGATAAAAAAGGTTAAAGAAGAGAAGCTAGAAATCAGTCAATAAATGTCTTAGGGGTTAGCTTAGAGTGACTAGCCTCTGCGTGACTCTTTAAATTTTTCATGTTTGCAACTTCCAAATTTTCCATGGTGAAAATAATACTTTCGCCTCCAAACCAGAGTGACTTGGGGACACAAAGGTAGAAGTCGATAATTTTCTTTGCCTATGTCTGAATATTTACAGTCAGAGGTAGAAAAGGAGGAGTCTGTCCCTTGTCTAGATGATGTCAATCCCCAGGTGTGGGATGTCTCCAGCCCTGGTTTAGCCATAAATGTTCCACCAGTAAAGATTTCTCTGAGACCAAATGCTCCCTAGCCCTGGAAAAGACAATATCCCTTAAAACCAGAAGCTCTTGTGGGGCTTAGACCATTAGTTAACAAATACCGAGATACTGGAACTCGAATCAGCTGTGAGTCCCCCTGCAACACCCCAATCTTGCCCGTTCAAAAACCAGATGGATCTTACCGATTCGTCCAGGATCTAAGAGCTGTTAATGAAGCTGTGGTTCCCATCCACCCCATAGTCCCAAACCCATATACCCTCCTATACCAAGTCCCAGGAAATGCCAAGTACTTCTCAGTCTTGGACCTTCAAGGTGCTTTCTTTTGCATTCCTCTCCATCCTGAATCCCAAAAACTCTTTGCTTTTGAGTGGCGGGACTTGGAAACAAGAGAGACCATACAACTCTCAACTGGCCTCGACTACCCCAAGGGTTTAGGGACAGCCCTCATATCTTCGGGACTTCCTCGGGGAGAGAACTAAGGGAATTAACTTTAACAAACAGTAGTCTAATACAGTATGTGGATGACTTGCTCATAGCTAGGCCAGATTTTACCAGCTCTCAAATGGAAACTATTTAAAACGCTAACTTTCCTGTATGAAAAGGGTTATCGAGTATCGCCCAAGTAGGCTCAGATTAGCTTAACCCAAGTAAAATACCTTGGATTTATAATTACGGAGAGATAAAGAATGCCTGACCCCGAGGGGAGATCCCTCATTTAAATACCCCGTACCCCCAAACAAAACAACAGCTTAGGGGATTTTTAGGAAGGACCGGGTTTTGCAGGAACTGGATTCCTAATTATGGCAATCTGGCCAGACCCCTATATGAAAATTTAAGGGGGAAAGAGGAAGAGCCACTCGACTGGCATGAGACCTGCAAGGTGGCCTTTAATGCCCTAAAAGAGTCCATCACTACAGCCCCAGCTTTAGGCCTCCCCAACCTGGAGAAGCCTTTTAGACTCTATGTTTCTGGAAGGACAGGAACTGCTCTTGGGGTGTTAGGGCAGATGATGGGGCCCGTATTACAACCTGTGGCTTATCTCTCAAAATAACTAGATGAGGTGGCCTGAGGGTGGCCCACTTGCCTCCGGGCAGTAGCAGCCACCGCTCTTATGGTTAAGGAGGCATCTAAGCTGACCCTGGGTCAGCCCACCACAGTGTATACGCCACACCGGGTGCAAGCAGTCTTGGAAACTAAAGGGGACAGGTGGATGACAGGGGGAAGGATCACCCAATATCAAGCCCGCGTCCTTGACACTCCAGAAATAAAGTTGAGGGTCTGCCAGACTTTAAATCCAGCAACCTTACTGCCAGATCCCCCTACCTCCCCTCTGGATCACCAATGCATACAAATCACAGACGAGTTATACTCTTCTCGCCGTGACCTATCAGAGACACCTTTATCTGACCCAGAGGAAAACTGGCACACAGATGGCAGCAGTTTTGTAGAAAAGGGAGAGAGGAAAGCAGCATATGCTGTAGCGAGCCTGGAAGAAACTAAGGAAAGTGGGTCTCTTCCCCCAGGGACCTCAGCCCAGAAAGCTGAACATTTTGCCCTGACAAGAGCTTTGGAGTTAGGAGAAGGAAAGAGGATTAATGTGTGTATGGACTCTAAGTATGCTTTCCTCATTCTGCATGCCCGTGCAGCAATTTGGAAAGAAAGAGGGATGCTCAGTGCCCGAAGCTCTGCTATTAAACACAAAGAGTTCATTCTCAGGCTCCTGGAGGCAGTCAAACTTCCTGCAAAATTAGCTGTCATCCACTGCAATAGTCACCAAAAGCGGCAAGAAAAAGAGGCTCAGGGAAATAGGAAAGCTGATCAAGAGGCAGGACGAGCTGCCGGGGAAGCTACCTCTGCTACTGCTATCTGCCCCCTTTTCCCCAAGGAAACCCTGACTCCAGATTTTAGCCCAGGGGGACATTCCCGATATGCTGAGCGGGGCTGGGAGATTGGGTCACATGGGTGGTTTCAGCCTGATCAGGCCCAAATAATACTCCCTGATTCTCAGGTTTAAAACATTACTAACTCCTTACATAAGAGCGCCCATTTTGGAAAAGATAATCTAGAAATCTTGCTTAAGCCTATTCTCTCCCATCCCCAGTTAGCTAAGGTTGTTAATCAGGTCACACAAAATTGTGACACCTGTCTAAAAAATAACCCAAAAACCAAACCTCCTCTAATTACACCTGTACAACATCGGGGATCATACCCAGGAGCGGACTGGCAAGTAGAATTTACAGCCATGCCCAAGACCCAAGGGTTTTCTTACTTGCGAGTCTTTATTGACACATTCACAGGATGGATCGAAGCGTTCCCTACTGAGACTGAGAGAGCTACAGAAGTCTGTAAAGCTCTGCTGAAGGAGATAGTGCCTAGGTTTGGGCTCCCTCGGTCACTTCAGAGTGACAACGGGCCCTCACTTACAGCCACGGTACCCCAGAACCTAGCCGCATGCTTAGGCATAAAATACCAGCTCCGCTCATCCTGGAGGCCTCAAGCTTCAGGAAAGGTAGAGAGAGCCAACCATACTCTTAAAAGGGCTCTGGCTAAGCTATGTCAGAAACACATAATAAGTGGACACATATGCTGCCCATAGCCCTCATGAGGCTTCGGACATCCCCCAAACGGCCACTATTGTTAAGTCCTTATGAAATGATGTATGGACGACCATTCTGAAATTCTGATTTGTTTCTTGACGAGGATGCCAATACACTCTTAAAACATATAATTGACCTGGGAAGGTTTCCGCAAGAACTCCAACGGTATGGAGAACAAACCACAGGAAGACTTGAATAATCCCCAGGTAAAGCCAGGGGATCAAGTATCAGTAAAGACCTGGCAAGAAAAAGGGAGTCCAAACCAGCTGTCCGAGAAATGGACAGGGCCATAGCAGGTTGTTCTAGTGACTTCAACTGCTGTAAAAGTGAAGGGTCTATCTGCCTGGGTCCACAATTCTAGAATAAATCCCTATGGCCTACAGGAGGGGGAGACAGAAACTGAGACTCCAAAGCCAGAGGACAGCTATTCCTGTGAACCTGTTGAAGATCTCAGGCTCTTGTTCAAGCAGAACCCCATCAATCCTGCCTCAGATAAGTAAAATGCATCATATGATGTTCTTCCTCTTTCTAATCATATCTCCCTGTATGGCTATTGATCTCTCCCTAAACGAGGCATGTTCACTTGCAAACCACACTGCTTCTCAACTCAACCTAACCAGCCCGGGCTGCATCTGCATTAATGACAAAGGTTGGGGGTATGTCCAACCCATCCCAGGGTATCACTATCAAAGGCCCACCCTTCCAGCCGAGCTATGGGCTGTTACTCAGCACCCCCATGTGGTCGTAATATGGCCTTTTGGGGAAAGGGGGAAAAAAAACTTCATGTCTTGGTACCAGCAACAACTGTCTCTATTTACCCCCTGGATGACATCTGCAATCCCACCTGAGCCCTTATTTTCTCTCATGACTAAAATCCCCCAAGTGACCTTCCCTATCTCTCTAAAAAGCCACTCCCTAACAGGGGTGTCAGTGAGAAATCTAGACGACGCACAATGTGGGGTGACCGTCACTGTTGAAACTGATGGGAAAAACCGGGACAGGCCCTGCAGCTGGGAGACCAGCCGACACCACCCCCGGCCAGCACGCGCCTGGCCCGGCCCGGGGCGCTTCCCGGACCCCGAGCGGCCTGGCGAGGCTGCGGGAGCTCTGGCGGGGGTTGGGGATGGGGGTGGCTTGAGCGGGGAGGACGTCTCGGTGCCCCCCCACCCACCGCCCCCCACCATTCCGTTCGCTGCTCAGGGTCACGTGGCTCCGGACGAGCGGGGCATCAGCCAGGGCCCGCGGGCCCAGGAGCCTCCTGCGGGCTTAGGGGCAGCCCAGCCGGGGCCCCAGGCGCCCATCCTGCCGGCTGTGCAAACCCCCTGGAGTGCCTCAGCACCGCCCTGTCCCCAAACCGAGGCCCGCCCTGCCCCCACGCCACGGGCCCAGCACAGGACCTCCCTGAGAGAGCGGACGAGCGACAGCCAGGCACACGGACAGGCACTCGCACGCACCCACGCCAGGTGAGACAGAGGCAGAAAGAGTCGAGGGTTCAGAGAGAGACTGGAAGACAGCGTGTGGGCAGGGGGGGCCTTGGGCAGGATGCCGGGCAGCTGCAGAGACCACCCGGCCCTGAGCAGCCAATGCAATGGGGGCGGGGGAGGCCACTGAGCAGCGGCGGGCCTGGAGAGGCCCAGGGTGGGAGGACACCTGAGACCTCCGCGCTCCGCGCACCGCCCCCTCCCCCCAACCCCCTGCACGCATGCCACGCCGGGGCGCTCTGACACTAGCTTCTCTGGTGTTTTGTCACTTGAATTTCTCTCCCTCTGCTCAACTGAGTGATGACAGTGTATTGAACAGCTAGGTCATTTCCAAATAAATTAAGCTTAGTGTTTCACAGGACACCTGGACATGTATGGAGAGACTAGCACGGATGCATGGACACCAACCTTGGTAACTGGACAACCAATGGGAAATTACTGTCTGACTCAGGAGAGAGAAAGAAACCCGAACAGAAGCAATGAAATGAACAGAAACACAGGCTTTGCAACTCACACCCTAATTAAATTACCAGAAAATAAACAACACTATAGCCATTTTAGAAAAACAATAGACCTCTCCATGACCTGTGGTCGGGTGAGGAGTTCAAACACACAGCAAAAAAAAGCCAACTTTTCCAAGTCGTGAATATGTTAGTTCACACATTGATTTTTATATTGATGTGTAACAAATAAACTTAAAATCATTGACTCACTACATAAGCATGGAAGTATTTTAAATATAAAATATGTTCTATAGTATTCAGGAAGCACTTGGCACATCTCTAAGTGTATCAGACCCAAAACTGGAACGTAGTGGAAGAGTCAGGATAGTCTAAAAATGAATCCCTAACTAAAAGGAACACACAGGATTACTGTAGATAAAAAAGGTTAAAGAAGAGAAGCTAGAAATCAGTCAATAAATGTCTTAGGGGTTAGCTTAGAGTGACTAGCCTCTGCGTGACTCTTTAAATTTTTCATGTTTGCAGCTTCCAAATTTTCCATTTTGAGAATAATACTTTCGCCTCCAAACCAGAGTGACTTGGGGACACAAAGGTAGAAGTCGATAATTTTCTTTGCCTATGTCTGAATATTTACAGTCAGAGGTAGAAAAGGAGGAGTCTGTCCCTTGTCTAGATGATGTCAATCCCCAGGTGTGGGATGTCTCCAGCCCTGGTTTAGCCATAAATGTTCCACCAGTAAAGATTTCTCTGAGACCAAATGCTCCCTAGCCCTGGAAAAGACAATATCCCTTAAAACCAGAAGCTCTTGGGGGTCGTAGACCATTAGTTATCAAATACCGAGATGCTGGAACTCGAATCAGCTGTGAGTCCCCCTGCAACACCCCAATCTTGCCCGTTCAAAAACCAGATGGATCTTACCGATTCGTCCAGGATCTAAGAGCTGTTAATGAAGCTGTGGTTCCCATCCACCCCATAGTCCCAAACCCATATACCCTCCTATCCCAAGTCCCAGGAAATGCCAAGTACTTCTCAGTCTTGGACCTTCAAGGTGCTTTCTTTTGCATTCCTCTCCATCCTGAATCCCAAAAACTCTTTGCTTTTGAGTGGCGGGACTTGGAAACAAGAGAGACCATAAAACTCTCGACTGGACTCGACTACCCCAAGGGTTTAGGTACAACCCTCATATCTTCGGGACTTCCTTGGGGAGAGAACTAAGGGAATTAACTTTAACAAACAGTATTCTAATACAGTATGTGGATGACTTGCTCATAGATAGGCCAGATTTTACCAGCTCTCAAATGGACACTATTTAAAACGCTAACTTTCCTGTATGAAAAGGGTTATCGAGTATCCCCCAAGTAGGCTCAGATTAGCTTAACCAAGTAAAATACCTTGGATTTATAATTACGGAGAGAAAAAAATGCCTGACCCCGGGGGGAGATCCCTCATCTTAAATACCCCGTACCCCCAAACAAAACAATAGCTTAGGGGATTTTTAGGAAGGATCGGGTTTTGCAGGATCTGGATTCCTAATTATGGCAATCTGGCCAGACCCCTATATGAGAATTTAAGGGGGAAAGAGGAAGAGCCACTCGACTGGCATGAGACCTGCAAGGTGGCCTTTAATGCCCTAAAAGAGTCCATCACTACAGCCCCAGCTTTAGGCCTCCCCAACCTGGAGAAGTCTTTTAGACTCTATGTTTCTGGAAGGACAGGAACTGCTCTTGGGGTGTTAGGGCAGATGATGGGGCCCGTATTACAACCTGTGGCTTCTCTCAAAATAACTAGATGAGGTGGCCAGAGGGTGGCCCACTTGCCTCCAGGCAGTAGCAGCCACCGCTCTTATGGTTAAGGAGGCATCTAAGCTGACCCTGGGTCAGCCCAACACAGTTTAAACGCCTCACCGGGTGCAAGCACTCTTGGAAACGAAAGGGGACAGGTGGATGACATGGGGAAGGATCACCCAATACCAAGCCCTCCTCCTTGACACTCCAGAAATAAAGTTGAGGGTCTGCCAGACTTTAAATCCAGCAACCTTACTGCCAGATCCCCCTACCTCCCCTCTGGATCACCAATGCATACAAATCACAGACGAGTTATACTCTTCTCGCCGGGACCTATCAGAGACACCTTTATCTGACCCAGAGGAAAACTGGCACACAGATGGCAGCAGTTTTGTAGAAAAGGGAGAGAGGAAAGCAGGATATGCTGTAGCGAGCCTGGAAGAAACTAAGGAAAGTGGGTCTCTTCCCCCAGACACCTCAGCCCAGAAAGCTGAACTTTTTCCCTGACAAGAGCATTGGAGTTAGGCGAAGGAAATAAGATTAATGTGTATTTGGACTCTAAGTATGCTTTCCTCATTCTGCATGCCCATGCAGCAATTTGGAAAGAAAGAGGGATGCTCAGTGCCCGAAGGTCTCCTATTGAACACAAAGAGCTCATTCTCAGGCTCCTGGAGGCAGTCAAACTTCCTGCAAAATTAGCTGTCATCCACTGCAAGAGTCACCAAAAGGGGCAAGAAAAAGAAGCTCAAGGAAATAGGAAAGCTGATCAAGAGGCAGGACGAGCTGCCGGGGAAGCTACCTCTGCCACTGCTATCTGCCCACTTTTCCCCAAGGAAACCCTGACTCCAGAATTTACCCCAGGGGGACATTCCCGATATGCTGAGCAGAGCTGGGAGATTGGGTCACATGGGTGGTTTCAGCCTGATCAGGCCCAAATAATACTCCCTGATTCTCAGGTTTAAAAAATTACTAACACCTTACATAAGAGCACCCATTTTGGAAGAGATAATCTAGAAATCTTGCTTAAGTCTATTCTCTACAATCCCCAGTTAGCTAAGGTTGTTAAACAGGTCACACAAAATTGTGACACCTGTCTAAAAAATATCCCAAAAACCAGACCTCCTCTAATTACACCTGTCCAACTTTGGGGATCATACCCAGGAGCGGACTGGCAAGTAGAATTTACAGCCATGCCCAAGACCCAAGGATTTTCTTACTTGCTAGTCTTTATTGACACATTCACGGATGGATCGAAGCGTTCCCTACTGAGACTGAGAGAGCTACAGAAGTCTGTAAAGCTCTGCTGAACGTGATAGTGCCTAGGTGTGTGCTGCCTCGGTCACTTCAGAGTGACAATGCGCCCTCATTTACAGCCACGATATCCCAGAACCTAGCCGCATGCTTAGGCATAAAATACCGGCTCCGCTCATCCTGGAGGCCTCAAGCTTCAGGAAATGTAGAGAGAGCCAACCAGACTCTTAAAAGGGCTCTGGCTAAGCTATGTCAAGAAAACATAATTAGTGGACACATAGGCTACCCATAGCCCTCATGAAGGTACGGACATCCCCCAAACGGCCACTATTGTAAATTCCTTATGAAATGATGTATGGAGTTCCATTCTTAACTTCTGATTTGTTTTTTGACGAGGATGCCAATACACTCTTAAAACATATAATTGACCTGGGAAGGTTTCAACAAGAACTCCAACGGTATGGAGAACAGGTCCTCCCTAAACCACAGGAAGACTTGAAAAATCCCCAGGTAATGCCAGGGGATCAAGTATCAGTAACGACCTGGCAAGAAAAAGGGAGTCCAAACCAGCTGTCTGAGAAATTGTCAGGGCCATATCAGGTTGTTCTAGTGACTTCAACTGCTGTAAAAGTGAAGTGTCTATCTGCCTGGGTCCACAATTCTAGAATAAAACCCTATGGCCTACAGGAGGGGGAGACAGAAACTGAGACTCCAAAGCCAGAGGACAGCTATTCCTGTGAACCTGTTGAAGATCTCAGGCTCTTGTTCAAGCAGAACCCCATCAATCCTGCCTCAGATAAGTAAAATGCATCATATGATGTTCTTCCTCTTTCTAATCATATCTCCCTGTATGGCTATTGATCTCTCCCTAAACGAGGCATGTTCACTTGCAAACCACTGCTTCTCAACTCAACCTAACCAGCCCGTGCTGGATTTGCATTAATATCAAAGGTTGGGGGTATGGCTTCTTCCCTCAAGCCTCATGAATCAGTCTCTGCTACCTTCAAACTCTTCTGCAGCTTCCTCACCTCTCTCAGCTTTCAGAGAACTGAAGAGACTTACGAGAGTTTTAAGGCTTCCCTTGTGGCTCAGTCGGTAAATCTGCCCTCAATGCGGGAGACCCGGGTTCAATCCCTGTGTCATGAAGATCCACTGGAGAAGGAAATGCCAACCACTCCCAGTACTCTTGTCCGGAGAATCCCACAGACATAGGAGCCTGGCAGGCCACTGTCCATGGGGTTGCAGAGAGTCAGATGCGACTTAATGACTAAATCATCATCAGGGTTTGCTCAAGATTTGGCTTTGGCTTAAGGGTCATTCAAACTTTTTCCGCATCATCAATAAGGTTGTTTCACTTTCTTATTATTCCTGTGTTCACGAAATAGCCCTTTTACTTTCAAGAACTTTTCTTTTGCACTCAGAACTTGACTAACCAGCACAGAGTTCTAGTTGTCAGCCTATCTTGGCTGTCAACACACTTTCCTCACTAAGCTCATAATCATTTCTAGCTTTTGGTTTCAAGTAAGAGATACGCAACTCTTCCTTTCACTTGAACACCTGGTGCCTCAGATGGTAAAGAATCTGACCCAATGCAGTAGGCTGGGGTTTGATCCCTTGGTCAGGAGGATCCCCCAGAGAGGGAAATGGCAACCCACTCCAGTATTCTTACCTGCAGAACCCCATGGACAGAGAAGCCTGGCGAGCTACAATCCAGGGGTCACAAAGAGTTGGATACAACTGAGTGACAAACACACATACACTCAGAGGCCACTGCAGGGTTATTAGCTGCCCTAATTTCAATACTGCTGAGTCTCAGGGAATAGGGAGACCTGAGGAGAAGGTGAGAGATAGGGAATGGCTGGCTGGTGGGGCAGTCAGAACACACATATTTTACTAAGATCACTGCACTATCTCCTGTGGGCACGGTTCATGGTTACAATTAATTACAAACTCCGAAACAATGACAACAGTATTATCAAAAGTCACCGATCACAGCTCACTCTAAGAAATAACAATGAAAAAGTGTGAAATACTGCGAGAATCACCAAACTGACACAGAGACCCAGAGTGTGCAAATGCTACTGGAAAGATGACGGACACCCTCAGTGCAGGGCTGCCGCAGAACTTCAGTTTCCAAAAACTGAATTTGCAGGTACAATAAAACACGGTCTACTTGTATGCTAAAGTATCGACAATGGGCATTTTGTCAAACAGTTTAAGAAAAGAGAAGTTCTTTGTACTGCAATTGTAATTTTTCTCCAAGTCTGAGATTGTTTCAAAACAAAAGTAAACAAAAATACAAACAGAGACACACAAACATACATATATACAGGTAGTCTTCACTTTTGCAACTAGTGTTAACTGAAATTTGCGTACATCAGAATCCTGACTTCATAAGTGCACAACTCCAGAACAGGCATGGCAGTTTGCTACAGTGTGAAAATTGAGAGTTTTTTAAAAATATAAAAAATTTTAACAAGATTTTGTACACTTAATTTCTACACTGAAGTATTTTCTACCTAATTTTATACAGAAATGTCACACACATAAAACTGTTAATAAAATCAGAGGTTTCAAAAACAAAGAAAAATGTTCTATTTCTTAAACTAGAGTAATGTTTGATTATTATTCTTCAGAATTTAGTTAAAAAGTAGTCTTTTCAAACCATTCAAAATTTTATAAATGACAATTAAAATTAACCTTAAAACCTTGCACTGGCTTTGGAAAAGACACTTCCATTTGGGAATGTTATCTCTGTCCAAAGATTCCTTTTCCCTTTTAACTACTATTTCCATCATTAATGGCAAGATCATACAATTCTTCCTTCAGTGTTTGGAAGAAATGATCATGAAGATACTAAATGAAAACTGCAAGGTCCAAATCAGAGTATGTTGTGTCTATAAAAGGAGAAGCCAAAAGAATATATATATAATCATTTGTGAAGACACAGAAGTTATCCAAAAGAATACATTTAGAAACTAAGGAAGGGACGTGGATGGCTGGCAGACAGAGACTGGACGGACACTTTTACTGTTATCCTTCTGTTCTTCTACACTGTCCTGTGGGACTTTCCTAGTGGTCCAGTGGTCCAGAATATGCCACCCAGTAGGGGATACAGGTTCAATCCCTGGTCTGGGGAGGTTCCACAGGGCAGCTAAGCCTGTGTGCCAGAACTAACGAAGCCCTCGAGCCCATGCTCTGCAACAAGAGGAGCCGCCGCAGAGAGGGGCCCGCGTCCCACAGCTGAAGAGCAGCCCCAGATAGTAATCCCCACTTGCTGCAACTGGAGAAAGCCTGTACATGGTGAAGACCTCATACTGCCGTATATACATAAGTAAATTCTTAAATGTGTTAAGTAGGTAAGTAAATAAATTATACTTTGTGAAGAAAATCTACTCAGAAAAAAAAAGGTCCGATTTTAAAAAAAAAAAAAAAAAAAAAACACTTCAGACTAAGCAGATAGAACAAACTAAGCAATCTCACGCCATTGACTAGTAACTTTTTCAAATGAAATAATAATAAAAAATCAATTTTTACACTAAGGCTGTCAAAAACTACATATATTTCAAATAATTTCATGTGATAAGGCCAACTTAAAGGCAAATTTTATCGAAAATAGAACTGGAATCTTCATTTAACTTCAAAAGCTAAGAAAGAAACTTTCAGATTTTTCCTAATTTATGTCTTAACATTTCAAAGACAGCATCCTTGAAGTTTAATACATGTTCTTGCCAATGTACACTCAGAAATATAACCAATCACATTTTCACGACATCTGTGTCTTTACACAGATGACGTGATTCAGAAAAATTACAATTGTCAGAGAGAGATTATTGGAGTTGTTCAAGTTATCAAACTAGACACTTAACAAGTCTCTGTCTGGAATCTGGGGCCCACTGATCAATCCCCATACCACGCTTTCCCCAATCCATGCATGAGGTAGTTTAAAAACATCAGAAACAAGCTTACAGAACACTTACTGACACTAAACCCAACCCTTCAAATCCAGCAGTGTGCAAGGCTTCACTCTCTGCATGTACTATGGATTAAGATAAAATGCCAGATATTAAATATGCAGGTTGGTTACCCAACTCCTTAGTTTTCATTGTTTCTAATCCACTATTTTTTGAAAGCCAATATATGAACATAGTTAGGCACTAGGTGATACAGAGAAGAAAGTGTCCCTGGCATGACCCAAGTATTGTGATCACAGTCAAACAAAACCATGAGAGAAATGTGTTAAATGTCTACAAAAGGTGTAGCCCTAAGATACAGGAAGAATGTAAAGAGTATTCTGGAAAAGAATGAAAGAAGTCGTCAATAGATCAGCTGAATAAAATCAATTGGTACAGCAATAAAACAGATTCAGGTTCTAGAGACGACCCTGTTGAGAACACTTACAAAGGTTATCTTTTGTTTGGAAAGGCTATGGCCGAGCAATTACGAGTTACAAGGAAAGAAGTTCCCAAGGACTTCAGTGCCCCAACCAAAACCTTATGAATCATTAAAAAAAAAAAAAAAATGCTAGCACAGAACACAACCTCGGAATGTGCAAGAAAGGTTCCAACCAACATTATTTGGAACGACACAACTACAATTCTACTGGGCAAGTACCTTTCAATGCAAGGAAAGAAACTGAAGAAATAAATAAAAGAAATTAACTAATATATAAATATCTTACAGACTCAAATCCTTAGTACCAGTATTTATGATGCTTTACATATATTTGTAACGTAAAACAATTCTGACTATTAGCGTAAAATATCAGCCCTATAATTTCAATTTAAAACAGAATTAACAGCTAACCTAGACTTGTAATTTTAATTTGAATTTCACTATAAATAGTACTGAAACTTAAGATATTAATATGTACCATGCTTGTAAGTTTATTAAATGTTTTAAGATTTACCATAACATTTGTGAAGGTTTGTCTGAAAACTGAACTACTTGCCAAATAGTGAATATATTAAGTTATTTAAACAGTTTTTTAAAGTTTTAAATATGTATGTAAAAGGGATGCAATATAGTTTAAGTCTCCTTTTAAAATGATTCCCTAAACTTACTATATGTATCTAAAAAGATTTGTTAAGTTGAACTTTAAAATTTAAGGGAAATTTGGGGTTTAAAATGTAACTTTGATAAACTACATACTAATTCTTTAAAACCAAAGGAGCTTCCAAATAATTATTTCTGTTTAGAAAAACCCACCTTCAAGGATACAAAATCCTACTTAACTCTTATTAATCCTTCAGTATCTACGTAAAATTCTTCCTTTTCCATGAAGTCTTTCCTCTTTTTCCTTTTACCCTATACTAGGCAAAAAGAAAATAAATGTGTCTCTATCATTCAAACTGCTAATTTATTCTATTCTAGTGGCATAACTTTATGAAAACTCTTCTTTCAGGAATCCACATCGCCTATCCAAGGGTCACACGCACTTTCAGAACAGGGACTGTGCTTTATACTGCTCTCAACCTCTAGAAACATCTTACACAAGGCAACGCTAGCACACAGTAACTATTGGCGGTGGATGAACTGAATTCTAACAATCTTCCATGCCTTTCCAAATGGACCATTACCTCTGTTATGTCCCAATGGTGTGAAAACTGATCCAAGTCAGTGAGGTAAAGTAGCACGGGAGAAAGCTGCGTCTGGATGACATGGGGCACTCCTCAAAGGCTCTGAAGCCAAGTCAGTTCCTCTTTTGAAAACCCTAATTTGAGTATAAAGAAATCCAATTTAAAATAAATCACAAAGCAAGTAACATTCTTAAGTAATTTTTAAAAAATAGACATGTATCTTCAAGTTAAATTCTTCAAGCTAACAAGCTATTTTCTCTGAATTTCTGTACTTTATGTATTATTTTAAAAAATGAAATGCCAGCGATGTAGTAAAATTCATATAATTATGTACACAAAGATTTGACCTGAATCAAATGTGTAATACATCAAGAAACAATATTATATCCCTTAAACTGAGGGCTTTGCCACCTTTATACTTAAATAAGTGTGAAAGACATAATCATTCTAATTAATGTCAGGTTTAAAAAAGCAAATGAACAAGAAAAACAATATGCTCCTTCATACATATACCAAACTCTGTATTCTTACATAATAGCCTTTCAAGTGTCTTAAAACTACTCCATCCCCCCTAAGTCTATTTCTTCAACAATTACTGTGTACTTCCTTCTACCTATTCCATATAATAAGATTTCTGATTCTCTTACCACCTCTATTACACCTAGTCTGACCTATACAAACAACTTGCCCAAGTCCCTCCTGAAAGACAGCTCTTAGAATGATCAGAATACGAGCACAATGTGGTCTGACCCTAGCTACCTGCTTTGATGTTTTCAGATCACTGTACTTCCATGAACATGCCCTAAAGAGCCATCATCTAGTTGGGAAGCCATATCACACTCCTGGCTGATTCCTAATGAGTTTCCTAAAACCACTAAACCCTTTGACAGGTACTACTAATTAAAACATAAAGCCCTCACATCCATCTCAAACGCATACATCCAAAACTATCAAACAAACATGTACAAGTCTACTTGTTACTTGTTTCTTTTATATAATATTTATCTTGCTACATTCAGCTCCTTATCAGAACTTTTCAAGCTCTTTTTGGATTCTGACAACATATTTCAATAAGTCTCTTAATTTTAAGTCTTCAGAAAATTTCAAACACTGTCATCTTTATCATCCAGTTACAAAACAAAACTACCAAAGACAGTATGATCATTTAAAACAACAGTAATAATACTTACTAATCTAACACATCAAGACTCATTTTACTAATTTTTCTCTGACATCAATGGAAAGCAAAATATGGCTAATTAAAATGTGATGTTTTTCCTAACACACAGAACATGTTAAACATGCTTAAAATGGATATTCTGTCCCCCATCTTATTAAGCTATGCAGTGAGGTCCAAAACTTAGACCCAAACAGGTAAGACAGTAAATCTCAGGAGAATTTTCATACTAGGTTCTTTTCCTTTCCTTAACTTGGTGGATCAGGGCAGTTACCTGTAAGTGTTGAAAATAAGAAGCTGAAATAGTCCTCATTACTGATGTTTAACTGATCACTTCCATTCCATTCTTTCACTGAAGACTTCCATCCAGAAAATGATGATCTACAATAAACAATGGAGACCTAGTACTAGAAGTGACCAAATTGAAGACTCAGGAATAAAGCACAGAATATATGACTATTCTTTATGGAATACAAGTATAATTTAAGAGCTCAGTCAAAAATCCGTAGCATGTATCATCTTTACATGTAAGGGGGTTCAAGTATCGTAATATGGAAAATATAATTTCTAACATATGTTTATGTAAAGTTTCCTTGAAAAGCATAACCAGCCCACTTATATGGTACATCTGGAAAATTTTTCCACACCACTCAAAACTCAGTTTCAAGGAGCCAAGGTGAAGTTCTGCTTTTCAGTAGTAGGTTCAGCTGCTATGTATTTACTACCTCATCTTCATTAAAAAAAAAAAAAAAAAAGTCTTACCTTGTTTATATGAATGAGCTAAGTTTAAACAAGCTCCTGCTTCCTACCTAAACCAAAGCATCTTAACTAGGTAAAGAATACTTCAATTTAAAGCCACTCTGCAATAACTATGCACTCCTATACTTTGTGAGGCTTTATAACTAGTCTACGTCACAATACTGCAGCTAAAGTATTGGTAGTGGACTTAAGGGAATAGCTAAACATAAAGCAGCTTCTCATTAAATGAAGGTTATCTGGTTCCTGCTATGAGATCAGTTTCCAGTGATACCTTTAAAAACTCTCCTCAAGGTAAGACTAAGAAGGAATACAGCAAAAAAACAAAAAGCTGAGAATAATCAGATCCAAAAAGCTATCTTTTTGGATAGCTTTTTGTGACAAATTTTTTTTTGGGGACAAACTTTTATAATAGAAATCTGAATAAATGTCAAGACAAAATAAGGAGTTTCTAATTCAATGAGAAGCACTTTTTTTTTTAACCACTGAAACAACTGTATTTATTAACATTCTTAAAAGTTGGGGAGTTAAAAATAATGGCAACATTTTTCTGAATCACTTCTACTTAAAGGACTTCTCTTTGCTTAAAGGGCTATGGGAGAGAATATCACAAGCTAAGAGGTTATAAAAAGTCAGAGATGCTCAATGGAAATGAGTACAAAATGGGTGATTAGAAAAGAAGCTAATATCCTCTTATACCCAGTGAACACTGTGCTGTCCAGTGGCTAAAAAGAGTAGCAAATCCATTTAAAAATCTAGTTTGGACAAAAGACAAGCAATGTATCACTCCGTCCTTAAAACTACAATGACCACACATACTGGCCACACCAGAACAGTTCTGAGACTAGAAGGGATGCTATATCAATTATGCTTGGACAACAGAAGCAAACCAGACCTGCTCCTGGCAGGCCAGCTCACATATTCAACCTGCTTCAAAACCAGGCTGAATTTCTCAGTAATTCCTCCCTTCTTTGGTATTTTTATCTAACAGCATAGACTACGTTTCCACATGCATGTCTCATGTTCCCCAAACCAGCTGTAAATGAACTGGGGGCAGAGAAGGCAAGAAGAGTAACGGTCAGCAGAACACCACAGGTAGATGGAGAGGAAAAACTCAAAAAACCTCTAAGTGAATAGTGAAAAAGGCAGGAACAGCAATTCTAAGTACAGTTTTTAAGACAAACTAAACACCAACAACTCTAAGTTGATGGGTTTTTCACACACTGAACAAACGGAGATGGTCTGGTGGTGATCTGCTCTCCGATGAACTTCCCCTGCTGGAGACAACAGTGTCAGAACGCTAACACCCAGAGTGAACTAGACCGCAGAGCCCAATTAATATAGCAGATGAGAATCAGAAATTATTGAAGGAATATTTCAGGAAAAGGAGCCTGCCAACAGTCCTTTGCACAGACGGAGCTGAGGAGTGGGATGCCTCAGGTGAACGGTGCAGGTGGGAGACAGTGAGAAAGCTAGCTGGTTTACCGTCACCATCAAGGACGGAGGGGAAAACCAAAGACGTGAAATAACCCAGGTGATGTCTAAGGAACGGTATTCCTTAGAAGAACATCATTCCTTAAGAATAACCGAACATTATTCTTCAATTCTAAATCTAGGAAAAGTGATGCAATGATAATACCACTGGCCTGGGAAAGTTGAAAAGGCCCCATCTTGTTTTAATTTTTAAAGAGATTAGTTTGAATAGGGACAATACATCTACAGAAAGAGAAGTCTACTAAGACTCTGTGCAAATGCTAAAAGGCAAAGTTTAACTTGGTACACTTTTAACTACATGACAACTTGCTTTTGATGATTATAAACTTCTATTACCATTACTTGTAAATTAATATTTTCTCAGTACTCACCACAAACCCACAAAAAAATGTAAAAAAAGACTTGTGAAAAAATCCTTGACCAAAGTTATTGAGCACAAGCCAATCGTAATTAATGCCAAAAAAGATACTAAATACAAGTTCTAAAGAGAATTAATTTTAAGAGGTGTTCAAAAATCACATTTAAATGAATGCCAAAACAGATCCTCCACAAGTTCTGTCATGGGAAATGAGTGCCCTCTACTGGAAGTTAACAGTCATAAAACCACTTAAGTTAAATTGTATTTCTTAAAGACCTGGCATTTAGTACTGAACTAGACAAAGAGGGGTTTCATATATAGACAACATATTGCAAACAGCTCTCTTTTGCTAAAAGGAAAAAGTAATTATCAGTTATGAAGCACAATTTGGACGACAACATTCAAATATACGTCTTATCCTGGTACGAAGAGACTGGCAAACAAAGCTAAAGAAAGTCTACTAATAAAGCAAGCCACTCCTGTTTAATTGGGGCAGAGGGTCTGCACAAGAAGCCACAAAGAAGCTAGTTTTTAAATTTTTCAGCTACAGCCCAGATTCAACTCCTGCCTAAAACTGTATCAGACCCTGGCCTTGAGCCACAATCAGTAACAAATGGCTGAATATGAAAGTACTATGCCTGATACAAACATTACATTTTAAAGGATACTTTGAACACTAGCAACATGAAACATTATTAGTTTTAAGACCTTTGAGAGTAAAACACCACAGTCACATTCTGGAAAGTAGCTCCTTGAAAAATTAAACAGAAAATTAACATATGATTCAGCAATTCTACTTCTGGGTATACAGCCAAAAGAATTAAAAGGATTCAAACAGGTGTCTGCACACCAATGTTTATAGCTGCATTATTTGTAACAGCCAAAAGGCAGAACAACCGAGTATCCATTAACAGATGAATATATCAAAATCATGAAGACAAAATAGTGGTAAACAAGGGCTGGGAGAAGGGGAAATAATCAGTACAGAGTTTCAGTCTGCAACGATGACAGTGCTGGAGATGAATAGTGGTAGCAGTCGCACAACAGTGTGAATGTACTTAATGCCCCAAACAATTCTCACTGTATACCTAAAACTGGTTAAAATGGGAAGTTTTAGGTTATGTATATTTTGCCACACACACACACACCCACCCACCCACCCACAGATATTTTAATGATTCTCTGTCTGAGTCCGCAAGCTTTTATTTCACCACCTACATTGAACTGAGCTCCCTTCCAAAAAGAAAGACCTGTATTAAAATTTCATAACACCAGAAGTTTTAAAACACAGCACTCTCATCCGCCACTGAATCCTTACTATGGCTACACACTTCTGATAATCTTAACCCTTGTTTCAATGCACCTACACAAATCACTGTATGTTTCTACCTGATGGTTCAGCGGTAAAGAATCCACCTGTGGTGTAGCAAACAAGATTCAATCCCTGGGTCAGGAGGATCCCCTGGAAAAAGAAACAGCAACCCACTCCAGTATCCTTGCCTGGAAAATCCCATGGGCAGAGGCGCCTGGTGGACTCCAGCCCATGGACTTAGTGACTGCAACCATGACAATGCAAACCGCTAAGCAAACCACCTGGAACAGTCTTGCCCCAGTGACCTTTCTCTTACCCAGTATCATCAACAGTTTTAACTGCTGTTTTAAGAGCAAATGAAGGGAGGGGCGGCATTTTAAAAAGTCGGTTCATAAACTGCCAGTGACAGGGGAAGGGTGAGGGAGAAGATTATACACTTGAAATACAGCTCACTTTAGCATGCTACCTCATGTGCAGTATCCCGATAAGCATGGCAGCCAAATTTGCACTGAGTCTTCCCATAATACAGCAGCAGCTTAACCGAGAAAGCAAGTCAGCAGGCAGACTGGGTAGAAAATACACAAGCTGGACCAAAAGCTGCTGAGACTCTGCTGACAGAACCACCACTGTGCCTTCTTGTGGATCTAGTGAGGCAGGAAGACAAGTTAAATTTTAAAAGATATACAAACAAGAATTAATAAAGCAGACTGACCATTTTCACTGTGCTATGTTGAATTCTAACATATCAACTACATGAAAAAAATATATATATGTATGGCTTAAGGTACTGCCTAGAGTAAGACTAAATACAATCATTATTTAAAGATAACATTTAACACTCGATTTCATAATATTCAAATGTGTTATTTGAAATAATAACTGATGGAGTTAAAGGTATTAGAAACAAAGCAAAACAGTAAAAAAAAAAAAAAAACAAAAAAAAAAAAACAAGCACTTTTGCCAAACAGGGACAATTATAATATCAACCTAATCCGGCCCCATCACTTCATGGCTAATAGATGGGGAAACAGTGGAAACAGTGGCTGACTTTATTTTTCTGGGCTCCAAAGTCACTGCAGATGGTGACTGCAGCCATGAAATTAAAAGATGCTTACTCCTTGGAAGGAAAGTTAGGACCAACTCAGATAGCATATTAAAAAGCAGAGACATTACTTTGTCAACAAAGGTCTGTCTAGTCAAGGCTATGGTTTTTCCAGTGGTCATGTATGGATGTGAGAGTTAGACTGTGAAGAAAGCTGAATGCAGAACAATTGATGCTTTTGAACTGTGGTGTTGGAGAAGACTCTTAAGAGTCCCTTGGACTGCAGGGAGATCCAACCTGTCCACCCTAAAGGAGATCAGTCCTGGGTGTTCATTGGAAGGACTGATGCTGAAGCTGAAACTCCAATACTTTGGCCACCTGATGCAAAGAGTTGACTCGTTGGAAAAGATCCCGATGCTGGGAAAGATTGAAGGCAGGAGCAGAAGGGGACAACAGAGGATGAGATGCTTGGATGGCATCACCGACTTCATGGACATGGGTTTAGTTGGGCTCCAGGAGTTGGTGATGGACAGGGAGGTCTGGCATGCTGCAGTTCATGTGGTTGCAAAGAGTTGGACACGACTGAGCAACTAAACTGAACTGAATTTAAAACCAAAGACTTATCTGAGTATACACACACACTCCTATATATAAGCAATACTGAAAAATACAGATTTTTAAATACCACACACAAAAGGTAGACACAAACCAACGTTTGTCATTTAATAAATGGGTAAATATAAAGTGGTGTATATTCAACAGTGGAATGTTACTCAGCATTAAAAAGAAATACAGTAGTCGTATATGCTCGTAAATCCTAAGAACAGTATGCCAAGTGACGGAAGCCATACTGAGAAGATCCACATCACACAATGTCATCTGTGAGAAATGATGAAAACAGGCAAATACAGAGAGACAGAAATGGTGAGCAGTGGTTGTCAGGAGCTGAGGTAGGAAGAAATGAGGAAATAGGGATGGACTACTAATGGTAGAGTTTCTTTTTGAGGTGATAAAAATATTCCGGAATAAGATAATAGTGACTATCGCACAATCTTGGGAATATGATAAAAATTAATGAATTGCACAGTGTAAAATGGCCAATTTTATGGTATATAAACTGTGTCCTAATAATAAATACTAATTATACATATGCATATATGTATATTTTTATTGATATTTTTGCTAAAAGAATGAAAAGGTTTCAGGGGTGAGTGAAACGTTAATATATGAAAGCCGTACAAGATCTCAATAACGATTAAATAAGTAAAATTTGCCATCAAAGTTTCAAAAGAATTCTATAAAAATACCTGATCAGTTTTGAATTTGTGAATTTCGTGGCTTAAAAGATAATTTAAGATCTGAAGACACATCTACAACCTTTAGTTTTCTTAAACTATTGTATTAAGTAATACTATTGAAAATGAATTTACTGTTTGATATTTTATTCATTTTACCATGGTACAATTAATGTATAATTTGAAGGAAAAGTAAAACCTAAAGATCTCCCCTTTGAAACATTGTTCTTAAGTCGGGGTAGACCGATTATTACATACACAGGTAAACAACACTCTTACCATAGATTCGGAGAGCAGTAACTTGTAAACTTTTGAGTAGCTCTTTATTTGCTCGGGCTGCAGCAGTATGGATAATGTCAACAAACTGTGTTGAAAGCTCAGGATTTCGGGAGCCGAGATGTGCAAGCTGCAGTGGTAAACCAGCCAACCAACGTGATAACACTTTACTACGGTATCTAAGGCCATCAAAGAAAAGGGAAATACACCACATTTATTTAAACATTTGAGAGCCTATAAGATGACTGGCATACTATATTCATCTATAGTATTCTCTAAGGTTTTACCCACTGTATTTTAAAAGTTTATGTAGTTTGGGGCACTATGTACATTGTAATTTTATCTTAAAGGACACAGGCTCTACTTAGCTTGTGAACTATTTACACTAATTTGTAATGACCGTTTTACTATATTAAGTCATTTATGCATTCAGTATAGGGTGCCCCCACATTAAGTGGCTTCAAACTTGGGTTATTTCCATTCTTGCACATACTTGCTCACTCTCTAATGTCTCATCTTGGACACGGCAATCACTTTTGCTGTCCCCCAAGAGTTCAGTGATTTACACACAACCTTTGGAGTCTACCAGACTTGAACTTAAGTCTCAGTCTGGCTGCCCTTTAACAGCATGACACTCACCAACTTATTTAACCTAAGCTTCCTTCTATAAGGCAGAAACCAACAGTACCTACATAAAAGTATGAGAATTACTGAAAAATTAAGAAAAGCACCTGACTCACAGTAAAGACTTGAATATGTTCTAACAACTACCTATGTATGCTGAGGTACCACAAATCCCGTTATCTTTCACCCAAACATCTCTTCCAGACTATCCCAAGTAAACCTCAAACTCACCACATCTAAGACTGATTCCTGAGTTCTACTCTTCGTGTTGTCTGCATCACCAGACAGCACCAAACCAAGCTGGACACTTTTGCTCTTTAAGATACCGCCATTTAAAAATTTATTGAAACATTTTTGACACCCAGTATTATGTTAGTTTCAGGTATGTATCACATAATAGTCTGACATCTGTACACATTGCAAATGGTCACCATACGTCTAGTAACCACCTGTCCTAATAAAAGTTACTGGTCATATTCTTTATGCTGTATATTATATCCCCATGACTTATTTACTTCATAACTCAGTTTGCACCTTTTAATCTCTTTCACCTATTGTACACCTCTCCTCTTCTACTGCCCTCATTCTTATACCATGTGTCCCAATATGTCACTAAGGGCCAGAGGTTAAACCTCCATAATTTTTATGGGAAGCAAAACAAAATTCTGAGGCTGCTACAGGTGGTTCCAATAATTGTCCTTTAGCTGTTAAGCAGACAAGTGGAAATATATGCTCAAAGAGACTTTTACCTTCTCAGTTATGTGTATAAAGGTTACTGAAACTATTATGTATGCCTTTTTATTTAAAAAAAAAATAATAAAACCAAAAAGGATAAAAAGAAGATTTTCTCCAAAAATTTAATCACCCTATCATCTTATTCATACAGATTACAAAGTAACCTGGTAAGAAAAAGAAAAGCAAAATAACAAAGGAACTGTACCGGATTCTGTAAGATCTCAGTTCTTCTTTTTGATAGCTTTTACTGAAAAACTTCAGTAACAAAGTCGGAACTGGAAGGAGAAGGCCTCTCTGCTGATACAATGTATAAACTGCCTTTATGAGAGACTCTGTAGCCTCTAAGAAACAAGAGAAAACAGCTGCATGTGAGTCAAAATGTTTCTTCACCAGCACCATAATTCTTCTAAAAAGCACAGAAGCACCTTGTTCCTATGAGGAAGCAGATTTTAGCCACAAACTGATGACTACCATCAAAATCCTACATCAATGGCCTAATAAAAAAGTCAAACCAATCGGAGATTACAGTACAAATTTTCCTAAGAGACAACAAACCTAGGAAAGGACAACAAATACCACAATACTAGAAAGGTGGATAAGCCAGGAACCAAACAGCAAAGTTCTGCTTGAATGAAAAGAATTAGTAAGTCACACTAAAAACTGACTTAATGCAACATAACTTCAAGTTACAAGAAAGGTAAAGAGATAAGGATCCACCAATTTCTAGTCAAACTAGATCAGAAAAGTATTTCTTTATCCTTAGGCTCAATGTCATTTCCTATTAATAAAACTTACCTTCTTTCACTCCAACTATGTAATCTAGTAGAAAACCTACCCATCAGCTTCAGAGTGGACCTACCCACCGAAAAGGGGGTGTTCTCAGCCATCAGGGTTCAAGCAGACATTCCTTCATGATTATGCTGGCTACCTTTTATGGCTCGAACGTAAATGACTATGAAATGTTTGACAGGTATGAACTCAAAATTAGATGCTCAACATTAACAGTATGCGTAAGAGCCCCTCTCTTAAGTAAGGACAGAGCATTGACACCCACCTCTGTCTGACTGCATCTGCATTAACCTCCAGGAGACACCAAGCAATCTGTTCAGCTGCTTACTGTTTAGCCTAGACCCATCTTCAAGGGTTTCTGTTACAAATTTCCTTATCCTTTCTATCCAACTGGAATCCTTCTGCAAAGTTGAGGCATTTGCCAGGGAGACCATGATATCAGACAGTGTTAAATTCAGTAAAAGGTGATCTACATTATTCGAGAGAATTGTGCAATGCTTGATGCTAAAAACAAAGACACACATAACTGTTAAGTGTTGTATCTACCATGCCTGTTTCACTTAAACACTTAACTATTCCTCCCAGAATGAACTGTCAAGAAGGTAAGTATATTAAAGCGACTGTAAGCAAACCATTCATTACAGAATCAGAGTTGTTAAGGCATAAATTAAGAATGCATACTGCTCAGTTCATTACCCAAGTTGCTATTCACACAAGAACTACAGGCCCTTGAAACATGGTGTGGTAATCCTAGATGTACTACAGGGATAAGAACACTTGAAAACTTCAACACACTTGAACATTTTCGTTAAGCAGATATTTATATTAGGATGAAACTCACGACAGACCTTGATTCTGCTTCTAACTAATTTTGACTTGACAGAATCACTAATTTCTCCTGGCCACAATTTCCTTATATGTGAAACAGGAGACTGGTCTAGATAAGCCCAATTCTGAAACAATTTAATTTTATGACTCACATATTACAATCACTTTTTCTAACAGATTATCTTAAGAAAAACAAAATTTGCAACTTAGGATAAAAACCACTAGATATATAAACACTATATAAACACAGTGTAGATTTCAGGCTACACTGCATTCAACAGCAGAGCCTATTTATTCTCATGTTCAGAAACATGTAAAGTTGATTAAACTAAAAAAATACCTGAAACTAATTTATTTTAAAAGAAAGTTAACCCTGGATTAGGCATGACAAAGGACACAGTCGTAAGGAACCACAAATACAAGGGGAGGGAAATTTTTAATATTTGGTGTTATTAGGGTATCAAATGTAGGGTTAGGAATGACAAATGGGACCAGATCACAAAGAGTTGAAAACTAAGGACACTAAAATCAATTCTGCAAGCACAGGAGTAACATAGTTGAAAAGTTCTTTCATTTCTGCTGATGAAAAAGAAAATATCAGTTACAAGACTCTAAACAAAGAAGTAGTTGTATGTCTACTTGAGCAATACAGGCAAGACGTGACAAGCTCAAGAAACAATGCTGGTACAGACTAGGAGAAAGGGGGATGTATAGCAAGAATAAAAATTAGCTGGATTTGAAGTCTGCTTAAATGCATACATGTATGTGAGCTTTTAGCTGAGCTGGTAAAGAATCCGCCTGCAATGCTGGAGACCCCAGTTCGATTCCTGGGCTGGAAAGATCCTCTGGAGAAGGGGTAGGCCACCCACTTCAGTATTCTTGGGTTTCCCTGGTGCCTCAGTTGGTAAAGAATATGGCCGCATTGTGAGAGCCCTGGGTTCCATCCCTGGGTTGGGAAGATCCCCTGGAGAAGGGCATGGCAACTCACTCCAGTATTCTTGCCTGGAGAATCCCTATAGACAGAGGAGCCTGGTGGCCTACAGTCATGGTGTCGCAGAGAGTCGGGACCTGGCTGAGTGAGTGAGTAAGCACAGCACAGCCCAGCAAAAAACTGGGAATTCTATCACGGAGAGAGAATGAATGAAAACTGGGACAGATGAGTAGCAATCTATACTACAAACCCAAAACTACTGGTAGGTTCTTTGCCCAACTGTTCAGTGCCCAAAACCAAGGCACATTTTATACTAACCAGACCATACAAAAACTCAACTGCATCATTTATTCACCACAGGTAGAGCTTTTGAAGATCTACTTACCTATTACTGTCTGGAAGGTGTCAACAGACATTCAAAAGTTGGGAGAATTCATCCCGCTCCTCCAAGAATTTACACAAAATTTTAAAGTCTAAATACACTGACCACCAATTCTATGAGGGAGACAGGAAACTGGGGAAACTCATTTTCAGCAATGATAGAGGAGGACATTAGAACTGATTCCCGTCCTGAAAATAACTTTAAAAGCTGGATGAAATAGTTTTTAACAACTCAAAAGCATTCAAGAGGTAACAAGGTGATGAACAATTGCTGGGTCCCCAAAATAAAGCAAGATCACAGTACTCAGGTTCCAAGGGCTGTGGAACCAAATACCCAATTCCAACGAAAAGGCTGGAAAACGGAACTAACCTTTCAGAGGCCTCACAGGGAAAAGTCAAACTCCAGAGCCAGACAAACATGGGGACTCTGGTATATTATCCCTACTTCAAGCTGAACCTGTAAGGGCTCCCTGCCAGAGTAACGGTGAACTGGAAGTAAAAAGAGCTCTTACATAAAACAATCCCAGTTATACATCATCTCAGTAGTTAACGCAACAATTTTTCCCAACTAGATCTATAGATTCAACACAATTCCAATCAAAACCCCAGCCAGTTACTTTATAGTTATCAACAAAATGATTTCTGAAGTTTACACACAAAGGCAAACACTAGACTACCCAACACAAGTCCAAAGCGGAACAATGTTGGAGGACTCAGACCACTCGATTTCAAGGCTTACTGTACTACAGTAATCAAGACAGCACAGAACTGGTGAACGAACAGACAAACATAGGTGAGTGGAAGAGCCCCAAGACAGGCCTACAAGTACAGTCAACTGATGATTTCAGACAAAGGAGCCGAAGCAATCCAAAAGAGAAACAAGAGTCTTTTTCTGCAAACAGTGCTGGAATAACTGGACAGAAACTCTAGAACTGAAAAATAAAAATAAAACAAATTCAACAAATGTATGTTTGAATGAGACAAAGAGAAACAAAAAATTCAGTAAGTGGGTCTTATATACAATCAATTAGTCTTTAAAGGGAAGGAGAAAAATGGCATTAATATTTTAAAGATGAGAATTTTTCAGATGTGTTTAGACACTTCACTCAAGATCTCAGATTTAAGAAGCTCACTGAATTCCAAGGAAAATCAATAAAAAAGAAAACCACACCTGGATACATCATTGTCAAACAGCAGAAAATAAAAGACAAGGAGCAAAGTCTTATGGGGGAGGTGGGGGGGGTGGGGAGGGAAGTAACTTTTATAAAGTAGCAACAGTTCAGACTCATAGCTGACTTCCTAACAGCAGTGGGAACCAACAGAGCGAAGCGTTGCAGTCAGTACGGTCAGTACGCTCAAACAAGAAAACTGCCAAGCTCAAGCACTGTGCTCTGTTAAAACAGTCCTCGGAAATAAAGGAGAATACATATATTCTCCTTCATTTTATATTATATATATATATATATATATATATATATATATGTATGTATTTGTGTGTGTGTGTGTAAATCCTCTAGCAGCTTCTAAATAAGCCTAATGAAGAGAGATGAAAAAAATGAAGAGCAAAAAAATAGAATATACAGATAAAACTCAGATGGTGGATACAAGTTCTCCAAAAATATTAATTTTTGCTTGAAAGTTCAAATTTTATCTCTAGCACAGACACTATTTTCCTGAAACTGATAGGCTTATTTTTTTCATTTCTGAGAAAATATCTACAAATACCCAAGTCTGAATAAGCATAGTTAGTCATTTAAATTAAAATCATGTCCATTGCAGAAAATACAAACAGAATGACAAGTGCATTTCCTCGAGACAACCATCATTCTTTGGCATGCAGCCAAAATACTTCAGGCACACTTTCCATTTCACCACACAGAATATTAAAATTACGTGTTTTCAAGGATTGTGACTTAATAAGATTAGTAATTTTTTACTTAATTAAGAACAATTTTAAGTGAAACTGGCATGTTCTTTTAAACTGTGAATGCATAGTGGTGAAGAATACTGTTAACCCTCCATACCGTTCTGCCTCCACATATTCAACCAACTGCAGATGGTGTATCATGTGTATGGATTGTGGCTTTCTGAATCCATAGATGCAGAATGTGTATTTGGAGGGCAACTTGCTTCTGGATCAGTGAAAATACCACGTATGACACTATGTCTTTACACAAAACTCAGACTGTACAACAAGAAGAGTGACCCCTCACATAAACCAAGGACTCCAGTGTAAATGATGTATCACTGAGGTTTGTATTTTACAACAGATACACAACTCTGGTGTGGGACGCTGACGTGAGGGAGGCTGTGCATCCATGGGGGTAGGAGTAGTGTATGAGGACTCCGTACTTTCTGTTCAATTTTAATACGAATCTAAAATTGCTCTAAAAAATGAACTCCATTTAAAAAAAAAAAAAAAAAGGAATGAAATGCTAGTAGTGCCACAACATGAATAAACCTTAAAGATATCATGCTAAGTGAAGTTAAGCCAGACATAAAACAGTGTTTTCAGTTTCTACTGATACATGGTACCAGAACAGTCCAATTAATAAAGGGGAAAAATGCAATAGCGGTTCCCAGTACCTGGAGGGAGAAGAGCATAGGAAGCTGTTATTTAATGTGTACCGAGTTTCAGACTGGTAACATGAAAAATGTGAAATGTACTTAATGCCACCAATCAGTACACTTTAAAAATAGTTAAAATGCTAATTTTTATGCTATGGACATCTTACCACAATGAAAATAATATCTTTTGTAACTCCACAGTTCAACCCAAGATTAAAAAAAATCTAGACATCAGGTCAAAATTGAAGACCACCAGCTTAGGCCACATTGGCTCCTCTAACTTGAATCTGTGAATTTAATAGATAGCCTCCAAAGGCTATCTGAGAAATATTCAACACGCTTCCTTATGGAAGTTCAAGAGCAGCCTGCGGACCCTCAAAACAAATCACTAGGGAAATTTATGGTAATACTGTCAATCCACTTTTGTTAAAAATGCCACAATTTCACCACCTCAGTGTCTTCATCGTTAACTCCTTTTTCACCTTCTATATCTTAGCACAAATCACTACCTAGGCAGGCAGCCCTCCCTAGGACCTATGCCCCCCATGAAAGAGCAGGACCAGCTCCCTACTATACTGATATACTTTTATTACCCTACATTCTTTTTCCTAAGTGCCTTCAACATATTAAGTGCCCAATAAAGTGAATAATGACAGTACACCCATATGCTCTTGAGTAGTTTACTTACATTTAATGGTCTACCAAATTCCAAACATCCTTTTATTTAATCTCATTTTGATGAAAATTACACCTGAAACCTCTTCCTTGACAACATAAATATCACATGTAATTATATTCACGCATTGAAGGATATTCTCAACCTTATCCATGGACCTGATTAAAAACTTCTGTGTTAATAAGAAAACTGTATCTGGAGCAAGTAACAACTTACTTGCTCAAGAAAGTATTTCCATATTTGATTCTCTGTCACCTCCAACTCCAGAAACTCTAAATTAATGGTCCTAAAACATGGTTTTGATCCAACCAATAATAGTCTTCAATGCCTAAAGGATCAAGGATGAAAGAGAAATGAGAGTCAGAGACAAAAAATGACTTTCAGCATTAAAGTTAGTCATCAGTAGAAACCAATTTGATCCAGGTCTGTCCCATGTCCTCCATTATGCAATTTTATAGCTTTCTCATACCCTATAATATCTCCTTCCATTACTGCAATCATCCCTCACTTCACTTCTGCCTGCTAAAATCACATTCACATTAAAACACTACTCTCCAACACTGCCTTGTCTGTTTATCCTAACAAGGATCTGTCTTCTCCTATTAATTCCTATAGCATTTCTTGACTATAAAGTTCTAATGACACTTAAATATGCCTTGTGTGAAAGATGTAGATTCATTTTTCTTCCTGCAAGTTATTGAGCTTTTGTTTCTCAGCCTTAAAACTACCCTTCCACGCTCTTACTTTGTGATCCTGGGGGTGAGTCACATTTTCTCCTTTACAGTTTGCTTCTTGTTAGGCTCTGCCAATAAAGTGCTTGTTTTTGTTTAGTCACTAAGCTGTGTCAGACTCTTCAGCAACCCCGTGGACTACAGCCCGCCAGGCTCCTCTTTCCATGGGATATTCTAGGCAAGAATACTGGAATGGGTAGTCATTTCCTTCTCCAGCAGATCTTACCAACCCAGGGATTGAAATCTGTCCCTGCACTGGCAGGAGGGCTCTCCACCACTGAGCCACCTGGAAGTCAAGGGGTACTTGAGACCAGAAAGCTGGAGGAGGAAAATGCGGCACTTTCTGTTTGCTTCCTAGTCCTATTTTTTGCTTCCTGTTGCCACCAGTGCAACCCAACCACTCTTCAGGCCAGCAGCAGTTCATTCTAGCAGCCAGAGTTGGTTCCAGTCTGTATCTTCCTGACACAGAACCAGTATCACCGTGCCCCTAGAACACCAGCGCCAGCCAGCAGAACCCTCTTCGCTGAGCCCTGTACCCTTACCCCACTGGGCCCCTCTCCTGATCCCAAAGACATTAGTCCCAGCTGAGTGCAAACGCCTTCCTCGAGGCCTGAGTTTGGGCTGCAGCCTTTCTTTCCAGCCACTTGCCCTCTTCTCTTTGCTCTCCGGTCAGGAGGCAGTGGTGGCTTCCGACAAGACCTTGCTGTTCCCTTTTGTCTTTCCACTATTAAGTGGAAATGCCTAGTTAACAACCGGTTGTATTAAATTCTCTGTGAAAATCACTGGTATGATTTCCATCTCATGACTAGAGTCTGACACACATTTTTATCAATTTTAAGATTTGGTATTGATTTTTGCAATTTATGAATCACTTAAGAGATCAAAGAATATACCTTAGGGCATCTAATTATCTGTCATAATACTTTACTTACAGTGAGAGACCAAAAAACTTCAGTGAATGAAGTTTCTCTGCCTACAACATACTTATCACTTCTGAGCATATCCTCTGAACTCTGCCCAAAGAGCCTCACTGATTCTCCAAGTAGTTTCTTCCTTTTGATAAGTTTAAGAACCTTCTGACAAAGACTTTAAAATCTGTTCAAGCGTTTGCTCATTTGGGGAATTGCACCTTGAGTATCTGTATCTGCTTGTCAAGTTTTATTTGGTAATTTGTTTTTACGTTTATCTGCTCTTACTTCAGGTAAACATTTCAAAGAACTTCCAGGCTTACACTTTTCCAGTGAAACTTCATCCATAATTTGTTCTTTTCACTTATTTTAAAAAAGAGAACTGCTTTTCTTCAATTATCCCTCTTCCATCAGGATACTGATAACAGTTACATTACGCTTCCTTGTGTATATAAATGAGAGCAGAAACTAGTGATGTTATGCTCTCAAAGATTCAGTAATTACACAGTGCCTCTCACAAACAAACTATCCACTCTAAGCAAATTTTTATTAAATTCTTATCTATACAATTTGATAACTGACACTCTTTTAGCACAAAACATTCACTTCACAGATTAAAAATAAAAATAAAATCTAAGTAAAATTGGAAGTCCAGGGCTTAAAGTGACTTGTTTAAGATCAGATACTACAGCTTTTATCTTTACTTCACAGTCTAGATAACAACTACTTGCAGTGTACAAAGTTCAGTGTGAGACTGTTTTCTGAAAATGTCAGGTTAAACAGTGGATGAGAATGGCAATATCTTTTATTTGTCCCTTTCCTTTTTTTGCTTGGTTATTTCTTTTAAGGCATATGGAAAATTACTCCTAAAATGGTGTTTGAAATCAGTAAGGTAATTCTTTCAAAGCCATGACTCCTAGTAAAATAAGCACAGATTAGAAAATCTGTAAGAAACAATAACTTAAAATAGCAAATAAGACTTTAAGCAGAAACTTAACAACTTGTCAATATTCACTTACAAATTTACCCTTATAACACACCTTTTGCTAATGATATAATATGTAAATAAATCTTAAAATCTGAATAAACTGTTAGGCCATCCAACTTTCACCCACAGTTCTTTTTGGTGCTTTCATTTTTACACGCATTTCATCTACTTAAAATGAGAAAAAAAGGGAGAAAGTAAAATTTAATAAAATTCTGATTTTGAACTACTAATGCAATATTTATAAAGTATACAAGAAAATCTTCTACTTAGTGTTCCATTTAAGAGTAACTATATTCTCTAGAAATTCTATTGCTCATTAAAGACATTTAATACCTTCACAAATCAATGTGTTTGTCTAAATTCTTCAGCAGTATTCTTCAATGTATCATGTTCTCCTACCTGAAACACTGATTCCCTACTATCCAGAGGACCAATCATTCCAGTCTGCCAGTGGCTGAGGGGTTGCTTGGGATATGGGACATGAGACACTACAATAGCTAGCTCCAGCTCTAGCAAACCTGGAGGCCAAACTCAGACCATAAATCAACAGCTAGCTATTGCAGCATATCTCCTTAGTTACCTTCACTGGGTTTTCCTCTTTTTCTTAACCTAAAAATGTGTCCTTGACAACCTCTGGACTTCTACTAGGTATCTTAAACTTAACATGAATAAACTGAACTCTCCTATGGGCAGTCACATCATCATCTGGACCACAGTACAGGCATCACCCCTGCTCCTCTTTCCTTAACTACATACACCAGCATTCCTGCTGGTTTCACCAGAATCTGGCTGCTTCTCATCACTTCAACCACCACCTGCCGTTCGACTCCAAGCCACCATCACCTCTCACTTAAGACTGCTGTCTCAGGCTCCCAAAGGCCCTCATGCTTTTCCTCTTGCCCCCCTAAACTTAACTCTCTACACGGCAGCCAGGGTGATCTTTTAAAACACAAATCCTACTTCACAATATTACAGGGAAGGATAAAGGAGATAATATATATAAAGGAAGGACAGGTCATCCATGGGATCAATGATCTCAGTTGGGCCCATTTTGCTAGAGTTGGAGAATGAGGGCATGGGGGTTTTTAACTGTTTTATTTGTAAATCTGGCATATTAAAGTTAAATAAACATAATTTAGATCATGCCACTCCTCTGCTCAAAACCCTCCAATGTCTTTTCACCACACTCAGGTTAAAATTCTAAGTCTTTACCACAGACCACAAGGTACCACATGATGTGGCTACTGTCCGTCATGTCCCCCCTCATCACCCACCATTCTCCCAGGACCTCACTTGCACATGCCTTGCTGCCATTCCTCAAGTATATCCAATCTGTTCTCACTTCAGGGTTTTGCACTTGCTGTTCCCTGTGCCTAGAAGGGTCTTCCTACAGGTCTTCACAAGACTTGCTCCTTCTCTTCATTCACTGACATGCAAATATTAAGAAGGCATTTCCTGACCACCTAGTTAACAGGTACCTCCCCGCACACTGTTTCATTACATCTTCTCTCTTACCCACTTTCATCTTTCTTCCTAATGATGACATGATGGACATCAGCTATTTGTTTGCCATCTCTCAACCCCACCAGGAGCTAAGTGTTTGCCTTGTCAGTCATGTTTATCTCTGTATTCCCAGAGTCTAGACAGAACCTAACTCACTGCAAAGCAGCACTATTCAAAAGACCTTTCTGCAGTGACAGAGCCATTTTGTTCTTGTATTTGTGCTGTCCAATACAGTAGCCACTGCCACCTGAAGCTACTAAGCATCTAAAATGTGACTACTGTTTACTGAGGAACTGAATTTTAATTAAACAGCCAAATGTATAGGTGCTCAATTAACCTTTGCATCTAACTCTTTCTCACAAATTCTGATCTTCATGGTAAAAACAAAACAATAAGGAAACATTTACACTGAACGCAGCAAGCATTAAAATACAAAGCTAGGACACAACAAAATCTCTATAGTGTATAAAATTATACTACTGACCTAAAGTTAATAATACAGGACTCCAAAAACTGAAGTTAATTAAAAAGTTAACATTACATTGTATTTTAAAACACTGTGTGTTTTAAAAATATTAAATACAGTATACTTTAAATTAAGGATCCTAAGGATACAAAGAGTGTATTACAAATAAACCACCTCAATCAGGATCTGAGTACTCAACCACTGAAAATAAGATTTAATATTAACTTGAGATTTCTTTCCAAAGATGAAAGATTTCAAATTCCTAAAAAGCTTTAAAATAAAAAATACTTGGGCAAAAATGAAACTTCTCAATTATGCAGCAAATACAAACACACTATATGCGTTTAACAAAACTTAAAAAGTAAGCAGTCAGTTACCCTAAGGTTGCACCCTAATACAGATGCCAATTTATCAACAGAAAACCTACACATTTTGAGAGAAAAGAGCTACAATTCAGCCTGTGGTGCATAATTAGAATTTAAGACCAAGAAATGCCATTTCATTCCTCCTAAAGTTTGAACTTTGACCACTCAATACTTTAAGTACTAAGCTATAACTAAGGTGAATGAGAAAGTGGAACTGACAGCAGGAATGGTAATGAAAAATAAACTAACAGACATTTTAATGTAATCTGGTGTAACATACATATTTATACTTTGTCTGCAAAGTAATAGATTTACCTTATTCAGTTATTATAGTTCAAATCTGCCGTGGTAAATTAGAGAACTCTGCCAATGGATGCTTTTAAATACTATTTCAGTTTGAATTTGCACCATACCTGCAACTGCAGCTTACCTACAGTAAAGGTTAACTTTAAGAAATATTTTCCGATTTATATCCTTTATCAAGAAAATAGAGAGAGACTGAGTAACTCTCTTGGTAAATGTCACATTGCACTTGAAAAGATGTGGGTTATTTTCAAATATCTTTTTATGTTGGTTTCTAACGTAATTCCACTGTGATAAGAGAACAGACCCTGTGTGATTTCAATACCTTTAAGACCATGAAATTTTTGCACGTTGTTTTATGTCCTTGGATAAGTTCCAGAGTCTCCCAATTTACAGTCTATGGGAACTTGAATAGAATTTGTGTCCTACTGTTGTGTAAAAATTGTATAAATCTTAATTATATTGAATTGGTTCATAGTGTTTTTCAGGTCTAGTATATCATTCTATTTCTCTACATATTCATTCTATTAATTTTGAGAGTTTGATACTAAAACTCCAACTAAAAATCTTAATTTATCTCCTTAAAAAATAATTGTAATATACAGTGTATTTTCCAAGTCTCCTGTAAATGTGTTATCATACTTTCAGAATTTAAAAAATTGAAATTAAAAAACTACTATGTATGAAGTAAATAAACCCCAAGGATGTATTGTACAGCACAGAAAAAATAGTCATTATTTCATAATAAAATGGAGTATAATCTGTAAAAATACTGATTCACTGTATTGTATAACTGAAACAAATGTAACATTATAAATCGGCTATGTGCTCATGCATACTCAGTCTCTTCCATCGCGTCTGACTCTTTGCCACCCTATGGACTACAGAACACCAGCTCTTCTTTCCATGGGACTCTCCAGGCAAGAATACTGGAGTGGGTTGCCCTGCCCTCCTCCAGGGGATCTTCCCGACCCAGGGATTGAACCCAAGCCTCCCGTGTCTCCTGCATTGTAGGCGGATTCTTTACTGCTGAACCACCAGGGGAGTAAATCAACTATATTTCAATATAAATACCCTCCTCAAAAGAGAGACTGAGTAGGAAGATAAAGATCAGAGAATCTTAAGTGATACATCAGCCAAGAACCCTGATTTAAACAAAGAAGCTCAATTATATATTATGGCAATCAAGGAAATATGAACACTAGATCTTTGATAATATTAAGGAATCGTGGATAATGATAAAGGAATTTAAATTATTTTTTTAAAAGACTCACTGCCTTTTAAGAAAACATGCTGAAACATTTATGGATGAAATGATGGTATAAGATGATTTGCTTTGCTTTGCTTTAGGATTTGCTTCAACCATCTGTATGAAGGGTTGGGGGTTGAGGTGGGTCGAGCAGAAATAGAAAAAGCTTGTCCTTGAGCTGAAAACTTGGAGCTGGAGGATAAGAGAATATGGAGATTTGTGTTCTATTTTTTGTGTGTGAAATTTTCTACACTATAATCTTTAAAAAAAGAAAAAAAGAAAAAACTAGTAGAGCCATTTTTTTTTTTAAATGCAAGTAGGTCATAAGAGAGTAAGAAGATTTCCAATAATGAATTAACAACCTGCAAATAGCTATATATTATGGTTATCCTACTGGAAATTTTAATATAAATAAATTCACTTATTTGGGAAAGTTTCTTTCAGGTTATATGTTGTATTTGGAAAATATAACAGCCATACCCAGGGGCAAGTGACAAGACTCATCTGCACACCTGGGTCTTCACTGCCAGTGCCTGTGACACTTGACTATTTTACCATTTCCACCTTACCATTCTCCGAATATAAGGCAAATCTTGCCTGAATCACTGTCACTGACCCGAGAGGGTCCTAGCCCAGAGTCTTAAAGAAGGTCTTCCTCCAGAAATTAGACACGGTCCTTGTGTAGTTCTGTCCTCTAGAATCTTTCTCCCAAGTAACATAAGAACAAGAGGAGAAAGGCAGAGATGATCTGGATTTCTTGAGCCATCTGGGTGGATCAAGTTTTTTATTTCTTTCCTCTGCACAAAGTCCCTCACCTGTGACAAGCTTCAGCATTAGGTCCTGGTGACACAGTCCCCTGCGGGGGGAGATAGAGAAGTAAGGAGACAGGTAGTAGTAAGTAGCTTCTTAATCTGACTAAGATCAATTTAATTTGAAAGAGGAAGTAGCTTTACAGCAATCCTTTTTCTCATCATTGCCAGATTACCTCATTGCTTTAAAAGAAAATGAATTCCTCCATCTCAAGTGTTTGGCAAACAATAGTCAGCAGATTTGTGTAAAAAAAAAAGTATACATAGTCAATTAGGGGTCGATTACAAATTTCTATTTGGGGAGTCTCCAAATTGGGAACCTGAGAGTAGAGTAGAAAAAAGATTTTTCCCTTTGAATACTTCATGCTTTTAAAATTTTGAGCCATGTGAATGTATTGCTTTATGTAATTAATTAGTTAACTTATTAAAAATACAGATTAAATAAATAAATAAAAATAAAGATAAAAATGGAGATCATAATGCCTAAAAAGAGATTAAGATCACAGGGCCATTTGCTTCTAATGTAAAAACTAATACAAATCACTCTGTTAAGAATCAAAAGGCTATTATAATTAAATGACACATAATATCAGATTTTCTTTTGCAAAATAGGCCCTTATGGGCAAAGTTGGTGAATTCTGAATAAAATCTCTAAGTTAGATAACAGTATTGTATCAATATTAATTTCCTGACTTTAATAATAGTACTGTGGTCATATAAAAGTTTTTTTAAGAAACACACTTCAAAACATTAGGGGTAAAGTGGTGTCATATCTGCAACTTTCTCTGAAAGAGTGGGGATGAGATATATAGAGAAAGACAGAGAGAAAATAATAATAATAAAGTAGACTCGATAAAATGTTGATATTTACTGGCAAAGAGGGGGAGCGCCTGGAACTCTCATACACTAATGGCAGAAGTAAAAAAATTATGACTATTTTTGAAACCAGGCAATGCTTTAATAATGTTAAACATAGACTTATCATATGGCCTAGCAATTACAGTCCTAGGTATTTACCCTAGAGAAATTAAAACATAGAGATCCAAAACATGTGTCTAAGAATGTTCATATCAACTTTATTCATAATAGCCCAAAGTGCAAACAATCTCCATGTTCATCAATAGGAGAGTGAATCACATTCATCAATAGGAGATGAATAAACAAATATTTATCAACAGGAGAGTGAATAAACAAATGTATTCTCACACAAATGTTTGACAAACATTATTTTCACAAACAAATGTATCCACCTGCAAAGTGGGAGACCTGGGTTCCATCTGATCCCTGGGTTGGGAAGATTCCCTCGAGAAGGGGAAGGCTACTCACTCCAGCATTCTGGCCTGAAGAATTCCACAGGCTGTATACACATGAGGTGACAAAGGGTCAGATATGACTGAGTAAGTTTCACTTCACTTCATTCACACACCAGACACTGAGACATGATTCCCATGGGTCCCTTGTGTTTCCACATGTCTTATGAATAGAGGTGCTGACAGTTTTGCTCCAGACAATCTTCTTTAAAAAAAAAAAAAAAAAAAAACACTTGCACAGAAGATACCCTTGGAAAATATAATTTCTCCATCTGGAGCAGAAGGCAAATTTTTTGGAGTCCAGTATGATGAAGATAATGTCTCCTTCCAGGAACAAAGGTTGGGCAGATTTTCTTGAAGTCTCTTATTAAAGATTGAGGTTTTCTAAGCTTAGGGTTCCTCAGCTATGACTCAAGATTTACTATGTGTGGACATTTAGGTTGTTTTTACCTGTATAAGTTTATTGAGGCATAACTTACATGCAAAAAAATCATATTTGATCTGGTACAAGCATGAATCCGAGGCAGCCTAACTTTTTAGCTTGCAAACAGGATAAAATCTCAGATTCTTCACAGTCCTTGACAGTGGAATGCTGTCCAGCAACAAAAAGGAAAGAATCACTGAGACACACAGCAGTACAGATGAGTCTTGCAAACATTATGCTGCGTGAAAAAGCTGAGCCCGAATCAAGTATGATACTGTCTAATTTTATTTACTGAAAATTCTCCATCGAGCAGAATAAATCTGTATTAATAGAAATCACAATGGCAGTTGCCTGAGACAGGGAGTTTGGGGCATGTTGACAGAGGTAAAGGATGAAGGATTTTCCCAAGAGTCCAGTGGTTAAGAATTATCCTTGCAGTGCATGGGACACGGGTTCCGGGAACCAAGGTTCTGCGTGCTGCAGCACAGCTAAGGCCACGCGCTGCGGATACTAGGTGAGGAGGAGCCCCACAATGCGACTAAGGCCCGGTGCAGGCAAATAACCAAGTCTTTAAAAGGAGGTGAGGGGGAAGCTTTCTAGCGTGGTGGGAGTGGTGGAACTATTTTGTATCTTTGTTGTGTTTGCATGGATATATACATCTTTCAAAGTGCATCAAACAGTGTGCCCTAAAATGTATAATTTTGTTATATGTGAATTACGCCTCAGTAAAATTACATAGAAATAGTCTAAATATTTATCAACATGTGAACAGATATGCAAAATATGGTATATACATAAAATGGAATATTATTCAGCCTTGAAAAGGAATGAAATTCTGAAACATGCTAGAACATGGGTGTTCCTTGAAATCATTACACTACGTGAGAGAAGTCAGACATGAGAAGACAGTTACTGTGTGATTCCACTTTTTTGAGCTGCCTGGAATAGACAAATTCATAGACAGAAAGTAGAGCACTGGTTATCCAGGGCTGTGGAGTTGTGGTCTAGTGGGTACAAGGTTTCAGTTTGGAAGGATGAAATAATTCTGGAGATGGAGGTGATGGTGTTGTACAACAGTGTGAACACACTTAATGCCACTTAACTGGACACTCAAAATGTTTAAAATGATAAATGTTATATCTAGTACATTTATATGTATTACAGTAGTGGTGTGAAAAAAAATAATCTCTCTCTCCAGTGGTGTGCTGCAAAATGTATAACAACCAGCTATGAGAGGGAAGCATATTGGTAGTATTCACTTTGATAGAAACACTCCCACAGTGATCCAGTTCAAGCAACAGTGTGATATCACTGAATGTAGAGTTTGGAAAAGATACAAACAACTGACTTTACAAAGTCAATAGGAGTTGGCTCAAAGACACTACTGTCTCTATCCAACCAACCGATTGTTAGTACACAGCAAATCCAGTAAAGAAAACACAACATAAAAGTTATAAAGAAAAAGGGAAAAAAATCACCCCACCACTACTTATAGGCAGTTGTCTGTATGCCAGCCAGGGAGGTCGATGGTTATTTGTGGGCTGATAACATACAGGAACAACAAAGTGCCAGTTCACTGATCCTGCAGGCTGGAAGGCATCAATTCTGGTTGGTTGGTACCCATTGCCACATCAGTTATTAAATCTTGTGGCTCTTATTCCTGGTGGTGACATCCAGAAAAGGAAAACTGTGGGACCTTCTTGAATCATGTAAGTTTAGCTTTAAAATTTTTATCGATCTTTACTGTCATCATATTCCCTTTGTTTTGGCACAAAATGGCTGCAAAAGTACAGGAGATACAAAATTTTGAAGCCATTTCCAGAAGATTTAGGCTGATTCTCGGTGCCAGTGACTCTCAGATAGGGTGTGCATGTAATTACTTGGAGTAATCTTCATTTTGAAAGAACTACAGGTGATTCTAATGCAGTTGGTTCACAGAACACATTTGGCAACATGGTTCGATGAGGTAGCTCTTTCCCTTCTCCCCTTTCATAATTTCACACCACAACCACATTGCTCTAAGATGCAAATTAGGGTAACTGATGTTATAAAACATGTCCCAATGTGTGTATAACAATGTCTGAAATGATTTTAAGAATATTCAGTATAGAAAAGGTGACATAAAATTGTGCTAATTCATTTTACTGTCATTGGTGAAACAAGTGTTATTCAAGCCTTTTGATGTGGCAGAAATATTTTAAGACAACCCCTTCTATTCTTTGAGCAGGAAATAAAATCTAGCAAACTGTGTAGCCAGTAACCTTAGGGATGGTACTTGAGGCTTGATCTCTAAAAGATGTTGAGTCCAAAAGTTGAACCTAAATCTGCCTGTATTGTTCTGCCTTGAGTGAAGCTTTCATGCAGGCTGTGATCAGTGCATTTAAAAGAGCAGAGATCTGAATTTTATTGAGATTTACCTTATGTTTTATTATTGTGGGCTTGCCAGGTGGCACTAGTGGTAAAGAACCCACCTGCCAATGCAGGTGATGTAAGAGGTGCTGATTGGATTTCTGGGTCAGGAAGATCGAGGAGGGTGTGGCAACCCACTCCAGTATTCTTGCCTGGAGAATCCTATAAACAGATGAACCTGGTGGGCTACAGTCCGTAGTCGCAAAGAGTCGGACACAACTGAAGCAACTTAGCATGCATGCATGTTTTATTAATAATGAATTTCTGTTTAGTAAATGTTTCATAGTTATGTGCCAGACTTGCTTTCCTTATAACATGGTGGCAAGGTTAAGGAGGCATCGTTAGTCTTCATCCACTCTAATTAATAAATGCTACATGAATCTACCAAAAAGAACCTTATAACTGTGCTTGAAAAGGTGGCTTAGGGTAGCTCTTTATAGGGTGTTTGGGGGAACACTAAACCCCAAGATGCTCATTTGAAGATAGAAGACCTGCAAAAAAAAAAAAAAAAAAAAAAAAAGAGAGAGAGAGAAAGAGAAGAGAAAGAAGACTTGCATGATAAAATAAACATAGGAAATGCTGCATAGGCGAATATTTTATTTTTTTTAATTTAGTCCACCATTTACCAAAGTTATTGATTAAAGATTTTAAAATTTCATAAGAATAACATTTTGTGGAATATATATTTAGCAAAGAATTCTCCAGTGCTCTGGTGAAAATTTTAGCTGTGAAGGGGAACACAGGGATAGAGAGGCAAATTAATTTGGCATTCTTGACTTCAAACTTACATTAACCACATTTGTTTCCACTATTAAATGTAAAGAATTTGATGGATTTAACAACAGTCATCAAGGATAGTCAAAAGGTAACTTCCTCAGTGGTCTGGTGCAGCCAAAAATCAACTGGAGAATATACCTCAGGTGCCCGCTGCAACTCGAGAAAAACCATGAGGCTTCCCCCTCGCTACGAGATGAACCCCAATTTCCCAGCATTGCGTGAAGACCAATTCCGTGTTCCCCATCAAACAAGAAAGGAGCCTTGACTTCCTTGATGGAACTCCAGAGAGGCCCCAAGAACACTGTCGCAAGTCTAGAGGGACCTGAGGTCACCGCAGTCACACAAAAGAGCTCCATGTACCACAAATCAACTCGAGATGAGGCCTGATTCCCCTGCAATGGCTCCAGAGCTAGCAGGCGTTCCCCTGCAAACACAGCAAGTGGCTTGCCTTCCTTTAGGCAACTCCAGAGATTCCGCGAGAACACCATCCCAAGTCTAGAGGAACACGAGTTCAGCACAGCAACTAGAGAGAAGCTCCGTGTACAGCAAATCATCTCGAGATGAGAGCTGATTCTCTGGCTTTGACTCAAGAGGAATGCCAACTTTCCACAATCACCTCAAGAGGAGGCTTCTCTCAGCTATAGGTATGTGAGAGGGACCCTGAGTTTGCTGCCTCAAGTGGAATGGACACCGTGATGCCGTGACTCGAGATAAGGCCGGATTTCCCTGCAGTGACCTGAATGCAAGCTCGTCTTTCATCTCACGAGATGAAGGGATGTCTGAATCCCCTGTGGAGACCCTAGAGAAAGCCCTAGTTCCACGTATCATCTCAACAGGAGGCCTCACACTCCTTTCAAAACTCGAGAGTCACGTGGAGGTCAATGCCTCAAAAGGAGACGATTCCTGACTCCTCTTGAAAATTGATAGGAATCCCAATATCCCTGTGGCAACTGGACAGGAACCCTGGGTCTCTCGCCTCACCTTGAGAGGGGTCCCTATTGCCCTATCAAGCCTCGATGAGAATACCGAGGTGTCCCTAACATCTAGGCAGGAGTCCTGATGTCACTGAACAACATGAGTTTTGAAGGGTCATTCCCGCCGTAACTCGAGAAGATACCCCAGGTCCCCACCACAACTCAAGAAAACCCAGGAGAATTCACCCTCGCCGTGAGATGAGGCCCAATTCCACTGCATCGCATGTAAAGCAATTCCGTGTTCCCCATAAAACAGGATATGAACCTTGACTTCCGTGATGGAACTCCAGAGAGTCCCCAAGAACACTGTCGCAAGTGTAGAGGGACACTGAGGTCCCCGCAGCAACACGAAAGTGCTCCGAGTACCCAGATCAACTCGAGATGAGACCCGATTCCCCTGCACTGGCTCCAGAGCAATCCCGCTTTCCTCATCAAACTAGACAAGTGGCTTGACTTCCCTTAGGCAACTCCAGAGATTCCCCGAGAGCACCGTCCCAAGTCTAGAGGAACACCAAGTTCAGCACAGCAACTCGAGAAAAGCTCCGTGTACCCCAAAACAGTCGAGATGAGAGCTGATTCCCTGGCTTCGACTCAAGAGGAATGCCAACTTTCCACAAGCAGCTCAAGCGGAGGCTTTTCTCAGCTCTAGGTATGTGAGAGGGACCCTGAGTTTGCTGCCTCAAGTGGAATGACACCGAGATGCCCTGACTCGAAATAAGGCTGGATTTCCCTGCAGTGACTTGAATGCAGGCTTGTCTTTCATCTCAAAAGATGAAGTGATGTCTGAATCCCCTGTGGAGACCCTAGACAAAGCCCTATTTCCCCACCTCATCTCGACAGGTGACCTTACATCCCTTTGACAACACGAGTCGAATGCGGAATTCAATGCTTCATAAGGAGACGATGACTGAGTCTTCTTGAAAATTGACAGGAATCCCAGTATGTCTGTTGCAACTTGAAAGGACACTGGGTCTCCCCCGTCACCTCGAGAGGCGTCACTATTGTCCTGCCAAGCCTTGAGGAGAATCTCAAGGTGTCCCTCGCAACTAGACAGGAGTTCACACATGGCTGAACAAACATGAGTTTTGAAGGGCCATCCCCGCCGTAACTCTAGAACATAACCAGGTTCCCTCCACAACTCCAGAAAAACAATGAGACTTTCTCCTCACCGCGAGATGAGGCCCAGTTCCCATGCAATGTATGCAGGTTAAGTCCGTGTTCCCAATCAAAAGGAAAGGAGACTTGACTTCTTTGAAGGACCTCCAGAGAGACCCCAAGAACACTGTCAGAAGTCTACAGGGACCCTGAGGTCCCCGCAGCAACATGAAAGGGCTCCGTGTACTCCAAATCAACTCAAGATGAGGCCCGATTCCCCTGGACTGCATTCAGAGCAAGTCCGTGTTCCCCATCAAACACGAAAGGAGCCTTGACTTCCTTGATGGAACTCCAGAGAGTCCCCAGGAACACTGTCACAAGTCTAGAGAGACCCTGAGGTCCCCTGCAGCAACATGAAAGTGCACCGTGTACTTCAAATCAACTCGAGATGAGACCCGATTCCCCTGCATTGTCTCCAGAGACATCACTCGTTCCCCATCAGACACACAAAGTGGCTTGATTTCCGTTAGGCTACTCCAGAGATTACCCGAGACTACCATCTCAAGACTAGAGGAACACCAAGTTCAGCACAGAAACTCGAGAAAAGCTCTGTGTACCCCAAATCATCTCGAGATGAGAGCTGATTCCCTGGCTTTGACTCAAGAGGGATGTCAACTTTACACAAGCACCTGACGAGGAGGCTTCTGTCAGGTATATGTATGTGAGAGGGACCCTGAGTTTGCTGCCTCAAGTGGAATGAACACCGAGATGCCCTGACTCATAATAAGGCCGGAATTCCCTGGAGTGACTTGAATGCAGGCTCGTCTTTCATCAAACAAGATGAAGGGATGTCTTAATCCCCTGTGGAGACCCTAGAGACAGCCCTAGTTCCCCGGCTCATCTCAACAGGAGGCCTCACATCCTTTTGAAACTCGAGAGGCACGTGGATTTAAATGCTTCAAAAGGGGAGTATCGCTCCCTCCTCTTGAAAATTGATAGGAATCCCAAAATTCCTGTGGCAACTGGAAAGGACCTTGGGTTGCCCCTCTCACATTGAGAGGCGTCCCTATTGCCCTGCCAAGCTTCGAGGAGAATCTCGATGTGTCCCTCACAACTAGACAGGAGTCCTGATATCACTGAACCAACACAAGTTTTGAAGGGCCATCCCAGCTGTAACTCGAGAATATAACCCAGTTTCCCGCCACAACTCGAGAAAACCATGAGAATTCCCCCTTGCCGTGAGACGAGGCCTGATTCCCCTGCATTGCATGCAAAGCAAGTCGGTGTTCCCCATCAAACACGAAAGGAGCCTTGACTTCCTAGATGAAACTCCACATAGTCCCCAATAACTCTGTCACATGTCTAGTGGGACCCTGAGGTCAACGCAGCAACACGAAATATCCCCGTTTACCTCAAATCAACTTGAGGTGAGGCCTGATTTCCCTGCATTGGCTCTAGAGCATTCCTCATCAAGCAGGACAAGTGGCTTGACTTCTTTTAGGCAACTCCAGAGATTCCCAGAGAACACCGTCCCAAGTATAGAAGAACACCAAGTTCAGCACAGCAACTCGAGAAAAGCTCCGTGTACCCCAAATCATTTCGAGATGAGAGCTGATTTCCTGGCTTCGAATCAAGAGGAATGCCCACTTTCCACAGCAGCTCAAGCGGAGGATTTTCTCAGCTCTAGGTATGTGAGAGGGACCCTCAGTTTGCTGCCTCAAGTGAAATGGACACCGAGATGCCCTGACTCGAAATAAGGCCGGAATTCCCTGCAGTGACTTGAGTGCAGGCTCGTCTTTCATCTCATCAGATGAAGGGATTCCTGAATCCCCTTGAAGACCCTATAGAAAGCCCTATTTCCCCACCTCATCTTGACATGTGGCCTCACATCCCTTTGACAACACGAATGGAAAGCGGAATTCAATGCTTCAAAAGTAGACGATGACTGAGTCCTCTTGAAAATTGACAGGAATCCCAGTGTCCCTGTGGCAACTTGAAAGGACACTGGGTCTCCCGCCTCACCTCGAGAGGTGTCCTCCTTATTGACTTGCCAAGTCTCGAAGTGAATCTCGAGTTGTCCCTCGCAACGAGACTGGAGGCCTGATGTCGCTGAACAAACACGCGTTATGAGGGGCCATCCCCTTCGTCACTCGAGAATATAACCCAGGTTCCTTCTGCAACGCGAGAAAGTCCATGAGACTTTCCACTCGAAGAGAGATGAGATCAAATTCCCCTGCATTGCGTGCAGAGCAATTCCATGTGCACCATCAAACATGAAAGGAGCCTTGACTTCCTTGATGGAACTCCAGAGAGTCCCCAAGAACACTGATACAAGTCTAGAGTGACCCTGAGGTCACCGCAGCAACACGAAAGTGCTTAGTGTACTGCAAATCAACGTGAGATGAGGCCAGATTACACTACATTGGCTCCAGAGCCATCCGGCGTTCCCCATCAAACACGACAAGTGGCTTGACTTCCTTTAGGCAACTCCAGAGATTCCCTGAAAACACTGTCCTAAGTATAGAGGAACACCACGTTCAGCACAGCAATTAGAAAACAGCTCCGTGTACCTCAAATCATCTCGAGATGAGAGTTGATTCCCTGGCTTCGAATCAAGAGGAATGCCAACTTTCCAGAACCCCCTCACGGGGAAGCTTCTCTCAGCTATAGGTACGTGAGAGGGACCCTGAGTTTGCTGCCTCAAGTGGAATGGACACCGAGATGCCGTGACTCGACATAAGGCCGGATTTCCCTGCAGTGACATGAATGCAGGCTTGTCTTTCATCTCAAAAGATGAAGGGATGTCTGAATCCCCTGTGGAGACCCTAGAGAAAGCCCTAGTTCCCCACCTCATTTCCACAGGAGGTCTCACATCCCTTTGACAACTCAAGAGGAACACGGAGTTCAATGCTTCAAAAGTAGACGATGACTGATTCCTCTTGAAAATTGACAGGAATCTCAGTATTCCTGTAACAACTTGAAAGTGACAGTGGGTTTCCCTACTCATCTCGAGAGGCATCCCTATTGTCCAACCAAGTTTCGAGGAGAATCCCGAGGTGACCGTCACAACTAGACAGGCGTCCTGACATCATTGAACAAACAGGAGTTTTAAGAGTCCATCCCTGTCGTCACTCGAGAATATACCCCAGGTTCCCTCCACAACTCGAGAAAAACCATGAGACTTCCCACTCGATGAGAGATGAGATCAGATTCCCCTGCATTGAGTGCAGAGCAAGTCCGTGTTCCCCATCAAACATGAAAGGAGCCTTGACGTCCTTGATGGAACTCTAGAGAGTCCCCAAGAACACTGATACAAGTCTAGAGGGACCCTGAGGTCCCCGCAGCAACATGAAAGCACTCCGTGTACTCCAAATCAACTCAAGATGAGGCCAGATTCCCCTTCATTGGCTCCAGAGCCATCTGGCGTTCCCCATCAAACACAACATGTGGCTTGACTTCCTTTAGGCAACTCCAGAGATTCCCCGAAAACACTGTCCTAAGTATAGAGGAACACCCTGTTCAGCACAGCAACTAGAAAACAGCTCCGTGTACCTCAAATCATCTCGAGATGAGACCTGATTTCCTGGCTTTGACTCAAGAGGAATGCCAGGTTTAAACAACACCTAAAGAGGAGGCTTCTCTCAGCTATAGATATGTGAGAGGGACCCTGAGTTTGCTGCCTCACGTGGAATGGACACCAAGATGCCCTGGTTTGAAATAAGGCCGGATTTCCCTGCAGTGACTTGAATGCAGGTTCGTCTTTCATCTCATAAGAGGAAGGGACGTCTGAATCCCCTGTGGAGACCCTAGAGAATGCCCTAGTTCCCCGCCTCATTTTGACAGGAGGCCTCACATCCCTTTGACAACACGAGAGGCACGTGGAGTTCAATGCTTCAAAAGGAGATGAAACCTGTCTCCTCTTGAAAACTGACAGGAGTCACAGTATTGCTCTGGCAACTGCAAAGGCAAACTTGGTCTCCCCCCTCACCTTGAGAGGCGTCCGTATTGCATTGCAACATCTCGAGGAGAATCCTGATGTGTCTCTCCCAACAAGACAAGAGTCCTGACGTCACTGAACCTCACCCCAGACCCTGCACCTGGGGTCACTCCTCCAGTTTCCAAGGTGACTCCACCTGAAATATCCTGTGTCTGTAATCACATGTGCACATCTCCAGGATGACGCCACTTCCCAGACCCAGTACCTGTGGTCACGCTTCCACAATCTCCAGGGTGATCACAACACACTGGACCATGCACCTGGGGTCACATGTCCACAGTCTGCAGGGTGACATTCTCCCAAACCCTATATCTAGGATCACATATCTACAGTCCCCTGGGTGATCCCTCCCAGACACTGTATCTGGAGTCACACATCCACAGTCTCCACGGTGACCCCTTCCCAAGCCTTGCAACTGGGCTCACAATTCCACAGTCTCCAGGGTGAATTCCTTCTGACCATTCCCCTGGGGTCACATATCCACATTCTTCAGGGTGACCAACCCAGTCCCTGTCCATGGGGTCACATATCAACAGTCTCCAGGGTGACACTCCTCCCCTGAATGCACATTTCAAGGGGAGCACAAAAAGCACACCCAAAATATGCACATTTGACAAAAGGGTTATTTTGGACTGATTAATTAAAAAAAACAGAACAAAACAAAAGAAAAAAAACAAACAGCCGCCCCAGGAGGATCTTTGAAAACCAAGTCGAAATTCCATTTTATGAAGTAGATTTACATTTGTTAAGGATATCTCCATCTTTAAGGACGTGTCCCTGTCTGGACCAGGAAATAGAGGATGGCTAAATATCAAGAATGGACTAAGTATCAAGACTGACTTGATATCACTAAATGACTTGACTAAATATCAAGAAGGTCTATGGAATGGACCTGGAAGTTAATCTGCATACCACCATGTCTTTGTTTACTGTGCTTCACCTAATAATCTCCCTTAAATAGCTTCTTCCATTCCTTAACCTCCTTCTTTCATTCTTAGCTGATGATAGCATTTAAGGTAAAGTCTTGGACCATTTCAGAAAGTGACAGTTTTCCCAGGTATCTTTCAACTATATAGGAGGTATGCATGTCATATATTAAACTTCTGATTGTTTTTCTCCAATCCATCTTCCTTTCATTATGAACATCTCAGTGAAGAGCATTGAGGCTAGGGGGAAAATTATCTTTCCTCTCATCTAATGCAATAAAATAGCATTCAGAGATATAGAGGAATGAACCACAGACCAATTTAAAATAAAAATAAAGGAAAGCATGAATCTAACACTTACATTACTGAGTGAGGGAATCCAGCCTCAAGTGCTACACACTGTATGATCGTATAAGACATTCTAGCAAAGGTAAAACAGACATGATAAAGAGTTTATGGAATATATGGTTGAAATATTTCACATGGTACTTTAGTGAAGAATACCTGCCACTATGCATTTGTCTAAGCACATAGATTTCTGTTTTCAGAACACAAGTAATTTATTACCTATTCACATTTATTTATTTATGGTATGGAGTGCTAAAGACTGGAATGCAGAATTTAACAAAGAATATAACAGATTGAGAAATAAATGAAAAGCTTCAGACTTCCCTAGGGGCCCAGTGGTTAAGACTCCACGTTGCCAGTGCAGGAAATATGGGTTCAATTCCTGGTCAGGGACCTAAAACCCCACATGACGCGGCACAGCCAAAAGATTTAAAAGGAAGAAGAAAAATTTTAAAAGGCCACTCTCACTCTTAGGACAAAATTATCTGACCTAAGTTCACTGTGTAAATGAATGGAATCTGCAGGCCAAAGGCAAATGTACCATACATAAACAATGGGCTCTGTAAGTTCTTTCCACGGGGGTTTGTAGCTAACAGGACTGAAACTACCATATCAGTTATTGAAGGAGCAAGCCCTGAATTTGATAAGTGATGAGTAGTGGAAGCCAGGTTTCTTACCATTGGAGTGGGAAGTTACAGGCAGACAAAAGGAGAAGGTTATAATACCTGTGTCATAAGAGATCAGGTTGGAGACATCATTATAAACTATCTTTAGCCTAATGCAGAAACATATAACTCCATGTGAAAATCTTCATAACCGTCTGTATGCATAGTCTGGATACATGCATGTGTATTTCCATGCATTGTCTGCTGAGATTATTAAGTTCCCACATACAAGTTTTTATTAATATGCTCTAACAAAAAGGGACAAGGACTCTTTAAATATGTGTCTGATACTAGGACTGAGACAATAAATATGTAAAGCAGCATAATCTTAAAATGTGAGAAAGAAGGACCAAAAAGCCCCATAAAAGCTGAATTATGTAAAATAAAAGCAGGAGAGTATGGAAAAAGCTCTCAATAGCCAAAGCTAGAATGAACTAAGCAGTCTAATTGGCTGGATTATAGCCAAAAGAAAGTGAAAGTGAAGTTGCTCAGTCGTGTCTGACTCTTTGCAACCCCATGGACTGTAAGCTATGAGGCGCCTCCATTCATGAAATTTTCCAGGCAAGAGTACTGGAGTGGGTTGCCATTTCCTTCTCCAGGGGATCTTCCCCACCCAGGGATTGAACCCAGGTATCCTGCATTGCAAGCATATGCTTTTACAGGCTGAGCCACCAGGGAAGCTCCCAAAAGTTTAAAATAATTTTCAGGTGTCCAAACTGGTAAAAAGTAAAAATTAGGTTTTATGAGTAATGTTGAATAAAAATCTCACACAGAAAGATTCTAAATAATTGATACAGACTCAGCTGTCCATCAAGTATATGAAGCTAACTCTCCTCTCCTCAAATGTGGGTCCTGCATTATGACTTCCTCCTTAATAAGGCACTCAGGATGGACGTGAGGAAAATCAACAATAAAGACAAATAACAAATGTTGGCGAAAATGTACGAAATTGAAACTCAAAACTTTACTTGTGGAGAGGTAAAATGGTGCAATCAATGTGTCCAAAACAAGCATTTTCTCGAAAACATAAAAATGTAATTATATCACTCAGTAGTGGCCACAGGACTGGAAAAGGTCAGTTTTCATTCCAATCCCAAAGAAAGGCAAAGCCAAAGAATGTTCCAACTGCCACACAGTTGCACTCATCTCACATGTTAACAAAGTAATGATCAAATTTCTCCAAGCCAGGCTTCAACAGTAAGTGAACCATGAATTTCTAGATGTTCAAGCTGGATTTAGAAAAGACAGAGGGACCAGAGATCAAATTGCCAACACCCGTTGCATCACTGAAAGAACAAGAGAGAAAAACATCCAGAAAAATATTTACTTCTGCTTTGTTAACAATGCCAAAGCCTTTGACTCTGCAGATCACCACAAACTGTGGAAAATTCTGAAAGGTATGGGAATACCAGACTGCCTTACCTGCCTCCTGAGAAATCTGTATGCAGGTGAAGAAGCAACAATTAGAACTAGACATGGAACAATGGACTGGTTCCAAATCAGGAAAGGAGTACAGCACCCTGCTTATTTAACTTATATGCAGAGTATATCATGTGAAATCCCGGGTCTGGATGAGGCACAAGCTGGAATCAAAATTGCCAGGAGAAATATCAATAATTTCAGATACACAGAGGACACCACTCTTATGGCAGAAAGCAAAGAAGAACTAAAGAGTCTCTTGATGAAAGTGAAAGAGGAGAGTGAAAAAGTTGGCTTAAAAATCAGTATTCAGAAAACTAAGATCATGGCATCTGGCCCCATCACTTCATGGCAAATAGATAGGAAAACAATGGAAATGGTGACAGAATTTATTGTGGGGGGGGGCTCAAAAATCACTGAAGATGGTGACTGCAGCCATGAAATTAAAAGACACCTGCTCCTCGGAATAAAAGTTATGACCAACCTAGACAGCATATTAAAAAGCAGAGACATTACCAACAAAGGTCCATGTACTCAAAGCTATGGTTGTTCCAATAGTCATGTATAGACGTTACAGCTGGACTACAAAGAAAACTGAGCACCGAAGAAGTGATGCTTTGGAACTGTGGTGTTGGAGAAGACTCTTGAGCATCACTTGGACTGCAAGGAGATCCAACAAGTCAATCCTAAGGGAAATCAACCCTGACTATTCATTGGAAGGACTGATGCTGAAGCTGAAACTGCAATACTTTGGCCACCTAATGTGAAGAACTGACTCATTGGAAAAGACCCTGATGCTGGGAAAGATTGAAGGCAGGAGCAGAAGGGGATAACAGAGGATGAGATGGTTGATGGCATCACCAACTCGATAGACATGAGTTTGAGCAAGCTCTGGGAGTTGGTGATGGATAGGGGAGCCTGGTGTGCTGCAGTCCACGGGGTCACAAAGAGTCGGACATGAGTGAGTGACTGAACTGAAATATCATATGTTTTGGTAACTCCACACCTAGATATACATCCAAAGAATTTAAAAGAGGTGCTCAAATATATACTTGTACACCAATATTTACAGCAGCAGTGTTCTTGATAATCCAAGTTAAAAACAATGAAAATGTCCACCAACAAGTGAATGGAAGAGCAAATAGGGCAGTTCCATCCATGAGATGCATTACTCTGCCATATAAAGGAATATAGTAAAATAATGCCACAGCTTCAGAAAATAGTAGGGGGCTTTACAAAAACTTAAACACAGAGTTAACATAGAATCCATCAATTCCGGTCCAGGTTATACACTCAAGATATTTAAAACCAAATACTGAAACAGATATTCAAACCCCATATTCATAGCAGCATTATTCATAGTAACCAAAAGGTGGCAGCAGCACAAGTGTTCAACAGATGACTGGATAGGCACGATGTAGTATATACACAGTGGGATCTGATTCAACCTTTAAAAACAAGATAACTCATACATGCTATAATGTAGATGAAACTTCAAGTCATTAGGTGAAGTGAAACAAGCCTGACACAAAAGGAAAAATGTTCTATGATTCCACTAGTATGAGATATCCATATAAGACAAATTCCAAGTAGAGTAAGATGGCCAGGGATTGGGGGTTATGAGTATTTAATGGTTACAGTGTCACTTCAGGAAACGGGAAAGATTCTGGAGATGAATGGTGGGGAAATTTTTACAATGAGAGTGCAGTTAATGCTATAGAAGTTCATACTTAAAATGACTCAAATAATAAATGTTGTTATATGTTTGTAAGCACAGTGAAAAAAATGACACATGGCACAACATGGAAAAGCACTAAAAACATTCTCAGTGAAAGAAACCACACTGAAAAGCCACCCAGATCATAGTCATCTTGTCACTTTAAATCCATGAAGGTTTTTAACATGAGGGAAAGCCCCAGTGATGGCTCCAGAAAAAGAAAACTGCATTAGAATGAAGAAAGACAGTTGCACAAAGCTTGGGCAGCTGATGAAAGTTGAACTGGTCCTATGGATAGGATTGTAATGTGGAAACCATAATTATCCCCCATTTTGGGGTTGTGGGCTGGTTCCCTTTGAAAGTGACCATGTTTTGGGTAAAACACATTGCAGTATTTGGTGTGAATGTAGAAAACTTTGTACCACTATTTAAAGTAGACACGTTTGAAATTTTACTAGAAAGTAAGTTACTTTTCAATACAGCCATGTAAGTCACATGCCAGAAAATCAGAGATGACATCGAACATTGCAATAGAGGCCAAGAGTTAACCTAACTAAATTCAGCTAAAGTAGTTTGATGCTAATTGCCTTGTACTAGTCCACATGGTATTAAAAGGCACCATAGGAAGAGTATATTAGTAGACACCATGCCCTGGGTGCTGTGGATGACCAGATGGAACTGAAACTATTAGATGTCTTAATTCTAGTTTTCCACATAACACTACACCAAAGCAACTGTCAGAACTAAAAAGCGAATTCACAGACTTGCCTGGCAGTCCAGTAGTTAAGACTGCACTTCCACTGCAGGGGGTACAGGTTTGATCCTCGGTCAGAGAACTAAGATCCAACATGTCGAGCTGTGGGGCCAAAAAAAAAGAAAAAAGAAAGTCAGCAGAACTGCAAGATCATTTGTGATTCTCTACACTAATAATGAACTATCAGAAAGAGAAATTAAGAAAATAATTCCTTTTACAATTGCATCCCCTCCCCCACATAACTAGAAATCTAACCAAGGACTTGAAAGACCTGAAAGCTAAAAACTACAAGACAATGATCAAAGAAACTAAATGGATACAAGTAAAAAGATATCCCATGCTTATGGGTGAAAATACCATTAAAATATCCATTGTAAACAAAGCAACGTACACATTCATGCAATCACTGCCAACATTTCAATGACATTTTTCACAGAAACAAAAGCAATCTTTACATCTGTGTGGAGCCACAAAGGAACCAGAAGAGCCAAAGGGATCCTGAGAAAGCAGAACAGGCTGGTGGCATGTCTATCCCTGACTTCAATCTAGAGTATGTACCTAAAGTCACCAGAAGACGTGTGGAATTGGCACAGAAATAGTCAAGAGAGCTCAGAAGTAAACCTACAGGTGCATGGTAATTAATTTACAAGAAAGGAACTAAAAATATATACGCGGGAAAGGACAGTCCCCCCCACCCCCCTCAATAAACCGTGCTGGGAAAAATGGAAACCACACACCAAGGAACAATATAGGACACCATCTTATACTACAGACAAAAACTGACTAAAATCCCACAACTTTCCACATCAAGCCCTAAGAGTCTTGGGTCCTCTTAAGACAGACTTTCAGCAACAGCCACACACAGAAGCTTCTTCCCAATTTTCCTCACTTTTTCTTTCAGCAGCACATCGTTGCAGGAATCTTGAGGAAACCAGACTCCCGTCAGACTCAACTGAACCCCACAATGTCCCAAAGCTGAAGCCCCAATGGGTTCTGAGGAGATCATGGGTCCTGAGGAAACTAGATTCCATCAGCCAAAACTAAACCCCATAATGCCCCAAAGCCAAAATACAATGGATCCTGTGGTGACCCATCTCCTGTCAGCCTGAACTGAACCCCACAATATCACAAAGCTGAACCCCCATAAGGTCCTGAGGAGATCAAATTCTATCAGCCTGAATTGAACCCCACAATGCCCCAAAGCTGAAACCACATGGGTCTTGTGGTGACCCATCTCCTGTCAGCCTGAACTGAACCCCACAATGTCCCAAAGCTGAACACCCAGCAGGTCCTGAGGAGACCAGATTCCATCAACCTGAACTAAACCCCACAATGCCCCCAAACTGAAGCCCCAGTGGGTTCTGAGAAGACCAGATTCCATCTGCCTGACCTGAACCTCAGAGTATCCTGAAGCTGGGTCCTGAGGAGACCAGAGTGCTGTCAGTGGCCACCAACAGCCAGGTGCTCCAGCAGAGTGGGGAGTTCCCCCTGGGGTGAGGAGAGTGTCAGGGGGGCGGGCTCTTCATTATCATGAATAGGCATGATCAAGAAGGTTTGCAGGGGCCAGGGCAAGGACAAGGGAGATAAGCTCCAGCTCCGAGTATTCTAAGTCCCCACTTTCTGAGATTGCGTGACCTACATGATCCAGACTTTGCAAGGAGCAAGCTGAGTTACAGAGGCAGAAGGAGCAGGAGGTGATGTAAAATTTTAACGTTTCCTCTTCAGGTTCAGAAAGATGAAGCCCTCCCAGGTTCCCAGGTCCTTGTGCCCCAGTGACTGTGAGCTCTTCCTTCTGGGTGTATGACCAACCCCCACACTAAGTCCCCTCTATACCCATGGCCCTGGCCCAAGCCTAACCTCCCCCTCAGGCCCTGATGAAGCTCCCCGCCCCCATTGTGCATCTCACATCCCACCCCAACGTGGTCTTTTTGAAGCCTAAACAAGACCATCCTCCTCTCCTCCCTGTGATTCCCCTCACCTGATGAAGCCAGGTCTTCATCCGTTCCAGGTGGCTCCAAGGGCCTCATTCTCTCCATGTGTGTGGCCGCTCTCTGTGCCCGTCTTTATGGGCATGTGGTGATCTCCTAAAATGAGGGTTATTTGACAGAGAGAGAATGGGGTAAATGGTGGCCACCAAAGATGTGTCCCCCCAGAACAGGGCCGTATCTGGGAAAAGAGTCTTTGTAGATGTAGTTAAGGATAGCAAGGTAAGGTCATCTAGGGTTAGGGTGACCTTCAATCCAACTGACAGACTCCTTCAAAGAGACGAAAGAGGACACAAAGGGGAAGCCTCTTAAAGGCAGAGGCAGAGATGGGAGGGAGGGGGCCACAAGCCCAGGGACCCCTGGAGCCCCTGAAGTTGGAAAAGGCAGGAATGATCCTGTCCTGGAGCCTCTGGAGGGACCTCAGCCCTGTGCCACCTTGATTTCCGGTGTCTGGTCTCCAGGACTGAGAGAGGATGAACTCCTGTTGTTTTAAACCACCCAGCATGTGATCATGTTAGAGAAGCCACAGAGCAGCCACACAGACCCTGCTCTGTAGGATCCTAGAAATGTGGGTCTCATTAAAGCAGATGAAGGGTGGATTACAGAACCCTTAAAATCAGCTCTGGACCCTCAGAAATGCTAAAGCAGTGGCTGGGCTCCAGAATGTTGAGGGGTCAAGTCTGAAGCCTGTGCCTAGGGGTACTGGGTGCACACGCCTCCCCGGGTTCTTACACCAGTACATGTGGTGTAACATCTCAGTCTTGATGGAGGACATTTAATATCAATGGCCACATTGCTAATTAAGAAGCCACCAGTTGCACAGGTGAAAGCCCAATTAGGGCACTTGCTTCAGGGATGAGCAATTCTGAAGATGGTCAGGGATGGGGACTTACTCATGTGTAGCCAGCCAGCAGCCCTTGCACATACCCCACCCCCTCCCCTCCCAAGGAGGGACCTCAGTGGGAAGCTGGGAGACTACACGGAGTCATCTCTAAGTAAATGCTGGCTGACCCCCAGGCTAGCCATTCCTGAACCTCATCCACCCTTCATAGATAAAACACTTGAATATGTGCAAAGACCTCACAGGCTGGAGAAAAGTGGAGCCACTCCAGCGACAGCATGCTTACTGACGTGGCTCCTGTAGGTCAGGCAGAATGGTCCTGGCCTGGGTGATCTGGAAGCTTTGCACTTTCCTACCTGAGTTACTCCTCCTGTGCTGCTCCCATTGCCTGTTTTCTTGCTTCCTCATTTCTGCCTGAGAAGATTTCCAACAGCAGGAACAGGTGACACAGCCCATCCTTAGGAAGTGACAGCTTAGCACCTCCTGCAGAAGGTCCAGCAGAGCCCAACACAGACCCAATCCCCCGAAACACTATGGGCCCTCACTCTCTCTTATCAAGCCAACCCTGCAAGATCTAAGCAGAAAGACAGCATCAGGTACAGCTGCAGGCACTTGAGGGGGTTTATATAGACCTCAACCCAGGCACACATCCAAAGGGCAGGCCAGTCAGGTCAGCCAATCTGCCCACCTGGGCTTGTGGTTTCAGAAAATGGGCCTCGTTGTCCTGGCCAGGGTTCCAGGAACAGGTGTGGGTCCTTTGGGTCAGGATGGATATGGGGCTGCTGCTCTGACTTGTTTTCTCATCTTCTTATCTGACCTATAAGTGGGAGAGGATTTCAGGAAGGCCTTCTTCTAATGAGAGGGACCCAGGGGTCAGGGAGAGGATGGGTGGTGGGTGGAGACAGACTCAGTGCCCAGGTGCTATGGGACCCTCTGGAAAACCTGCTGGAAGGAGGCTGCAACTATCCTGAAGCTGCTGTATGTTACCTCAGGTCCTCCTCTGAGGGTCTCAAGGTCAGATCTGTCCAACAGAGGAGCTGGGGGCTCTTTGCAGTGAGGGCTCTGTGAACAGCTCCTGGGTGCTGAGCCCTGCAGGATACCTGCCCAGGTGAGCCCCATATCCTGGGAGGCACCTGCCCATAAGAACCATGTATCCTGGGAGGGGCGAGTGAACAAGTATTCTCTCTGTGCAGTTATCACAGATTAGCTTAGTGACTCTCACGCGGGCAGTGCTGGAATTAGATGAGAACAAGGACATGTTGGGGGACGTTCCCTGAAACACCCCCAGGCCCATCCAGAGTGAAGAGTTCAGTAGGTGGGTACTGGTTGCTGTGCTGGGGTGGGAGGTTTCATGGGTGCCTCTTGTTTCTTCACCTGACACCACAGAGGCCTCTGCAGGACACAGAAGACAGCCTGCCCAGGGACGGTGTGAGCCCCTGGCGACCAGGCACGGGAAGTGAGAGGGAAGGACCAGGCTGAGGGGGCCTTTCTGCTCTGAGTTGGGAGTGGACAAGCAAGTGGTGAGTGTGATCTAGGAAAGTGGCTCTGGTGATGGGAGGCTTGTTGAGGCCGTCTGAGTACGAGTTGGAAAAGAATGTTCAGACATAGAGCATTTCAGAAGGGAGTGAGTTTGTATTAAGAACAAAGAGCAGAGATAAAGTGGGCACTGTGGGCTCAGGGGGCCAACCACCTGACAGACTAGGGAAAGTTGACTGATTTCCTGGGTTAAGAGCCAATTTTTACAGTTTCAAGGCAAAGAAAATTCCTACTGGAAGGTTGATATTAGGTGATTGGGTGGGGTACCATAGGGTGTTTACTGGAGTGGGCATCCTTGCCTGGTAGGGAGTCAGGAAGCTCATTAGCGATGATCAGGTGCTTTTGGCAACGGTTGCAAAGGGGGCCCAGTCCGATTCACAGGTGACCTTGGTTCTGGGGCCCACTTCTATGGCCTTGGTGTGAGGACTCCCAGTTGTGGCCTTGGGGAAGGAGTCACCTCAACAAGACTGACCCTGCTTCAGAGTAAAAGTTCCATCAAATTTTCCCTGCAGGAGAGATCTAGTGATCCTAGATCTGTTTGGAAAAGTCTTGGACACTGCAGGGACACATACTGAGTGTGAAACTGGATATTGAACCTTGTTGGCAAAACTCACCTTTTCTCTCTGTTGGCATTAAAAGGGTGTGGGCTGACAGCTACCTGAGAATCCATCCAATTGACAATTTCCTATTTACAACATAAATGAGTTTGGTCAAATTATTTCTATTTCTATGCAAACAGGCAGCTTGCAACACCTTGTGGCAGGATCATTTCCAATAGATTGTCAACTAATCAAGGTAACAACATTATGACACTCAACACATTTAGATATAATTTCCTAAGCCTTTTTCTTGAGGGACAGACCCAATATGAGCTAGGAATGTGTTCAAAAGGCTCAGAAAGTGCAGGAAAATACACTGGCTATGACTGGAAATTAGGGTCTCTGTGCAAACCTGGAGTTCTGACATCTTACAATCTAGACAGTTCCTGATAGACAGATGCATGAAAAACACTCTACTTTTATGTTTTTCTTTCATCAAAGGAACATGGATTTCCTAGCATTCTGTGTGCTGAGAGTAACTCACTGCTCTAAAATGCTTGCTTGGACTTCATTTTTCAGTAAGAACTTCCCGTGACTGTGTTACAGTCAGGACGGTCCCACACTCACAGGGAAAAAGCAAACTAACATCCAAACGTTTGTTCCATCAGGTTTTCTCTGTAGGAGAGATCCAGTAATCCTAGGTCTGTCTGGAAAATGCTTGGGTAGTGCATGGACACATACTGAGTGTGAAGCTGGATCCTGGACCTTGTTGGCTAAATCAGCATTTTCTTTCAGGTGGTCATAAAATGGTGCAGAGTAGCAACTGCCTGAAGATCCATCCAATTGCTGTTTTCTTACTTGTGACAGCAATATCTTTGGTCAGACCTCTTGGATTTCTGCAGCAAACATGGGACTTTCAATTCCTTGCCACTGGATCATTTCCAATGGCAGGTAAACTCATTAGGTAACCAGACTCGATGGCATTCAGCACTCTCAGACACACTCCTACAGCCTGTTTCTTCATAGACAGTCCCAGGATGACCTAGGAATGGGTTCGCTAGTATCAGAAATGTGAGCAAACATACTGGCTGTGACTCTGAAAATTAGGTGCTCTGTGCAAATCTGGAGTTTTAACATTTTAGAATCTAGACAGTTTCTGATAGATGTCTGAAATACACTCCTTTTTATTTTTTGCCTTTCATTCCTCAAAGAAACACAGATGTCACAGCATTATGTTTGCTGAGAGTGACAGACTGCTTGGAAATTCTTGCCTGGAAGTCATTTTGAAGTAACAATTTCCCCTCCCCTGTGTTACCATGGGAAATGCCCCCACACTGACAGAGAAAAGTAAACAAATGTCAAAACATCTGTTCCGTGAAGTCCCCTGTAGGAGGGATCCAGTGATCCTAAGTCTGTCTGGAAAATTCTTGGATAGTGCTTGGACACATGCTCAGTGTGAACCTGGATTCTGGACCTTGTTGGCAAATTAGAATTTTCTCTGTGTTGGCCACAGTAGGCTGGGGTTTAGCAACTCCTTGAAAATCAGTACACTTGCTCTTTTCCCACTAACGACAGCAATAGCTTTGGTCAAAACACTGGAATTGCTGAAGCAAGCAGGCAGCGTGCAACTCCTTGTGGCAAGATCATTTCCATTGGAATGCCAATTAAACTACTTAGAAACAGTATGGCACTCAGCTGTGTCAGACACACTCCTCCAGACTCTCTCCTCATGGTGTGTCCCAGTAAGATAGAGTACTGTGCTCATGAACCATGGAAAGTTCAGGGAAACTTACTGCCTGTGTCTCTGGAATTGAGGGCATCTGTGGAAGCGTGGTCTTCTCACATCTTAGAATCCAGACAGCAGTCATGGATAGAGAGATGCCTGAAAAGCACCCTATTCATTGCCGCTCATTCCACGAGTGGACACAGGTGTCCCAGCATTCTGTTTGCTGAGAGTAACCCGCTAAGTGGAAACCCTTGCCTGGAAGTCATTTTTAAGTAAAAATTTCCCCTCACGTGTGTTACACTAGGGAAGGCTCCCACACTCACAGGGAAAAGCAAGCAAACATCAAAATGTCTCTTCCATCAATTTTTCTCTGTCAGAAGGATCCAATGGCCCCAGGTCTCTCTGGAAATTTCTTGGATACTGCAAGGGAAACATACTGACTGTGAACCTGAATATTTGACCTTCTTGGCAAAATTAGCATTGTCTCTCTTTTGGCACTAACAGGATATGCGCTGGCAGCTGCCTGAAAATCCTTCCAATTGATATTTTCCTACTTCTGACATCAATAGGTTTGGTCAAATCTTTCAGGTTTCTGACACAAGCAGGTGGCTTGCAACCCCATCGAGCTGGATCATTTCCATTAAAATGTCAAATAATCTAGGTAACAACAGTATGGATCTCAGCAATCTTAGATAATTTCACAGCCAGTTTCCTCTGAATCAGACCCAATAGGAGCCAGGAATGTGTTCATAAGGCTCTGAAAGTGCAATGAAATATACTGGCTATGACTTTGGAAATTAGGCCCTGTGTGCAAACCTGGAGTTCTCACATCTTAGACTTTAGATAGTTCCTGACAGATAGATGCCTGAAAAACACCCACTTTTATGTCTTTCATGCATTTAAGTAACATAGTTATCCCAGATTTCTGTGTGATGAGAGTAACACACTGGTTGAAAATCCTTGCTTGAAGGTGATTTTTCAGTAACAATTTCCCATGACTGTGTTACTGTAGGGAAGACCCCCAAACTCACAGGAAAAAGAAAACAACCAACCAAATGTCTATTCTATAAAGTTTTCTCTTTAGGAGAGATCCAATGATCCTCTGCCTGTCTGGAAAATTCTTGGATACTACAGGGACACATACTGAGTGTGAATCTGCATCCTTGAATCTGTTGGCAAAATTAGCAAATTTTGTCGGTTGGATCTAAAAGAGTGCGGCCTTAGCAACTGCCTGAAGATTCATCCAATTGGTCTCTTCCTAATAATGACAGTGATAACATTGGTCAAACCTTTGAGGTTTCTAAAGCAAGCAGGCGGCTCACTACTCCTATCTGCTGGCCCATTTCCAGTGTAATGTCACCTCATCTAGTTAAGCACTGTATGGCACCCAGCCCTCTCAAACATACTCCTGCATCCTGTTTCCTCATGGGCAGGCCCAGTTTGAATAAGGAATGTGTTTAAAGCCTTGGAAGGTGCAGGGAAACACAGTACCCTAACTCTGGAAGTTAGGACCCTGGGAAAGCCTTGAAGTCTCATGCCTTGAGTTCTAGACAGTTCCTGATAGATAGAGGCCTAAAAATACACTCCGTATGGATGCCTTTCCGTCCTCGAAGGAACATAGCTTTCCCAACATTCTGTGTGCTGAGAGACACACGGTGCTTGAAAACACTTGCTTGTAGGCCATTGGTCAGTAGAAAATTCCCCTGAAGGTGCAATGGTAGGGAAGGCTCCCACACTCACTGGGAAAGGCAAACCAACATCCAAACGTGTACTCCATAACATTTTGTCTTTAGGGGCGATCAAGTGAGCCTAGGTCTGTCTGGAGAATTCGTGGGTATTGTGGGGACACATCATGAGTGTGAACTTGTATATATGAACTTGGTGGCAAAATTCTCATTTTCATCTCCCACACTCATTTTGGGACCACATTGGTTCTAAAATGGTGCAGTGTAGCAAATCCTTGAAAATCCATCCAATTGCTGTTTTCTTAATTTTGACAGTGATAGATTTGTCCACCCTTTGGAATTTCTGAAGCAAGCAGGTTGCTCACCACTCCAGCCACTAACTGATTTCCATTGTACTGGCACCTCATGCAGGTAAGCACAGTATGCTGCCCAACACACTCGGATACACTCGTGCAGCCTGTTTCTTCAGGAGCAGTCCCAGTATATACTTGGAAAGTGTTTACAAGGCTTGAAAAGTTCATGGAAACACACTGCCCTGACTCTGGGTGTTAGGATCCCTAGGAAAGACTGAAGGTCTCACGACTTAGAATGTAGACAGCTCCTGATAGATAGAGGGCTGAAAGCACTCTCTGTTGATGCATTTCTTTTCTTGAAGGAACATAACTTTCCAAACATTTTGTGTGCAGAGAGACACACACGGCTTGAATATGCTGGCATGGAGGTCATTTTTCAGTAGCACTTTCCCCTGATGGTGTGACCATGGGGATGCCGCACTCTCCATTTTTAGAGAAAGACAAATTAGCATTCAAACGTCTGTTCCATCACATTTTCTCAGTAGGATCGATCCACTGAGGCTAGTTCTGTCTGGAAACTTTGTGGATACTGCATGGAGACATCCTGAGTCTGGACATGGATACCGGATTTTGGGGGCAAAAATAATATTTTTTCTCTTGATTTGGGAAAATGCTACGGCCTTGCAACTGCTTGGAAATCCATCCAATTGCTGTTTTCTTCCTTCTGACAATGATAGCTTTGGTCCATCCTTTGGGATTTCTGAATCAAGCAGGCGACTCACCACTCCTACCCTCTGGCCCATTCCCAGAGGAATGTCATCTCATCTAGGTAAGCACAGTATTGGTACCATACAATCTCAGACACTCTCCTACAGTCTGTTTCCTCATGGGCCATCCCTATATGAGCTAGGATGTCTTTGGGAGGCTTGGAAGGTGTAGGAAAAATAGTGCCTTGACTCTGGTAGTTAGGTCCCCTGGACAAGCCTGGAGGTCAATGTTAGATTCTAGACAGTTCCTAATAGATATAGGCCTAATAACACACTCTCTGTTGATGCCTTTTCTTCCTTGAAGAAACATACTTTTCCCTGCATTCTCTGTGCTGGGGATCACACACTGCTTGAGAACGCTCTTTGGAGGTCATTTTTCAGTAGAAACTTCCTCTGACAGTGTAACCTTAGGGAAGGCCCCCACACTCACTGGAAAAGGCAAACCAACATCCAAACTTCTGTTGCATCACATTTTGTCTCTAGGAGTGATCCAGAGAGCCTAGGTCTGTCTGGAAAATCGTGTATACTGCAGGACCACATCCTAAGTGTGAACCTGGATACTGGAACTGGTGGCACAATTCACATTTCTCTTTCGGTTTGTCCTAAAACTGTGTGGCCTGGCACCTGCTTGAAAATCCATCTAATTGCTGTTTTCTTACTTTGAAGAGCAATAACTTTGGTTCACCCTTTGGGATTTCTGAAGCAAGCAAGGAGATCACCACTCCTAGTCATGGGCCTATTTCCAGTGGAATGTCACCTTATCTAAGTAAGCACATAATGGCCCCTCTGTATACTCAGACACACGCCCACAGTCTGTGTCCTCATGGACAGTCCCAGTGTGACCTAGGAATATGTTTACAAAGCATTAAAAGGGCAAGGAAGACACTGCCCTGACTCTGGAAGTTCCGTTCTCTGGGAAGGCTGGAGGGCTCTTGTTAGAATCAAGACAGTTCTTCATAGATAGAGCCCTGAAAACACACTCTCTGTTGATACCCTTCCTTCCTCGAAGAAACAGTACTTTCCCTGTATTCTGTGAACTGAGAGTCACACATTGCTTGAAACCGTTTGCTTGCAGGTCATTTTTCAGTAGCAATTTCTTGTGATGTTGTGACAGTAAGGATGTCCTCTACACTCACAGGGTAAGGCAATCCAAGATCCAAACATCTGTTCCATCACATTTTCTCTATCAGAGCAGCCAGTGAGCCTAGGTCTTTGTGAAATATGGGTAGATACAGCAGAGACACCTCCTGAGTCTGACAGTGGATACCGGAACTTGATGGTCAAATTTGCAACTGCTAGAAAATCCATACAATTGCTTTTTTTTTTTAATTTCTAACAGTGGTCACTTTTGACCCACCTTTGGGATTTCAGAAGCAAGAAGGCAGCTCGCAAGTGCTGCTGATGGTCTATTTGAAATGGAATGTCACCTCACCTGGGTAACAACAGCATGGCACCCTGCAGTCTGAACACATTCCTGCAGCCTGTTTCCTCATGGGCAGTTCTGGGATGATGTAGGAAGGTGGTTAAAAGCCTGGGTTAGTGCAGGGAAACACACTGCCCTGACTCTGCAAGTTAGGTCCTCAGGGTAAGACTGGAGGTCTCACATCTTAGAAATCTAGACAATTCTTGATAGATAAAGGACTGAAAATTCATTCTCTGCTGATGCCTGTCTTTCCTTGAAGGAACATTGTTTTCCCAACATTCTGCTTCCTGAGTGTCACACACTTGCTTAGAGGTCATTTATCACTAAGAATTTCCCCTGAAGATGTGACTGGAGGGAAAGCCCCACAAACACAGTAAAAGGGAACCACATTCAAATGTCTGTTCCATCACGTTTGCTCTGTAGGTGAGATATAGTGAGCCTAGTCCTATCTGGAAAATTCTTGGATACTGCAGGGACACATCATGAATGTGAATCTTGATAGCAGATCTTGGTGGCAAAATTTGCATTATCCTCTCCATTGGGCTTAAAACGTTGTGGCCTAACAACTGCTTGAAAGTTCATTTAATATCTGTTTTCTTACTTCTGACAATGATAGCTTTGTTCCAGCTTTCTGGATTTCTGAAGCAACAGGCGGTTCATAACTCCTAGTCCCTGGCCCATTTCCAGTGGAATGTCAGTTCATTTGGTAAGGGCAGAATGACACACAGCACACACGGACACTCTTCCATCGCCTGTTTCATCATGGACATTCCTGAGTGATCTTGGAATGTGCTTACAAGGCTCAAAATTTGCAGGGAAACACTGCCCAGACTCTGGAAGATGGGTCCTCTGGACAAGCCTGGAGATCTCACATCTTAGAATATAGACAGATCCTGATAGATAGAGGCCTGAAAACACACTCTCTATTGATGCCTTTCCTTCCTCAAATGAACGTAGCTTTCCCAGAATTCTGTGTGCTGAGAGTCACATACTGCTTGAAAATGTTTGCCTGGAAGTTGTTTTTCAGTAGCAATTTCCCTTGATGGTTTGACCATAGGGAAGTCCACCACACTCACAGGAAAAGGCAAAACATCATCCAAACGTCTGTTCCATCATGTTTCTCTGTAGGAGAGATCCTAGGGTTAGGGTTAGGGTTAGGGTTAGCCTAGGTCTGTCTTGAAAATTCTTCAGTGCTGTGGGGACACATCCTGCGTGTGAACCTGGGTAATGGACCTTGGTGGCAAATTTCGCATTTTCCTCTAGGTTGGCCCTAAAATGTTGGGAAAGCAATGGCCCTTTGAGTAAGGAAAGGCGTCACCAGAGAGTGTGTTTCCAGGCCTCTATCTATTAGGAACTGTCTAGATTGTAAGACGTGAGACCTCCAGTCTTGCCCAGATGACCTAACATCCCGAGTCAGGGGATATGTTTCCATACAATCTCTGAGCCTTGTAAATACATTCCTAGGTCATACCAGGACTACCAAGGAGGAAACAGGCTGTCAGAGTGTGTCTGAGAGAGCTGGGTGCCATGTGGTGCTACCTATATTATGTGACATTTCACAGGAAAGGGACCACCAGATAGAAGTGGCAAGCAGACTGCTTGCTTCAGAAATTACATGGGTGAACCATATCTGTCACTGTCAGAAATAAGAAAACAAGTACTGGATGGATATTTAAGCAGTGGCTATGCCAAACCATTTTAGTGCCAACTGAGAGAAAAAGGTGAATTTTGTCCTGTATTCAGGTTCACACTCAGGATGTGACCCCACAGGATCCAAACTTTTCCAGATAGACCTGGGTTCACTGGACCTCTCTAACAGAGAAAACGTGATGGAACAGCTATTTGGATGCTTGCTTGTCTTGTGATTGTGGGCGCTTCCCTACTGTCACAGTCTCAGGGGAAATTGCCACTGAAAAATGAACTCCAAGCAAATGTTTTCAAGCAGTGTGTGACTCTCAGCACACAGTACATTGGGAAAGTTATGTTCCTTCAATGAAGGAAAGGCATCAACAGAGAGTGTGTTTTTTATAGCAGGAACTCTTCAGCTTCTAAGATGTGAGAGCTCAGGCCTGATTAAAGGACCTAAGTTCCAGAGTCAGGACAGTGTGTCTTGCTGCACTTTCTGAGACTTCTAAATGCATTCCTAGGGCATACCAGGTCTGCTCCTAAGGAAGGATGCTGAGGGAGTGTATCAGACTGTGCTGGGTGAAATACTGTGGTCACATAGATGAGGTGTCATTACACTGGAAATGGGCCTGCAGCTAGGAGTTGCAAGTCATTCACATGCTTCAAAAATCCCAAAGGGTGAACCAAAGCTAGCATTGTCAGAAGGAAGAAAACAACATTCAGATGGAATTTCAAGCAGTTGCTCGGCGGCACTCTTTTAGGGCCAAGTGAGAGAAAAATGCATATTTTAACACCAACGTCTGGTATCCAGATTCAAACATAGGTGTTTCCCCGCAGTGTCCACGGATTTTCTAAATAGACTTACATTGATGAATGGCCCCACCAAGAAAACGTGATTGAACAGATGTTTGGACGTGCTTTTGAACTTACCTGTGAGTGTGGCGCCTTCCCTACAGTCACACCTCCAGGGGAAATTGCTAATGAAAAATGACCTCCAACAAGCGTTTTCAAGGAGTGTGTGACACTCAGCACACAGAATGTTGAGAAAGCTATATTCCTTTGAGGAAGGAAAGGCATCTCGAGAGAATATGTTATCAGGCCTCTACCTGTCATGAACTGTCTAGATTCAAACATGTGAGTCCTCCAAGTTTCCCAGAGGACCTAAATACCAGAGTCAGGGCAGTGTGTTTCCCACCACTTTCTGAGATTTGTAAACACATTCCTAGGTCAAACCAGATCTGACCATAAAATTCATGCTGCAAGAGTGTGTCTCAGCGTGCTGGGTGACATATTGTGCTAACCTAGATGAGATGACATCTCCCTGGAAAGGGGCCAGTGGCTTGGAGTGGAGAGCCTCCTGCTTGATTCATAAATCCCAAAGGGTGCACCAACACTATCACTGTCAGAAGTAAGAAAACAGCAATTAGATGCATTTTCAGGCAGTAACTAGGTTTAACCGTTTTAGGGCCAACTGAGAAAACAATGGAAATTTTGCTGCCAAGGTCCAGTATCCAGGTTCAAACATAGGGTGTGTAGGAACAGTATCCATGAGCATTCTAGACAGTTAGGTTGAATGGATTGCTCCTATCAAGAAAACGTGATTGAGCAGACGTCTGGATGATCCTTTGCCTTTTCCTGTGGGTGTGGCGGTCTTCCCTAAGGTCACAACATCAGGGGAAGTTGCTACTGAAAAATTACTTCTAACAAGCCTTTTCAAGCAGTTTGTGACTCTGAGCACACAAAAAGCTGGGAAAATTATGTTCCATCCAGGAAGGTAAGGCATCAACAGAGAGTGTTTTATCGGGGCTCTGTGTATCACAAACTGTATAGACTCAAAGATGTGAGACTTCCAGGTTTGCCCTGAGGACCCAAATTCCAGAGTCAGAGCATTGTATTTCCCTACACTTTCTGAGATTGCATCCAAGTACCATATTTTGGACTCGATTGTTGACCATGATGGCTACTCCATTTCTTTTAAGCGGTTCCTGCCCACAGTAGTAGATATAATGGTCATCTGAGTTAAATTCACCCATTCCTGTCCATTATAATTTGCTGATTCCTAGAATGTCGACATTCACTCTTGCCACATCCTGTTTGACCACTTCCAATTTGCCTTGATTCAAGGACCTAACATTCCAGGTTCCTATGCGATATTGCTCTTTACAGCATTGGACCTTGCTTCTATCACCAGTCACATCCACAACTGGGTATTGTTTTTGCTTTGGCTCCATCCCTTCATTCTTTCTGGAGTTATTTCTCCACTGAACTCCAGTAGGATATTGGACACCTACCGACCTGGGGAGTTCCTCTTTCAGTATCCTATCATTTTGCCTTTTCATACTGTTCATGGGGTCCTCAAGGCAAGAATACTGAAGTGGTTTGCCATTCCCTTCTCCAGTGGACTACATTCTGTCAGACCTGTCCACCATGACCCGTCCGTCTTGGGTGGCTCCACACGTCATGGCTTAGTTTCATTGAGTTAGACAAGGTTATGGTCCATGTGATCAGATTGGCTAGTTTTCTGTGATTATGATTTCAGTGTCTGCCCTTTGATGCCCTCTCACAACACCTACCATCTTATTTGAGTTTCTCTTACCTTGGACGTGGGGTATCTCTTTACAGCTGCTCCAGCAAAGCACAGCCACTCCTCCTTACCTTGGACAATGGGTATCTCCTCAGGCCGCCCCTCCTGACCTTGAATGTGGAGTAGCTCCTCTCGGTCCTCCTGCACCCGTGCAGCTGCTGCTCTGTGGACGTGGGATTGCTCCTCTTGGCCACAGCCCCTGACCTTGGGCATGGGGTAGCTCATCTCAGCCACCTCCCCTGACCTCAGGCATGAGGTAGCTCCTCTCGGCCGCTGCCCCTGGTCTCGGACATGGGGTGGCTCCCCTCAGCCACTACCTCTGACCTTGGGCGAGAGATAGCTCCTCATGGCCATGCTTCTGCATGGTCCGTCACAGCCTGCACCATTTGAATGCCGAGTTCCAAAGAATAGCAAGGAGAGATAAGAAAGCCTTACTCTGATCAATGCAAAGAAATGGAGAATAACAACAGAATGGGAAAGACTAGAGATCTCTTCAAGAAAATTAGAGATACCAAAGGAACATTCCATGTGAAGATTGGGTTCAATAAAGGACAGAAATGCTATGCATCTAACAGAAGCAGAAGCTGTTAAGAAGAGGTGGCAAGAATACACAGAACAACTGTACAAAAAAAGATCTTCATGACCCAGATAATTATGATGGCGTGATCAGTCACCTAGAGCCAGACATCCTGGAATGTGAGGTCAAGTGGGCCTTAGAAAGCATCACTACAAACAAAACTAGTGGAGGTGATGGAATTCCAGTTAAGCTATTTCAAATCCTAAAAGATGATGCTGTGAAAGTGCTGTACTCAATAGGTCAGCAAATTTGGAAAACTCAGCAGTGGCCACATGACTGGAAAAGATCAGTTTTCATTCCAATTCCAAAGAAAGGCAATAACAAAGAATGCTCAAACTACTGCACAATTGCACTCATCTCACACGCTAGTAAAGTAATGCTCAAAATTCTCCAAGCCAGGCTTCAGCAATACATGAGCCGTGAACTTCCAGATGTTCAAGCTGGTTTTAGAAAAGGCAGAGGAACCAGAGATCAAACTGCCAACATCTGCTGGATCATTGAAAAAGCAAGAGAGTCCCAGAAAACATATATTTCTGCTATATTGACTACGCCAAAGCCTTTGATTGTGTGTATCACAATAAACTGTGGAAAATTCTGAAAGAGATGGGACTACCAGACCACCTGACCTGTCTCTTGAGAAACCTATGTGCAAGTCAGGAAGCAACAGTTAGAACTGGACATGGAACAACAGATTGGTTTCAAATAGGAAAAGGAGTATGTCAAGGCTGTATATTGTCTCCCTGCTTATTTAACTTATATGCCGAGTACATCATGAGAAACACTGGGTTGGAAGAAGCACAAGCTGGAATCAAGACTGCCAGGAAAAACATCAGTAACCTCAGATATGCATATGATACCACCCTTATGGCAGAAAGTGAAGAGGAACTAAAAAACCTCTTGATGAAAGTGAAAGAGGAGAGTGAAAAAGTTGGCTTACAGCTCAATATTCAGAAAACTAAGATCATGGCATCTGGTCCCATCACTTCATGAGAAAGAGATTGGGAAACAGTAGAAACAGTGTCATACTTTATTTTTGGGGGCTCCAAAATCACTGCCGATGGTGATTGCAGCCATGAAATTAGAAGATGCTTACTTCTTGGAAGGGTTAAGACCAACCTAGATAGCATATTAAAAAGTGGAGACATTTCTTTGCCAACAAAGCTCCATCTGGTCAAGGCTATGGTTTATCCAGTGGTCATGTATGGATGTACGAGTTGGACTGTGAAGAAAGCTGAGCACTGAAGAATTGATGCTTTTGAACTGTGGTGTTGGAGAAGACTCTTGAGAGTCCCTTGGACTGCAAGGACATCCAACCAGTCCATCCTAAAGGAGATCAGTCCTGGGTGTTCTTTGGAAAGACTGATGCTGAAACTGAAACTCCAGTACTTTGGCCACCTGATGTGAAGAGTTGACTCATTGGAAAAGACCCTGATGCTGGGAGGGCTTGGGGGCAGGAGGAGAAGAGGATGACAGAGGATGAGATGGCTGGATGTCATCACCAACTCGATGGTCATGAGTTTGTGTAAGCTCCGGGAGTTGGTGATGGACAGGGAGGCCTGGTGTGCTTCGATTCATGGGGTCCCAAAGAGTCGAATACAGCTGAGCGTCTGAACGGAACTGAACTCTTTCTGAGCATTATTAACACATTCCTAGGTCATACCAGAAGTGCCCTTAAGAAAAAACAGGCTGCAGGAAGATTTCTGAGATTGCTGGGTGCCATGCTGCACTTACCAAGATGATGTAGCATTCCACTGTAATTGGGCGAGCGGCTACGAGTTGCTAGCTGCTTACTTGCTTCAGAAATCCCAAAGGGTGTACCAAGTGATCACTGCCAGAAGTAAGAAACCAGCAGCTAAATGCATTTCCAGGTAGTTGTTATGCTCTACTGTTTTTGGCCAACTGAGAGAGAAAGGTGAATTTTGCCACCAAGGTACACTGTCCATGTTCACACCTAGGATGTGTCCACTCAGGATCCAAGAATTTCCCAGACAGACCTAGGCACACTGAATCTCCACTACAGAGAAAACATGATGGAACTGACCTTTGGTTGTTGCTTTTCCTTTTCCTGTGAGTTTGGTGGCCTTCCCTATGGTCACACTATCAGGAGCAATTGCTAATGAAAAAGGACTTCCAACAAGTGTTTTCAAGCAGTATGTGACTCTATGGACATGGAATACTGGAAACCTACGTTCCATTGAGGAAGGAAATGTATTTATAGACAGTGTGTTTTCAAGAATCTCTCTATTAGGAACTGTCTAGCTTCAAAGATGTGAATTCTCCATATTTGCCCAGAGGATCTCAATTCCAAAGTCAGGGCAATGTGTTTTCCTGCACTTTTTGAGCTTTGTAAATACATTTCTTGGTCATACCAGGAATGCCCATGAGGAAACAGGCTCTCTATATGAGGAACTGTCTAGATACTAAGATATGAGACCTCTAGGTTGGTATAGAGGACCTAAATTTCAGAGCAAGGGCAGTGTGTTTTTGAGCATTTTCTGAGCTTTGTAAACACATTTCTGAGTAACGCCAGGTCTGCTCATGAGAAAACAGGCTTCAGGTGTGTGTCTGAGGGTGCTGAGTACCATACTGTGCTTACCTAGATGAGGTAACTTTCCATGGCAAATCGGCACGTGACCAGGAGTTGTGAGCCATCAACTTGCTTCAGAAATCTTGAATGGTGGACTAAAGTTTGCACTGTCAGAAGTAAGAAAAAAGTAATTGGGTGGATTTTCAAGCAATTGCTAGCCACACCTCTTTATGGCTCCAGAGAGATAAATACAAATTGTGCACCCTAGGCCCTTTATTCAGGTTCACACACGGGATGTGTTCCCTCGTGATTCAAGAAATTTCCAGACAGACCTTTGCTCCCCAGAGTTCTTCTACAAAGAAAACTGGTTGGAACAGCCATTTGGATGTTGCTTTGCCTTTCCCTGTGAGTGTGGGGCCGCTACTTATGGCCACAGCCTCAAGGAGATATTGCCACTGAAAATAGACTCGCAAGCAAGCACTTTTCAAGCAGAGTGTGACTCTCAGGTCGCAGAATGTGAAGAAAGCTATCTTCCTTTGAGGAAGGAAAGACGTCCACAGAGAGTGTGTTTTCAAACCTCTATCTTGCAGGAAATTTTGAGCTTCTAAAACATGAGACCAGCAGGTCTGCTGAGAGGACCTATATTCCTGAGTCAGGGCCGTGTGTCTCCCTGTAATTTCCGAGTCTGACAAACACATTCCTAGATCATAACGGTACTGACCATGAGAAAGCTGGCAGCAGGAGTGTGTCTGAAATGGCTGAGTGCCTTACTGTGGTCAACTGTGTGAGGTGACATTCCAGTGACAGGCTCAAAGCTCCAAGGTGTGAGCCACCTGCTTGCTTCAGAAACCCCAAAAGGTAGAGCAAAGCTAGCTCTGTCAGAGGTAAGAAAAGAGCAATTGGACGGATTTTCAAGCTGTTGCTGGGCCGAACCACTTTAGGGCCCCCTGAGAGAAAAATGTGAATTGTGCCCTGTAGGTCAGGTATCCAGGTTCAAACACAGGGTGTGTCCCAGCAGGATCCAAGAATTTTCCACAGAACTAGGCTCACTAGACCTCTCCTGCTGGGAAAATGGGATGGAACAGATATTGGAAGTTGGTTTGCCCCTCCCTATTGTCACAGACTCAAGGAGAAAGTGCCCCTGAAAGATGACCTCCAAGCAAGCACTTTTCAAGCAGTGTGTGACTCTCAGTTCACAGAATGCAGGGAAAGATATCTTCCCTCAAGGAAAGAAAGGCATCAAAAGAGAGTGTATTCTCAACCCTCTATCTTGCAGTAACTGTTTAGCTTCCCAGATGGGAGGCCTCCAGTAGTGCTCAGAGGAACTAAATTCCAGAGTCAAGGCCATGTTTCTCCCTGCACTTTCCAAGCCTTGCAAAGCCATTCCTAGGTTATACCAGTACTGCACATGAGGAAGCAGTCTGCGAGAGTGTGTCCAAGAGGACTAGGTTCCTCACTATACTCACTTCAGCGAGGTGGCATTCCACTGTAAAAAGGCCCACAGCTGGGAGTTGAAATTCACCCACTTGCTTCAGAAATCAAAAAGGAAGGAGCAAATCTAGCTCTCTCAGAATCAAGAAAAGAGCAAGTGGATGGATTTTCAAGCTGTTGCTAGGCTACATTGCTTTAAGGTCCACAGAGAGAAACACAAATTGTGCCCCCTCATTCTGGTATCCTGGTTCACAAACAGGGTGTGTCCCCAAAGGATCCAAGAATTTTCCAGACAGACTTACGTTCACTAGAGTTCTCCTACAGAGAAAACGGGATGGAACAGACATTTAGATATTGCCTTGTCTTTCCCAGTGAGTGTGGAACCCCTCTGTTTGACTACAGCCCCAAGTGGAAATTACCATTGAAAACTCATGTCTAAGCGAGCACTTTTCAAGCACTGTGTGACTCTCAGTTCGCAGGATACTGGCAAACCTATATTTCTTCAAGGAAGGAAAGGCACCCACAGAGAGTGTGTTTTCAAACCTGTCCCTTGCAGGAACTCTTTAGCTCCTAAGACATGAACCCTCTAGTTCTGCTCAGAGGACCTAAATTCGAGAGCCTGTGCCCTGTGTCTTGGTGCATTTTCCCACCTTTCAAACACATATCTAGGTGATACTGGTACTGCCCTTGAGGAAGCAGACTGTGGGAATATGTCTCAGAGTGCTGGGTCCCTTACTGTGGTCACCTCTGTAAGGTGACACTCCAGTGTAAATAGGCCCAAAGATAGGAGTTGCGAGCCGCCCATGTGCTTCAGAAACCCCAGGGGTGGAACAAAGTTAGCTCTGTGGAAAGTAAGAAAATGGCAATTGGACGGATTTTCAAGATGTGGATAGGTTACACCACTTTAGGGCCACCCGAGAAAAATATGCAAATTTGAACCTGGGTGTCCAGATTAACGCACAGGGTGTTTCCCCACATGATCCAAGAATTTTTCAGACAGACCTAGGTTCACTGGAGCTCTCCTGCAGAGGAAACATACATCCAGAGTCTCCAGTGTGAACCCTCCAAAATCTATACCTGGTGTCACGAATCCACAGTCTCCAGGATGACCCTACCCTCAAGATCCTGTACCTGGGGTCACAAGTCCACTATTTCCATGTCGAGTCCACCTCCAAGAACTTGAACTTGTGGTCACATGTCCAGAGTCTTCAGGGTGACCCCACCTCCCCGAAGCTACTGGTGTGAAGCATCCACAGTTTTAAGGATGGACCCAATTCCCAGAACCTGTAGCTGGGGTCACACTTCCAAATTCTAAGGGTTACCCCACCTCCCACACATTGAACCTGGTTTCCCATGTCCCTGTTAGCCAAGGTTACCCTCTCCATGACCCTGTAATGGGGATCACATGTCCACAGTCTGCTGTGTGTCGTCACTTCCCAGACCCTTCACCTAGAGTCACAATCACAGTTTCCAGGTTACTCCTTTGCAGACCCTGCACCTGGAGTCACTTATCCACAGTCTCCAGGGTGACTCATTCAAAACCCCACACTGGGGCTCACATGACCACAGTCTCCAGGGTGACCCAAGCACCCAGATCCTGCACCCAGGGTCACATATCCACAGGCTCCAGGGTGTATCTCTTGCAGACCCTGCACCTGGGGTCACATATCTACAGCCTCCAGTGTGATCCCCATCCCCAGACCTGATTTGGGTGAGAAATATCCATAGTCTCCAGACTCACACCTTGGATCACATATCCACAGTCTCCAGAGTCACACCTTGGGTCACATAGCCATAGTCAGCAGGGTGAACTCACCTCCCAGAGCCTGTACATGGTGTCAAATGTGCACATTCTCCAGGGTTACCACCCTTCCAACATGCTGTACCTGGGTCAAAAGCCCACAATCTCAAGGGTGACCCCCTCTCAGACCCTGTTCCTGGGGTCACATGTCCAGAATCTCCAGAATGATCTACCTCCAAGATGAAGCACCTGATGTCACATGTCAACAGTCTCCAAGGTGACCCCGTCCTCAGAATCTGCACCTGTGGTTACATTTCTCCAGTCTGCAGGATGACCCCCAATCTCAGTATTTGTATTATGTGTCACATGTACATAGTCACCAGGGTAACCACTGCAGGCCCTTTTTCTGACATAACATTTCCACAGACTCCTGAAGAACTCCCTTCCCAGACTCTGAACCTGGGCTCCTACCTCCAGGGTCTCGAGGGTGATGCCCTTCCCTGTCCCTTCACCTGGTGTCAAACATCCACAGTCTCCATGGTAACATCCACACCAAAGTCTGATATTGGGGACACAGATCCATAGTCTTCTGGGTCACAACCCCTCCCAGATCATGCACCTGGTCTCACATGTCCTCAGTCTCCAGGTTGACACCCCTCCCAGACACTGCAGCTGGGGTTACACATCCACAGTCTCCAAGGTGAACCCACCTCACTGACTATTGTACCTCTGGCCACATGGCCTCAGTCTCCAGGGTGACCCTATATCTCAGACACTGTACTTGAGGTTACATACCAACGGTGTCCAGGATGACACCTCTCCCCAGACCCTGTACCTGGGGTCGCATTTGCACAGTCTCCAGGGCGATGCTATATTCCCAACCCTGTACCTGGGGTCACAGGTCGCAGTCACCAGGCTTTCCCCACCCTCAAGAGCCGTTACCTGGGGTCATACGTCCACAGACTCCAGGGTGACTCCCTCCCAGACCCTTCACCTGGCATCCTATGTCCACAGTCTCCTGTGTGATATCACTTCCCAGACCCTATACCTGTGGTCACAGATCCACAGTCTCCATGGTGATCCCCTTCCCAGACCCTGTAATTTGGATCCCATGTCCTCAGTCTCCAGTGTGACACCACCTCTCATACCTTGTACTTTGGTGACTTGTCCACAGTTTCCAGGATGACCCAAACGGTGCATGTGGAGTCACATGTCCACATTCTGCAAAGTGACCCCAGTCCCTAACCCTGAACCTTAGTCACACAGCCACAGTTTCCAGAATGACCTCACTCCAGACCCTGCACATAGGGTCACACCTCCACCTTCTCCATATTGACCCCCTCCTTGAACTTCTATCAGGTTTCACACATGCACCAGCTCCACAGTGACCACCACCAGATCCTGTAGCTGTGGTCAGGGTCCGCAGTCTGCAGGGTGAGACCATTTTGTACCTTAAACCTTGGTTCACCTAGCCAGTCTCCAGGGTCATCCCTGCCAAACCTGCACCTGGGGTCACATGTCCATACTCTCCATGGTGACATCCCCCAGGCCCTGTACTGCTGCTGCTGTTGCTGCTGCTGCTAAGTCATGCCAGTCGTGTCCAACTCTGCGACCCCATAGATGGCAGCCCACCAGGCTCCCCCATCCCTGAGATTCTCCAGGCAAGAACACTAGAGTGGGTTGCCATTTCCTTCTCCAAAGCATGAGAGTGAAAAGGGAAAATGAAGTCACTCAGTCATGTCTGACTCTTAGGGACCCCATAGACTGCAGCCTACCAGGCTCCTCCATCCATGGGATTTTCCAAGCAAGAGTACTGGAGTGGGTTGCCCACTCCAGTACCTAGTGTCATATATCTGCGCAGACCCTATACGTAGTGTCATATATCCACAGTTTCCCGGGTTACCCCACTTCCCATATCATGCACCTGGGATCACATGCTCAGTCTGCAAGGTGACCCCGATCCCATTCCTGTACCTTGTGTCACAAGTCCACAGCCACCAGGATGGCCCCACCCTCAAGATCCCATACCTGGGGTCACACTCCTGTCTCCAGTGTGATCTCACCTCCCAGAAACTTTACCTGGGGATAAACGTCTACTGTTTTCAGGATGGTCCCAACTCCCTGAAACGGTACCTGGAGTCACTCTTCCATAGACATTGAGGCTGTTCCATGCCCCTGGTCCACAGGGTTACACCCTCCAAGACCCTGTAATGTGGTTTACATGTCCACAGTCTCCTGTATGTCATCACTTCCCAGAACCTTCACCTGCAGGCACACAAACAGAGGTTCCAGGATGACTCCCTCATAGACCCTGCACTTGGAGCCACATATCCACAGTCTCACAGGTGACTCATCCAAATCACTGTACCAGGGCTCACATAACCACAGTCTTCCAGATGCTGGACTATTGACCCCAGCACCCAGTGTCACATGTCCACAGATTCTAGCATGGCCTCACACTCCAGACACTGTACCTTGGGACACATACCCACAGTCTCTAGGGTGAACACCCTCCTAGACACTGTACATGGTGTCACATGGGCACATTCACCAACTCCCAAACCCTGTACCTAGGGTCACACGTAGATAGTCTCAGGGTGACCCCACTTGCCAGAACTTGCACCTGGGTTCATATGTCCGCAGCGCCCAGGGTAACACCACCTGTCAAACAATTGTACTCGGTTCAAACACCCACTGGTTCTAGGGTGACACCAATTCCAAGCCCGTGAACCTAGCTAGGGTCACACATCCATGGTCTCCTGGGTGGCAACCCCTCCCAGATCATGCACCAGGTCTCACACCTCCGCAGTCTCCAGGGTGACTACACCTCACAGAATATTGTAATTCTGGTCACATTGCCCCAGTCTCCAGGGTGACCCCGTATCTCTAACCCTCTACCTGGGGTTACATGTACATGTTGGCCAGGAATACACGCCTCCCCAGACTCTGTACATGTGATTACATTGGCACAGTCGCCAGGGTGACTCCAACTTCCCCACCCTATACCTGGGGTCACATGTCCAGAGTCTCCTGGATTTACCCACATTCAAGGGCTAGTAACTGGGATCACATGTCCACAGTCTCGAGGCTTTCCCCACCCACAAGTGCCTGTACCCAGGGTCACACGTCAACTGACTCCAGGGTGACTCCCTCCCAGACCGTTCACCTGGCATCCCATGTCCCTAGACTTTTGTGTGATGTCATTTCCCAGACTCTGCACATGTACTAACAGATTCACAGGCTCCGTGGTGACCCCCTTCCTGGTCTCTGTAACTTGGGTCACATGTTCTCAGTATCCAGTGTGACCCGACCTCTCATGCCCTATACCTTTGGTGACTTGGCCACAGATTCCAGGGTAACCCTCCCCTGCCAGGCCCTGTGCTTATTTACACACATCCACAATCTCCAGGATGTTCGCCCTCCCATACCCTGCACCTGGAGTCACATGTCAACAGTTTCCAGCGTGAACCCCACTTTGCCCACTGCACCTGGGCTCACATATCCACATCATGCAGGGTGACACCCCTTCCAGACCATTTCCCTGCCATTAAATGCCTGCAGTCCCCAGAGTGACCCCGTACCTCCCAGACACTGTACCTGAGGTCACATATACAGAGTTTCCTGGATCACCCCCATCCTATACCCTGTACCTGGGTTCAGATATCCTAGTGTCTTGGGGGACCCAGGTCAGACCTTGCATCTAGGGTCGAATGCCCACTATCCAGGATGACTTGCCTCCCCAATCAGTGCATCTGGGGTCATATGTCCACAATCTTCAAAGTGACCCCATCCCCTAACCCTGCACCTTACTCACACATCCACAGTCTCCAGAGTGATGTCCACTGTCTCACGGGTGACCTCTTCCCTGAACTTGTTCCAGATTTCACACGATCACCAATGCCACAGTGACCACCAGCAGATCCTGAACTTGTGGTCACAGTTCAACAGTCTGCCTGATGAGACCCATTTTGTACCCTGAACCTTGTGAACCTGCACCTGGGATCACAAGTCCATATTCTCCATGGTGTCATCCCCCAGACCCTGTACCTAGTGTCATATATACAGTCTCCTGGACTTCCCCACTTCCAATACCATGCACCTGTGATCACACATCCACAGTATCCAGGGTGATCCCCCTCCTAAACCTGTACCTGGTGTCACAAGTCGACAGACTCCAGGATGACTCTACCGTTAAGACCCTGTACCTAGGGTCACAAGTCCACTGTTTCCAGGGTGAGACCCCTCCCAGACTCTGCACTTGGGGTCACTTGTCGAGAGTCTCCAGGGTGACCCCACCTCCCAGAAACTGTACCTAGGGTGAAACATCCACAGTCACTCAGGTTGGCCCCAATTCCCAGAACCTGTACCTGGGGTCCCACTTCCATAGTCTCGGTTACCACACGCCAAGACATTTAACATGGTGTCCCATGATCTTGGATGCCAGGGTTACCCCCTCCAAGACCCTGTAATGGGGTCACATGTTCATCACAGTCTCCAGAGTGTCGTCACTTCCCAGACCCTCCACCTGGAGTCACACAAACACAGGTTCCAAGGTGACTCCCTCGCAGGCCCTGCACCTGGAGTCACATATTCACAATCTCACCTTGGGGAATCCCATTCAGACCCTGGATCTACGGTCACGTATCCAGTCTCCAAGATGATTTGCCTCCCAAATGGTGCATTTGAGGTCACATGACCACAATCTTCAAAGTAAACGCGTCCCCTAACCCTGCATCTAAGTCACACGGCAAATAGTTTCCAGAGTGACCTCAACCCAGACCCTGAAACGAGGGTCACATGTACACAGTCTTGGAGGGTGACCCCCTCCGTGAACTTGTACTAGGTTTCATACGTCCATCATCGCCACAGTGACTACCACCAGATCCTGTACCTGTGGTCATAGATCCACAGTCTACAGGGTGAAACCCTTTTCCTACCCTGAACTTTGGGTCACACGACCACAGTCTCCAGGGTGACCCCACCCAAACCTGCACCTGGGGTCACATGTCCACACTTTCCATGGGGACATACCTGAGACCCTGTACCTACTGTCATATATCCACAATCTCCTAGGTTACCAAACTTCCCATACCATACACCTGTGATCACATGTCCACAGTCTCGAAGGTGGCCCCCTGTATAACCTGTACTTGGTGTCACAAGTCCACAGCCTCCAGGTGACCCCACCCTCAAGATCCTGTATCTGGGGTCACAAGACCACTTTTTCCATGGTGAGTCTACCTCCCAGACCCTGCATTTGGGGTCACATGTCCAGAGTCTTCAGGGTGACCCCACCTCCCAGAAACCATACCTCGGGTGAAATGTCCACCATTTTCAGGATGGCACCAACTCCCAGAACCTGTACCTGGGGTCACACTTCCATACTCTCAGGGTATCCCCACCTCCCAGACATATAACCTTGCATCCCATGACCCTGGCCACAAAGGTTCCCCCCTCCAAGACCCTGTAATAAGGGTCACATGTCCACAGTCTCCTGTTTGTCAAAACTTTGTAGACCTCACCTGGAGTCACACAAACACAGGTTCCATGGTGACTCCCTTGCAGACTCTGCACCTGGAATCACATATTCACAGGCTCCAGGGTGACCCCCTCGGAAATCCTGTACCTGATATCACATATCTACAGTCTCCAGGGTGAATCCCATCCCCACACACTGTCTGAGCGGAATCATCCAGTCTCCCATGAGACCCCAATGTCAAGAACTCATCCCTTGTGCTAGAAGTCTACATTCTCCAGGCTGACATTATTTCCCACACCCTGCACCTTGGGTAGCATATTCACAGTCTCCAAGGTGACCTTACCTCCCAGACCCTTTACCTGGGGTCACATGTGCAAATTATCCAGGATTCCCGCCACTCCAACACCCTGCACCTGGGTCAAAAGCCCACAGTCTCAAGGGTGACCTCCTATCTGACCATGTTCCTGAGGTACATGGCCAGAATCTCCAGGATGATCTTGAAAGGTATTGCTGAACCACGCAAAGACACTGGAATTCTTGGCCTCCAGAGGAGATGAATTCAATTCAGGTCCAGAGACGAGGCTTGATTGCTTAGAGCTTTTGTGTAATAAAGTTGTATTAAAGTATAAAGGAGATAGAGAAATCTTCTGACATAGGCATCAGAAGAGGGCAGAAAGAGTAGCCCCTTGCACGTGTTAGCAATGGAATTATATGGCTCAAATGGTAAAGCATCTGTCTGCAATGCTGGAGACCCAGGTTAGATCCCTGGGTCAGGAAGATCTCCTGGAGAAGGAAATGGCCACCCACTCCAGTACATTTGCCTGGAAAACCCCATGGACAGAGGAGCCTGGTAGGCTACAGTCCATGGGGCCACAAAGAGTTGGACATGACTGAGCAACTTTACTTTACTTTTAATTAGTTATTCATATCAGTTCAGTTCCGTTCAGTCGCTCAGTCATGTCTGACTCTTTGGGACCCCATGAATCACAGCACGCCAAGCCTCCCTGTCAGTCACCAACTCCCGGAGATTTCTCGAACTCATGTACATCGAGTCGGTGATGCCATGCAGCCATCTCATCCTCTGTCATCCCCTTTTCCTCCTGTCCCCAATCCCTTACAGCATCAGGGTATTTTCCAATGAGTCAGCTCTTCGCACCAGGTGGCCAAATTATGGGAGTTTCAGCTTCAGAATCAGTCGTTCCAATGAACACCCTGGACTGATCTCCTTTAGGATGTACTAGTTGGATGCCCTTGCAGTTCAAGGAACTCTCAAGAGTCCTCTCCAACACCACAGTTCAAAAGCATAAACTCTTCGGTGCTCAACTTTCTTCACAGTCCAATTCTCACATCTGTACATGACCACTGGAAAAACCATAGCCTTGAACAGAGGGACCTTTGTTGGCAAAGTAGTGTCTCTGCTTTTTATTATGCTATCTAGGTTGGTCATAACTTTCCTTCCAAGGAGTAATTTTCTTTTAATTTCATGGCTGCAATCACCATCTGCAGTGATTTTGGAGCCCAAAAAGATAAAATCTTACACTGCTTCCACTGTTTCCCCATCGATTTCCCATGGAGTGATGGGACCTGTTGCCATGATCTTAGTTTTCTGAATGTTGAGCTGTAAGCCAACTTTTTCACTCTCCTCTTTCACTTTCATCAAGAGGCTTTTTAGTTCTTCTTCACTTTCTGCCATAAGGGTGGTGTCATCTGCATGTCTGAGATTATTGATATTTCTCTTGGCAATCTTAATTCCAGCTTGTGCTTCTTCCAGCCCAGCATTTCTCATGATGTACTCGGCATATAAGTTAAATAAGCAGGGTGACAACGTACAGTCTTGACGTACTCCTTTTCCTATTTGGAACCAGTCTGTTGTTCCATGTCCAGTTCTAACTGTTGCTTCCTGACCTGCATACAGGTTTCTCAAGAGGCAGGTCAGGTGGTCTGGTAGTCCCATCTCTTTCAGAATTTTCCACAGTTAATTGTGATCCACACAGTCAAAGGCTTTGGTGTAGTCAATAAATCAGAAATAGATTTTTTTTTCTGGGACTCTCTTGCTTTTTCAATGATCCAGCAGATGTTGGCAGTTTGATCTCTGGTTCCTCTGCCTTTTCTAAAGCCAGCTTGAACATCTGGAAGTTCACAGTTCACGTATTGCTGAAGCCTGGCTTGGAGAATTTTGAGCATTACTTTACTAGCGTGTGAGATGAGCATAATTGTGTGGTATTTTGAGCATTCTTTGGGATTACCTTTCTTTCTATTTGGAATGAAAACTGACCTTTTCCAGTCCTGTGGCCACTGCTGAGATTTCCAAATTTGCAGGCATTATGAGTGCAGCACTTTCACAGCATCATCTTTCAGTATTTGAAATACTTCAACTGGAATTCCATCAACTCCACTAGCTTTGTTCTTACGATGCTTTCTAATTGCCACTTGACTTCACACTCCAGGATGTCTCACTCTAGGTGAGTGATCACACCGTTGTGATTATCTGGGTCATGAAGATATTTTCTACAGTACTTCTGTGTATTCTTGCCACATCTTCTTAATAGCTTATGCTTCTGCTAGGTCCATAGCTTTTCTATCTTTTATCAAACCCAGTTTTGCATGAAGTGTTCCCTTGGTATCTCTAATTTTCTTGTAGAGATCTCTAGTCTATCCCATTCAGTTCTTTTCCTGATTCACACGTGATGCACACAAGGTGCACATGAGGTGCACACGTGATGCCCACGTGATGAACACGTGATGCACACGTGATGCTCATGTGATGAACATGTGGTGCACAAGTGAGGCACACGTGATTCACACGTGATGCACATGTAATGAACAGGTCATGCACACGTGATTCACACGTGATACACATGTGATGAACATGTGATGCACACATAACACACACGTGATGAATACGTGATGAACAAGTGATTCACAGGTGACGCACACGTGGCGCACACGTGACGAACACGTGTTGCACAAGTGATGCACATGTGATGGACATATGATTCAAACGTGAAGAACACGTGACACACATGTGATGAACACGTGCCTCACACATGATGAACACATGATGCACACGTGATGAAAACATGATGCACACGTCACACAGACGTTGTGAACAAGTGAACAACACGTGAGGCACATGTGATGAACAAGTCATGAACACGTGATGCACACATAACCCATATGTGATGAATACGTGATGCACACATGACACACACGTGACGCACACGTGACGAACACGTGATGCACACGAGATGCACACGTGACGCACATGTGATGCACACATGATGGACACGTGATCAACACGTGACACACACGTGATGAACACATGATTCACACATGACGCAAACTTGATGCACACGTGATGCGCACGTGACGAACACGTGACGCACACGTGTCGCACATGTGATGCACATGTGATGCACACGTAACACATATGTGATGAATATGTGATGCAGACGTGACACACACGTGAAAAACACGTGACGCACACATGACGAACATGTGATGCACACGAGACGCACATGTAACTCACACGTGATGTACACATGATGGACACGTGATGAACACGTGACACACACGTGACGAACACGTGATTCACACGTGACGCAAACTTGATGCACACGTGATGCACACGTGATGAACACATGTCGCACACATGATGAACTCGTGACGCACACGTAACGCACACGTGATGAACACGTGATGCACCAGTGACGCACACCTGATGGACACGTGATGCACACATGACGCACCCGTGACGCACACGTGATTCCCACGTGCACACACGTGATGCACACGTGACACACAAGTGACACACATGTGATGAACACGTGATTCACCCGTCATGGACACGTGACACACACCTGATGAACACGTGACTCACACGTGATGGACATGTCACACACACGTGATGCACACGTGACACACACGTGACACACACATGATGGACATGTGATTCACACTTGATGCACACGTGATTCACACGTGATTCACTCATTTCAACTCGAGATGAGGCCCGATTCCCCTTCATTGGCTCCAGAGCCATCCCACTTTCCCCATCAAACTCGACAAGGCGCTTGACTTCCTTTAGGCAACTCCAGGGAATCCCCGAGAACACTGTCATAAGTCTAGAGGAACACCAAGCGTAACACAGCAACTCGAGGAAAGCGCCATGTACCCCAAATCGTCTCGAGATTAGAGTTGATTTCCTGGCTTCAACTCAAGAGGTAGGCCAACTTTCCACAAGCACCTCTAGAGGAGGCTTCTCTCAGCAATAGGTATGTAAGTTGGACCCTGAGTTTGCTGCCTGAAGTGGAATGGGCCCCGAGATGCCCTGACTCAAAAGAAGGCCCGATTTCTCTGCAGTGGCTTTAATGCAGGCTCGTCTTTCATCTCACCAGATGAAAGGATGTCTGAATCCCCTGTGGAGACCCTAGAGAAAGCCCTAGTTCCCCATCTCATCTCGACAGGAGGCCTCACATGACTTTGATACCTAGAGAGGCACCAAGAGTTCATTGCTTCAAGAGGTGACGATGCCTGACTCCTCTTGAAAAGTGATAGGAATCCCAATATCCATGTCACAAGTGGAAAGGGATTTTGGGTCTCCTGCCTCATCTCCAAAAGCGTCCCTATTGCCTGCCAAGCCTCGAAGAGATTCCCGAGGTGTCCCTCTTAACTAGACAGGAGTCCTGACATAGCTGAACAAATCCGAGCTTTGAAGGGCCATCCCCACCGTAACTCGAGAATATACCCCAGGATCCCACCGCAACTTGAGAAAAACCATGATACTTCTCCCTGGCCACGAGATGAGCCCCGGTTCCTCTGCATTGCATGCAGAGCAATTCTGTGTTCCCCATCAAACATGTAAGGAGCCTTGACTTGCTTGATGGGACACCAGAGAGTACCCAAGAACACTGTAACAAGTCTAGAGTGACCGTGAGGTTAGTGCAGAAACGGGAAATAGATCCGTCTACCCCAAATCAACTCGAGATGCTGCCCCATTCCCCTGCATTGGCTCCAGAGTCATTCTGCGTTCCCCATCAAACACAAGTGGCATGACTTCATTAAGCAACTCCAGAGATTCCCCGAGAACACTGTCCCAAGTGTAGAGGAACACCAGGTACAACACAGCAACTCGAGGAAAGCCCCATGTACCCCAAATCGTCTTGAGATTTAGAGCTGATTTCCCTGCTTCGACTCAAGAGGTATGCCAACTTTCTGCAAGCACCTCAAGAGGAGGCTTCTCTCAGCAATATGTATGTGAGTTGGACCCTGAGTTTGCTTCCTGAAGTGGAATGAACACCAAGATGACCTGACTCAAAAGAAGGCCAGATTTCCCTGCAGTGGCTTTAATGTAGGCTCGTCTTTCATCTCACAAGATGAAGGGATGTCTGAATCCCCTGTGGAGGACCTAGAGGAAACCCTATGTCCCCGCCTCATCTCGACAGGAGGCCTCACATCCCTTTGACATCTCGAGAGGCACGCGGAGTTCAATGCTTAGAAGGTGACGATGCCTGACTCCTCTTGAAATGTGATAGGGATCCCAATATCACTGTGGCAACTGGAATTGGACCCAGGGTCTCCCGCCTCACTTCAAGAAGCGTCCCTATTGCCCTGCCAAGCCTCAAAGAGATTCCTGAGGTGTCTCTCATAACTAGACAAGAGTCCTGATGTCGCTTAACAAACAGGAGTTTTGAAAGTCTATCCCCACCTTAACTCGAGAATATGCCCCACGTTCCCACCGCAACTTGAGATAAACCATGAGACTTCCCCCTGGCCGCAAGATGAGGCCTGATTGCTCTGCATTGCAGAGCAATTCTGTGTTCCCCATCAAACACGTAAGGAATCTTGACTTGCTTGATGGCATTCCAGAGAGTCCCCAAGAACACTGTCACAAGTCTAGAGGGACCCTTGTGTCACCGCAACAATGCGAAATAGCTCCATACTGCAAATCAACTTGAGCCGAGGCCCAATTCCCCTGCATTTGCTCCAGAGCCATCCCGTGTTCCCCATCAAACAGGAGTAGTGGCTTTACTTCCTTTAGGCAACTCCAGAGATTCCCCGAGAACACAGTCCCAAGTCTGGAGGAACACCAGTTGCAACACAGCACCTCGAAGAAAGCCCCATGTACCCCAAATCGTCTCGAGATTAGAGCTGATTCCCTGGCTTTGACTCAAGTGGTATGCCAACTTTCCACAAGCACCTCTAGAGGAGGCTTCTCTCAGCAATAGGTATGTGAGTTGGACCCTGAGTTTGCTGCGTCAAAGGGAATGGACACCGAGATGTCCTGACTCAAAAGAAGGCCTGATTTCCCTGCAGTGGCTTGAATGGAGGCTTGTCTTTCATCTCACCAGACAATGGGATGTCTGAATCCCTTGTGGAGACCCTAGAGAAAGCCCTAGTTCCCCTCCTCCTCTCGACAGGAGGCCTCACATGCCTTTGACACCTAGAGAGGCACCAAGAGTTCATTGCTTCAAGAGGTGACAATGCCTGACTCCTCTTGAAAAGTGATAGGAATCCCAGTATCCCTGTGGCAACTGGAAAGGGACCCTGGGTCTCCCGCCTCACCTCTAGCAGCGTCCCTATTGATGTGTCAACCCTCGAAGAGATTCCTGAGGTGTCCCTCATAACTAGACAGGAGTCCTGACGTCGCTGAACAAACACGAGTTTTGAAGGGCCATCCCCGCTGTAACTCGAGAATATACTCCAGGTTCCCAGCGCAACTCGCGAAAAAGCATGAGACATCCCCTCGCCACTATATGAGGCCAGATTCCTCTGCATTGCGTGCAAAGCAATTCCGTTTTCCCCATGAAATGCGTAGGAGCCTTGACTTGCTTGATGGAACTCCAGAGAGTCCCCAAGAACACACTCACAAGCCTAGAGGGACCCTGAGGTCACCGCAGCAACGCGAAATAATTCCGTGTACACCAAATCAACTGGAGATGAGGCCCGATTCTGCCACATTAGCTCCAGAGAAATTCCGCTTTCCCCATCAAGCAAGACAAGTTGCTTCACTTTCTTTAGGCAACTCCAGAGACTCCCCGAAAACACCGTCCCATGTCTAGAGGAACACCAGGGTCAGCACAGCAACTTGAGGAAAGCTCTATGTACCCCAAATCATCTCGAGATGAGAGCAGATTCCCAGGATTCAACTTAAGAGGTATGCCAACTTTCCACAAGCACCCCAAGAGGAGGCTTCTCTCATCAATAGATATGGGGGAGGGACCCTGAGTTTGCTGCCTCAAGTGGAATGGAGTCCGAATGCCCTGACAAGAAAGAAGGCCGGATTTCCCTGCAGTGGCTTGAATGCAGGTTCGTCTTTCATTGCACAAGATGAAGGGATGTCTGAATCCAATACGGAGACCCTAGAGAAAGTCTTAAGTCCTGGCCTCATCACGCCAGGAGGTCTCACATCCCTTTGACATGGAGGTAGGCGGAATTCAATGTTTCAAAAGGTGATGACGCCTGACTCCTCTTGAAAATTGATAGGAATCCCAGTCTCACTGTGGCAACTGGAAAGGAACCCTGGGTCTCCCGCCTCACATTGAGAAGCGTCCCTATTGCCCTGCCAAGCCTCGAAGAGATTCCTGAGGTGTCCCTCGTAACTAGACAGGAGTCCTGATGTCGCTGAACAAACATGAGTTTTGAAGGGCCATCCCCGCCGTACCTGGAGAATATACCCCAGGTTCGCGCCGCAACTCGAGAGAAACCATGAGACTGCCTTCTCGCCGCGAGATGAGGCTTGATTCCCCTGCATTGCATGCAGAGCAATTCCGTGTTCCCCATCAAATACGTAAGGAGCCATTACTTGCTTGATGGAATTCCAGAGAGTCCCCAAGAACACTGTCTCAAGTCCAGAGGGACCCTGATGTCACTGCAGCAATGGGAAATAGCTTCGTGTATCCCAAATCAACTCGAGATGAGTCCCTATTCCACTGCATTGGCTTCAGAGCCATCCCGTGTTCTGCATCAAACACGACAAGTGGGTTGGCTTCCTTTAGGCAACTGCAGAGATTCCCCGAGAACACTGTCCCAAGTCTAGAAGAACACCAAGTTCAGCACAGCAACTCGAGGAAAGCTCCATGTACCCCAAATCATCTTGAAATGAGAGCTGATTCCCTGGCTTCCACTCAAGAGGTATGCCACCATTCCACAAGCACAACCAGAGGAGGTGTCTCTCAGCAGTAAGTATGTGGGAGGGACCCTGAGTTTGCTGCCTCAAGTGGAATTGCCCCTGAGACGCCCTGACTCGAAAGAAGGTCCGATTTCCCTACAGTGGCTTGAATGCAGGCTCATCTTTCATCTCACAGGATGAAGGGATGTGTGAATCCCCTATGGAGAGCATAGAGAAAGTCCTAGGTCCCCGCCTCTTATCGACAGGAGGCCTCACATCCCGTTGACACCTCGAGAGGCATGCAGAATTCAATGATTCAAAAGGTGATGATGCCTGACTCCTCTTGAAAATTGGTAGGAATCCCAATATCCCTATGGCAACTGGAAAGGGACCCTGGGTCTCCCTCCTCACCTCGAGAAGTGTGCTGATTGCCCTGCCAAGCCTCAAGGAGATTCCTGTGTCCCTCATAACTAGACAGGAGTCCTCAAATTGTCCAAGAACACTAGAGCAAACAAGCCCATTCATAACTGGTAAAGATTGAAATAGACACCTGGCCACGGAGGGTATACTGATAGTAAACTCTCCTACAGAAACATACTCAAGATACTGGTGGGATGCATGCACAGCCCCCTTTGGAAGACAGTCTGACAGTTGTTTCAGTAACCACATGGGACAAGCACTGAATTCCATACATGACAAGTGGTGGAAGCCAGGTATCTTACCATTGGAATGGTAAGTTATGGATAAACAAAAGGAAAGGTTACAAGATTCATGGAGACATCATCACAAATTACCCTCAACTGAATATATAAGCTGGAATACATGTATATATTTCCAAATATTGTCAGCTGAGCATATTTAGCTCCTACATGTATGTTTTAAATATCACTCTATAATGAAAAAGAACAGGAAATGTCCCTGGTGGCCCAGTGGTAAAGGATCTGCCTACCAATGCAGGGAACACTGGTTCAACCCCTGGTCCTAGAGGATTCCACATGCCCAGGGGCAACTAAGCCCCCGTACAACTATTGAAGTACTTGCATGCTCCAGAGCCCAAGTTCTGCAACCAGAGAAAGCGCTGCAATGAGAAGCCATGGCAAGTCAACTAGAGGGTAGCCTCTGCTCACTACAACTAGGCATCTAACTACAAAGACCCAGCATTGTCAAAAATAATTCAGTGTTTAAAAAAAAGGACAGAAATTCTTTGAATAAACGATTGAGACTAGGGGCGAGACAGTAAATATATAAGCTAGGATAATCTTAAAGTATGAGGAAGTAAAGAAAGTAAAGACAACTATCAAGCTGTCCAAGCTGATAAAAATGAATGATTACACAGTTTTATCTGTATACACTAGCAAATAATAATCTGAAAAGGAATTTAAAAAAACAATTTCCTTTTGATAGTGTCAACATTAATAAAATATTTTGCCATGGGTGTAATGAGGATGACAAGACTGGCACATTGGAAATTATACACGATTGCTGAAAAATATCCTGAATACAGGCACAGATATTCCATAGCGATGGAAAGACTTAAGATGGCAATACCATGGAATGCATCTTCAATCTGAAATGAAGATTCAATATGAATTACAAAAGACTGAAAGGTCATTGCTGAACCACAAAAGGCGCCAGGATTTTTGGCCTCCAGAGGAGAAGAATTCAATCCAGGGCCAGTTGACAAAGCTTGATCACTCAGAGCTTTTGTGTCATAAAGTTTTATTAAAGTATAAAAGAGATAGAGAAAGCTGCTGACATAGACATCAGACGGGGGCAGTAAGAGTACCCCCTGCTAGTCTTTAGGCAGATGTTATACAGCCACTAGCAGTCTGCTAATGAAAGAAAGGCAATGTCTCAGAGAATGACACCAGGCCCCTCACCCACAACATGCATTGAGATAATATTGGCAGCAGGTGAGTCATCCCGGGCCATAGAATGATTGACATGAATTTTGAAGAAAGGCAGATTTCCAAGCAAATATATCATTTCATTAACATAGATTAGGAGAACAGGTATGAGTAAAACATACTGGTTTGTCAAGTCGGTTCTGAGCCTTTAGGGGGAACCGACCTGAAGACAGAGTCTAGCAGAAATACGTAGTATATTAACATAGGTTAAGACAAACCTTTCCTTAAGACAAAATGCATTGCTTAGCTGAAGGTTTGAGAAAAGTTAAGTTCAGGTGGAGCCAGGAGTCGTCATAGCAACACAAAATTTTAAGAGAAACCTCTTAAATTTGTATTGAGAAGGGGAAAAAATGTAGCACTCGTTTCGTTCCTCCAGCTGCTTGAGAGATGAAAAAACGTCTGACACTTGCAGCCTATTCCCTCTGTCTGGAGACCCCTGGCCTTCCTGCCTATTACCCTCTCCAGGCCTTTAGGAAGCAATATACAAGCTGACCCTAACATACACGTGGAATAACAAGGGACTCCAAAGAATCCAAACAATCACATGAGTCTGCAGTTCAAAGTTCCTATGGTATGCTGTGCTAAGTCGCTTCAATCACGTCTGACTGTCAGAGCCCACCAGGCTCCTCTGTCCATGGGAATTTTCCAGGCAAGAATACTGGAGTGGGCTGGGTGCCCTCCTCCAGGGGATCTTCCCAACCCAGGGATAGGATTCCTGCATTGGCAGGTAGGTTCTTTACCACTAGCACCACCTGGGGAAAAAGTGCCTAAAGGAGATCATGGAAACCCATTTAGGAAAAGGGACTCAGAGGAAAGACAGTGAGGGAAGGAAACTCTTAATCACACTCAGAGAAGCCCAGCAGGTAGTTCTGCAGGTGAAAGAGGAGGAGGAAGCATGCTGGAGCTGTGTAGAAGATGAAAGAGGGAACTAAAGCAGGGGCCCCCAACTTCTAGGATCTAATGCCTGATGATCTGAGGTGGAGCTGGTGAAATAATAATAGAAATAAGAGTTTGATCACTCAACCATGTCCAGCCCTTGGTAGCCCACCAGGCTCCTCAGTCCATTGAATTCTTCAGGCAAGAATACTGGAGTGGGCTGTCATTTCCTTCTCCAGGGGATTTCCCTGACCCAGGGATTAAACCCGGGTCTCCCTCATTGCAGGCAGACTCTTTACCAACTGAGCCTCCAGGGAACAGAAACAGAAATAGAGTGCCCAATAAATGGACTGCACTTGAAACATCCCAAAACCTTGCCCCACCCCTGTCTGTCAAAAAATTGTCTTCCAAAAAAACTCCCAAGGTCAAGGAAGGAACTTCAAGTGTACTCAGCTGTCCTAGATTGCTGGTTTAGGGAGATGCTGAAGTGGGGATGTCCCAAGAGGTAGACCCTCCCTTGTGTGGAGTCTGCAGTAGACCTCTGATAGCCTTGGTGATGATCAGAGAGATTTGTTTCATTTTTTAAAAATATCCTTGTGGGTACCAACTGGGACCATCACTGTTCTAATATACCTCATAGTGTTGCTGACACTACAGATACAATTGTGTGACATTGAACTTATTCAATAAAAATGATGAAGCATCTGCCCTGTGCCCAGCACTTTCCAAGGGCTGGGAAGTACAATGAAAATACTCCATAAGATGCACAGCTGGTAGGCACATTCTTTCAAAAAGCCTTTTTCATTTCACCAATAGTTTATTCTCAATGTCAACCCTTGCCACTTAATGACCATGCTGGGTAGGAAGCTCATTAAAAACCCAGGAGCCAGTGTTCCTGGAAGGATATCCCATTCTCCCTTGGACAGTCCTCCACCCTCTCCGACTCTCAGTTTCCTCATCTGCGAAATCATGGACAACTGACTATAATTCATCACCGGAACCCAAGCCTATTGAGGGGGAGGGGAAATATTACTCCAAGGCCTGGATGATAGACCAGATTGAAAGAAAAATATGCCATTTCTGGTTTTCAGTCAAACAGACAAATACAATGAAGAAAGGAGTCCCTGGCCCTGTGGGATTTGCCTAGGGGTCTAGTCTGGGAAATTCTTACACATCAGGAGATGGCTCTGAGCTGGATTTCCACAAACAAGAACATCCATGCAAAGGACAAGCCTGCAGAGCTCTGTGCCCATTGGTCACAAGAGACTGCCTCCCGATGGCCAGCAGCATTTACAAGTGACCTCCTAAGACCTTCATCAAACTCCTGGGGCACCTCTGGCTTTTCTGTTTCCCTCACTTTTCTGACCCTTTTCTTTAAAAAAACGCACATTTCTTCATAGAATGCCACAGTGGGAGGAAAATAGGCCTTCAAGTTTGAGGCCTCAATTTGCAGAAAACATGGAGCTGCTTGTTTTTTTTTTTTTTTTTTAATTAAAGCACCACATAAATTAAAAATTTTACACGTTCTAATTATTCAGTTCCAAAACACCAAACTTATTGCACAGGGTCCCCATGGAAAGGCCCCCTCTCAGCAGGACAGCCACAGATTCCCCCATGAAAGGGCAGCAAGGTGCCCTCCTCCCTTCTCTCCTGCCTGGGTGGCCACCAGGTTTTTAAATACATGCACCCTACTAAGTTTCTAGGATGCAATTCGTGGACCCTTCCCTTTCCTGTCCCAGCAGGTGGTCAAGGGCCTGCTGGCCTGCAAAGTGCTGGAAGCAGGGCTGGGTCAGCCGGCCAGACTAAGGGTTGTGGAGTCCCAGCTGGTGAAATTACCAGGCAGGATAAATCCCTTGGACTTCCAGCAGGCACTACGCTGCATGGGAAAATAGATAGATATAACCGGCCTGGAGCCTCAGGGTGGGACCTAAAGTTCGATTTTGTTTTCTCCAATGTTAAATGATACAAGCAAGGGCCTTTGAGACTGTTGTTTTCTTTTCTAAGCCCAAAGACTCCTTCAGTTACTAATGTAGGTATCCTAGAAACTACGTGACATCCATGAAAATCTGATATGTCCTGGTAAAATGCTGTCAGTTATAATTCTAGTTATCATATTAAAGTGTTTCAAGTCACAGCAGTGACTATTTTGTCACTTTTTTTGTCAATTTTTATTTTGTCAATTTTGTCAATTTTTATTTTGTCAATTTTTATCTAATCAGGTTTTAAACATGCCTTCCATGGTTTCACACTGATGCCTTTGCAAAAATACTGCTACCTCAAGATACATGGAAAAGACTTTCCTGAGCTTACCCATAAACAACACTTTTTGTTTGTTATCTGGTAAGCTGGTACCAGACTGGAATTTAGTCTACTCTCTAGGTTAAGAGAACACAGCTTTCTTAGAATGCAGCTTTCAATCACAGATGATGAATTTATTTACCTTTCAGTGATTTATATTTGTTTTTATCATCTGTTTTTTTTTTTTTTTTTTTTTTTACTTCCGTAAAATAAATAAGCATTATTTAAGTACGGTACATGTAGGATGGACCAAGATTTCCCCACTCCTGCAAATTCCCTTAAGCCCTCAGATTCTTCTCTTGGGACCAAGGTCTCACTTTCCTCCAGAGGGACAATCCAAGCTTTTTATCAGCTAGCTGATCTGCCCCTGATATCAGAGTCAATTTGAGCATGAGTTGGTCTATAATTTAGGCATGAAACTGTGATTACATAAAAGAAAGATGACTTTTTGATGGAGGATGTCCATGATATTCCTTGAACTTCAGAGAAAATTGGTTAAAATGAAACTTTTTTCCCTTGGAAACTGCAAAGGCAGTTCTTTTAGCATATGCGATTGAAAACATCTAGGTTGTTAGCTCAGTTTTCATTCCAGTCTCAAAGAAAGGCAATGACAAAGAATGTTCAAACTGTCACACAACTGGACTCATCTCACATGCTAGTAAAGTAACACTCAAAATTCTCCAAGCCAGGCTTCAGCAATATGTCAACCATGAAATTCCAAATGTTCAAGATGGATTTAGAAAAGGCAGAGGAACCAGAGATCAAATTGCCAAAATCCACTGGATAATGGAAAAAACAAGAGAGTTCCAGAAAAACACTTATTTCTGCTTTGTTGACTATGCCAAAGCCTTTGACTGTGTGTATCACAATAAACTGGGGAAAATTCTGAAAGAGATAAGAATACCAGATCACCTGACCTGCCTCTTGAAAGACCTATATGCAGGTCAGGAAGAAACAGAACTGGACCTGGACCAACAGACTGGTTCTAAATAGGAAAAGGAATATGTCAAGGCTGTATATTGGCACCCTGCTTATTTAACTTATATCTGCTTATATATAGGGCATCGTGAGAAATGCTGCACTGGATGAAGCACAAACTGGAATCAAGATTGCTGGGAGAAATATTAATAACCTCAGATATGCAGATGACACCACCCTGATGGCAGAAAGTGAAGAACTAAAGAGCCTCTTGATGAAAGAGAAAGAGGAGAGTGAAATAGTTAGCTTAATGCTCAGCGTTCAGGCAACTAAGATCATTGCATCCAGTCTCATCACTTCTTGGCAAATAGATGAGAAAACAGTGGAAACAGTGGCAGATTTTATTTTTCGGGGCTCGGAAATCATTGCAGACGGTGACTGCAGCCATCAAATTAAAAGATGCTTACGACTTGGAAGGAAAGTGATAACCAAACTAGACAGCATATTAAAAAGCTGAGACATTGCTTTGCCAACAAAGATCCGTCTAGTCAAGGCTAAGGTTTTTCCATATCATGTATGGATGTGAAAGATGGACTATAAAGAAAGTTGACAGCCAAAGATTTGATGCTTTTGCACTGTGGTGCTGAAGAAGATGCTTGAAGTTTGCTTAGACTATAAGAGGACCCAACCACTCCATCCTAAAGGAAATCAGGTCTGAATATACATTGGAAAGACTAATATTGAACCTGAAACTCCAATACTTTGGCCACTAGATGTGAAGAGCTGACTCATTTGGAAGTTGCTTTGATTTGCCTGTGAGTGTGGGCGCCCTACCTGGGCACAGGGCCTCAGGGGCCATTGCCACTGAATCATGACCTCCACGCAAGCACATTCCAGCTGTGTGACACTCAGCATGCAGGAGACTGGGAAAGCTATCTTCCTTGGAGGAAGGAAAGTCATACACAGAGTGTGTTTTCAGGCCTCTATTTGCAGCAAGTGTTTTGCTTCTCAGATGTCAGACCTGCAGGCCTGCCCCAAGGACCTCAATTCCAGAGTCAGGGCCATGTGTCTCCCTGCACATTCCGAGCCTTGCAAACACATTCCTGGGTCAGAGAGGTGCTTCCCATGAGGAAGAAGGCTGCGGGAGTGTGTCTGAGGGGGCCAGGTGGCATGCTGGGGTCACCTGGTTGAGGGCACCTTGCACATCCATTGGGCCCCAGGAGAGCAGTTATGGACTCGCCCCTTGCTTGAGATATCCCAAAGCAAGGAGCAATGCTAGCTGTATCAGAAGGAGGAAAACAGCAATGGGATGGATTTTCAAGCAGTTGCTAGGTCACACTGTGTTAGGGTTCCCCAGGAGACATGTGAGAATTTTGGCCCCTAGGCCCGGTATCTAGGGGTGTGCACAGGGTGTTTTCCCCACAGGATCCAAAATGTTCCAGACAGACCTAGGCTCAATAGCTGTTGCTAGGCTGCACCGCTTTAGGCACACCGAGAGAAGCAGGCACACTGTGGCCCGAGGTCCGGTATGCAGGTTCACATATGGGGTGTGTCCCCGTAGGAGCCAAGAATTTTCCTGACAGTCCTAGGCTCCCTAGAGCACTCAGGTCTGCTCAGAGGACCGAAGTTCCAGAGGCAGGGTCGTGTATCTCCCCTTCCCTTTGTGATCCTTGCAAAGACATTCCAAGCTGATAGTGGTACTACCCATGAAGAAGCAAGCAGTGGGAGTATATTTGACATGACTGGGTGCCTTGATGGGCTCAGCTCCTCAAGGGGGCCTTTCCTCTCAAAGTAGGCCCCATGTCCGCTTGAGGACGGGGTTGGACCCTCTTCCCTCCACACTGCCAAAGGGTGGAACAAAGCTAGGTGTCAGAGGTAAGAAAGGAGCAATTGGATGGATTTTCAAGCTCTCACTAGGCTGTACTGCTTCAAGGCCCACTCGAGCAAAACAGGCGCCCTGTGGCCCCTAGGTCGGGTATGCAGGTTCACACACAGGGTGTGTTCCCGTCAAAGTCAAGAATTTTCTGACAGACCTAGGCTCACTAGAATTGTCCTACAGAGCAAAGGGGATGGAAGAGATGTGTGGAGGTGGGTCTGCCTTCCCCTGTGAGTGTGGGGCTACTCCCTATGGCCCCAAGTTGAGGGATAACTGCAACTAAGAAAGGAACTCCAAGAAGGAACTCCAAGAAGCGCTTTTCCAGGAGGCTGGGACAGGGAGTCCGCAGGATGCAGGGAAAGGGAGCCTTCTTCAGGGAAGAAGAGGCAGCCACTCGGGGTGTGTTTGCAAGCCTCTTTGGAAGGCACAGTTTCGCTGATACAATTGAATTCCAGTTCTGCTCAGAGGACTGAAATTTCAGAGGCAGGGCCATGTATCTCCCCTTCCCTTTTCAATCCTTGCAAAGACATTCCTAGCTGATAGTGATACTGCCCATGAGGAAGTAAGCAGCTGGAGTGTGTTTGACATGACTGGGTGCCTTCCTGGGCTCAGCTCCTCAAGGGGACTTTCTACTCAAAGTAGGCCCATTGCCTACTTGGGGAGAGGGTATGGAAGGTTTGCTTCCAAATGGCGAAAAGGTGGAGCAAATCTAGCTTTGTCAGAGGTACGTAAAGTGCAATTTAATGGATTTTCAAGCTGTTGCCAGGCAACACCGCTTCAGGGTCCCCTCTCCCAGAAGAAAACAGGCGCCCTGTGGCCCCTAGGTCTGGTATGCAGATTCACACACAGGATGTGTCCCCACAGGAGCCAAGAGTTTTCCTACCAGGCCTAGGCTTACTAGAGCTCTACTATAGAGCAAAGGGGATGGAACAGAAGTGTGGATGTGACTTTGCCTTTACCTTTGACTGTGAGGCCCCTCCATAAGGTCCCAGGCGAAATTGCCCTCGCCCTTGCCCTAACCCTAAGCCCAACACGACACCCTAACCCTAACCAACACCGTAACCCTATCCCAGAACCTAACACCAACCCGACCCCCTAACCCTAACCTGACACACTAACCCTAACGCATCATCCCAACCCTAACCTGACACCTTCACCCCTCAGCCCTCACCCTCACCCACACCCCTAACTTCTAACCCCTAAGCCACAATGTAACCCACACCCTAATCCATACCCTTAACCTAACCCACACCCTCCCCCCCACCCTACTCACACCCTCAACCCTAGACTTAACCTGCATCATCTTCAATTTCAGCACTTCTCATGCATCACAAAAGACAAGGGAGTCATATTTCAAACGTGAATCCAAGACCCATTAACCACATAACAGGAATATAAACACTGTGAACACATCATTTAAATCACTTGCACCACCAAATACCTCTCCACCACATATCATATCAATAACAGTGGAACTCATGTATGCCATACATATTGTAACATAGCAATCTAATACCCAACAGTAATCTGGGTAATTATATACAAAAGATATATTTAAACCAAAAATATTTAAACAAATTCCAGTTTTTACGATGGTTTTAATCCTCGCAAAAGTAGGATTAACAGCATGTTTTTCCACTAGGATCCAAAGCATTGAGCAAAATTGCCGAGGTCCAGCCCCAGCAGGACCAGGAATACCCAAGGGATGAGTGGCGTCAGCGAGGAAGAAGACAGACAGAAGACACACAGATGTTGCATAGAAGAGGTAGCTTTTTTTTTTTAATTTTTAGGATAGCTCAGTTTTTTTTTTTTTAATTTTATTTTATTAGTTGGAGGCCAATTACTTCACAACATTTCAGTGGGTTTTGTCATACATTGACACGAATCAGCCATAGAGTTACACGTATTCCCCATCCCGATCCCCCCTCCCACCTCCCTCTCCACCCGACTCCTCTGGGTCCTCCCAGTGCACCAGGCCCGAGCACTCGTCTCATGCATCTCACCTGGGCTAGTGATCTCTTTCACCATAGATAAAATACATGCTGTTCTTTTGAAACATCCCACCCTCACCTTCTCCCACAGAGTCCAAAAGTCTGTTCTGTACTTCTGTGTCTCTTTTTCTGTTTTGCATATAGGGTTATCATTACCATCTTTCTAAATTCCATATATATGTGTTAGTATGCTGTAATGTTCTTTATTTTTCTGGCTTACTTCACTCTGAATAACGGGCTCCAGTTTCATCCATCTCATTAGAACTGATTCAAATGAATTCTTTTAATGGCTGAGTAATATTCCATGGTGTATATGTACCACAGCTTCCTTATCCATTCATCTGCTGATGGGCATCTAGGCTGCTTCCATGTCCTGGCTATTATAAACAGTGCTGCGATGAACAATGGGGTGCACGTGTCTCTTTCAGATCTGGTTTCCGTGGTGTGTATGCCCAGAAGTGGTATTGCTGGGTCAAATGGCAGTTCTATTTCCAGTTTTTTAAGAAATCTCCACACTGTTTTCCATAGTGGCTGTACTAGTTTGCATTCCCACCAACAGTGGAAGAGGGTTCCCTTTTCTCCACACCCACTCCAGCATTTATTGCTTGTAGACTTTTGGATAGCAGCCATCCTGACTGGCGTGTAATGGTACCTCATTGTGGTTTTGATTTGCATTTCTCTAATAATGAGTGATGTTGAGCATCTTTTCATGTGTTTGTTAGCCATCTGTATGTCTTCTTTGGAGAAATGTCTGTTCAGTTCTTTGGCCCATTTTTTGATTGGGTCATTTATTTTTCTGGAATTGAGCTTCAGGAGTTTCTTGCATATTTTTGAGATTAATCCTTTGTCTGTTTCTTCATTTGCTATTATTTTCTCCCAATCTGAGGGCTGTCTTTTCACCTTACTTATAGTTTCCTTTGTAGTGCAGAAGCTTTTAAGTTTCATTAGGTCCCATTTGTTTATTTTTGCTTTTATTTCCAATATTCTGGGAGGTGGGTCATAGAGGACCCTGCTGTGATTCATGTCGGAGAGTGTTTTGCCTAAGTTCTCCTCTAGGAGTTTTATAGTTTCTGGTCTTACATTTAGATCTTTAATCCATTTTGAGTTTATTTTTGTGTGTGGTGTTAGAAAGTGTTCTAGTTTCATTCTTTTACAGGTGGTTGACCAGTTTTCCCAGCACCACTTGTTAAAGCAGTTGTCTTTTTTCCGTTGTATATCCTTGCCTCCTTTGTCAAAGATAAGGTGTTCATAGGTTCGTGGATTTATCTCTAGGCTTTCTATTCTGTTCCATTGATCTATATTTCTGTCTTTGTGCCAGTACCATACTGTCTTGATGACTGTGGCTTTGTAGTAGAGACTGAAGTCAGACAGGTTGATTCCTCCAGTTCCATTCTTCTTTCTCAAGATTACTTTGGCTATTCGTGGTTTTCTGTATTTCCATACAAATTGTGAAATTATTTGTTCTAGTTCTGTGAAAAATACCGTTGGTAGTTTGATAGGGATTGCATTGAATCTATAGATTGCTTTGGGTAGAATAGCCATTTTGACAATATTGATTCTTCCAATCCATGAACACGGTATGTTTCTCCATCTGTTTGTGTCCTCTTTGATTTCTTTCATCAGTGTTTTATAGTTTTCTATGTACAGGTCTTTTGTTTCTTTAGGTAGATATACTCCTAAGTATTTTATTCTTTTTGTTGCAATGGAGAATGGTATTGTTTCCTTAATTTCTCTTTCTGTTTTTTCATTGTTAGTATATAGGAATGCAAGGGATTTCTGTGTGTTAATTTTATATCCTGCAACTTTACTATATTCATTGGTTAGCTTTAGTAATTTTCTGGAAGAGTATTTAGGGTTTTCTATGTAGAGGATCATGTCAACTGCAAACAACGAGAGTTTCACTTCTTCTTTTCCTATCTGGATTCCTTTTACTTCTTTTTCTGCTCTGATTGCTGTGGCCAAAACTTCCAAGACTATGTTGAATAATAGTGGTGAGAGTGGGCACCCTTGTCTTGTTCCTGATTTCAGGGGAAATGCTTTCAATTTTTCACCGTTGAGGGTGATGCTTGCTGTGGGTTTGTCATATATAGCTTTTTTTTTTTTTTCTTTTTCTTTTTTTTTTTTTTTTAATTTTATTTTATTAGTTGGAGGCCAATTACTTCACAACATTTCAGTGGGTTTTGTCATACATTGACACGAATCAGCCATTGAGTTTCACGTATTCCCCATCCCGATCCCCCGTCCCACCTCCCTCTCCACCCGACTCCTCTGGGTCCTCCCAGTGCACCAGGCCCGAGCACTCGTCTCATGCATCCCACCTGGGCTAGTGATCTGATTCACCATAGATAATATACATGTTGTTCTTTTGAAACATCCCACCCTATAGCTTTTATTATGTTGAGGTATGTTCCCTCTATTCCTGCTTTCTGGAGAGTTTTAATCATAAATGAGTGTTGAATTTTGTCAAAGGCTTTCTCTGCATCTATTGAGATAATCATATGGTTTTTATCTTTCAATTTGTTAATGTGGTGTATTACATTGATTGATTTGCAGATATTGAAGAATCCTTGCATTCCTGGGATAAAGCCCACTTGGTCATGGTGTATGATTTTTTTAAGATGTTGTTGGATTCTATTTGCTAGAATTTTGCTAAGGATTTTTGCATCTATGTTCATCAGTGATATTGGCCTGTAGTTTTCTTTTTTTGTGGCATCTTTGTGTGGTTTTGGAATTAGGGTGATGGTGGCCTCATAGAATGAGTTTGGAAGTTTACCTTCTTCTGCAGTTTTCTGGAAGAGTTTGAGTAAGATAGGTGTTAGCTCTTCTCTAAATTTTTGGTAGAATTCAGCTGTGAAGCCATCTGGTACTGGGCTTTTGTTTCCTGGAAGATTTTTGATTACAGTTTCGATTTCCTTGCTTGTGATGGGTCTGTTAAGATCTTCTATTTCTTCCTGGTTCAGTTTTGGAAAGTTGTACTTTTCTAAAATTTGTCCATTTCATCCAAGTTGTCAATTTTATTGGCATAGAGCTGCTGGTAGTAGTCTCTTATGATCCTTTGTATTTCAGTGTTGTCTGTTGTGATCTCACCCTTTTCATTTCTTATTTTGTTAATTTGGTTCTTCTCTCTTTGTTTCTTAATGAGTCTTGCTAATGGTTTGTCAATTTTGTTTATTTTTTCAAAAAACCAGCTTTTAGCTTTGTTGATTTTTGCTATGGTCTCTTTAGTTTCTTTTGCATTTATTTCTGCCCTAATTTTTAAGATTTCTTTTCTTCTGCTAACCCTGGGGTTTTTCATTTCTTCCTTCTCTAATTGCTTTAGGTGTAGAGTTAGGCTATTTATTTGGCTTTTTTCTTGTTTCTTGATGTAAGCCTGTAATGCTATGAACCTTCCCCTTAGCACTGCTTTTACAGTGTCCCATAGGTTTTGGGTTGTTGTGTTTTCATTTTCATTCATTTCTATACATATTTTGATTTCTTTTTTGATTTCTTCTATGATTTTTTGGTTATTCAGAAGCGTGTTATTTAGCCTCCATATGTTTGAATTTTTAACAATTTTTTTCCTGTAATTGAGATCTAATCTTACTGCACTGTGGTCAGAAAAGATGACTGGGATGATTTCAATTTTTCTGAATTTTCCAAGACCAGATTTATGGCCCAGGATGTGATCTATTCTGGAGAATGTTCCGTGTGGACTTGAGAAAAAGGTGAAATTGATTGTTTTGGGGTGAAATGTCCTATAGATATCAATTAGGTCTAGCTGGTCCATTGTATCATTTAAGGTTTGTGTTTCCTTTTTGATTTTCTGTTTAGTTGATCTATCCATAGTTGTGAGTGGGGTATTAAAGTCTCCCACGATTATTGTGTTACTATTCATTTCCTCTTTCATACTCATTAGCGTGTGCCGTACATATTGCGGTGCTCCTATGTTGGGTGCATATATATTTATAATTGTTATATCTTCTTCTTGGATTGATCCTTTGATCATTATGTAGTGTCCTTCTTTGTCTCTTTTCACATCCTTTATTTGAAAGTCTATTTTATCTGATATGAGTATTGTGACTCCTGCTTTCTTTTGGTCTCCATTTGCGTGAAATATTTTTTTCCAGCCCTTCACTTTTAGTCTGTATGTGTCTCTGGTTTTGAGGTGGGTCTCTTGTAGACAGCATATATAAGGGTCTTGTTTTTGTATCCATTCAGCCAATCTTTGTCTTTTGGTTGGGGCATTCAACCCATTTACATTTAAGGTAATTATTGATAGGTGTGGTCCCGTTGCCATTTACTTTGTTGTTTTGGGTTCATGTTTATACAACATTTCTGCATTTCCTGTCTAGAGAAGGTCCTTTAGCATTTGTTGAAGAGCTGGTTTGGTGGTGCTGAATTCTCTCAGCTTTTGCTTGTCTGTAAAGCTTTTGATTACTCCTTCATATCTGAATGAGATCCTTGCTGGGTACAGTAATCTAGGTTGTAGATTATTTTCTTTCATTACTTTCATTATGTCCTGCCATTCCCTTCTGGCCTGGAAGGTTTCTATTGGTAGATCAGCTGTTATCCTTATGGGAATTCCTTTGTGTGTTATTTGTTGTTTCTCCCTTGCTGCTTTTAGTATTTGTTCTTTGTGTTTGATCTTTGTTAATTTGATTAATATGTGTCGTGGAGTGTTTCGCCTTGGGTTTATCCTGTTTGGCACTCTCTGGGTTTCTTGGACTTGGGTGGCTATTTCCTTCCCCATTTTAGGGAAGTTTTCAGCTATTATCTCCTCGAGTATTTTCTCATGGCCTTTCTTTTTGTCTTCTTCTTCTGGGACTCCTATGATTCGAATGTTGGGGCGTTTCACATTGTCCCAGAGGTCCCTGAGGTTGTCCTCATTTCTTTTGATCATTTTTTTCTTTTTTCCTCTCTGCTTCATTTATTTCCACTATTCTATTGTCTACCTCACTTATCCTATCTTCTGTCTCCGTTATTCTACTCTTGGTTCGCTCCAAAGTGTTTTTGATCTCATTCATTGCATTATTCATTTTTAATTGACTCTCTTTTATTTCTTCTAGGTCTTTGTTAAGCATTTCCTGCATCTTTTCATTCTTTGTCTCCAGGCTATTTATCTGTAACTCCATTTTGTTTTCAAGATTTGGATTATTTTTATTATCATTATTCTAAATTGTTTTTCAGATAGATTCCCTATCTCCTCCTCTTTTGTTTGACTTGGTGGGCACTTGTCATGTTCCTTTACCTGTTGGGTATTGCACTGTTCTTACACTAGTGCACATGGCAAGTATTAGATTCGGTTTCTAAGTGAGAAACTAATGGTTACATTCACAGCTGGCCACTGAGGTACTTAATGGGAGAGGCGAACCCAGCTCTGCCAAGCAGTAGCCAACATGAAATCAGCTATTGTCATTATAGCCAAGTTCCTTGAATTTGTAGTGTTATTTGCTGTGTTCTTCAAGAAGATGCCTTCGCCCTGCCAGTAAGACATATTTCCATAACACATAGCCATGCACTCAATCGATGTGCATCCTCCAGTAAAGCCCAGCCCCGATGTCTTAGAGGAGCCTCTCTGCCCATTGTCATAAGCCAGTCTAATTTTGTCTGAGAACATGAAAACTCAATGTCTTTATTACGCTTGTGCTTCAGACGGGAGGTCTGAGAAGGCACTTCTGAAGGTTTATTCCTACCAGTCATTGTCATTTTTATCGAGTCTTTAGTTTTTTTTTTTTTGTTGTTGTTGTTTTATTTATTAGTTCTACCAGTTTCTTGCTACCAACCCGTCTCCCTCCACCCTCGTGCACACACGATCAGTCATGGAATCCCGTGGACTTCAGCCCGCCAGACTCCTCTGTCCATGGATTTTTCCAGGCAAGAATACTGGAGTGGGTTGCCATTTCCTTCTCTGTGTATGGAGTCTTTAAAGATTCCGTCACTGAGGTGTTGCTTCTCCACTTGTACATGCCGTTTCTCCCTAAGTGCAGTAGAAGTCATCCCCACATCCAAACATGTCTGTCTTCCGACCTCTGCAGAATGTTTTGCTTGAGCTCACCACAGCATCAGGATATTCTAGAAAGCCTTCTGATTGCAGTCTCCTCAGGAGGCTACAAGTGTTTCAAAACCTCAGGATTTTACAAAGCACTTTTTACAACCTCAGCTGAAAGGGAAGTCAACACTCAGTGAAAGTCACAGGCTTCCATGGCCTGGACTTGATTATGGGTTGTGCTTTCATAATCATCGTGTTTCATATACCAACTAAGATGTCACTGAGAATTTTTTTTTTCTCATCTTTCTATCTTTCATGTTTATTTAGATATATTATGGGTTTTCCTATATACCTTCCGTTAGGGATGAGGGTCTTAAATCAGTAGAACTTACAGCAAGTGACTTCCAGTTAGCTCTGTTAGGACAGGAAAAAGAATGACCAGCTGCTGGATTCTTAAGACTATGTACGAAAACATTATTCGTTTTCCTGTGTGCAGTCATCCAATACTAACTTTGTGAAGTAGGCATTCAGAAAAATCACAAAACCGCCTAACTACTAGGCGGTATCCCATGCAAGTACTGACCAGGCCCGGCCCTACTCAATTTCCCAGGTCAGAGGAGATAGAGCACGTTCAGGGTGCTATGGCCTTAGACCGAGGCGGCTGTCAGGTGCCCCAAGAGCTCCGCGTTGCGCCTCCCTTGCGTTCTGACCTGCCCTTCGGGCCTGGGGCCACAGCTCTCGAGCTGGCGCGCGCTGCACTTGAGCCGCACGACCCGCGACTGGACTCCGACCAACCAGGGCCGGCAGCTCGGGGGCCAGCGGAGGGCGCCACGGCCCCGCACACCGCCAGCCCCGGCCAGCACCCTTCTGGGCCGGCCGGGGCCTGGCGTGCCTGCGGGACCTGGTGTGGGGGGAGGTGGGGTGGGTAGAGCAGCGAGGACGTCTCGGTGCCCCCTCACTCCCTGCTCCCCACCATCCCGTTCGCTGCTCAGGGTGACGTGGCTCCGGACGAGCGGGGCTTCCGCCCGGGGCCGCGGTCCCCGGAGCCTCCTGCGGGCTTTGAGGCAGCCAAGCCGGGGCCCCAGGCGCACATCCTGCCCGCTGCGCAAACCCCCTGGAGCGCCTCAGCCCCGCCTTTTCGCCCTACTGAGACCCGCCCTGCCCCCACTCTGCCGGCCCAGCAAAAGTCTTTCCTGAGAGAGCAGAGGAACGAAAGCCAGGCACATGGACAGGCACTCGAAAGCACCCACGCCAGGTGAGACAGAGGCAGAAAGAGACGAGGTTTCAGAGAGAGACTCGAAGACAGTTTGTGGGCAGGGGGGGACTCGGGCAGGATGCCGGGCAGCTGCAGAGGCCACCCGGCCCTGAGAAGCGAATGCGATGGGGGCAGGGGGAAGCCGCTGAGTAGGGGCGGGCCTGGAGAGGCCCAGGGTGTGAGGGCACCTGAGATCTCCTCGCTCCGCACCCCGACCCCGTTCTCCCACCCCCTGCTCGCACGCCACGCCCGGGCTTTCTGACACTAGCTTCTCCGGAGTGTGGTCACCTGAATTTCTATGCTTGTGCTCAACTGAGTGATGACAGTGTATTTCACAGCTAGGACATTTCCAAATAAATTAAGCTTAGTGTTTCACAGGACACCCGGACATGAATGCAGAGACCAGCACGGATGCATGGACACTAACCTTGGTAACTGGACAACCAATGGGAAATTACTGTCTGACTCAGGAGAGAGAAAGAAACCCAAACAGATGGAATGAAATGAACCAAAACACAAACTTTGCAACTCACACCCTAATTCAATTACAAAAAAAAAAAAGAAAGAAAGAAAACAACACTAAAACCATTTTAGAAAAACAATAGTCTTCTCCATGACCTTTGGTCGGGTGAGGAGTTCTAGCACACGACAAAATAAGCCACCTTTTCCAAATCGTGAATATGTTAGTTCACACATTGACTTTTACATTGAAATGTGTCACAAATAAACTTAAAATCATTGACTCACTACATAAGCATGGAAGTATTTTAAACATAAAATATGTTCTATAGTATTCAGGAAGCATTTGGCACATGTCTCACTGTATGAGACCCAAAATTGGAACTTAGTTGAAGAGTCAGGATAGTCTAAAAATGAATCCCTAACTAAAAGGAATACACAGGATTATTGTAGATAAAAAAGGTTAAAGAAGAGAAACTAGAAATCAGTCAATAAATGTTTTAGAGGTTAGGTTAGAGTGACTAGCCTCTGTGTGACTTTTTAAATTTTTCATGTTTGCATCTTCCAAATTTTCCATGCTGAGAATAATACTTTCATATCAGTTTCAAAATCAGTCTCACACTAAAGACAGTAAGACTGGAATAAGAAATAAGAAATGCTTGGGGGGTAAAAAAATTGCTTGAACTAAATGTGGTACTGATGAAATTATTTGCAGGGCAGCCAAGGAGTCACAGATGTAGAGAACAGACTTATGGACATGGGCAAGGGGGAGGAAGGAGAGGGTCAGATGAATGCAGAGTAACATGAAAATATATTACCATACGTAAAAACAGATGCCAATGAAATTTGCTGTATGACTCAGGGGACTCAAACAGGGGCTCTGCAACAAGCTAGGGGTGGAGTGAGGAGGGAAATGGGAGAGAGGTTCAGGAGGGAGGAGACATATGTATACCTGTGGCTCATTCATGCTGATGTTTGGCAACAAATTTCTGTAAAGCAACTTTCCTTCAATTGAAAGAATAAGTCATGTTTGGACTTACCAAACAAGGTCTTGTGTACTTCTAGCATGGCCTTCTGTTTCGTGCTGCCCCCCTTAACTCATTCTTCCATATCATTAAACAGACTAGTCAAGTTTTTGCCAAAAATATCTTGAGCTCCTGCATTATGCTGATCCACTGCCTTCTCACGATCCAGTTTAGATTGGAGACCAAAGAAACCTTTTGTCGTGTCTTCAAGTATTTGAGGCCACACTATGTGACTTTTAAAAATAAATGTGGATAAGACGGATATGACTAAAGCAATCTAATGACAATATCTGTGTTTCAGGAAATACTTCTGCAGAGAACTAGTAAATTTTATATATAGTATCAGAAGAATTTTTTAAATGCATGCCAACGTTTATTTCTCCTCCGCTAGCCATCTGGACAAGGAAAACTGAGTTTACCAATCAATGTCCATAGTTATGCTCCCTCACCGATTTTTACCCAATATGTGTTACTCAGGCAGGAGACCCTGGTTCAGTTCCTGGGCCAGGAAGATCCGCTGGAGAAGGGATAGGCTACACACTCCAGTAGTAGTGGGCTTTCCTTGTGGCTTAGTTGGTAAAGAATCATTCCTCTTTCACAAGACTAGCTCAACTCCTCTCAAAGCAAATACAGGATGGTAATAACTATGCAGGACAAAGCTGATTCTGTATATTTATAGTACTCACTCATGAGCTTGACAGAGGTACTAGATCTATTACCACATTTCTTTTTCTAAGTAATATCCGCATGTGCAGGGGAAAGTGGCTCAGATCGTGCCTGACTCTTTGCGGCCCCATGGACTATAGAGTCCGTGGAATTCTCTAGGCCAGAATACTGGAGTGAGTAGCCTATCCCTTCTCCAGGGGATCTTCCCGACCCAGGACTGAAAGCGCGGTCTCCTGTGTTGCAGGCAGATTCTTTAGCAACTGAGCTAGTAGGGCTTCCCTGGTCGCTCAGTTGCTAAAGAATATCTGCATAACTGTCTATCGATTTGGAATTAGCAATCCGTCTGTGAGCAGGGCCGGTCATAAGCAGCTTCTGTGAGAAAACAGAAGCATGTCTGTCTGACTTGCTTCTCTGTGGAGCTTTCACTGTTCTTGCGCTAGTGCACATGGCAAGGATTAGATTCGGTTTCTAAGTGAGAAACTAATGGCTACATTCACAGCTGGCCACTGAGGTACATAATGGGAGAGGCGAACCCAGCTCTGCCAAGCAGTAGCCAACATGAAATCAGCTATTGTCATTGTAGCCAAGTTCCTTGAATTTTTAGTGTTATTTGCTGTGTTCTTCAAGAAGATCCATTCACCCTTCCATTAAGACATATTTCCATAACACATAGCCATGCACTCAATCGATGTGCATCCTCCAGTAAAGCCCAGGCCCGATGTCTTAGAGGAGCCTCTCTGCCCATTGTCATAAGCCAGTCTAATTTTGTGTGAGACCGTGAAAACTCAGTGTCATTTTTACGCTTGTGCTTCTGACAGAAGATCTGAGAAGGCACGTCTGAAGGTTTATTCTTACCAGTCGTTGTCATATTTATCGAGTCTTTATTTTATATTTTTTCTTATTTTTTACTTCTACCAGTTTCTTGCTACCAACCCGTCTCCCTCCACCCTCGTGCACACACGATCAGTCATGAAATCCTGTGGACTTCAGCCCGCCAGCCTCCTCTGTCCATGGATTTTTCCAGGCAAGAATACTGGAGTGCGTTGCCATTTCCTTCTCCATGTATGGAGTCTTTAAAGATTCCGTCACTGAGGTGTTGCATCGCAACTTGTATATGCCCTTTCTCCCTAAGTGCAGTAGAAGTCATCCCCACTTCCCAACATGTCTGTCTTCCGACCTCTGCAGAATGTATTCCTTGAGTTCACCACAGCGTCAGGATATTCTAGAAAGCCTTCTGATTGCTGTCTCTTCAGGAGGTTACAAGTGTTAAACCTCAGGATTTTACAAAGCACTTTTTACAACCTCAGCTGAAAGGGAAGTCAACACTCAGTGAAAGTCACAGGCTTCCATGGCCTGGACTTGATTATGGGTTGTGCTTTCATAATCATCGTGTTTCATATATCAACTAAGATGTCACTGAGAATTTTTTTTTTCTCATCGTTCTATCTTTCATGTTTATTTAGATATATTATGGGTTTTCCTATATATCCTCCATTAGCAATGAGGTTCTTAAGTCAGTAGAACTTACTGCACCTGACTTCCAGTTAGCTGTGTTAGGACAGGAAAAAGAATGACCAGCTGCTGGATTCTTAAGGTTATGTGTGAAAACATTATTCGTTTTCCTGTGTGCAGTCATCCGATTCTAACTTTCTGAAGTAGTCATTCAGAAAAATCACAAAACCGCCTAACTACAAGGCGGTCTCCCATGCAAGTACTGACCAGGCCCGGCCCTACTCAATTTCCCAGATCAGAGGAGATAGGGCACGTTCAGGGTGCTATGGCCTTATACCGAGGTGGCTGTCAGGCGCCCCAAGAGCTCCGTGGTTCGCCTCCCTTGCGTTCTGACCTGCCCTTCGGGCCTGGGGCCACAGCTCTCGAGGTGGCGCGCGCCGCACTTGAGCCGCACGAACCGCGACTGGACTCCGACCAACCAGGGCCGGCAGCTCAGGGGCCAGCGGAGGGCGCCACGGCCCCGCACACCGCCAGCCCCGGCCAGCACCCTTCTGGCCCGGCCGGGGACTGGCATGCCTGCAGGACCTGGGGTGGGGGGAGGGGGGGTGGGTAGAGCAGCGAGGACGTCTCGGTGCCCCCTCACCCCTGCCCCACACCATCCCGTTCGCTGCTCAGGGTGACGTGGCTCCGGACGAGCGGGGCTTCCGCCCGGGGCCGCGGTCCCTGGAGCCTCCTGCGGGCTTAGAGGCAGCCCAGCCGGGGCCCCAGGCGCACATCCTGCCCGCTGCACAAACCCCCTGGAGCGCCTCAGCCCCGCCTTTTCACCCTACCGAGACCCGGCCTGCCCCCACTCTGCCGGCCCAGCAAAAGTCTTTCCTGAGAGAGCAGGCAAGCGAAAGCCAGGCACAGGGACAGGCACTCGCACGCACCCACGCCAGGTGAGACAGAGGCAGAAAGAGACGAGGGCTCAGAGAGAGACTCGAAGACAGCTTGTGGGCAGGGGGGGACTCGGGCAGGATGCCGGGCAGCTGCAGAGGCCACCCGGCCCTGAGAAGCGAATGCGATGGGGGCAGGGGGAAGCCGCTGAGTAGGGGCGGGCCTGGAGAGGCCCAGGGTGCGAGGGCACCTGAGATCTCCTTGCTCTGCGCCCTGCCCCCGTCCTCCCAACCCCCTGCACGCACACCAGGCCGGGGCGCTCTGACACTAGCTTCTCCGGAGTTTGGTCACCTGAATTTCTATCCTTGTGCTCAACTGAGTGATGACAGTGTATTGAACAGCTAGGTCATTTCCAAATAAATTAAGCTTAGTGTTTCACAGGACACCCGGACATGAATGCAGAGACCAGCACGAATGCATGGACACCAACCTTGGTAACTGGACAACCAATGGGAAATTACTGTCTGACTCAGGAGAGAGAAAGAACCCCGAACAGATGGAATGAAATGAACAGAAACACAAACTTTGCAACTCAAACCCTAATTCAATTACAAAAAAAAAAAAAAAAAAACCAGCAACACTAAAAACATTTTAAAAAAACAATAGACTTCTCCATGACCTTTGGTCGGGTGAGGAGTTCTAGCACACGACAAAATAGCCACCTTTTCCAAATCTTGAATATGTTAGTTCACACATTGACTTTTACATTGAAATGTGTAACAAATAAACTTAAAATCATTGACTCACTACATAAGCATGGAAGTATTTTAAACATAAAATATGTTCTATAGTAATCAGGAAGCATTTGGCATATGTCTCACTGTATAGACCTAAAACTGGAAGTTAGTTGAAGAGTCAGGATAGTCTAAAAATGAATCCCTAACTAAAAGGAATACACAGGATTATTGTAGATAAAAAAGGTTAAAGAAGAGAAACTAGAAATCAGTCAATAAATGTTTTAGGGGTTAGCTCATAGTGGCTAGCCTCTGCGTGACTTTTTAAATTTTCCATGTTGCATCTTCCAAATTTTCCATGCTGAGAATAATACTTGCATATCAGTTTCGAAATCAGTCTCACACTAAAGACAGTAAGACTGGAATAAGAAATAAGTAATGCTTGGGGGGAAAAAATGCTTGAACTAAAGGTGGTACTGATGAAATTATTTGCAGGGCAGCCAAGGAGTCACAGATGTAGAGAACAGACTTATGGACATGGGCAAGGGGGAGGAAGGAGAGGGTCAGATGAATGCAGAGTAACATGATAATATATTACCTTACGTAAAAACAGATGCCAATGAAATTTGCTGTATGACTCAGGGGCTCTGCAACAAGCTAGGGGTGGAATGGGGAGGGAAATGGGAGAGAGGTTCAGGAGGGAGGAGACATATGTATACCTGTGGCTCATTCATGCTGATGTTTGGCAACAAAATTCTGTAAAGCAACTATCATTCAATTGATAGAAAAAGTCATGTTTGGACTTACCAAACAAGGTCTTGTGTACTTCTAGCATGGCCTTCTGTTTCGTGCTGCCACCCTTAACTCATTCTTCCAAATCATTAAACAGACTAGTCAAGTTTTTGCCTAAAATATCTTGAGCTCCTGCATTATGCTGATCCACTGCCTTCTCACGATCCAGTTTAGAATGGAGACCAAAGAAACATTTTGTCGTGTCTTCAAGTATTTGAGGCCACACTATGTGACTTTTAAAAATAAATGTGGATAAGATGGATATGACCAAAGCAATCTAATGACAATATCTGTGCTTCATTCAAGACTTCTGCAGAGAACTAGTAAATTTTATATGTAGTATCAGAAGAATTTTTTAAATGCATGCCAACGTTTATTTCTCCTCCGCTAGACATCTGGACAAGGAAAACTGAGTTTACCAATCAATGTCCATAGTTATGCTCCCTCACCGATTTTTACCCAATATGTGTTACTCAGGCAGGAGACCCTGGTTCAGTTCCTGGGCCAGGAAGATCCGCTGGACAAGGGATATGCTACACACTCCAGTAGTAGTGGGCTTTCCTTGTGGCTTAGTTGGTAAAGAATCATTCCTCTTTCACAAGACTAGCTCAACTCCTTTCAAAGCAAATACAGGATGGTAATAACTATGCAGGACAAAGCTGATTCTGTATATTTATAGTACTCACTCATGAGCTTGACAGAGGTACTAGATCTGTTACCACATTTCTTGTTCTAAGTAATCTCCGCATTTGCAGGTGAAAGTGGCTCAGTTCGTGCCTGACTTTTTGCGGCCCCATGGACTATAGAGTCCATGGAATTCTCTAGGCCAGAATACTGGAGTGGGTAGCATATCCCTTTTCCAGGGGATCTTCCCGACCTAGGACTGAAAGCGGGGTCTCCTGCGTTGCAGGCAGATTCTTTACCAACTGAGCTAGTAGGGCTTCCCTGGTCACTCAGTTGCTAAAGAATATTTGCATAACTGTCTATCCACTTGGCATTAGCAATCTGTCTGTGAGCAGGGCCGGTCATAAGCAGCTTCTGTGAGAAAACAGAAGCATGTCTCTCTGACTTGCTTCTCCGCGGAGCTTTCACTGTTCTTGCGCTAGTGCACATGGCAAGTATTAGGTTCGGTTTCTAAGTGAGAAACTAATGGCTACATTCACAGCTGGCCACTGAGGTACTTAATGGGAGAGGCGAACCCAGCTCTGCCAAGCAGTAGCCAACATGAAATCAGCTATTGTCATTTTAGCCAAGTTCCTTGAATTTGTAGTGTTATTTGCTGTGTGCTTCAAGAAGATGCCTTCACCCTGCCAGTAAGACATATTTCCATAACACATAGCCATGCACTCAATCGATGTGCATCCTCCAGTTAAGCCCAGCCCCGATGTCTTAGAGGAGCCTCTCTGCCCATTGTCATAAGCCAGTCTAATTTTGTGTGAGACCGTGAAAACTCAGTATCTTTATTATGCTTGTGCTTCTGACGGGAGGTCTGAGAAGGCACTTCTGAAGGTTTATTCCTACCAGTCGTTGTCATATTTATCGAGTCTTTATTTTATATTTTTTCTTATTTTTTACTTCTACCAGTTTCTTGCTACCAACCCGTCTCCCTCCACCCTCGTGCACACACGATCAGTAATGGAATCCCGTGGACTTCAGCCCGCCAGACTCCTCTGTCCATGGATTTTTCCAAGCAAGAATACTGGAGTGGGTTGCCATTTCCTTCTCCATGTATGGAGTCTTTAAAGATTCCGTCACTGAGGTGTTTCTTCTCCACTTGTACATGCCCTTTCTCCCTAAGTGCAGTAGAAGTCATCCCCACTTCCCAACATGTCTGTCTTCCGACCTCTGCAGAATATATTGCTTGAGCTCACCACAGCGTCAGGATATTCTAGAAAGCCTTCTGATTGCAGTCTCTTCGGGAGGTTACAAGTGCTTCAAACCTCAGGATTTTACAAAGCACTTTTTACAACCTCAGCTGAAAGGGAAGCCAACACTCAGTGAAAGTCACAGGCTTCCATGGCCTGGACTTGATTATGGGTTGTGCTTTCATAATCATCGTGTTTCATATACCAACTAAGATGTCACTGAGAATTTTTTTTTCTCACCTTTCTATCTTTCATGTTTATTTACATATATTATGGGTTTTCCTATATACCTTCTGTTAGGGATGAGGGTCTTAAGTCAGTAGAACTTACTGCACCTGACTTCCAGTTAGCTGTGTTAGGACAGGAAAAAGAATGACCAGCTGCTGGATTCTTAAGTTTATGTACAAAAACATTATTTGTTTTCCTGTGTGCAGTCATCCGATTCTAACTTTCTGAAGTAGGCATTCAGAAAAATCACAAAACCGCCTAACTACTAGGCGGTCTCCCATGCAAGTACTGACCAGGCCCGGCCCTACTCAATTTCCCTGATCAGAGGAGATAGGGCACGTTCAGGGTGCTATGGCCTTAGACCTAGGCAGCTGTCAGGCGCCCGAAGAGCTCCGCCTTGCGCCTCCCTTGCGTTCTGACCTGCCCTTCGGGCCTGGGGCCACAGCTCTCGAGCTGGCGCGCGCTGCACTTGAGCCGCACGACCCGGACTGGACTCCGACCATCCAGGGCCGGCAGCTCGGGGGACAGCGGAGGGCGCCACGGCCCCGCATACCGCCAGCACCGGCCAGCACCCGTCTGGCCCGGCCGGGGCCTGGCGTGCCTGTGGGACCAGGGGTGGGGGGGGTGGGTAGAGCAGCGAGGACGTCGCGGTGCCCCCTCACACCCTGCCCCCCACCATCCCGTTCGCTGCTCAGGGTGACGTGGCTCCGAACGAGCAGGGCTTCGGCCATGGCCCGCGGTACCCGGAGCCTCCTGCGGGCTTAGAGGCAGTCCAGCCGGGGCGCCAGGTGCACGTCCTGCCCGCTGCGCAAACCCCCTGGAGCACCTCAGCCCCGCCTTTTCGCCCTACCGTGACCCGCCCTGCCCCCACTCTGCCGGCCCAGCACAAGTCTTTCCTGAGAGAGCAGACGAGCGAAAGCCAGGCACATGGACAGGCACTCGCACGCACCCACGCCAGGTGAGACAGAGGCAGAAAGAGACGAGGGTTAAGAGAGAGACTCGAAGACAGCTTGTGGGCAGCGGGGGACTCGGGCAGCATGCCGGGCAGCTGCAGAGGCCACCCGGCCCTGAGAAGCGAATGCAATGGGGGCAGGGGGAAGCCGCTGAGTAGGGGCGGGCATGGAGAGGCCCAGGGTGCGAGGGGACCTGAGATCTCCTCGCTCCGCGCCCCGCCCCCCTTCTCGAAACCCCCTGCACGCACGCCACGCCTGGGCACTCTGACACTAGCTTCTCCGGAGTTTGCTCACCTGAATTTCTATCCTTGTGCTCAACTGAGTGATGATAGTGTATTGAACAGCTAGGTCATTTCCAAATAAATTAAGCTTAGTGTTTCACAGGACACCCGGACATGAATGCAGAGACGAGAACGGATGCATGGACACTAACGTTGGTAACTGGACAACCAATGGGAAATTACTGTCTGACTCAGGAGAGAGAAAGAACCCCGAACAGATGGAATGAAATGAACAGAAACACAAACTTTGCAACTCACACCCTAATTCAATTACAAAAAAAAAAAAAACAACAACACTATAACCATTTTAGAAAAACAATAGAACTCTCCATGACCTTTGGTCGGGTGAGGAGTTCTAGCACAGGACAAAATAAGCCACCTTTTCCAAATCGTGAATATGTTAGTTCACACATTGACTTTTACATTGAAATGTGTCACAAATAAACTTAAAATCATTGACTCACTACATAAGCATGGAAGTATTTTAAACATAAAATATGTTCTATAGTATTCAGGAAGCATTTGGCACATGTCTCACTGTGTGAGACCCAAAACTGGAACTTAGTTGAAGAGTCAGGATAGTCTAAAAATGAATCCCTAACTAAAAGGAATACGCAGGATTATTGTAGATAAAAAAGGTTAAAGAAGAGAAACTAGAAATCAGTCAATAAATGTTTTAGGGGTTAGCTTTGAGTGACTAGCCTCTGCGTGACTTTTTAAGTTTTTCATGTTTGCATCTTCCAAATTTTCCATGCTGAGAATAATACTTTCATATCAGTTTCAAAATCAGTCTCACACTAAAGACAGTAAGACTGGAATATGAAATAAGAAATGCTTGGGGGAAAAAAAATGCTTGAACTAAAGGTGGTACTGATGAAATTATTTGCAGGGCAGCCAAGGAGACACAGATGTAGAGAACAGACTTATGGACATGGGCAGGGGGGAGGAAGGAGAGGGTCAGATAAATGCAGAGTAACATGAAAATATATTACCATAGGTAAAAACAGATGCCAATGAAATTTGCTGTATGACCCAGGGGACTCAAACAGGGGCTCTGCAACAAGCTAGGGGTGGAATGGGGAGGGAAATGGGAGAGAGGTTCAGGAGGGAGGAGACATATGTATACCTGTGGCTCATTCATGCTGATGTTTGGCAACAAAATTCTGTAAAGCAACTTTCCTTCAATTGAAAGAATAAGTCATGTTTGGACTTACAAAACAAGGTCTTGTGTAATTCTATCATGGCCTTCTGTTTCGTGCTGCCACCCTTAACTCATTCTTCCATATCATTAAACAGACTAGTCAAGTTTTTGCCAAAAATATCTTGAGCTCCTGCATTATGCTGATCCACTGCCTTCTCACGATCCAGTTTAGAATGGAGACCAAAGAAACCTTTTGTCGTGTCTTCAAGTATTTGAGGCCACACTATGTGACTTTTAAAAATAAATGTGGATAAGACGGATATGACCAAAGCAATCTAATGACAATATCTGTGCTTCATTAAAGACTTCTGCAGAGAACTAGTAAATTTTATATATAGTATCAGAAGAATTTTTTAAATGCATGCCAACGTTTATTTCTCCTCCGCTAGCCATCTGGACAAGGAAAACTGAGTTTACCAATCAATGTCCATAGTTATGCTCCCTCACCGATTCTTACCCAATATGTGTTACACAGGCAGGAGACCCTGGTTCAGTTCCTGGATAAGGAAGAACCGCTGGAGAAGGGATAGGCTACCCACTCCAGTAGTAGTGGGCTTTCCTTGTGGCTCAGTTGGTAAAGAATCATTCCTCTTTCACAAGAGTAGCTCAACTCCTCTCAAAGCAAATACAGGATGGTAATAACTATGCAGGACATAGCTGAATTTGTATATTTATAGTACTCACTCATGAGCTTGACAGAGGTGCTAGATCTGTTACCACATTTCTTTTTCTAAGTAATATCCGAATGTGCAGGGGAAAGTGGCTCAGTTCGTGCCTGACTCTTTGCGGCCCCTTGGACTATGGAGTCCGTGGAATTCTCTAGGCCAGAATACAGGAGTGGGTAGCCTATCCCTTCTCCTGGGGATCTTCCCGTCCCAGGACTGAAAGCGGGGTCTCCTACGTTGCAGGCAGATTCTTTACCAACTGAGCTAGTAGGGCTTCCCTGGTCGCTCAGTTGCTAAAGAATATCTGCATAACTGTCTATCGATTTGGCATTAGCAATCTGTCTGTGAGCAGGGCCGGTCATAAGCAGCTTCTGTGAGAAAACAGAAGCATGTCTGTCTGACTTGCTTCTCCACGGAGCTTTCAGTGTTCTTGCGCTAGTGCACATGGCAAGGATTAGGTTCGGTTTCTAAGTGAGAAACTAATGGCTACATTCACAGCTGGCCACTGAGGTACATAATGGGAGAGGCGAACCCAGCTCTGCCAAGCAGTAGCCAACATGAAATCAGCTATTCTCATTGAAGCCAAGTTCCTTGAATTTGTAGTGTTATTTGCTGTGTTCTTCAAGAAGATGCCTTCGCCCTTCCATTAAGACATATTTCCATAACACATAGCCATGCACTCTATCGATGTGCATCCTCCAGTAAAGCCCAGCCCTGATGTCTTAGAGGCGGCTCTCTGCCCATTGTCATAAGCCAGTCTAATTTTGTGTGAGACCGTGAAAACTCAGTGTCTTTATTACGCTTGTGCTTCTGACGGGAGGTCTGAGAAGGCACTTCTGAAGGTTTATTCCTACCAGTCGTTGTCATATTTATCGAGTCTTTATTTTATATTTTTTCTTATTTTTTACTTCTACCAGTTTCTTGCTACCAACCCGTCTCCCGCCACCCTCGTGCACACACGATCAGTCATGGAATCCCGTGGACTTCCGCCCGCCAGACTCCTCTGTCCATGGATTTTTCCAGCCAAGAATACTGGAGTGTGTTGCCCTTTCCTTCTCCATGTATGGAGTCTTTAAAGATTCCGTCACTGAGGTGTTTCTTCTCCACTTGTACATGCCCTTTCTCCCTAAGTGCAGTAGAAGTCATCCCCACTTCCCAACATGTCTGTCTTCCGACCTCTGCAGAATGTATTGCTTGAGCTCACCACAGCGTCAGGATATTCTAGAAATTCTTCTGATTGCAGTCTCTTCAGGAGGTTACAAGTGCTTCAAACCTCAGGATTTTACAAAGCACTTTTTACAACCTCAGCTGAAAGGGAAGCCAACACTCAGTGAAAGTCACAGGCTTCCATGGCCTGGACTTGAATATGGGTTGTGCTTTCATAATCATCGTGTTTCATATACCAACTAAGATGTCACTGAGAATTTTTTTTTTCTCATCGTTCTATCTTTCATGTTTATTTAGATATACTATGGGTTTTCCTATATACCTTCCGTTAGGGATGAGGGTCTTAAGTCAGTAGAAGTTACTGCAACTGACTTCCAGTTAGCTGTGTTAGGACAGGAAAAAGAATGACCAGCGGCTGGATTCTTAAGATTATGACCGAAAACATTATTCATTTTCCTGTGTGCAGTCATCCAATTCTAACTTTCTGAAGTAGGCATTCAGAAAAATCACAAAACCGACTAACTACTAGGCGGTCTCCCATGCAAGTACTGACCAGGCCCGACCCTGTTCAGTTTCCCAGATCACAGGAGAGAGGGCACGTTCAGGGTGGTATGGCCTTAGACCGACGCGGCTGCCAGGTGCCCCAGGAGCCCCACGTTGCGCCTCCCTTGCGGTCTGACCTGCCGGTCGGGCCTGGGGCTGCAGTTCTCCAGCGGGCGCACGCTGCACTTGAGCCGCACGACCCGCGACTGGAGTCTGGCCGGCCAGAGCCTGCAGCTCGGCGGCCAGCGGAGGGCGCCCCCGCTCCGCACACCGCGAGCCCAGGCCAGCACCTGTCTGGCTCGGCCGGCGGGGGCGTTGCGTGACTGCGGAACCTGGGGTGGGGGGAGGGGGGGTGGGCAGAGCAGCGAGGACATCTCGGTGCCACCTCACCCACTGTCACCCACCATCCCGTTCAATGCTCAGGGTCAGGTGGCTCCGGACGAGCGGGGCTTCGGCCCGGGTCCGCGGTCCCCGGAGCCTACTGGGGCTTAGGGGCAGCCGAGCCGGGGCCACAGGCACCCGTCCTGCCGGCTGCGCAAACCCCCTGGAGCGCCTCATCCCCGTCTTTTTGCCCTACCGAGGCCCGCCCTGCCCCCACGCCGCGGGCCCAGCACAGGACCTTCCTGGGTGAGCAGAGGAGCGACAGCCAGGGACACGGACAGGCACTCGCTCGCACCCACGCCAGGTGAGGCAGAGGCAGAAAGAGTCGAGGGTTCAGAGAGAGACTGGAAGACAGAGTGTGGGCAGGGGGGGCCACGGGCAGGATGCCGGGCAGCTGCAGGGACCAAACGGCCCTGAGCAGCCAAAGCGATGGGGGCGGGGGGAGGCCACTGAGCAGCGGCGGACCTGGAGAGGCCCATGGTGGGAGGACACCTGAGACCTCTGCACTCCGCGCACCGCCCCCTCCCCCCAACCTCCTGCACGCATGCCACGCCGGGACACTCTGACACTAGCTTCTCTGGAGTTTTGTCACTTGAATTTCTCTTCCTCTGCTCAACTGAGTGATGACAGTGTATTGAACAGCTAGGTCATTTCCAAATAAATTAAGTTTAGTGTTTCACAGGACACCCGGACATGTATGGAGAGACCAGCACGGATGCATGGACACCAACCTTGGTAACTGGACAACCAATGGGAAAATACTGTCTGACTCAGGAGAGAGAAAGAAACCCGAACAGATGGAATGAAATGAACAGAAAAACAAGCTTTGCAACTCACACCCTAATTCAATTACCAGAAAATAAACAACACTATAACCATTTTAGAAAAACAATAGACCTCTCCATGACCTTTGGTCGGGTGATGAGTTCAAACACACAGCAAAAAAAAGCCAACTTTTCCAAGTCGTGAATATGTTAGTTCACACATTGACTTTTACATTGAAATGTGTAACAAATAAAGTTAAAATCATTGACTCACTACATAAGCATGGAAGTATTTTAAACATAAAATATATTCTATAGTATTCAGGAAGCAATTTGCACATCTGTAAGTGTATCACACCCAAAACTGGAACGTAGTGGAAGAGTCAGGATAGTTTAAAAATGAATCCCTAACTAAAAGGAACACACAGGATTACTGTAGATAAAAAATGTTAAAGAAGAGTAGCTAGAAATCAGTCAATAAATGTCTTAGGGGTTAGCTTAGAGTGACTAGCCTCTGCGTGACTCTTTAATTTTTCATGTTTGCAGCTTCCAAATTTTCCATGGTGAGAATAATACTTTCGCCTCCAAACCAGAGTGACTTGGGGACACAAAGGTAGAAGTCTATAATTTTCTTTGCCTATGTCTGAATATTTACAGTCAGAGGTAGAAAAGGAGGAGTCTGTCCCTTTTCTAGATGAGGTCAATCCCCAGGTGTGGGATGTCTCCAGGCCTGGTTTAGCCATAAATGTTCCACCAGTAAAGATTTCTTTGAGACCAAATGCTCCCTAGCCTTGGAAAAGACAATATCCCTTAAAACCAGAAGCTCTTGAGGGTCTTAAACCATTAGTTAACAAATACCAAGATACTGGAACTCGAATCAGCTGTGAGTCCCCCTGCAACACCCCAAAATTGCCCGTTCAAAAACCAGATGGATCTTACCGATTCGTCCAGGATCTAAGAGCTGTTAATGAAGCTGTGGTTCCCATCCACCCCATAGTCCCAAACCCATATACCCTCCTATCCCAAGTACCAGGAAATGCCAAGTACTTCTCAGTCTTGGACCTTCAAGGTGCTTTCTTTTGCATTCTTCTCCAACCTGAATCCCAAAAACTCTTTGCTTTTGAGTGGCGGGACTTGGGAACAAGAGAGACCATACAACTCTCGACTGGACTCGACTACCCCAAGGGTTTAGGACAGCCCTCATTTCTTCGGGACTTCCTCGGGGAGAGAACTAAGGGAATTAACTTTAACAAACAGTAGTCTAATACAGTATGTGGATGACTTGCTCATAGCTAGGCCAGATTTTACCAGCTCTCAAATGGACACTATTTAAAACGCTAACTTTCTTGTATGAAAAGGGTTATCGAGTATCCCCCAAGTAGGCTCAGATTAGCTTAACCCAAGTAAAATACCTTGGATTTATAATTACGGAGAGAAAAAGAATGCCTGACCCCGAGGGGAGATCCCTCATCTTAAATAACCCGTACCCCCAAACAAAACAACAGCTTAGGGGATTTTTAGGAAGGACCGGGTTTTGCAGGATCTGGATTCCTAATTATGGCAATCTGGCCAGACCTCTATATGGAAATTTAAGGGGGAAAGAGGAAGAGCCACTCGACTGGCATGAGACCTGCAGTTGGCCTTTAATGCCCTAAAAGAGTCCATCACTACAGCCCCAGCTTTAGGCCTCCCCAACCTGGAGAAGCCTTTTAGACTTTATGTTTCTGGAAGGACAGGAACTGCTCTTGGGGTGTTAGAGCAGATGATGGGGCCCGTATTACAACCTGTGGCTTATCTCTCAAAATAACTAGATGAGGTGGCCAGAGGGTGGCCCCCTTGCCTCCGGGCAGTAGCAGCCACCGCTCTTATGGTTAAGGAGGCATCTCAGCTGACCCTGGGTCAGCCCACCACAGTTTATACACCACACCGGGTGCAAGCAGTCTTGGAAACGAAAGGGGACAGGTGGATGACAGGGGGAAGGATCACCCAATACCAAGCCCTCCTCCTTGACACTCCAGAAATAAAGTTGAGGGTCTGCCAGACTTTAAATCCAGCAACCTTACTGCCAGATCCCCCTACCTCCCCTCTGGATCACCAATGCATACAAATCACAGACGAGTTATACTCTTCTCGCCGGGACCTATCAGAGACACCTTTATCTGACCCAGAGGAACACTGGCACACAGATGGCAGCAGTTTTGTAGAAAAGGGAGAGAGGAAAGCAGGATATGCTGTAGCGAGCCTGGAAGAAACTAAGGAAAGTGGATCTCTTTCCCCAGACACCTCAGCCCAGAAAGCTGAACTTTTTGCCCTGACAAGAGCTTTGGAGTTAGGAGAAGGAAAGAGGATTAATGTGTGTATGGACTCTAAGTATGCTTTCCTCATTCTGCATGCCCGTGCAGCAATTTGGAAAGAAAGAGGGATGCTCAGTGCCTGAAGCTCTGCTATTAAACACAAAGAGCTCATTCTCAGGCTCCTGGAGGCAGTCAAACTTCCTGCAAAATTAGCTGTCATCCACTGCAAGAGTCACCAAAAGGGGCAAGAAAAAGAGGCCCAGGGAAATAGGAAAGCTGATCAAGAGGCAGGACGAGCTGCCGGGGAAGCTACCTCTGCCACTGCTATCTGCCCCCTTTTCCCCAAGGAAACCCTGACTCCAGATTTTACCCCAGGGGGACATTCCCGATATGCTGAGCGGGGCTGGGAGATTGGGTCACATAGGTGGTTTCAGCCTGATCAGGCCCAAATAATACTCCCTGATTCTCAGGTTTAAAACATTACTAACTCCTTACATAAGAGCGCCCATTTTGGAAAAGATAATCTAGAAATCTTGCTTAAGCCTATTCTCTCCCATCCCCAGTTAGCTAAGGTTGTTAAACAAGTCACACAAAATTGTGACACCTGTCTAAAAAATAACCCAAAAACCAGACCTCCTCTAATTACACCTGTCCAACATCGGGGATCATACCCAGGAGCGGACTGGCAAGTAGAATTTACAGCCATGCCCAAGACCCAAGGGTTTTCTTACTTGCTAGTCTTTATTGACACATTCACAGGATGGATCGAAGCGTTCCCTACTGAGACAGAGAGAGCTACAGAAGTCTGTAAAGCTCTGCTGAAGGAGATAGTGCCTAGGTTTGGGCTGCCTCGGTCACTATAGAGTGACAACGGGCCGTCACTTACAGCCAAGGTACCCCAGAACCTAGCCGCATGCTTAGGCATAAAATACCAGCTCTGCTCATCCTGGAGGCCTCAAGCTTCAGGAAAGGTAGAGAGAGCCAACCAGACTCTTAAAAGGGCTCTGGCTAAGCTATGTCAGAAACACATAATAAGTGGACACATATGCTGCCCATAGCCCTCATGAGGCTACGGATATCCCCCAAACGGCCACTATTGTTAAGTCCTTACGAAATGATGTATGGACGACCATTCTTAACTTCTGATTTGTTTCTTGACGAGGATGCCAATACACTCTTAAAACATATAATTGACCTGGGAAGGTTTCAGCAAGAACTCCAACGGTATGGAGAACAAACCACAGGAAGACTTGAAAAATCCCCAGGTAAAGCCAGGGGATCAAGTATCAGTAAAGACCTGGCAAGAAAAAGGGAGTCCAAACCAGCTGTCCGAGAAATGGACAGGGCCATATCAGGTTGTTCTAGTGACTTCAACTGCTGTAAAAGTGAAGGGTCTATTTGCCTGGGTCCACAATTCTAGAATAAAACCCTATGGCCTACAGGAGGGGGAGACAGAAACTGAGACTCCAAAGCCAGAGGACAGCTATTCCTGTGAACCTGTTGAAGATCTCAGGCTCTTGTTCAAGCAGAACCCCATCAATCCTGCCTCAGATAAGTAAAATGCATCATATGATGTTCTTCCTCTTTCTAATCATATCTCCCTGTATGGCTATTGATCTCTCCCTAAACGAGGCATGTTCACTTGCAAACCACACTGCTTCTCAACTCAACCTAACCAGCCCGGGCTGCATCTGCATTAATGACAAAGGTTGGGGGTATGTGCAACCCATCGCAGGGTATCAATATCAAAGGTCCACCCTTCCAGCCAAGCTATGGGCTGTTACTCAGCGCCCCCATGTGGTCGTAATATGGCCTTTTCGGAAAAGGGGGAAAAAAACTTCATGTCTTGGTACCAGCAACAACTGTCTCTATTTACCCCCTGGATGACATCTGCAATCCCACCTGAGCCCTTATTTTCTCTCATGACAAACATTCCCCAAGTGACCTTCCCTATCTCTCTAAAAAGCCACTCCCTAACAGGGGTGTCAGTGAGAAATCTAGACGACTCACAATGTGGGGTGACCGTCACTGTTGAAACTGATGGGAAAAACCGGGACAGGCCCTGCAGCTGGGAGACCAGCCGACGCCACCCCCGGCCAGCACGCGCCTGGCCCGGCCCGGGGCGCTTCCCGGACCCCGAGCGGCCTGGCGAGGCTGCGGGAGCTCTGGCAGGGGTTGGGGAGGGGGGTGGCTTGAGCGGGGAGGACGTCTCGGTGCCCCCCCGCCCCCCGCCCCCCACCATCCCGTTCGCTGCTCAGGGTCACGTGGCTCCGGACGAGCGGGGCGTCAGCCCGGGGCCGCGGTCCCCGCAGCATCCTGCGGGCTTAGGGGCAGCCCATCGGGGGCCCCAGGCGCCCATCCTGCCGGCTGTGCAAACACCCTGGAGTGCCTCAGCCCCGCCCTGTCCCCAAACCGAGGCCCGCCCTGCCCCCAAGCCACGGGCCCAGCACAGGACCTTCCTGAGAGAGCGGACGAGCGACAGCCAGGCACACGGACAGGCACTCGCACGCACCCACGCCAGGTGAGACAGAGGCAGAAAGAGTCGAGGGTTCAGAGAGAGACTGGAAGACAGCGTGTGGGCAGGGGGGGCCTCGGGCAGGATGCCGGGCAGCTGCAGAGACCACCCGGCCCTGAGCAGCCAAAGCGATGGGGGCGGGGGGAGGCCACTGAGCAGCGGCGGGCCTGGAGAGGCCCAGGGTGGGAGGACACCCGAGATCTCCGCGCTCGGCCCCCGCCCCCCTCCCCCCAACCCCCTGCACGCATGCCATGCCGGGGCGCTCTGACACTAGCTTCTCTGGAGTTTTGTCACTTGAATTTCTCTCCCTCTGCTCAACTGAGTGATGACAGTGTATTGAACAGCTAGGACATTTCCAAATAAATTAAGCTTAGTGTTTCACAGGACACCCGGACATGTATGGAGAGACCAGCACGGATGCATGAACACCAACCTTGGTAACTGGACAACCAATGGGAAATTACTGTCTGACTCAGGAGAGAGAAAGAAACCCGAACAAATGGAATGAAATGAACTGAAACCCAGGCTTTGCAACTCACACCCTAATTCAATTACCAGAAAATAAACAACACTATAACCATTTTAGAAAAACAATAGACCTCTCCATGACCTTTGGTCGCGTGAGGAGTTCAAACACACAGCAAAAAAAAGCCAACTTTTCCAAGTCGTGAATATGTTAGTTCACACATTGACTTTTACATTGAAATGTGTAACAAATAAACTTAAAAGCATTTACTCACTACATAAGCATGGAAGTATTTTAAATATAAAATATGTTCTATAGTACTCAGGAAGTACTTGGCACATCTCTAAGTGTATCAGACCCAAAACTGCAACGTAGTGGAAGAGTCAGGATAGTCTAAAAATGAATCCCTAACTAAAAGGAACACACAGGATTACTGTAGATAAAAAAGGTTAAAGAAGAGAAGCTAGAAATCAGTCAATAAATGTCTTAGGGGTTAGCTTAGAGTGACTAGCCTCTGCGTGACTCTTTAAATTTTTCATGTTTGCAGCTTCCAAATTTTCCATTTTGAGAATAATACTTTCGCCTCCAAACCAGAGTGACTTGGGGACACAAAGGTAGAGGTCGATAATGTTCTCTGCCTATGTCTGAATATTTACAGTCAGAGGTAGAAAGGAGGAGTCTGTCCCTTGTCTAGATGAGGTCAATCCCCAGGTGTGGGATGTCTCCAGCCCTGGTTTAGCCATAAATGTTCCACCAGTAAAGATTTCTCTGAGACCAAATGCTCCCTAGCCCTGGAAAAGACAATATCCCTTAAAACCAGGATCTCTTGAGGGTCTTAGACCATTAGTTAACAAATACCGAGATACTGGAACTCGAATCAGCTGTGAGACCCCTGCAACACCAAAATCTTGCCCGTTCAAAAACCAGATGGATCTTACCGATTCGTCCAGGATCTAAGAGCTCTTAATGAAGCTGTGGTTCCCATCCACCCCATAGTCCCAAACCCATATAAACTCCTATCCCAAGTCCCAGGAAATGCCAAGTACTTCTCAGTCTTGGACCTTCAAGGTGCTTTCTTTTGCATTCCTCTCCATCCTGAATCCCAAAAACTCTTTGCTTTTGAGTGGCGGGACATGGAAACAAGAGAGACCATACAACTCTCGACTGGACTCGACTACCCCAAGGGTTTAGGGACAGCCCTCATATCTTCGGGACTTCCTCGGGGAGAGAACTAAGGGAATTAACTTTAACAAACAGTAGTCTAATACAGTATGTGGATGACTTGCTCATAGCTAGGCCAGATTTTACCAGCTCTCTAATGGACACTATATAAAACGCTAACTTTCCTGTATGAAAAGGGTTATCGAGTATCCCCAAAGTAGGCTCAGATTAGCTTAACCCAAGTAAAATACCTTGGATTTATAATTACGGAGAGAAAAAGAATGCCTGACCCCGAGGGGAGATCCCTCATCTTAAATAACCCATACCCCCAAACAAAACAACAGCTTAGGGGATTTTTAGGAAGGACCGGGTTTTGCAGGATCTGGATTCCTAATTATTGCAATCTGGCCAGACCCCTATATGAAAATTTAAGGGGGAAAGAGGAAGAGCCACTCGACTGGCATGAGACCTGCAAGATGGCTTTAATGTCCTAAAAGAGTCCATCACTACAGCCCCAGCTTTAGGCCTCCCCAACCTGGAGAAGCCTTTTAGACTCTATGTTTCTGGAAGGACAGGAACTGCTCTTGGGGTGTTAGAGCAGATGATGGGGCCCGTATTACAACCTGTGACTTATCTCTCAAAATAACTAGATGAGGTGGTCAGAGGGTGGCCCACTTGCCTCCGGGCAGTAGCAGCCACTGCTTTTATTGTTAAGGAGGCATCTAAGCTGACCCTGGGTCAGACCACCACAGTGTATACGCCTCACCAGCTGCAAGCAGTCTTGGAAACGAAAGGGGACAGGTGGATGACAGGGGGAAGGATCACCCAATACCAAGCCCTCCTCCTTGACACTCCAGAAATAAAGTTGAGGGTCTGCCAGACTTTAAATCCAGCAACCTTACTGCCAGATCCCCCTACCTCCCCTCTGGATCACCAATGCATACAAATCACAGACGAGTTATACTCTTCTCGCCGGGACCTATCAGAGACAACTTTATCTGACCCAGAGGAAAACTGGCACACAGATGGCAGCAGTTTTGTAGAAAAGGGAGAGAGGAAAGCAGGATATGCTGTAGCGAGCCTGGAAGAAACTAAGGAAAGTGGGTCTCTTCCCCCAGACACCTCAGCCCAGAAAGCTGAGCTTTTTGCCCTGACAAAAGCTTTGGAGTTAGGAGAAGGAAAGAGGATTAACGTGTGTATGGACTCTAAGTATGCTTTCCTCATTCTGCATGCCCGTGCAGCAATTTGGAAAGAAAGAGGGATGCTCAGTGCCTGAAGCTCTGCTATTAAACACAAAGAGCTCATTCTCAGGCTCCTGGAGGCAGTCAAACTTCCTGCAAAATTAGCTGTCATCCACTGCAAGAGTCACCAAAATGGGCAAGAAAAAGAGGCTCAGGGAAATAGGAAAGCTGATCAAGAGGCAGGACGAGCTGCCGGGGAAGCTACCTCTGCCACTGCTATCTGCCCCCTTTTCCCCAAGGAAACCCTGACTCCAGATTTTACCCCAGGGGGACATTCCCGATATGCTGAGCGGGGTTGGGAGATTGGGTCACATGGGTGGTTTCAGCCTGATCAGGCCCAAATAATACTCCCTGATTCTCAGGTTTAAAACATTACTAACTCCTTACATAAGAGCGCCCATTTTGGAAAAGATAATCTAGAAATCTTGCTTAAGCCTATTCTCTCCCATCCCCAGTTAGCTAAGGTTGTTAAACAGGTCACACAAAATTGTGACACCTGTCTAAAAAATAAGCCAAAAACCAGACCTCCTCTAATTACACCTGTGCAACATCGGGGATCATACCCAGGAACGGACTGGCAAGTAGAATTTACAGCCATGCCCAAGACCCAAGGTTTTTCTTACTTGCTAGTCTTTATTGACACATTCACAGGATGGATCGAAGCGTTCCCTACTGAGACAGAGAGAGCTACAGAAGTCTGTAAAGCTCTGCTGAAGGAGATAGTGCCTAGGTTTGGGCTGCCTCGGTCACTTCAGATTGACAATGGGCCCTCACTTACAGCCACGATACCCCAGAACCTAGCCACATGCTTAGGCATAAAATACCAGCTCCGCTCATCCTGGAGGCCTCAAGCTTCAGGAAAGGTACAGAGAGCCAACCAGACTCTTAAAAGGGCTCTATCTAAGCTATATCAGAAACACATAATAAGTGGACACATATGCTGCCCATAGCCCTCATGAGGACACGGACATCCCCCAAACGGCCACTATTGTTAAGTGCTTATGAAATGATGTATGGACGACCATTCTTAACTTCTGATTTGTTTCTTGACGAGGATGCCAATACACTCTTAAAACATATAATTGACCTGGGAAGGTTTCCGCAAGAACTCCAACGGTATGGAGAACAAACCACAGGAAGACTTGAAAAATCCCCAGGTAAAGCCAGGGGATCAAGTATCAGTAAAGACCTGGCAAGAAAAAGGGAGACCAAACCAGCTGTCCGAGAAATGGACAGGGCCATATCAGGTTGTTCTAGTGACTTCAACTGCTGTAAAAGTGAAGGGTCTATCTGCCTGGGTCCACAATTCTAGAATAAAACCCTATGGCCTACAGGAGGGGGAGACAGAAACTGAGACTCCAAAGCCAGAGGACAGCTATTCCTGTGAACCTGTTGAAGATCTCAGGCTCTTGTTCAAGCAGAACCCCATCAATCCTGCCTCAGATAAGTAAAATGCATCATATGATGTTCTTCCTCTTTCTAATCATATCTCCCTGTATGGCTATTGATCTCTCCCTAAACGAGGCATGTACACTTGCAAACCACACTGCTTCTCAACTCAACCTAAGCAGCCCGGGCTGCATCTGCATTAATGACAAAGGTTGGTCCAACCCATCCCAGGGTATCAATATCAAAGGCCCACATTTCCAGCCGAGCTATGGGCTGTTACTCAGTGCCCCCATGTGGTCGTAATGTGGCCTTTTGGGAAAAGGGGGAAATAAAACTTCATGTCTTGGTACCAGCAACAACTGTCTCTATTTACCCCCTGGATGACATCTGCAATCCCACCTGAGCCCTTATTTTCTCTCATGACTAACATCCCCCAAGTGACCTTCCCTAACTCTCTAAAAAGCCACTCCCTAACAGGGGTGTCAGTGAGAAATCTAGACGACTCACAATGTGGGGTGACCGTCACTGTTGAAACTGATGGGAAAAACCGGGACAGGCCCTGCAGCTGGGAGACCAGCCAACGCCACAACCGGCCAGCACGCGCCTGGCCCGGCCCGGGGCGCTTCCCGGACACCGAGCGGCCTAGCGAGGCTGCGGGATCTCTGGCGGGGGTTGGGGAGGGGGGTGGCTTGAGCGGGGAGGACGTCTCGGTGCCCCCCCAACCCCGCCCCCCACCATCCCGTTCGATGCTCAGGGTCACGTGGCTCCGGACGAGCGGGGCGTCGGCCAAGGGCCGCGGTCCCCGGAGCCTCGTTCGGGCTTAGGGGCAGCCCAGCCGGGGCCCCAGGCGCCCATCCTGCCGGCTGTGCAAACCCCCTGGAGTGCCTCAGCCCCGCCCTGTCCCCAAACCGAGGCCCGTCCTGCCCCCACGCCACGGGCCCAGCACAGGACCTACCTGAGAGAGCGGACGAGCGACAGCCAGGCACACGGACAGGCACTCGCACGCACCCACGCCAGGTGAGACAGAGGCAGAAAGAGTTGAGGGTTCAGAGAGAGACTGGAAGACAGCGTGTGGGCAGGGGGGGCCTCGGGCAGGAGGCCGGGCAGCTGCAGAGACCACCCGGAAATGAGCAGTCAAAGCGATGGGGGCGGGGGGAGGCCACTGAACATCAGCGGACCTGGAGAGGCCCATGGTGGGAGGACACCTGAGACCTCCGCGCTCCGCACACCACCCCCTCCCCCCACCCCCTGCACGCATGCCACGCCGGGGCGCTCTGACACTAGCCTCTCTGGAGTTTTGTCACTTGAATTTCTCTCCCTCTGCTCAACTGAGTGATGACAGTGTATTGAACAGCTAGTTCATTTCAAATAAATTAAGCTTAGTGTTTCACAGGACACCCGGACATGTATGGAGAGACCAGCACGGATGCATGGACACCAACCTTGGTAACTGGACAACCAATGGGAAATTACTGTCTGACTCAGGAGAGAGAAAGAAACCCGAACAGATGGAATGAAATGAACAGAAACACAGGCTTTGCAACTCACACCCTAATTCAATTACCAGAAAATAAGCAACACTATAACAATTTTACAAAAACCATAGACCTCTCCATGACCTTTGGTCGGGTGAGAGTTCAAACACATAGCAAAAAAAAGCCAACTTTTCCAAGTCGTGAATATGTTAGTTCACACATTGACTTTTACATTGAAATGTGTAACAAATAAAATTAAAATCATTGACTCACTACATAAGCATGGAAGTATTTTAAATATAAAATATATTCTATAGTATTCAGGAAGCACTTGGCACATCTCTAAGTGTATCAGACCCAAAACTGGAACGTAGTGGAAGAGTCAGGATAGTCTAAAAATGAATCCCTAACTAAAAGGAACACACAGGATTACTGTAGATAAAAAAGGTTAAAGAAGAGAAGCTAGAAATCAGTCAATAAATGTCTTAGGGGTTAGCTTAGAGTGACTAGCCTCTGCGTGACTCTTTAAATTTTTCATGTTTGTAGCTTCCAAATTTTCCATGGTGAGAATAATACTTTCGCCTCCAAACCAGAGTGACTTGGGGACACAAAGGTAGAAGTCGATAATTTTCTTTGCCTATGTCTGAATATTTACAGTCAGAGGTAGAAAAGGAGGAGTCTGTCCCTTGTCTAGATGATGTCAATCCCCAGGTGTGGGATATCTCCAGCCCTGGTTTAGCCATAAATGTTCCACCAGTAAAGATTTCTCTGAGACCAAATGCTCCTTAGCCCTGGAAAAGACAATATCCCTTAAAACCAGAAGCTCTTGAGGGTCTTAAACCATTAGTTAACAAATTCCGAGATACTGGAAATCGAATCAGCAGTGAGTCCCCCTGCAACACCCCAATCTTGCCCGTTCAAAAACCAGATGGATCTTACCGATTCGTCCAGGATCTAAGAGCTCTTAATGAAGCTGTGGTTCCCATCCACCCCATAGTCCCAAACCCATATACCCTCCTATCCCAAGTCCCAGGAAATGCCAAGTACTTCTCAGTCTTGGACCTTCAAGGTGCTTTCTTTTGCATTCCTCTCCATCCTGAATCCCAAAAACTCTTTGCTTTTGAGTGGCGGGACTTGGAAACAAGAGAGACCATACAACTCTCGACTGGACTCGACTACACCAAGGGTTTAGGGACAGCCCTCATATCTTCGGGACTTCCTTGGGGAAAGAACTAAGGGAATTAACTTTAACAAACAGTAGTCTAATACAGTATGTGGACGACTTGCTCATAGCTAGGCCAGATTTTACCAGCTCTCAAATGGACACTATTTAAAACGCTAACTTTCCTGTATGAAAAGGGTTATCGAGTATCACCCAAGTAGGCTCAGATTAGCTTAACCCAAGTAAAATACCTTGGATTTATAATTACGGAGAGAAAAAGAATGCCTGACCCCGAGGGGAGATCCCTCATCTTAAATACCCCGTACCCCCAAACAAAACAACAGCTTAGGTGATTTTTAGGAAGGACCGGGTTTTGCAGGATCTGGATTCCTAATTATGGCAATCTGGCCAGACCCCTATATGAAAATTTAAGGGGGAAAGAGGAAGAGCCACTCGACTGGCATGAGACCTGCAAGGTGGCCTTTAATGCCCTAAAAGAGTCCATCACTACAGCCCCAGCTTTAGGCCTCCCCAACCTGGAGAAGCCTTTTAGACTCTATGTTTCTGGAAGGACAGGAACTGCTCTTGTGTTAGAGCAGATGATGGGGCCCGTATTACAACCTGTGGCTTATCTCTCAAAATAAATAGATGAGGTGGCCAGAGGGTGGCCCACTTGCCTCCGGGCAATAGCAGCCACTGCTCTTATGGTTAAGGAGGCATCTCAGCTGACCCTGGGTCAGCCCACCACAGTGTATACCCCTCACCGGGTGCAAGCAGTCTTGGACACGAAAGGGGACAGGTGGATGACAGGGGGAAGGATCACCCAATACCAAGCCCTCCTCCTTGACACTCCAGAAATAAAGTTGAGGGTCTGCCAGACTTTAAATCCAGCAACCTTACTGCCAGATCCCCCTACCTCCCCTCTGGATCACCAATGCATACAAATCACAGACGAGTTATACTCTTCTCGCCGGGACCTATCAGAGACAACTTTATCTGACCCAGAGGAAAACTGGCACACAGATGGCAGCAGTTTTGTAGAAAAGGGAGAGAGGAAAGCAGGATATGCTGTAGCAAGCCTGGAAAAAACTAAGGAAAGTGGATCACTTCCCCCAGACACCTCAGCCCAGAAAGCTGAATTTTTGCCCTGACAAGAGCTTTGGAGTTAGGAGAAGGAAAGAGGATTAATGTGTGTATGGACTCTAAGTATGCTTTCCTCATTCTGCATGCCCGTGCAGCAATTTGGAAAGAAAGAGGGATGCTCAGTGCCTGAAGCTCTGCTACTAAACACAAAGAGCTCATTCTCAGGCTCCTGGAGGCAGTCAAACTTCCTGCAAAATTAGCTGTCATCCACTGCAAGAGTCACCAAAAGGGGCAAGAGAAAGAGGCTCAGGGAAATAGGAAAGCTGATCAAGAGGCAGGATGAGCTGCCGGGGAAGCTACCTCTGCCACTGCTATCTGCCCCCTTTTCCCCAAGGAAACCCTGACTCCAGATTTTACCCCAGGGGGACATTCCCGATATGCTGAGCGGGGCTGGGAGATTGGGTCACATGGGTGGTTTCAGCCTGATCAGGCCCAAATAATACTCCCTGATTCTCAGGTTTAAAACATTACTAACTCCTTACAAAAGAGCGCCCATTTTGGAAAAGATAATCTAGAAATATTGCTTAAGCCTATTCTCTCCCATCCCCAGTTAGCTAAGGTTGTTAAACAGGTCACACAAAATTGTGACACCTGTCTAAAAAATAACCCGAAAACCAGACCTCCTCTATTTACACCTGTCCAACATCGGGGATCATACCCAGGAGCAGACTGGCAAGTAGCATTTACAGCCATGCCCAAGACCCAAGGGTTTTCTTACTTGCTAGTCTTTATTGGCACATTCACAGGATGGATCGAAGCGTTCCCTACTGAGACTGAGAGAGCTACAGAAGTCTGTAAAGCTCTGCTGAAGGAGATAGTGCCTAGGTTTGGGCTGCCTCGGTCACTTCAGAGTGACAACGGGCCCTCACTTACAGCCACGATACCCCAGAACCTAGCCACATGCTTAGGCATAAAATACCGGCTCCGCTCATCCTGGAGGCCTCAAGCTTCAGGAAAGGTAGAGAGAGCCAACCAGACTCTTAAAAGGGCTCTGGCTAAGCTATGTCAGAAACACATAATAAGTGGACATATATGCTGCCCATAGCCCTCATGAGGCTACGGACATCCCCCAAACGGCCACTATTGTTAAGTCCTTATGAAATGATGTATGGACGACCATTCTTAACTTCTGATTTGTTTCTTGACGAGGATGCCAATACACTCTTAAAACATAGAAATGACCTGGGAAGGTTTCAGCAAGAACTCCAACGGTATGGAGAACAAACCACAGGAAGACTTGAAAAATCCCCAGGTAAAGCCAGGGGATCAAGTATCAGTAAAGACCTGGCAATAAAAAGGGAGTCCAAACCAGCTGTCCGAGAAATGGACAGGGCCATATCAGGTTGTTCTAGTGACTTCAACTGCTGTAAAAGTGAAGGGTCTATCTGCCTGGGTCCACAATTCTAGAATAAAACCCTATGGCCTACAGGAGGGGGAGACAGAAACTGAGACTCCAAAGCCAGAGGACAGCTATTCCTGTGAACCTGTTGAAGATCTCAGGCTCTTGTTCAAGCAGAACCCCATCAATCCTGCCTCAGATAAGTAAAATGCATCATATGATATTCTTCCTCTTTCTAATCATATCTCCCTGTATGGCTATTGATCTCTCCCTAAACGAGGCATGTTCACTTGCAAACCACACTGCTTCTCAACTCAACCTAACCAGCCCGGGCTGCATCTGCATTAATGACAAAGGTTGGGGGTATGTCCAACCCATCCCAGGGTATCACTATCAAAGGCCCACCCTTCCAGCCGAGCTATGGGCTGTTACTCAGCGCCCCCATGTGGTCGTAATATGGCCTTTTGGGGAAAGGGGGAAAAAAAACTTCATGTCTTGGTACCAGCAACAACTGTCTCTATTTACCCCCTGGATGACATCTGCAATCCCACCTGAGCCTTTATTTTCTTTCATAACTAACATCGCCCAAGTGACCTTCCCTATCTCTCTGAAAAGCCACTCCCTAACAGGGGTGTCAGTGAGAAATCTAGACGACTCACAATGTGGGGTGACCGTCACTGTTGAAACTGATGGGAAAAACCGGGACAGGCCCTGCAGCTGGGAGACCAGCCGACGCCACCCACGGCCAGCACGCGCCTGGCCCGGCCCGGGGCGCTTCCCGGACCCCGAGCGGCCTGGCGAGGCTGCGGGAGCTCTGGCGGGGGTTGGGGAGGGGGGTGGCTTGAGCGGGGAGGACGTCTCGGTGCCCCCCCCATCCCCCCGCCCCCCACCATCCCGTTCGCTGATCAGGGTCACGTGGCTCCAGAGGAGCGGGGCGTCGGCCCGGGGCCGCGGTCCCCGGAGCCTCCTGCGGGCTTAGGGGCAGCCCAGCCGGGACCCCAGGCGCCCATCCTGCCGGCTGTGCAAACCCCCTGGAGTGCCTCAGCTCCGCCCTGTCCCCAAACCGAGGCCCGCCCTGCCCCCACACCACGGGCCCAGCACAGGACCTTCCTGAGAGAGCGGACGAGCGACAGCCAGGCACACGGACAGGCACTCTCACACACCCACGCCAGGTGAGACAGAGGCAGAAAGAGTCGAGGGTTCAGAGAGAGACTGGAAGACAGCGTGTGGGCAGGGGGAGCCTCGGGCAGGATGCTGGGCAGCTGCAGAGAACACCCGGAAATGAGCAGCCAAAGCGATGGGGGCGGGGGGAGGCCACTGAGCATCGGCGGACCTGGAGAGGCCCATGGTGGGAGGACACCTGAGACCTCCACGCTCCGCGCACCGCCCCCTCCCCCCAACCCCCTGCACGCATGCCACGCCGGGGCGCTCTGACACTAGCTTCTCTGGAGTTTTGTCACTTGAATTTCTCTCCCTCTGCTCAACTGAGTGATGACAGTGTATTGAACAGCTAGGTCATTTCCAAATAAATTAAGCTTAGTCTTTCACAGGACACCCGGACATGTATGGAGAGACCAGCACGGATGCATGGACACCAACCTTGGTAACTGGACAACCAATGGGAAATTACTGTCTGACTCAGGAGAGAGAAAGAAACCCGAACAGATGGAATGAAATGAACAGAAACACAGGCTTTGCAACTCACACCCTAATTCAATTACCAGAAAATAAACAACACTATAACCATTTTAGAAAAACTATAGAACTCTCCATGACCTTTGGTCGGGTGAGGAGTTCAAACCCACAGCAAAAAAAAGCCAACTTTTCCAAGTCGTGAATATGTTAGTTCACACATTGATTTTTACATTGAAATGTGTAACAAATAAACTTAAAATCATTGACTCACTACATAAGCATGGAAGTATTTCAAACATAAAATATATTCTATAGTATTCAGGAAGCAATTGGCACAACTGTAAGTGTATCAGACCCAAAACTGGAACGTAGTGGAAGAGTCAGGATAGTCTAAAAATGAATCCCTAACTAAAAGGAACACACAGGATTACTGTAGATAAAAAAGGTTAAAGAAGAGAAGCTTGAAATCAGTCAATAAATGTCTTAGGGGTTAGCTTAGAGTGACTAGCCTCTGCGTGACTCTTTAAATTTTTCATGTTTGCAGCTTCCAAATTTTCCATGGTGAGAATAATACTTTCGCCTCCAAACCAGAGTGACTTGGGGACACAAAGGTAGAAGTCGATAATTTTCTTTGCCTATGTCTGAATATTTACAGTCAGAGGTAGAAAAGGAGGAGTCTGTCCCTTGTCTAGATGATGTCAATTCCCAGGTGTGGGATGTCTCCAGCCCTGGTTTAGCCATAAATGTTCCACCAGTAAAGATTTCTCTGAGACCAAATGCTCCCTAGCCCTGGAAAGGACAACATCCCTTAACACCAGAAGCTCTTGAGGGTCTTAAACCATTAGTTAACAAATACCGAGATACTGGAACTCGAATCAGCTATGAGTCCCCCTGCAACACCCCAATCTTGCCCGTTCAAAAACCAGATGGATCTTACCGATTCGTCCAGGATCTAAGAGCTCTTAATGAAGCTGTGGTTCCCATCCACCCCAGAGTCCCAAACCCATATTCCCTCCTATCCCAAGTCCCAGGAAATGCCAAGTACTTCTCAGTCTTGGACTTTCAAGGTGCTTTCTTTTGCATTCCTCTCCATCCTGAATCCTAAAAACTCTTTGCTTTTGAGTGGCGGGACTTGGAAACAAGAGAGACCATACAACTCTCGACTGGACTCGACTACCCCAAGGGTTGAGGGACAGCCCTCATATCTTCGGGATTTCCTCGGGGAGAGAACTAAGGGAATTAACTTTAACAAACTGTAGTCTAATATAGTATGTGGATGACTTGCTCATAACTAGGCCACATTTTACCAGCTCTCAAATGGACACTATTTAAAACGCTAACTTTCCTGTATGAAAAGGGTTATCGAGTATCCTACAAGTAGGCTCAGATTAGCTTAACCCAAGTAAAAAACCTTGGATTTATAATTACGGAGAGAAAAAGAATGCCTGACCCCGAGGTGAGATCCCTCATCTTAAATACTCCGTACCCCCAAACAAAACAACAGCTTAGGGGATTTTTAGGAAAGACCGGGTTTTGCAGAATCTGGATTCCTAATTATGGCAATCTGGCCAGACCCCTATATGAAAATTTAAGGGGGAAAGAGGAAGAGCCACTCGACCGGCATGAGACCTGCAAGGTGGCCTTTAATGCCCTAAAAGAGTCCATCACTACAGCCCCAGCTTTAGGCCTCCCCAACCTGGAGAAGCCTTTAGACTCTATGTTTCTGGAAGGACAGGAACTGCTCTTGGGCTGTTAGAGCAGATGATGGGGCCCGTATTACAACCTGTGGCTTATCTCTCAAAATAACTAGATGAGGTGGCCAGAGGGTGGCCCACTTGCCTCCGGGCAGTAGCAGCCACCGCTCTTATGGTTAAGGAGGCATCTCAGCTGACCCTGGGTCAGCCCACTACAGTGTATACGCCTCACCGTGTGCAAGCAGTCTTGGAAACGAAAGGGGACAGGTGGATGACAGGGGGAAGGATCACCCAATACCAAGCCCTCCTCCTTGACACTCCAGAAATAAAGTTGAGGGTCTGCCAGACTTTAAATCCAGCAACCTTACTGCCAGATCCCCCTACCTCCCCTCTGGATCACCAATGCATACAAATCACAGACGAGTTATACTCTTCTCGCCGGGACCTATCTGAGACACCTTTATCTGACCCAGAGGAACACTGGCGCACAGATGGCAGCAGTTTTGTAGAAAAGGGAGAGAGGAAAGCAGGATATGCTGTAGCGAGCCTGGAAGAAACTAAGGAAAGTGGGTCTCTTCCCCCATACACCTCAGCCCAGAAAGCTGAACTTTTTGCCCTGACAAGAGCTTTGGAGTTAGGAGAAGGAAAGAGGATTAATGTGTGTATGGACTCTAAGTATGCTTTCCTCATTCTGCATGCCCGTGCAGCAATTTGGAAAGAAAGAGGGATGCTCAGTGCCCGAAGCTCTGCTATTAAACACAAAGAGCTCATTCTCAGGCTCCTGGAGGCAGTCAAACTTCCTGCAAAATTAGCTGTTATCCACTGCAAGAGTCACCAAAAGGGGCAAGATAAAGAGGCTCAGGGAAATAGGAAAGCTGATCAAGAGGCAGGACGAGCTGCCGGGGAAGCTACCTCTGCCACTGCTATCTGCCCCCTTTTCCCCAAGGAAACCCTGACTCCAGATTTTACCCCAGGGGGACATTCCCGATATGCTGAGCGGGGCTGGGAGATTGGGTCACATGGGTGGTTTCAGCCTGATCAGGCCCAAATAATACTCCCTGATTCTCAGGTTTAAAACATTACTAACTCCTTACATAAGAGCACCCATTTTGGAAAAGATAATCTAGAAATCTTGCATAAGCTTATTCTCTCCCATCCTCAGTTAGCTAAGGTTGTTAAACAGGTCACACAAAATTGTGACACCTGTCTAAAAAATAACCCAAAAACCAGACCTCCTCTAATTACACCTGTCCAACATCGGGGATCATACCCAGGAACGGACTGGCAAGTAGAATTTACAGCCATGCTCAAGACCCAAGTGTTTTCTTACTTGCTAGTCTTTATTGACACATTCACAGGATGGATCGAAGCGTTCCCTACTGAGACTGAGAGAGCTAGAGAAATCTGTAAAGCTCTGCTGAAGGAAATAGTGCCTAGGTTTGGGCTGCCTCGGTCACTTCAGAGTGACAACAGGCCCTCACTTACAGCCACGATACCCCAGAACCTAGCCGCATGCTTAGGCATAAAATACCGGCTCCGCTCATCCTGGAGGCCTCAAGCTTCAGGAAAGGTAGAGAGAGCCAACCAGACTCTTAAAAGGGCTCTGGCTAAGCTATGTCAGAAACACATAATAAGTGGACACATATGCTGCCCATAGCCCTCATGAGGCTACGGACATCCCCCAAACGGCCACTATTGTTAAGTCCTTATGAAATGATGTATGGACGACCATTCTTAACTTCTGATTTGTTTGTTGACGAGGATGCCAATACACTCTTAAAACATAGAATTGACCTGGGAAGGTTTCAGCAAGAACTCCAACGGTATGGAGAACAAACCACAGGAAGACTTGAAAAATCCCCAGTTAAAGCCAGGGGATCAAGTATCAGTAAAGACCTGGCAAGAAAAAGGGAGTCCAAACCAGCTGTCCGAGAAATGGACAGGGCCATATCAGGTTGTTCTAGTGACTTCAACTGCTGTAAAAGTGAAGGGTCTATCTGCCTGGGTCCACAATTCTAGAATAAAACCCTATGGCCTACAAGAGGGGGAGAGAGAAACTGAGACCCCAAAGCCAGAGGACAGCTATTCCTGTGAACCTGTTGAAGATCTCAGGCTCTTGTTCAAGCAGAACCCCATCAATCCTGCCTCAGATAAGTAAAATGTATCATATGATGTTCTTCCTCTTTCTAATCATATCTCCCTTTATGGCTATTGATCTCTCCCTAAACGAGGCATGTTCACTTGCAAACCACACTGCTTCTCAACTCAACCTAACCAGCCCGGGCTGCATCTGCATTAATGACAAAGGTTGGGGGTATGTCCAACCCATTCCAGGGTATCAATATCAAAGGCCCACCCTTCCAACCGAGCTATGGGCTGTTACTCAGCGCCCCCATGTGGTCGTAATATGGCCTTTTGGGAAAAGGGGGAAAAAAAACTTCATGTCTTGGTACCAGCAACAACTGTCTCTATTTACCCCCTGGATGACATCTGCAATCCCACCTGAGCCCTTATTTTCTCTCATGACTAACATCCCCCAAGTGACCTTCCCTATCTCTCTAAAAAGCCACTCCCTAACAGGGGTGTCAGTGAGAAATCTAGACGACTCACAATGTGGGGTGACCGTCACTGTTGAAACTGATGGGAAAAACCGGGACAGGCCCTGCAGCTGGGAGACCAGCCGACGCCACCCCCGGCCAGCACGCGCCTGGCCCGGCCCGGGGCGCTTCCCGGACGCCGAGCGGCCTGGCGAGGCTGCGGGAGCTCTGGCGGGGGTTGGGGAGGGGGGTGGCTTGAGCGGAGAGGACGTCTCGGTGGCCCCCCACCCCCCGCCCCCCACCATCCCGTTCGCTGCTCAGGGTCACGTGGCTCCGGACGAGTGGGGCGTCGGTCCTGGGCCGCGGTCCCCGGAGCCTCCTGCCGGCTTAGGGGCAGCCCAGCCAGGGCCCCAGGCGCCCATCCTGCCGGCTGTGCAAACCCCCTGGAGTGCCTCAGCCCCGCCCTGTCTCCACACCGAGGCCCGCCCTGCCCCCACGCCACGGGCCCAGCACAGGACCTTCCTGAGAGAGCGGACGAGCGACAGCCAGGCACACGGACAGGCACTCGCTCGCAACCACGCCAGCTGAGACAGAGGCAGAATGAGACGAGGGTTCAGAGAGACACCGGAAGACAGTGTGTGGGCAGAGGGGGCCTCGGGCAGGATGCCGGGCAGCTGCAGAGACCACCCGGCCCTGAGCAGCAAACGCGATGGGGGCGGGGGAAGGCTGCCGAGCAGAGGCAGGCCTGCAGAGGCCCAGGTTGGGAGGGCACCTGAGATATCCGCGGTCCGCCCCCCTCCCACCCCAACCCCCTGAACGCACGCCCCTCTCCGACGAAAGCTTCTCCGGAGTTTTATCTCCTGAATTTCTATCCTTGTGCTCCACTGAGTGATGACAGTATATTGCACAGCTAGGTCATTTCCAAATAAATTAAGCTTAGTGTTTCACAGGACACCCCGACATGAATGCAGAGACCAGCACGGATGCATGGACACCAACCTTGGTAACTGGACAACCAATGGGAAATTACTGTCTGACTCAGGAGTGAGAAAGAAACCCGAACAGATGGAAAAATTGAACAGAAACACAAACTTTGCAACTCACACCCCAATTCAATTACCGAAAAAAACAACAACACTATAACCATTTTAGAAAAACAATAGACCTCTCCATGACCTTTGGTCCGGTGAGGAATTCTTACACACAACATAAAAAGCCACCTTTTCCAAATCGAGAATATGTTAGTACACATTGATTTTACATTGAAATGTGTAACAAATAAACTTAAAATCATTGACTCACTACATACGCATGGATGTATTTTAAACATAAAATATGTTCTATAGTATTCAGGAAGCACTTGGCACATCTGTAAGTGTATCAGACCCCAAACTGGAACTTAATGGAAGAGTCAGGATAGTCTAAAAATGAATCCCTAACTAAAAGGAATACACAGGATTACGTAGATCAAAAAGGTTAAAGAAGAGAAACTAGAAATCAGTCAATAAATGTTTTAGGGGTTAGCCTAGAGTGACTAGCCCCTGCGTTACTTTTTAAATTTTTCATGTTTGCATCTTCCAAATTTTCCATGCTGAGAATAATACTTTCATATCAGTTTCGAGATCAGTCTCACACTAAAGACAGTAAGAGTGGAATAAGAAATAAGAAATGCTTGGGGTGGGGGGAAGAAATGCTTGAACTAAAGGTGGTACTGATGAAATTATTTGCAGGGCAGCCAAGGAGTCACAGATGTAGAGAACAGACTTATGGACACGGGCAGGGGGGAGGAAGGAGAGGGTGAGATGAATGCAGAGGAACATGGAAACATAGTACCATACGTTAAAAGAGATGCCAATGCAATTTGCTGTATGACTCAGGGGACTCAAACAGGGGCTCTGCAACAAGCTAGAGGGGGGGAATGGGGAGGAGGAGACGGGAGAGAGGTTCAGGAGGGAGGAGACATATGTACACCTGTGGCTCATTCACGTTGATGTTTGGCAACAAAATTCTGTAAAGCAACTATCTTTCAATTGAAAGAAAAAGTCATGTTTGGACTTACCAAACAAGGTCTTGTGTACTTCTAGCATGGCCTTCTGTTTCGTGCTGCCATCCTTTATTCATTCTTCCATATCATTAAACAGACTAGTCAAGTTTTTCCCAAAAACATCTTGAGCTCCTGCATCATGCTGATCAACTGCCTTCTCTCGATCCAGTATAGAATGGAGACCAAAGAAACCTTTTGTCATTTCTTCAAGTGATTGAAGCCACTCTATGTGATTTTAAAAAATAAATGTGGATAAGACGGATATGACCAAAGCAATCTAATGACAATATCGGTGCTTCATTAAAGATCTGCAGAGAACTAGTAAATATTTTGTTTCGTATCAGAAGAATTTTTTAAATCCACACCAACATTTCTTTCGCGTCCGCTAGCCATCTTGACAAGGAAAACTGATTTTACCAATCAATGTCCCTAGTTCTGCCCCCTCACCGTTTTTTACCCAATATGTGTTACTCAGGCAGGAGACCCTGGTTCAATTCCTGGGTCAGGAAGATCTGCTGGAGAAGGGATAGGCTACCCACTCCAGTATTAGTGGGCTTCCCTTGTGGCTCAGTTGGTAAAGAATCATTCCTCTGTACCAAGAGTAGCTCAACTCCTCTCAAAGCAAATACAGGATGGTAGTAACTATGCAGGACAAAGTTGATTCTGTATATTTATAGTACTCACTCATGAGCTTGACAGAGGTCCTAGATCTGTTACCACATTTTTTTTTTTTTTTAAGTGATGTCTGCATGTGCAGGTGAAAGTGGCTCAGTTCGTGCCTGACTCTTTGCAGCCCCAAGGAATATACAGTCCATGGAATTCTCTAGGCCAGAATACTGGAGTGGGTAGCCTATCCTTTCTCCAGCGGATGTTCCCGACCCAGGACTCAAAGCGGGGTCTCCTGCGTTGCAGGCAGATTCTTTAGCAACTGAGCTAGTAGGGCTTCCCTGGTGGCTCAGTTGCTAAAGAATATCTGCATAACTTTCTATCGATTTGGAATTAGCAATCTGTCTGTGAGCAGGGCCGGTCATAAGCAGCTTCTGTGAGAAAACAGAAGCATGTCTGCCTGACTTGCTTCTCTGGGGAGCTTTCACTGTTCTTGCGCTAGTGCACATGGCAAGTTTCTAAGTGAGAAAGTAATGGCTACTATCACAGCTGGCCACTGAGGTACTTAATGGCAGAGGCAATCCCAGCTCTGCCAAGCAGTAGACATCACGAAATCAGCTATTGTCATTGTAGCCAAGTTCCGTGAATTTGTGGTGTTATTTGCTGTGTTCTTCAAGAAGATGCCTTCGCCCTGCCAGTAAGACATATTTCCATAACACACAGCCATGCACTCAATCGATGTGCATCCTCCAGTAAAGCCCAGCCCCGATGTCTTAGAGGAGCCTCTCTGCCCATTGTCATAAACCAGTCTAATTTTGTGTGAGACCGTGAAAACTCAGTGTCTTTATTACGCTTGTGCTTCTGACGGGAGGTCTGAGAAGGCACTTCTGAAGGTTTATTCCTACCAGTCGTTGTCATATTTATCGAGTCTTTATTTTATATTTTTTTCTTATTTTTTACTTCTACCAGTTTCTTGCTACCAGCCCGTCTCCCTCCACCCTCGTGCACACACGGTCAGTCATGGAATCCCGTGGACTTCAGCCCACCAGACTCCTCTGCCCATGGAGTTTTCCAGGCAAGAATACTGGAGTGGGTTGCCATTTCCTTCTCCATGTGTGGAGTCTTTAAAGATTCCATCACTGAGGTGTTGCTTCTCCACTTGTACATGCCCTTCCTCCCTAAGTGCAGTAGAAGTCATCCCCACTTCCCAGCATGTCTGTCTTCCGTCCTCTGGAGTATGTATTGCTTGATCTCACCACAGTGTCAGGATATTCTAGAAACCCTTCTGATTGCAGTCTCTTCGGGAGGTTACAAGTGCTTCAAACCTCAGAATTTTACAAAGCACTTTTTACGACCTCAGCTGAAAGGGAAGTCAACACTCAGTGAAAGTCACAGGCTTCCATGGCCTGGACTTGATTATGGGCTGTGCTTTCATAATCATCGTGTTTCCGATACCAACTAAGATGTCACTGAGAAATTTTTTTCTTTCTCATCATTGTATCTTTCATGTTTATTTAGATATATTATGGGTTTTCCTATATATCTTCCCTTAGGGATGAGGGTCTGAAGTCAGTAGAACTTACTACAACTGATTTCCAGTTAGCTGTGTTAGGACAGGAAAAAGAATGACCAGCTGCTGGATTCTTAAGATTATGTATGAAAATATGATTCGTTTTACTGTGTGAAGTCATCCGATTCTAACTTTCTGAAGTAGGTATTCAGAAAAATAAAAAAAAATCGCCTACTAGGCGGTCTCCCATCCAAGTACTGACCAGGCCCGACCCTGCTCAGTTTCCCAGATCAGAGGAGAGAGGGCACGTTCAGGGTGGCATGGCCTTAGACCGAGGCGGCTGCCAGGCGCTGCTGGAGCCCCGCGTTGCGCCTCCCTTGCGGTCTGACCTGCCGGTCGGGCCTGGGGCTGCAGTTCTCGAGCGGGCTCGCGCTGCACTTGAGCCGCACGACCCGCGACTGGACTCCGGCCGGCCAGAGCCTGCAGCTCGGCGGCCAGCGGAGGGCGCCCCCGCTCCGCACACCGCGAGCCCAGGCCAGCACCAGTCTGGCCCGGCCGGCCGGGGCCTGGCGTGCCTGCGGAACCTGGGGTGGGTAGAGCAGCGAGGACATCTCGGTGCCCCCTCACCCCCTGTCACCCACCATCCCGTTCGCTGCTCAGGGTCACGTGGCTCCGGACGAGCGGGGCTTCGGGCCGGGTCTGCAGTCCCCGGAGACTCCTGGAGCTTAGGGGCAGCCCATGGGGCCCCAGGCTCCCATCCTGCCGGCTGTGCAAACCCCCTGGAGTGCCTCAGCCCCGCCCTGTCCCCAAACCGAGGCCCGCCCTGTCCCCACGCAACGGGCCCAGCACAGGACCTTCCTGAGAGAGCGGACGAGCGACAGCCAGGTACACGGACAGGCACTCGCACGCACCCACGCCAGGTGAGACAGAGGCAGAAAGAGTCGAGTGTTCAGAGAGAGACTGGAAGACAGCGTGTGGGCAGGGGGTGCTTCGGGAAGGATGCCGGGCAGCTGCATAGACCACCCGGCCCTGAGCAGCCAAAGCGATGGGGGCGGGGGGAGGCCACTGAGCAGCGGCGGGCCTGGAGAGGCCCAGGGTGGGAGGACACCTGAGATCTCCGCGCTCTGCTCCCCGCCCCCCTCCCCCCAACCCCCTGGACGCATGCCACGCTGGGGCACTCTGACACTAGCTTCTCTGGAGTTTTGTCACTTGAATTTCTCTCCCTCTGCTCAACTGAGTGATGACAGTGTATTGAACAGCTAGGTCATTTCCAAATAAATTAAGCTTAGTGTTTCACAGGACACCCGGCCATGTATGGAGAGACCAGCACGGATGCATGGACACCAACCTTGGTAACTGGACAACCAATGGGAAATTACTGTCTGACTCAGGCGAGAGAAAGAAACCCGAACAGATGGAATGAAATGAACAGAAAAACAAGCTTTGCAACTCACACCCAAATTCAATTACCAGAAAATAAACAACACTATAACCATTTTAGAAAAACAATAGACCTCTCCATGACCTTTGGTCGGGTGAGGAGTTCAAACACACACCAAAAACAAAGCCAACATTTCCAAGTCGTGAATATGTTAGTTCACACATTGACTTTTACATAGAAATGTGTAACAAATAAACTTAAAATCATTGACTCACTACATAAGCATGGAAGTATTTTAAATATAAAATATGTTCTATAGTATTCAGGAAGCACTTGGCACATCTCTAAGTGTATCAGGCCCAAAACTGGAACGTAGTGGAAGAGTCAGGATAGTCTAAAAATGAATCCCTAACCAAAAAGAACACACAGGATTACTGTAGATAAAAAAGGTTAAAGAAGAGAAGCTAGAAATCAGTCAATAAATGTCTTAGGGGTTAGCTTAGAGTGACTAGCCTCTGCGTGACTCTTTAAATTTTTCATGTTTGCAGCTTCCAAATTTTCCATGGTGAGAATAATACTTTCGCCTCCAAACCAGAGTGACTTGGGGACACAAAGGTAGAAGTCGATAATTTTCTTTGCCTATGTCTGGATATTTACAGTCAGAGGTAGAAAAGGAGGAGTCTGTCCCTTGTCTAGATGATGTCAATCCACAGGTGTGGGATGTCTCCAGCCCTGGTTTAGCCATAAATGTTCCACCAGTAAAGATTTCTCTGAGACCAAATGCTCCCTAGCCCTGGAAAAGACAATATCCCTTAAAACCAGTAGCTCTTGAGGGTCTTAAACCATTAGTTAACAAATACCGAGATACTGGAACTCGAATCAGCTGTGAGTCCCCCTGCAACACCCCAATCTTGCCCGTTCAAAAACCAGATGGATCTTACCGATTCGTCCAGGATCTAAGAGCTCTTAATGAAGCTGTAGGTCCCATCCACCCCATAGTCCCAAACCCATATACCCTCCTATCCCAAGTCCCAGGAAATGCCAAGTACTTCTCAGTCTTGGACCTTCAAGGTGCTTTCTTTTGCATTCCTCTCCATCCTGAATCCCAAAAACTCTTTGCTTTTGAGTGGCGGGACTTGGAAACAAGAGAGACCATACAACTCTTGACTGGACTCGACTACCCCAAGGGTTTAGGGACAGCCCTCATATCTTCGGGACTTCCTCGGGGAGAGATCTAAGGGAATTAACTTTAACAAACAGTAGTCTAATACAGTATGTGGATGACTTGCTCATAGCTAGGCCAGATTTTACCAGCTCTCAAATGGACACTATTTAAAACGCTAACTTTCCTGTATAAAACGGGTTATCGAGTATCACCCAATTAGGCTCAGATTAGCTTAAACCAAGTAAAATACCATGGATTTATAATTACGGAGAGAAAAATAATGCCTGACCCCGAGGGGAGATCCCTCATCTTAAATACCCCGTACCCCCAAACAAAACAACAGCTTAGGGGATTTTTAGGAAGGACCGGGTTTTGCAGGATCTGGATTCCTAATTATGGCAATCTGGCCAGACCCCTATATGAAAATTTAAGGGGGAAAGAGGAAGAGCCACTCGACTGGCATGAGACCTGCAAGGTGGCCTTTAATGCCCTAAAAGAGTCCATCACTACAGCCCCAGCTTTAGGCCTCCCCAACCTGGAGAAGCCTTTTAGACTCTATGTTTCTGGAAGGACAGGAACTGCTCTTGGGGTGTTAGAGCAGATGATGGGGCCCGTATTACAACCTGTGGCTTATCTCTCAAAATAACTAGATGAGGTGGCCAGAGGGTGGCCCACTTGCCTCCGGGCAGTAGCAGCCACCGCTCTTATGGTTAAGGAGGCATCTCAGCTGACCCTGGGTCAGCCCACTACAGAGTATACGCCTCACCGGGTGCAAGCAGTCTTGGAAACGAAAGGGGACAGGTGGATGACAGGGGGAAGGATCACCCAATACCAAGCCCTCCTCCTTGACACTCCAGAAATAAAGTTGAGGGTCTGCCAGACTTTAAATCCAGCAACCTTACTGCCAGATCCCCCTACCTCCGCTCTGGATCACCAATGCATACAAATCACAAACGAGTTATACTCTTCTCACCGGGACCTATCAGAGACACCTTTATCTGACCCAGAGTTAAACTGGCACACAGATGGCAGCAGTTTTGTAGAAAAGGGAGAGAGGAAAGCAGGATATGCTGTAGTGAGCCTGGAAGAAACTAAGGAAAGTGGGTCTCTTACCACAGACACCTCAGCTCAGAAAGCTGAACTTTTTGCCCTGACAAGAGCTTTGGAGTTAGGAGAAGGAAAGAGGATTAATGTGTGTATGGACTCTAAGTATGCTTTCCTCATTCTGCATGCCCGTGCAGCAATTTGGAAAGAAAGAGGGATGCTCAGTGCCCGAAGCTCTGCTATTAAACACAAAGAGCTCATTCTCAGGCTCCTGGAGGCAGTCAAACTTCCTGCAAAATTAGCTGTCATCCACTGCAAGAGTCACCAAAAGGGGCAAGAAAAAGAGGCTCAGGGAAATAGGAAAGCTGATCAAGAGGCAGGACGAGCTGCCGGGGAAGCTACCTCTGCCACTGCTATCTGCCCCCTATTCCCCAAGGAAACCCTGACTCCAGATTTTACCCCAGGGGGACATTCCCGATATGCTGAGCGGGGCTGGGAGATTGGGTCACATGGGTGGTTTCAGCCTGATCAGGCCCAAATAATACTCCCTGATTCTCAGGTTTAAAACATTACTAACTCCTTACATAAGAGCGCCCATTTTGGAAAAAATAATCTAGAAATCTTGCTTAAGCCTATTCTCTCCCATCCCCAGTTAGCTAAGGTTGTTAAACAAGTCACACAAAATTGTGACACCTGTCTAAAAAATAACCCAAAAACGAGACCTCCTCTAATTACACCTGTCCAACATCGGGGATCATACCCAGGAGCGGACTGGCAATGCCGCTCCGCATTTAAATTTACAGACATGCCCAAGACCCAAGGCTTTTCTTACTTGCTAGTCTTTATTGACACATTCACAGGATGGACCGAAGCGTTCCCTACTGAGACAGAGAGAGCTACAGAAGTCTGTAAAGCACTGCTGAAGGAGATAGTGCCTAGGTGTGGGCTGCCTCGGTCACTTCAGAGTTACAACGGGCTCTCACTTACAGCCACGATACCCCAGAACCTAGCCACATGCTTAGGCATAAAATACCAGCTCTTCATCCTGGAGGCCTCAAGCTTCAGGAAAGGTAGAGAGAGCCAACCAGACTCTTAAAAGGGCTCTGGCTAAGCTATGTCAGAAACACATAATAAGTGGACACATATGCTGCCCATAGAACTCATGAGGCTACGGACATCCCCCAAACGGCCACTATTGTTAAGTCCTTATGAAATGATGTATGGACGACCATTCTTAACTTCTGATTTGTTTCTTGACGAGGATGCCAATACACTCTTAAAACATATAATTGACCTGGGAAGGTTTCAGCAAGAACTCCAACGGTATGGAGAACAAACCACAGGAAGACTTGAAAAATCCCCAGGTAAAGCCAGGGGATCAAGTATCAGTAAAGACCTGGCAAGAAAAAGGGAGTCCAAACCAGCTGTCCGAGAAATGGACAGGGCCATATCAGGTTGTTCTAGTGACTTCAACTGCTGTAAAAGTGAAGGGTCTATCTGCCTGGGTCCACAATTCTAGAATAAAACCCTATGGCCTACAGGAGGGGGAGACAGAAACTGAGACTCCAAAGCCAGAGGACAGCTATTCCTGTGAACCTGTTGAAGATCTCAGGCTCTTGTTCAAGCAGAACCCCATCAATCCTGCCTCAGATAAGTAAAATGCATCATATGATGTTCTTCCTCTTTCTAATCATATCTCCCTGTATGGCTATTGATCTCTCCCTAAACGAGGCATGTTCACTTGCAAACCACACTGCTTCTCAACTCAACCTAAGCAGCCCGGGCTGCATCTGCATTAATGACAAATGTTGGGGGTATGTCCAACCCATCCCAGGGTATCACTATCAAAGGCCCACCCTTCCAGCCGAGCTATGGGCTGTTACTCAGCGCCCCCATGTGGTCGTAATATGGCCTTTTGGGGAAAGGGGGAAAAAAAACTTCATGTCTTGGTACCAGCAACAACTGTCTCTATTTACCCCCTGGATGACATCTGCAATCCCACCTGAGCCCTTATTTTCTCTCATGACTAACATCCCCCAAGTGACCTTCCCTATCTCTCTAAAAAAGCACTCCCTAACAGGGGTGTCAGTGAGAAATCTAGACGACTCACAATGTGGGGTGACCATCACTGTTGAAACTGATGGGAAATACCGGGACAGGCCCTGCAGCTGGGAGACCAGCCGACGCCACCCCTGGCCAGCACGCGCCTGGCCCTGCCCGGGGCGCTTCCCAGACCCCGAGCGGCCTGGCGAGGCTGCGGGAGCTCTGGCGGGGGTTGGGGAGGGGGGTGGCTTGAGCGGGGAGGACGTCTCGGTGCCCCCCCACAACCCCCACCATCCCATTCGCTTCTCAGGGTCACGTGGCTCCGGACGAGCGGGGCGTCGGCCCGGGGCAGCGGTCCCCGGAGCCTCCTGCGGGCTTAGGGGCAGCCCAGCCGGGGCCCCAGGCGCCCATCCTGCTGGCTGTGCAAACCCCCTGGAGTGCCTCAGCCCCGCCCTGTCCCCAAACCGAGGCCCGCCCTGCACCCACACCACAGGCCCAGCACAGGACCTTCCTGAGAGAGCGGACGAGCGACAGCCTGGCACACGGACAGGCACTCGCACGCACCCACGCCAGGTGAGACAGAGGCAGAAAGAGTCGAGGGTTCAGAGAGAGACTGGAAGACAGCGTGTGGGCAGGGGGGGCCTCGGGCCGGATGTCGGGCAGCTGCAGAGACCACCCGGCCCTGAGCAGCCAAAGCGATGGGGGCGGGGGGAGGCCACTGAGCAGCGGCGGGCCTGGAGAGGCCCAGGGTGGGAGGACACCTGAGATCTCTGCGCTCCGCCCCCCGCCCCCCTCCCCCAAACCCCCTGCACGCATGCCACGCCGGGGCGCTCTGACACTAGCTTCTCTGGAGTTTTGTCACTTGAATTTCTCTCCCTCTGCTCAACTGAGTGATGACAGTGTATTGAACAGCTAGGTCATTTCCAAATAAATTAAGCTTAGTGTTTCACAGGACACCCGGGCATGTATCGAGAGACCAGCACGGATGCATGGACACCAACCTTGGTAACTGGACAACCAATGGGATATTACTGTCTGACTCAGGAGAGAGAAAGAAACCCGAACAGATGCAATGAAATGAACAGAAACACAGGCTTTGCAACTCACACCCTAATTCAATTACCAGAAAATAAACAACACTATAACCATTTTAGAAAAACAATAGACCTCTCCATGACCTTTGGTCGGGTGAGGAGTTCAAACACACATCAAAAAAAAGCCAAATTTTCCAAGTCGTGAATATGTTAGTTCACACATTGACTTTTACAATGAAATGTGTAAAAAATAAACTTAAAATCATTGACTCACTACATAAGCATGGAAGTATTTTAAATATAAAATATGTTCTATAGTATTCAGGAAGCACTTGGCACATCTCTAAGTGTATCAAACCCAAAACTGGAACTAAGTGGAAGAATCAGGATAGTATAAAAATGAATCCCTAACTAAAAGAACACACAGGATTACTTTAGATAAAAAAGGTTAAAGAAGAGAAGCTAGAAATCAGTCAATAAATGTCTTAGGGGTTAGCTTAGAGTGACTAGCCTCTGCGTGACTCTTTAAATTTTTCATGTTTGCAGCTTCCAAATTTTCCATTTCGAGAATAATACTTTCGCCTCCAAACCAGAGTGACTTGGGGACACAAAGGTAGAAGTCGATAATTTTCTTTGCCTATGTCTGAATATTTACAGTCAGAGGTAGAAAAGGAGGAGTCTGTCCCTTTTCTAGATGAGTTCAATCCCCAGGTGTGGGATGTCTCCAGCCCTGGTTTAGCCATAAAAGTTCCACCAGTAAAGATTTCTCTGAGACCAAATGCTCCCTAGCACTGGAAAAGACAATATCCCTTAAAACCAGTAGCTCTTGAGGGTCTTAGACCATTAGTTAACAAATACCGAGATACTGGAACTCGAATCAGCTGTGAGTCCCCCTGCAACACCCCAAACTTGCCCATTCAAAAACCAGATGGATCTTACCGATTCGTCCAGGATCTAAGAGCTGTTAATGAAGCTGTGGTTGCCATCCACCCCATAGTCCCAAACCCATATACCCTCCTATCCCAAGTCCCAGGAAATGCCAAGTACTTCTCAGTCTTGGACCTTCAAGGTGCTTTCTTTTGCATTCCTCTCCATCCTGAATCCCAAAAACTCTTTGCTTTTGAGTGGCGGGACGTGGAAACAAGAGAGACCATACAACTCTCGACTGGACTCGACTACCCCAAGGGTTTAGGGACAGCCCTCATATCTTCAGGACTTCCTCGGGGAGAGAACTAAGGGAATTAACTTTAACAAACAGTAGTCTAATACAGTATGTGGATGACTTGCTCATAGCTAGGCCAGATTATACCAGCTCTCAAATGGACACTATTTAAAACGCTAACTTTCCTGTATGAAAAGGGTTATCGAGTATCCCCCAAGTAGGCTCAGATTAGCTTAACCCAAGTAAAATACCTTGGATTTATAATTACGGAGAGAAAAAGAATGCCTGACCCCGAGGGGAGATCCCTCATCTTAAATACCCCGTACCCCCAAACAAATCAACAGCTTAGGGGATTTTTAGGAAGGACCGGGTTTTGCAGAATCTGGATTCCTAATTATGGCAATCTGACCAGACCCCTATATGAAAATTTAAGGGGGAAAGAGGAAGAGCCACTCGACTGGCATGAGACCTGCAAGGTGGCCTTTAATGCCCTAAAAGAGTCCATCACTACAGCCCCAGCTTTAGGCCTCCACAACCTGGAGAAGCCTTTTAGACTCTATGTTTCTGGAAGGACAGGAACTGCTCTTGTGTTAGAGCAGATGATGGGGCCCGTATTACAACCTGTGGCTTATCTCTCAAAATAACTAGATGAGGTGGCCAGAGGGTGGCCCACTTAGCTCCGGGCAGTAGCAGTCACCGCTCTTATGGTTAAGGAGGCATCTAAGCTGACCCTGGGTCAGCCCACCACAGTGTATACGCCTCACCGGGTGCAAGCAGTCTTGGAAACGAAAGGGGACAGGTGGATGACATGGGGAAGGATCACCCAATACCAAGCCCTCCTCCTTGACACTCCAGAAATAAAGTTGAGGGTCTGCCAGACTTTAAATCCAGCAACCTTACTGCCAGATCCCCCTACCTCCCCTCTGGATCACCAATGCATACAAATCACAGACGAGTTATACTCTTCTCGCCGGGACCTATCAGAGACACCTTTATCTGACCCAGAGGAAAACTGGCACACAGATGGCAGCAGTTTTGTAGAAAAGGGAGAGAGGAAAGCAGGATATGCTGTAGTGAGCCTGGAAGAAACCAGGGAAAGTGGGTCTCTTCCCCCAGACACCTCAGCCCAGAAAGCTGAATTTTTTGCCCTGACAAGAGCTTTGGAGTTAGGAGAAGGAAAGACGATTAATGTGTGTATGGACTCTAAGTATGCTTTCCTCATTCTGCATGCCCGTGCAGCAATTTGGAAAGAAAGAGGGATGCTCAGTGCCCGAAGCTCTGCTATTAAACACAAAGAGCTCATTCTCAGGCTCCTGGAGGCAGTCAAACTTCCTGCAAAATTAGCTGTCATCCACTGCAAGATTCACCAAAAGGGGCAAGAAAAAGAGGCTCAGGGAAATAGTAAAGCTGGTCAAGAGGCAGGACGAGCTGCCGGGGAAGCTACCTCTGCCACTGCTATCTGCCCCCTTTTCCCCCAGGAAACCCTGACTCCAGATTTTACCCCAGGGGGACATTCCCGATATGCTGAGCGGGGCTGGGAGATTGGGTCACATGGGTGGTTTCAGCCTGATCAGTCCCAAATAATACTCCCTGATTCTCAGGTTTAAAACATTACTAACGCCTTACATAAGAGCGCCCATTTTGGAAAAGATAATCTAGAAATCAAGCTTAAGCCTATTCTCTCCCATCCGCAGATAGCTAAGGTTGTTAAACAGGTCACACAAAATTGTGACACCTGTCTAAAAAATAACCCAAAAACCAGACCTCCTCTAATTACACCTGTCCAACATCGGGGATCATACCCAGGAGCGTACTAGCAAGTAGAATTTACAGCCATGCCCAAGACCCAAGGGTTTTCTTACTTGCTAGGCTTTATTGACACATTCACAGGATGGATCGAAGCATTCCCTACTGAGACTGAGAGAGCTACAGACGTCTGTAAAGCTCTGCTGAAGGAGATAATGCCTAGGTTTGGGCTGCCTCGGTCACTTCAGAGTGACAACGGGCCCTCAGTTACAGCCACGATACCCCAGAACCTAACCGCATGCTTACCCATAAAATACCAGCTCTGCTCATCCTGGAGGCCTCAAGCTTCAGGAAAGGTAGAGAGAGCCAACCAGACTCTTAAAAGGGCTCTGGCTAAGCTATGTCAGAAACACATAATAAGTGGACACATATGCTGCCCATAGCCTTCATGAGGCTACGGACATCCCCCAAACGGCCACTATTGTTAAGTCCTTATGAAATGCTCTATGGACGACCATTCTTAACTTCTGATTTGTTTCTTGACGAGGATGCCAATACACTCTTAAAACATATAATTGACCTGGGAAGGTTTCAGCAAGAACTCCAACGGTATGGAGAACAAACCACAGGAAGACTTGAAAAATCCCCAGGTAAAGCCAGGGGATCAAGTATCAGTAAAGACCTGGCAAGAAAAAGGGAGTCCAAACCAGCTGTCCGAGAAATGGACAGGGCCATATCAGGTTGTTCTAGTGACTTCAACTGCTGTAAAAGTGAAGGGTCTATCTGCCTGGGTCCACAATTCTAGAATAAAACCCTATGGCCTACAGGAGGGGGAGACAGAAACTGAGACTCCAAAGCCAGAGGACAGCTATTCCTGTGAACCTGTTGAAGATCTCAGGCTCTTGTTCAAGCAGAACCCCATCAATCCTGCCTCAGATAAGTAAAATGCATCATATGATGTTCTTCCTCTTTCTAATCATATCTCCTTGTATGGCTATTGATCTCTCCCTAAACGAGGCATGTTCACTTGCAAACCACACTGCTTCTCAACTCAACCTAAGCAGACCGGGCTGCATTTGCATTAATGACAAAGGTTGGGGGCATGTCCAACCCATCCCAGGGTATCACTATCAAAGGCCCACCCTTCCAGCCGAGCTATGGGCTGTTACTCAGCGCCCCCATGTGGTCGTAATATGGCCTTTTGGGGAAAGGGGGGAAAAAAACTTCATGTCTTGGTACCAGCAACAACTGTCTCTATTTACCCCCTGGATGACATCTGCAATCCCACCTGAGCCCTTATTTTCTCTCATGACTAACATCCCCCAAGTGGCCTTCCCTATCTCTCTAAAAAGCCACTCTCTAACAGGGGTGTCAGTGAGAAATCTAGACGACTCACAATGTGGGGAGACCGTCACTGTTGAAACTGATGGGAAAAACCGGGACAGGCCCTGCAGCTGGGAGACCAGCCGACGCAACCCTTGGCCAGCACCCGCCTGGCCCGGCCCGGGGCGCTTCCCGGACACTGAGCGGCCTGGCGAAGCTGCGGGACTCTGGCGGGTGTTGGGGAGGGGGGTGGCTTGAGCGGGGAGGACGTCTCGGTGCCCCCCCACTCCCCGCCCCCCACCATCCCGTTCGCTGCTCAGGGTCACGTGGCTCCGGACGAGCGGGGCGTCGGCCCGGGGCCGGGGTCCCCGGAGCCTCCTGCGGGCTTAGGGGCAGCCCAGCCGGGGCCCCAGGTGCCCATCCTGCCGGCTGTGCAAACCCCCTGGAGTGCCTCAGCCCCGCCCTGTCCCCAAACCGAGGCCGGCCCTGCCCCCACGCCATGGGCCCAGCACAGGACCTTCCTGAGAGAGCGGACGAGCGACAGCCAGGCACAAGGACAGGCACTCGCACGCACCCACGTCAGGTGAGACAGAGGCAGAAGGAGATGAGGGTTCAGAGAGACACCGGAAGACAGCATGTGGGCAGGGGGGGTTTCGGGCAGGATGCCGGGCAGCTTCAGAGACCACCCGGCCCTGAGCAGCAAACGCGATGGGGGCGGGGGGATGCTGCTGAGCAGAGGCAGGCCTGCAGACGCCCAGGTTGGGAGGGCACCTGAGATATCCGCGGTCCGCGCCCCTCCCACCCCAACCCCCTGAACGCACGCCCCTCTCCGACGAAAGCTTCTCCGGAGTTTGTTCACCTGAATTTCTATCCTTGTGCTCAACTGAGTGATGACAGTATATTGCACAGCTAGGTGATTTCCAAATAAATTAAGCTTAGTGTTTCACAGGACACCCGGACATGAATGCAGAGACCAGCACGGATGCATGGACACCAACCTTGGTAACTGGACAACCAATGGGAAATTACTGTCTGACTCAGGAGAGAGAAAGAAACCCGAACAGATGGACAAATTGAACAGAAACACAAACTTTGCAACTCACACCCCAATTCAATTACCGAAAAAAACAACAACACTATAACCATTTTAGAAAAACAATAGACCTCTCCATGACCTTTGGTCCGGTGAGGAATTCTTACACACAACAAAAAAAGCCACCTTTTCCAAATCGAGAATATGTTAGTTCACACATTGATTTTACATTGAAATGTGTAACCAATAAACTTAAAATCATTGACTCACTACATACGCATGGAAGTATTTTAAACATAAAATATGTTCTATAGTATTCAGGAAGCACTTGGCACATCTGTAAGTGTATCAGACCCCAAACTGGAAGTTAATGGAAGAGTCAGGATAGTCTAAAAATGAATCCCTAACTAAAAGGAATACACAGGATTACGTAGATCAAAAAGGTTAAAGAAGAGAAACTAGAAATCAGTCAATAAATGTTTTATGGGTTAGCCTAGAGTGACTAGCCTCTGCGTTACTTTTTAAATTTTTCATGTTTGCATCTTCCAAATTTTCCATGCTGAGAATAATACTTTCATATCAGTTTCGAGATCAGTCTCACACTAGAGACATTAAGAGTGGAATAAAAAATAAGAAATGCCTGGGGGGGGGGGAAGAAATGCTTGAACTAAAGGTGGTACTGATGAAATTATTTGCAGGGCAGCCAAGGAGTCACAGATGTAGAGGACAGACTTATGGACACGGGCAGGGGGGAGGAAGTAGAGGGTGAGATGAATGCAGAGGAATATGGAAACATAGTACCATATGTTAAAAGAGATGCCAATGCAATTTGCAGTATGACTCAGGGGACTCAAACAGGGGCTCTGCAACAAGCTAGAGGGGTGGAATGGGGAGGAGGAGACGGGAGAGAGGTTCAGGAGGGAAGAGACATATGTACACCTGTGGCTCATTCACGTTGATGTTTGGCAACAAAATTCTGTAAAGCAACTATCCTTCAACTGAAAGAAAAAGTCATGTTTGGACTTACCAAACAAGGTCTTGTGTACTTCTAGCATGGCCTTCTGTTTCGTGCTGCCATCCTTAATTCATTCTTCCATATCATTAAACAGACTAGTCAAGTTTTTGCCAAAAACATCTTGAGCTCCTGCATCATGCTGATCAACTGCCTTCTCTTGATCCAGTATAGAATGGAGACCAAAGAAACCTTTTGTCATTTCTTCAAGTGATTGAAGCCACTCAATGTGATTTTAAAAAATAAATGTGGATAAGACGGATATGACCAAAGCAATCTAATGACAATATCTGTGCTTCATTAAAGACTTCTACAGAGAACTAGTAAATTTTTTGTATAGTATCAGAAGAATTTTTTAAATCCACACCAACATTTCTTTTGCCTCCGCTAGCCATCTAGACAAGGAAAACTGATTTTACCAATCAATGTCCCTAGTTCTGCTCCCTCACCGATTTTTACGCAATATGTGTTACTCAGGCAGGAGACCCTGGTTCAATTCCTGGGTCAGGAAGATCCGCTGGAGAAGGGATAGGCTAACCACTCCAGGATTAGTGGGCTTCCCTTGTGGCTCAGTTGGTAAAGAATCATTCCTCTGAACCAAGAGTAGCTCAACTCCTCTCAAAGCAAATACAGGACGGTAGTAACTATGCAGGACAAAGATGATTCTGTACATTTATACTACTCGCTCATGAGCTTGACAGAGGTTCTAGATCTGTTACCACATTTTTTTTTTTAAGTGATATCCGCATGTGCAGGTGAAATTGGCTCAGTTCGTGCCTGACTCTTTGCGGCCCCAAGGACTACACAGTCCATGGAATTCTCTAGGCCAGAATACTGGAGTGGGTAGCCTATCCCTTCTCCAGGGGATCTTCCCGACCCAGGACTCAAAGCGGGGTCTCCTGCGTTGCAGGCAGGTTCTTTAGCAACTGAGCTAGTAGGGCTTCCCTGGTGGCTCAGTTGCTAAAGAATATCTGCATAACTGTCTATCGGTTTGGAATTAGCAATCTGTCTGTGAGCAGGGCCGGTCATAAGCAGCTTCTGTGAGAAAACAGAAGCATGTCTGCCTGACTTGCTTCTCTGGGGAGCATTCACTGTTCTTGCGCTAGTGCACATGGCATGTTTCTAAGTGAGAAAGTAATGGCTATTATCACAGCTGGCCACTGAGGTACTTAATGGCAGAGGCAATCCCAGCTCTGCCAAGCAGTAGCCATCACGAAATCAGCTATTGTCATTGTAGCCAAGTTCCATGAATTTGTGGTGTTATTTGTTGTGTTCTTCAAGAAGATGCCTTCGCCCTGCCAGTAAGACATATTCCCATAACACACAGCCATGCACTCAATCGATGTGCATCCTCCAGTAAAGCCCAGCCACGATGTCTTAGAGGAGCCTCTCTGCCCATTGTCATAAGCCAGTCTAATTTTGTGTGAGACCGTGAAAACTCAGTGTCTTTATTACGCTTGTGCTTCTGACGGGAGGTCTGAGAAGGCACTTCTGAAGGTTTATTCCTACCAGTCGTTGTCATATTTATCGAGTCTTTATTTTATATTTTTTCTTATTTTTTACTTCTACCAGTTTCTTGCTACCAACCTGGCTCCCTCCACCCTCGTGCACACACGGTCAGTCATGGAATCCCGTGGACTTCAGCCCGCCAGACTCCTCTGCCCATGGATTTTTCCAGGCAAGAATACTGGAGTTGGTTGCCATTTCCTTCTTCATGTATGGAGTCTTTAAAGATTCCATCACTGAGGTGTTGCTTCTCTACTTGTACATGCCCTTCCTCCCTAAGTGCAGTAGAAGTCATCCCCACTTCCCAACATGTCTGTCTTCCGTCCTCTGGAGTATATATTGCTTGAGCTCACCACAGCGTCAGGATATTCTAGAAACCCTTCTGATTGCAGTCTCTTCGGGAGGTTACAAGTGCTTCAAACCTCAGAATTTTACAAAGCACTTTTTAGACCTCAGGTGAAAGGGAAGTCAACACTCAGTGACAGTCACAGGCTTCCATGGCCTGGACTTGATTATGGGCTGTGCTTTCATAATCATCGTGTTTCCGATACCAACTAAGATGTCACTGAGAAATTTTTTTCTTTCTCATCATTGTATCTTTCATGTTTATTTAGATATATTATGGGTTTTCCTATATATCTTCCCTTAGGGATGAGGGTCTGAAGTCAGTAGAACTTATTACAACTGATTTCCAGTTAGCTGTGTTAGGACAGTAAAAAGAATGACCAGCTGCTGGATTCTTAAGATTATGTATGAAAATATGGTTCGTTTTATTGTGTGAAGTCATCCAATTCTAACTTTCTGAAGTAGGCATTCAGAAAAATAAAAAAAAATCGCCTAACTACTAGGCGGTCTCCCATCCAAGTACTGACCAGGCCCGACCCTGCTCAGTTTCCCAGATCACAGGAGAGAGGGCACGTTCAGGGTGGTATGGCCTTAGACCGAGGCGGCTGCCATGCACTGCCGGAGCCCCGCGTTGCGCCTCCCTTGCGGTCTGACCTGCCGGTCGGGCCTGGGGCTGCAGTTCTCCAGCGGGCGCGCAGCACTTGAGCCGCACGACACGCGACTGGACTCCGGCCGGCCAGAGCCTGCAGCTCGGCGGCCAGCGGAGGGCGCCCCCGCTCCGCACACCGCGAGCCCAGGCCAGCACCCGTCTGGCACGGCCGGCCGGGGCCTGGCGAACCTGGGGAACCTGGGGTGGGGGGAAGGGGGTGGGCAGAGCAGCGAGGACATCTCGGTGCCCCCTCACCCCCTGTCACCCACCATCCCGTTCGCTGCTTAGGGTCAGGTGGCTCCGGACGAGCGGGGCTTCGGCCCGGGTCCGTGGTCCCCGGAGCCTCCTGGGGCTTAGGAGCAGCCCAGCCGGAGCCCCAGGCGCCCGTCCTCCCGGCTGCGCAAACCCCCTGGAGCGCCTCAACCCCGTCTTTTCGGCCTACCGAGGCCCGCCCTGCCCCCACGCCGCGGGCCCAGCAAAGGACCTTCCTGGGAGAGCGGTCGAGCAACAGCCAGGCACACGGACAGGCACTCGCACGCACCCACGCCAGGTGTGACAGAGGCAGAAAGAGTCGAGGGTTCAGAGAGAGACTGGAAGACAGCGTGTAGGCAGGGGGGGCCTCGGGCAGGATGCCGGGCAGCTGCAGAGACCACCCGGCCCTGTGCAGCCAAAGCGATGGGGGCGGGTGGAGGCCACTCAGCAGCAGCGGGCCTGGAGAGGCCCAGGGTGGGAGGACACCTGAGATCTCCGCGCTCGGCGCCCCGCCCCCCTCCCCCCAACCCCCTGCACGCATGCCACGCCGGGGCGCTCTGACACTAGCTTCTCTGGAGTTTTGTCACTTGAATTTCTCTCCCTCTGCTCAACTGAGTGATGACAGTGTAATGAACAGCTAGGTCATTTCCAAATAAATTAAGCTTAATGTTTCACAGGACACCCGGGCATGTATGGAGAGACCAGCACGGATGCATGGACACCAACCTTGGTAACTGGACAACCAATGGAAATTACTGTCTGACTCAGGAGAGAGAAAGAAACCCGAACAGATGGAATGAAATGAACAGAAACACAAGCTTCGCAACTCACACCCTAATTCAATTACAGGAAAATAAACAACACTATAACCATTTTAGAAAAACAATAGACCTCTCCATGACCTTTGGTCGGGTGAGGAGTTCAAACACACACCAAAACATGCCAATTTTTCCAAGTCGTGAATATGTTAGTTCACACATTGACTTTTACATTGAAATGTGTAACAAATAAACTTAAAATCATTGACTCACTACATAAGCATGGAAGTATTTTAAACATAAAATATGTTCTATAGTATTCAGGAAGCACTTTGCACATCTGTAAGTGTATCAGACACAAAACTGGAACGTAGTGGAAGAGTCAGGATAGTCTAAAAATGAATCCGTAACTAAAAGGAACACACAGGATTACTGTAGATAAAAAAGGTTAAAGAAGAGAAGCTAGAAATCAGGCAATAAATGTCTAAGGGGTTAGCTTAGAGTGACTAGCATCTGCGTGACTCTTTAAATTTTTCATGTTTGCAGCTTCCAAAATGTCCATGGTGAGAATAATACTTTCGTCTCCAAACCAGAGTGACTTGGGGACACAAAGGTAGAAGTCGATAATTTTCTTTGCCTATGCCTGAAGATTTACAGTCAGAGGTAGAAAAGGAGGAGTCTGTCCCTTGTCTAGATGATGTCAATCCCCAAGTGTAGGATGTCTCCAGCCCTGGTTTAGCCATAAATGTTAAACCAGTAAAGATTTCTCTGAGACCAAATGCTCCCTAGCCCTGGAAAAGACAATATCCCTTAAAACCAGAAGCTATTGAGGGTCTTAGACCATTAGTTAACAAATACCGAGATACTGGAAATCGAATCAGCTGTGAGTCCCCCTGCAACACCCCAATATTGCCTGTTCAAAAACCAGATGGATCTTACTAATTCGTCCAGGATCTAAGAGCTGTTAATGAAGCTGTGGTTCCCATCCACCCCATAGTCCCAAACACATATACCCTCCTATCCCAAGTCCCAGGAAATGCCAAGTACTTCTCAGTCTTGGACCTTCAAGGTGAATTCTTTTGGATTCTTCTCCATCCTGAATCCCAAAAACTCTTCGCTTTTTAGTGGCAGGACTTGGAAACAAGAGAGACCATACAACTCTCGACTGGACTCGACCACCCCAAGGGTTTAGGGACAGCCCTCATATCTTCGGGACTTCCTCGGGGAGAGAACTAAGGGAATTAACTTTAACAAACAGTAGTCTAATACAGTATGTGGATGACTTGCTCTTAGCTAGGCCAGATTTTACCAGCCCTCAAATGGACACTATTTAAAATGCTAACTTTCCTGTATGAAAAGGGTTATCGAGTATCCCCCATGTAGGCTCAGATTAGCTTAACCCAAGTAAAATACATTGGATTTATAATTACGGAGAGAAAAGAATGCCTGACCCCGAGGGGAAATCCCTCATCTTAAATACCCCGTACCCCCAAACAAAACAACAGCTTAGGGGATTTTTAGGAAGGACCGGGTTTTGCAGGATCTGGATTCCTAATTATGGCAATTTGGCCAGACCCCTATATGAAAATTTAAGGGGGAAAGAGGAAGAGCCACTCGACTGGCATGAGACCTGCAAGGTGGCCTTTAATGCCCTAAAAGAGTCCATCACTACAGCCCCAGCTTTAGGCCTCCCCAACCTGGAGAAGCCTTTTAGACTCTATGTTTCTGGAAGGACAGGAACTGCTCTTGGGTGTTAGAGCAGATGATGGGGCCCGTATTACAACCTGTGTCTTATCTCTCAAAATAACTAGATGAGGTGGCCAGAGGGTGGCCCACTTGCCTCCGGGCTGTAGCAGCCACTGCTCTTATGGTTAAGGAGGCATCTAAGCTGACCCTGGGTCAGCCCACCACAGTGTATACGCCTCACCGGGTGCAAGCAGTCTTGGAAACGAAAGGGGACAGGTGGATGACAGGGGGAAGCATCACCCAATACCAAGCCCTCCTCCTTGACACTCCAGAAATAAAGTTGAGGGTCTGCTATACTTTAAATCCAGCAACCTTACTGCCAGATCCCCCTACCTCCCCTCTGGATCACCAATGCATACAAATCACAGACGAGTTATACTCTTCTCGCCGGGACCTATCAGAGACAACTTTATCTGACCCAGAGGAAAACTGGCACACAGATGGCAGCAGTTTTGTAGAAAAGGGAGAGTGGAAAGCAGGATATGCTGTAGCGAGCCTGGAAGAAACTAAGGAAAGTGGGTCTCTTCCCCCAGACACCTCAGCCCAGAAAGCTGAACTTTTTGCCCTGACAAGAGCTTTGGAATTAGGAGAAGGAAAGAGGATTAATGTGTGTATGGACTCTAAGTATGCTTTCCTCATTCTGCATGCCCGTGCAGCAATTTGGAAAGAAAGAGGGATGCTCAGTGCCCGAAGCTCTGCTATTAAACACAAAGAGCTCATTCTCAGGCTCCTGGAGGCAGTCAAACTTCCTGCAAAATTAGCTGTCATCCACTGCAAGAGTCACCAAAAGGGGCAAGAAAAAGAGGCTCAGGGAAATAGGAAAGCTGATCAAGAGGCAGGACGAGCTGCCGGGGAAGCTACCTCTGCCACTGCTATCTGCCCCCTTTTCCCCAAGGAAACCCTGACTCCAGATTTTACCCCAGGGGGACATTCCCGATATGCTGAGCGGGGCTGGGAGATTGGGTCACATGGGTGGTTTCAGCCTGATCAGGCCCAAATAATACTCCCTGATTCTCAGGTTTAAAACATTACTAACTCCTTACATAAGAGCACCCATTTTGGAAAAGATAATCTAGAAATCTTGCTTAAGCCTATTCTCTCCCATCCCCAGTTAGCTAAGGTTGTTAAAGAGGTCACACAAAATTGTGACACCTGTCTAAAAAATAACCCAAAAACCAGACTTCCTCTAATTACACCTGTCCAACATCGGGGATCATACCCAGGAGCGGACTGGCAAGTAGAATTTACAGCCATGCCCAAGACCCAAGGGTTTTCTTACTTGCTAGTCTTTATTGACACATTCACAGGATGGATCGAAGCTTTCCCTACTGAGACAGAGAGAGCTACAGAAGTCTGTAAAGCTCTGCTGAAGGAGATAGTGCCTAGGTTTGGGCTGCCTCGGTCACTTCAGAGTGACAATGGGCCCTCACATACAGCCACGATACCCCAGAACCTAGCCACATGCTTAGGCATAAAATACCAGCTCCGCTCATCCTGGAGGCCTCAAGCTTCAGGAAAGGTAGAGAGAGCCAACCAGACTCTTAAAAGGGCTCTGGCTAAGCTATGTCAGAAACACATAATAAGTGGACACATATGCTGCCCATAGCCCTCATGAGGATACGGACATCCCCCAAACGGCCACTATTGTTAACTCCTTATGAAATGATGTATGGACGGTCATTCTTAAATTCTGATTTTTTTCTTGACGAGGATGCCAATACACTCTTAAACATATAATTGACCTGGGAAGGTTTCAGCAAGAACTCCAACGGTATGGAGAACAAACCACAGGAAGACTTGAAAAATCCCCAGGTAAAGCCAGGGGATCAAGTATCAGTAAAGACCTGGCAAGAAAAAGGGAGTCCAAACCAGCTGTCCGAGAAATGGACAGGGCCATATCAGGTTGTTCTAGTGACTTCAACTGCTGTAAAAGTGAAGGGTCTATCTGCCTGGGTCCACAATTCTAGAATAAAACCCTATGGCCTACAGGAGGGGGAGACAGAAACTGAGACTCCAAAGCCAGAGGACAGCTATTCCTGTGAACCTGTTGAAGATCTCAGGCTCTTGTTCAAGCAGAACCCCATCAATCCTGCCTCAGATAAGTAAAATGCATCATATGATGTTCTTCCTCTTTCTAATCATATCTCCCTGTATGGCTATTGATTTCTCCCTAAACGAGGCATGTTCACTTGCAAACCACACTGCTTCTCAACTCAACCTAAGCAGCCCGGGCTGCATCTGCATTAATGACAAAGGTTGGGGGTATGTCCAACCCATCCCAGGGTATCAATATCAAAGGCCCACCCTTCCAGCCGAGCTATGGGCTGTTACTCAGCGCCCCCATGTGGTCGTAATATGGCCTTTTGGGAAAAGGGGGAAAAAAAAACTTCATGTCTTGGTACCAGCAACAACTGTCTCTATTTACCCCCTGGATGACATCTGCAATCCCACCTGAGCCCTTATTTTCTCTCATGACTAACATCCCCCAAGTGACCTTCCCTATCTCTCTAAAAAGCCACTCCCTAACAGGGGTGTCAGTGAGAAATCTAGACGACTCACAATGTGGGGTAACCGTCACTGTTGAAACTGATGGGAAAAACCGGGACAGGCCCTGCAGCTGGGAGACCAGCCGACGCCACCCCCGGCCAGCACGCGCCTGGCCCGGCCCGGGGCGCTTCCCGGACCCCGAGCGGCCTGGCGAGGCTGCGGGAGCTCTGGCGGGGGTTGGGGAGGGGGGTGGCTTGAGCGGGGCGGACGTCTTGGTGCCACCCCAACCCCCGCACCACACCATCCCGTTCGCTGCTCAGGGTCACGTGGCTCTGGACGAGCGGGGCGTCGGCCCGGGGCCGCGGTCCCCGAAGCCTCCTGCCGGCTTAGGGGCAGCCCAGCCGGTGCCCCAGGCACCCATCCTGCCGGCTGTGCAAACCCCCTGGAGCGCCTCAGCCCCGCCCTGTCCCCAAACCGAGGGCCGCCCTGCCCCCACGCCACGGGCCCAGCACAGGACCTTCCTGAGAGAGCGGACGAGCGACAGCCAGGCACACGGACAGGCACTCGCACGCAACCACGCCAGCTGAGACAGAGGCAGAATGAGATGAGGGTTCATAGAGACACCGGAAGACAGCGTGTGGGCCGGGGGGGCCTCGGGCAGGATGCCGGGCAGCTGCAGAGACCAACCGGCCCTGAGCAGCAAACGTGATGGGGGCGGGGGGAGGCTGCCGAGCAGAGGCAGGCCTGGAGAGGTCCAGGTTGGGAGGGCACCTGAGATATCCGCGGTCCGCCCTCCGCCCACCCCAACCCCCTGAACGCACGTGCCTCTCCGACAAAAGCTTCTCCTTAGTTTGATCACCTGAATTTCTATCCTTGTGCTCAACTGAGTGATGACAGTATATTGCGCAGCTAGGTCATTTCCAAATAAATTAAGCTTAGTGTTTCACAGGACACCCGGACATGAATGCAGAGACCAGCACGGATGCACGGACACCAACCTTGGTAACTGGACAACCAATGGGAAATTATTGTGTGACTCAAGAGAGAGAAAGAAATCGGAACAGATGGAAAAATTGAACAGAAACACAAACTTGGCAACTCATACCCCAATTCAATTACCGAAAAAAACAACAACACTATAACCATTTTAGAAAACAATAGACCTCTCCATGACCTTTGGTCCAGTGAGGAGTTCTTACACACAACAAAAAAAGCCACCTTTTCCAAATCGAGAATATGTTAGTTCACACATTGACTTTTACATTGAAATGTGTAAGAAATAAACTTAAAATCATTGACTCACTACATACGCATGGAAGTATTTTAAACATAAAATATGTTCTATAGTATTCAGGAAGCACTTGGCACATCTGTAAGTGTATCAGACCCCAAACTGGAAGTTAATGGAAGAGTCAGGATAGTCTAAAAATGAATCCCTAACTAAAAGGAATACACAGGATTACGTAGATCAAAAAAGTTAAAGAAGAGAAACTAGAAATCAGTCAATAAATGTTTTAGGGGTTAGCCTAGAGTGACTAGCCTCTGCATTAATTTTTAAATTTTTCATGTTTGCATCTTCCAAATTTTCCATGCTGAGAATAATACTTTCATATCAGTTTCGAGATCAGTCTCACACTAAAGACAGTAAGAGTGGAAAAAGAAATAAGAAATGCTTGGGCGGGGGGGGGGGGGAAGAAATGCTTGAACTAAAGGTGGTGCTGATGAAATTATTTGCAGGGCAACCAAGGAGTCACAGATGTAGGGAACAGACTTATGGACACTGGCAGGTGTGAGGAAGAAGAGGGTGAGATGAATGTAGAGGAACATGGAAACATAGTACCATACGTTAAAAGAGATGCCAATGCAATTTTCTGTATGATTCAGGGGACTCAAACAGGGGCTCTGCAACAAGCTAGAGGGGTGGAACGGAGAGGAGGAGATGGGAGAGAGGTTCAGGAGGGAGGAGACCTATGTAAACCTGTGGCTCATTCACGTTGATGTTTGGCAACAAAATTCTGTAAAGCAACTATCCTTCAACTGAAAGAAAAAGTCATGTTTGGACTTACCAAACAAGGTCTTGTGTACTTCTAGCATGGCCTTCTGTTTCGTGCTGCCATCCTTAATTCATTCTTCCATGTCATTAAACAGACTAGTCAAGTTTTTGCCAAAAACATCTTGAGCTCCTGCATCATGCTGATCAACTGCCTTCTCTCGATCCAGTATAGAATGGAGACCAAAGAAACCTTTTGTCGTTTCTTCAAGTGATTGAAGCCACTCTATGTGATTTTAAAAAATAAATGTGGATAAGACAGATATGACCAAAGCAATCTAATACAATATCTGTGCTTCATTAAAGATCTGCAGAAAACTAGTAAATTTTTTGTTTCGTATCAGAAGAATTTTTTAAATCCACACCAACATTTCTTTCGCGTCCGCTAGCCATCTAGACAAGGAAAACTGATTTTACCAATCAATGTCCCTAGTTCTGCCCCCTCACCGTTTTTTACCCAATATGTGTTACTCAGGCAGGAGACCCTGGTTCAATTCCTGGGTCATGAAGATCTGCTGGAGATGGGATAGGCTACCCACTCCAGTATTAGTGGGCTTCCCTTGTGGCTCAGTTGGTAAAGAATCATTCCTCTGTACCAAGAGTAGCTCAACTACTCTCAAAGCAAATACAGGATGGTAGTAACTGTGCAGGACAAAGGTGATTCTGTATATTTATAGTACTCACTCATGAGCTTGACAAAGGTCCTAGATCTGTTACCACATTTTTTTTTTTAAGTGATATCTGCATGTGCAGGTGAAAGTGGCTCAGTTCGTGCCTGACTCTTTGCAGCCCCAAGGACTATACAGTCCATGGAATTCTCTAGGCCAGAATACTGGAGTGGGTAGCCTATCCTTTCTCCAGCGGATCTTCCCCACCCAGGACTCAAAGCGGGGTCTCCTGCGTTGCAGGCAGATTCTTTAGCAACTGAGCTAGTAGGGCTTCACTGGTGGCTCAGTTGCTAAAGAATATCTGCATAACTTTCTATCGATTTGGAATTAGCAATCTGTCTGTGAGCAGGGCCGGTCATAAGCAGCTTCTGTGAGAAAACAGAAGCATGTCTGCCTGACTTGCTTCTCTGGGGAGCTTTCACTGTTCTTGCGCTAGTGCACATGGCAAGTTTCTAAGTGAGAAAGTAATGGCTACTATCACAGCTGGCCACTGAGGTACTTAATGGCAGAGCAATCCCAGCTCTGCCAAGCAGTAGACATCACGAAATCAGCTATTGTCATTGTAGCCAAGTTCCGTGAATTTGTGGTGTTATTTGCTGTGTTCTTCAAGAAGATGCCTTCGCCCTGCCAGTAAGACATATTTCCATAACACACAGCCATGCACTCAATCGATGTGCATCCTCCAGTAAAGCCCAGCCCCGATGTCTTAGAGGAGCCTCTCTGCCCATTGTCATAAGCCAGTCTAATTTTGTGTGAGACCGTTAAAACTCAGTGTCTTTATTACGATTGTGCTTCTGACGGGAGGTCTGAGAAGGCACTTCTGAAGGTTTGTTCCTTCCAGTCGTTGTCATATTTATCGAGTCTTTATTTTATATTTTTTTCTTATTTTTTACTTCTACCAGTTTCTTGCTACCAGCCCGTCTCCCTCCACCCTCGTGCACACACGGTCAGTCATGGAATCCCGTGGACTTCAGCCCGCCAGACTCCTCTGTCCATGGAGTTTTCCAGGCAAGAATACTGGAGTGGGTTGCCATTTCCTTCTCCAAGTGTGGAGTCTTTAAAGATTCCATCACTGAGGTGTTGCTTCTCCACTTGTACATGCCCTTCCTCCCTAAGTGCAGTAGAAGTCATCCCCACTTCCCAACATGTCTGTCTTCCGTCCTCTGGAGTATGTATTGCTTGAGATCACCACAGCATCAGGATATTCTAGAAAAGCTTCTGATTGCAGTCTCTTCGGGAGGTTACAAGTGCTTCAAACCTCAGAATTTTACAAAGCACTTTTTACGACCTCAATTGAAAGGGAAGTCAACACTCAGTGACAGTCACAGGCTTCCATGGCCTGGACTTGATTATGGGCTGTGCTTTCATAATCATCGTGTTTCCGATACCAACTAAGATGTCACTGAGAAATTTTTTTCTTTCTCATCATTGTATCTTTCATGTTTATTTAGATATATTATGGGTTTTCCTATATATCTTCCCTTAGGGATGAGGGTCTTAAGTCAGTAGAACTTACTACAACTGATTTCCAGTTAGCTGTGTTAGGACAGGAAAAAGAATGACCAGCTGCTGGATTCTTAAGATTATGTATGAAAATATGATTGGTTTTACTGTGTGAAGTCATCCGATTCTAATTTTCTGAAGTAGGCATTCAGAAAAATAAAAAAAATCGCCTAACTACTAGGCGGTCTCCCATCCAAGTACTGACCAGGGCCGACCCTGCTCAGTTTCCCAGATCAGAGGAGAGAGGGCACGTTCAGGGTGGTATGGCCTTAGATCGAGGCGGCTGCCAGGCGCTGCAGGAGCCCCGTGTTTTGCCTCCCTTGCGGTCTGACCTGCCGGTCGGGCCTGGGGCTGCAGTTCTCCAGCGGGCTCGCGCTGCACTTGAGCCGCACGACCCGCGATTGGACTCCGGCTGGCCAGAGCTTGCAGCTCGGCGGCCAGCGGAGGGCGCCCCCGCTCCGCACACCGTGAGCCCAGGCCAGCACCCGTCTGGCACGGCCGGCCGGGGCCTGGCGTGCCTGGGGAACCTGGGGTGGGGGGAGTGGGGTGGGGAGATCAGCGAGGACATCTCGGTGCCCCCTCACCCCCTGTCACCCACCATCCCGTTCGCTGTTCAGGGTCAGGTGGCTCCGGACGAGCGGGGCTTCGGCCCGGGTCTGCAGTCCCCGGAGTCTCCTGGAGCTTAGGGGCAGCCCAGCCGGGGCCCCAGGCTCCCATCCTGCCGGCTGTGCAAACCCACTGGAGTGCCTCAGCCCCGCCCTGTCCCCAAACCGAGGGCCGCCCTGCCCCCACGCCACGGGCCCAGCACAGGACCTTCCTGAGAGAGCGGACGAGCGGCAGCCAGGCACACGGACAGGCACTCGCACGCACCCACGCCAGGTGAGACAGAGGCAGAAAGAGTCGAGGGTTCAGAGAGAGACTAGAATAGAGCGGGTGGGCAGGGGGGGCCTCGGGCAGGATGCCGGGCAGCTGCAGAGACCACCCGGCCCTGAGCAGCCAAAGCGATGGGGGCGGGGGGAGGCCACTGAGCAGCGTCGGGCCTGGAGAGGCCCAGGGTGGGAGGACACCTGAGATCTCCAGGCTCTGCGACCCGCCCCCCTCCCCCCAACCCCCTGCACGCATGCCACGGCGGGGCGCTCTGACACTAGCTTCTCTGGAGTTTTGTCACTTGAATTTCTCTCTCTCTGCTCAACTGAGTGATGACAGTGTATTGAACAGCTAGGTCATTTCCAAATAAATTAAGCTTAGTGATTCACAGGACACCCGGACATGTATGGAGAGACCAGCACGGATGCATGGACACCAACCTTGGTAACTGGACAACCAATGGGAAATTACTGTCTGACTCAGGAGAGAGAAAGAAACCGGAACAGATGGAATGAAATGAACAGAAACACAAGATTTGCAACTCACACCCTAATTCAATTACCAGAAAATAAACAACACTATAATCATTTTAGAAAAACAATAGACCTCTCCATGACCTTTGGTCGGGTGAGGAGTTCAGACACACAGCAAAATAAAGCCAACTTTTCCAAGTCGTGAATATGTTAGTTCACACATTGACTTTTACATTGAAATGTGTAACAAATAAACTTAAAATCATTGACTCACTACATAAGCATGGAAGTATTTTAAATATAAAATATGTTCTATAGTATTCAGGAAGCACTTGGCACATCTCTAAGTGTGTCAGTCCCAAAACTGGAACGTAGTGTAAGAGTCAGGATAGTCTAAAAATGAATCCCTAACTAAAAGGAACACACAGGATTACTGTAGATAAAAAAGGTTAAATAAGAGAAGCTAGAAATCAGTCAATATATGTCTTAGGGGTTAGCTTAGAGTGACTAGCCTCTGCGTGACTCTTTAAGTTTTTCATGTTTGCAGCTTCCAAATTTTCCATTTTGAGAATAATACTTTCGCCTCCAAACCAGAGTGACTTGGAGACACAAAGGTAGAAGTCGATAATTTTCTTTGCCTATGTCTGAATATTTACAGTCAGAGGTAGAAAAGGAGGAGTCTGTCCCTTATCTAGATGATGTCAATCCCCAGGTGTGGGATGTCTCCAGCCCTGGTTTAGCCATAAATGTTCCACCAGTAAAGATTTCTCTGAGACCAAATGCTCCCTAGCCCTGGAAAAGACAATATCCCTTAAAACCAGTAGCTCTTGAGGGTCTTAAACCATTAGTTAACAAATACCGAGATACTGGAACTCGAATCAGCTATGAGTCCCCCTGCAACACCCCAATCTTGCCCGTTCAAAAACCAGATGGATCTTACCGATTCGTCCAGGATCTAAGAGCTCTTAATGAAGCTGTGGTTCCCATCCACCCCATAGTCCCAAACCCATATACCCTCCTATCCCAAGTCCCAGGAAATGCCAAGTACTTCTCAGTCTTGGACCTTCAAGGTGCTTTCTTTTGCATTCCTCTCCATCCTGAATCCCAAAAACTCTTTGCTTTTGAGTGGCGGAACTTGGAAACAAGAGAGACCATACAACTCTCGACTGGACTCGACCACCCCAAGGGTTTAGGGACAGCCCTCATATCTTCGGGACTTCCTCGGGGAGAGAACTAAGGGAATTAACTTTAACAAACAGTAGTCTAATACAGTATGTGGATGCCTTGCTCATAGCTAGGCCAGATTTTACCAGCTCTCAAATGGACACTATTTAAAACGCTAACTTTCCTGTATGAAAAGGGTTATCGAGTATCCCCCAAGTAGGCTCAGATTAGCTTAACCCAAGTAAAATACCTTGGATTTATAATTACGGAGAGAAAAAGAATGTCTGACCCCGAGGGGCGATCCCTCATCTTAAATAACCCGTACCCCCAAACAAAACAACAGCTTAGGCGATTTTTAGGAAGGACCGGGTTTTGCAGGATCTGGATTCCTAATTAAGGCAATCTGGCCAGACCCCTATATGAAAATTTAAGGGGGAAAGAGGAAGAGCCACTCGATTGGCATGACACCTGCAAGGTGGCCTTTAATGCCCTAAAAGAGTCCATCACTACAGCCCCAGCTTTAGGCCTCCCCAACCTGGAGAAGCCTTTTAGACTCTATGTTTCTGGAAGGACAGGAACTGCTCTTGGGGTGTTAGAGCAGATGATGGGGCCCGTATTACAACCTGTGGCTTATCTCTCAAAATAACTAGATGAGGTGGCCAGAGGTTGGCCCACTTGCCTCCGGGCAGTAGCAGTCACCGCTCTTATGGTTAAGGAGGCATCTAAGCTGACCCTGGGTCAGCCCACCACAGTGTATACGCCTCACCGGGTGCAAGCAGTCTTGGAAACGAAAGGGGACAGGTGGATGACAGGGGGAAGGATCACCCAATACCAAGCCCTCCTCCTTGACACTCCAGAAATAAAGTTGAGGGTCTGCCAGACTTTAAATCCAGCAACCTTACTGCCAGATCCCCCTACCTCCCCTCTGGATCACCAATGCATACAAATCACAGACGAGTTATACTCTTCTCGCCGGGACCTATCAGAGACAACTTTATCTGACCCAGAGGAAAACTGGCACACAGATGGCAGCAGTTTTGTAGAAAATGGAGAGAGGAAAGCAGGATATGCTGTAGTGAGCCTGGAAGAAACTTAGGAAAGTGGGTCTCTTCCCTCAGACACCTCAGCCCAGAAAGCTGAACTTTTTGCCCTGACAAGAGCTTTGGAGTTAGGAGAAGGAAAGAGGATTAATGTGTGTATGGACTCTAAGTATGCTTTCCTCATTCTGCATGCCCGTGCAGCAATTTGGAAAGAAAGAGGGATGCTCAGTGCCCGAAGCTCTGCTATTAAACACAAAGAGCTCATTCTCAGGCTCCTGGAGGCAGTCAAACTTCCTGCAAAATTAGCTGTCATCCACTGCAAGAGTCACCAAAAGGGGCAAGAAAAAGAGGCTCAGGGAAATAGGAAAGCTGATCAAGAGGCAGGACGAGCTGCCGGGGAAGCTACCTCTGCCACTGCTATCTGCCCCCTTTTCCCCAAGGAAACCCTGACTCCAGATTTTACCCCAGGGGGACATTCCCGATATGCTGAGCGGGGATGGGAGATTGGGTCACATGGGTGATTTCAGCCTGATCAGTCCCAAATAATACTCCCTGATTCTCAGGTTTAAAACATTACTAACTCCTTACATAAGAGCGCCCATTTTGGAAAAGATAATCTAGAAATCTTGCTTAAGCCTATTCTCTCCCATCCCCAGTTAGCTAAGGTTGTTAAACAGGTCACACAAAATTGTGACACCTGTCTAAAACATAACCCAAAAACCAGACGTCCTCTAATTACACCTGTCCATCATTGGGGATCATACCCAGGAATGGACTGGCAAGTAGAATTTACAGCCATGCCCAAGAACCAAGGGTTTTCTTACTTGCTAGTCTTTATTGACACATTCACAGGATGGATCGAAGCGTTCCCTACTGAGACTGAGAGAGCTACAGAAGTCTGTAAAGCTCTGCTGAAGGAGATAGTGCCTAGATTTGGGCTGCCTCGGTCACTTCAGAGTGACAACGGGCCCTCACTTACAGCCACGATACCCCAGAACCTAGCCGCAAGCTTAGGCATAAAATGCCGGCTCCAGTCATCATGGAGGCCTCAAGCTTCAGGAAAGGTAGAGAGAGCCAACCAGACTCTTAAAAGGGCTCTGGCTAAGCTATGTCAGAAACACATAATAAGTGGACACATATGCTGCCCATAGCCCTCATGAGGCTACGGACATCCCCCAAACGGCCACTATTGTTAAGTCCTTATGAAATGCTGTATGGACGACCATTCTTAACTTCTGATTTGTTTCTTGACGAGGATGCCAATACACTCTTAAAACATATAATTGACCTGGGAAGGTTTCAGCAAGAACTCCAACAGTATGGAGAACAAACCACAAGGAAGACTTGAAAAATCCCCAGGTAAAGCCAGGGGATCAAGTATCAGTAAAGTCCTGGCAAGAAAAAGGGAGTCCAAACCAGCTGTCCGAGAAATGGACAGGGCCATATCAGGTTGTTCTAGTGACTTCAACTGCTGTAAAAGTGAAGGGTCTATCTGCCTGGGTCCACAATTCTAGAATAAAACCCTATGGCCTACAGGAGGGGGAGACAGAAACTGAGACTCCAAAGCCAGCGGACAGCTATTCCTGTGAACCTGTTGAAGATCTCAGGCTCTTGTTCAAGCAGAACCCCATCAATCCTGCCTCAGATAAGTAAAATGCATCATATGATGTTCTTCCTCTTTCTAATCATATCTCCCTGTATGGCTATTGATCTCTCCCTAAACGAGGCATGTTCACTTGCAAACCACACTGCTTCTCAACTGAACCTAAGCAGCCCAGGCTGCATCTGCATTAATGACAAAGGTTGGGGGTATGTCCAACCCATCCCAGGGTATCAATATCAAAGGCCCACCCTTCCAGCCGAGCTATGGGCTGTTACTCAGCGCCCCCATGTGGTCGTAATATGGCCTTTTGGGGAAAGGGGGAAGAAAAACTTCATGTCTTGGTACCAGCAACAACTGTCTCTATTTACCCCCTGGATGACATCTGCAATCCCACCTGAGCCCTTATTTTCTCTCATGGCTGACATCCCCCAAGTGACCTTCCCTATTTCTCTAAAAAGCCACTCCCTAACAGGGGTGTCAGTGAGAAATCTAGATGACTCACAATGTGGGGTGACCGTCACTGTTGAAACTGATGGGAAAAACCGGGACAGGCCCTGCAGCTGGGAGACCAGCCGATGCCACCCCCGGCCAGCACGCGCCTGGCCCGGCCCGGGGCGCTTCCCGGACCCCGAGCGGCCTGGCGAGGCTGCGGGAGCTCTGGCAGGGGTTGGGGAGGGGGGTGGCTTGAGCGGGGAGGACATCTCGGTGCCCCCCCACCCCCCGCCCCCCACCATCCCGTTCGCTGCTCAGTGTCACGTGGCTCCGGACGAGCGGGGCGTCGGCCCGGACGAGCGGGGCGTCGGCCCGGGGCCGCGGTCCCCGGAGCCTCCTTCGGGCTTAGGGGCAGCCCAGCCGGGGCCCCAGGCGCCCATCCTGCCGGCTGTGCAAACTTCCTGGAGTGCCTCAGCCCCTGCCCTGTCCCCAAACCAAGGACGTCCCTGCCCCCACGCCACAGGCCCAACACAGGACCTTCCTGAGAGAGCGGACCAGCGACAGCCAGGCACACGGAAAGGCACTCGCACGCACCCACGTCAGGTGAGACAGAGGCAGAAAGAGATGAGGGTTCAGAGAGACACCGGAAGACAGCGTGTGGGCAGGGGGGGCTTCGGGCAGGATGCAGGGCAGCTTCAGAGACCACCCGGCCCTGAGCAGCAAACACGATGGGGGCGGGGGGAGGCTGCCGATCAGAGGCAGGCCTGCAGAGGCCCAGGTTGGGAGGGCACCTGAGATATCCGCGGTCCGCGCCCCTCCCACCCCAACCCCCTGAACGCACGCCCCTCTCCGAAGAAAGCTTCTCCGGAGTTTGATCACCTGAATTTCTATCCTTGTGCTCAACTGAGTGATGACAGTATATTGCACAGCTAGGTCATTTCCAAAGAAATTAAGCTTAGTGTTTCACAGGACACCCGGACATGAATGGAGAGACCAGCACGGATGCATGGACACCAAACTTGGTAACTGGACAACCAATGGGAAATTACTGTCTGACTCAGGAGAGAGAAAGATACCCGAACAGATGGAAAAAATGAACAGAAACACAAACTTTGCAACTCACACCCCAATTCAATTACCGAAAAAAACAACAACACTATAAACATTTTAGAAAAACAATAGACCTCTCCATGACCTTTGGTCCGGTGAGGAATTCTTACACACAACAAAAAAAGCCACCTTTCCCAAATCGAGAATATGTTAGTTCACACATTGATTTTACATTGAAATGTGTAACAAATAAACTTAAAATCATTGACTCACTACATTCGCATGGAAGTATTTTAAACATAAAATATGTTCTATAGTATTCAGGAAGCACTTGGCACATCTGTAAGTGTATCAGACCCCAAACTGGAACTTAACGGAAGAATCAGTATAGTCTAAAAATGAATCCCTAACGAAAAGGAATACACAGGATTACGTAGATCAAAAAGGTTAAAGAAGAGAAACTAGAAATCAGTCAATAAATGTTTTAGGGGTTAGCGTAGAGTGACTAGCCTCTGCGTTACTTTTTAAATTTTTCTTGTTTGCATCTTCCAAATTTTCCATGCTGAGAATAATACTTTCATATCAGTTTCGAGATCAGTCTCACACTAAAGACAGTAAGAGTGGAATAAGAAATAAGAAATGCTTGGGGGGGGGGGGAAGAAATGCTTGAACTAAAGGTGGTACTGATGAAATTATTTGCAGGGCAGCCAAGGAGTCACAGATGTAGAGAACAGAATTATGGTCACGGGCAGGGGGCAGGAAGGAGAGGGTGAGATGAATGCAGAGGAACATGGAAACATAGTACCATACGTTAAAAGAGATGCCAATGCAATTTGCTGTATGATTCAGGGGACTCAAACAGGCGCTCTGCAACAAGCTAGAGATGTGGAATGGGGAGGAGGAGACGGGAGAGAGGTTCAGGAGGGAGGAGACGTATGTAAACCTGTGGTTCATTCACGTTGATATTTGGCAACAAAATTCTGTAAAGCAACTATCCTTCAATTGAAAGAAAAAGTCATGTTTGGACTTACCAAACAAGGTCTTGTGTACTTCTAGTATGGCCTTCTGTTTCGTGCTGCCATCCTTAATTCATTCTTCCATGTCATTAAACAGACTAGTCAAGTTTTTGCCAGAAACATCTTGAGCTCCTGCATCATGCTGATCAACTGCCTTCTCTCGATCCAGTATAGAATGGAGAACAAAGAAACCTTTTGTCGTTTCTTCAAGTGATTGAAGCCACTCTATGTGATTTTAAAAAATAAATGTGGATAAGACGGATATGACCAAAGCAATCTAATGACAATATCTGTGCTTCATTAAAGACTTCTACAGAGAACTAGTAAATTTTTTGTATAGTATCAGAAGAATTTTTTAAATCCACACCAACATTTCATTCACCTCCGCTAGCCATCTAGACAAGGAAAACTGATTTTACCAATCAATGTCCCTAGTTCTGCTCCCTCACCGATTTTTACGCAATATGTGTTACTCAGGCAGGAGACCCTGGTTCAATTCCTGGGTCAGGAAGATCCGCTGGAGAAGGGATAGGCTACCCACTCCAGGAGTAGTGGGCTTCCCTTGTGGCTCAGTTGGTAAAGAATCATTCCTCTGTACCAAGAGTAGCACAACTCCTCTCAAAGCAAATACAGGTCGGTAGTAACTATGCAGGACAAAGCTGATTCTGTACATTTATACTACTCGCTCATGAGCTTGACAGAGGTTCTAGATCTGTTACCACATTTTTTTTTTTAAGTGATATCCGCATGTGCAGGTGAAAGTGGCTCAGTTCGTGCCTGACCCTTTGCGGCCCCAAGGACTACACAGTCCATGGAATTCTCTAGGCCAGAATACTGGAGTGGGTAGCCTATCCCTTCTCCAGTGGATCTACCCGACACAGGACTCAAAGCGGGGTCTCCTGCGTTGCAGGCAGATTCTTTAGCAACTGAGCTAGTAGGGCTTCCCTGGTGGCTCAGTTGCTAAAGAATATCTGCATAACTGTCTATCGATTTGGAATTAGCAATCTGTCTGTGAGCAGGGCCGGTCATAAGCAGCTTCTGTGAGAAAACAGAAGCATGTCTGCCTGACTTGCTTCTCTCGGGAGCTTTCACTCTTCTTGCGCTAGTGCACATGGCAAGTTTCTAAGTGAGAAAGTAATGGCTATTATCACAGCTGGCCACTGAGGTATTTAATGGCAGAGGCAATCCCAGCTCTGCCAAGCAGTAGCCACCACGAAATCAGCTATTGTCATTGTAACCAAGTTCCGTGAATTTGTGGTGTTATTTGCTGTGTTCTTCAAGAAGATGCCTTCGCCCTGCCAGTAAGACATATTTCCATAACACACAGCCATGCATTCAGTCGATGTGCATCCTCCAGTAAAGCCCAGCCACGATGTCTTAGAGGAGTCTCTCTGCCCATTGTCATAAGCCAGTCTAATTTTGTGTGAGACCGTGAAAACTCAGTGTCTTTATTACGCTTGTGCTTCTGACGGGAGGTCTGAGAAGGCAATTCTGAAGGTTTATTCCTACCAGTCGTTGTCATATTTATCGAGTCTTTATTTTATATTTTTTCTTATTTTTTACTTCTACCAGTTTCTTGCTACGAACCCGTCTCCCTCCACCCTCGTGCACACACGGTCAGTCATGGAATCCCATGGACTTCAGTCCGCCAGACTCCTCTGCCCATGGATTTTTCCAGGCAAGAATATTGGAGTGGGTTGCCATTTCCTTCTCCATGTATGGAGTCTTTAAAGATTCCATCACTGAGGTGTTGCTTCTCCACTTGTACATGCCCTTCCTCCCTACGTGCAGTAGAAGTCATCCCCACTTCCCAACATGTCTGTCTTCCGTCCTCTGGAGTATATATTGCTTGAGCTCACCACAGCGTCACAATATTCTAGAAACCCTTCTGATTGCAGTCTCTTCGGGAGGTTACAAGTGCTTCAAACCTCAGAATTTTACAAAGCACTTTTTACGACCTCAGCTGAAAGGGAAGTCAACACTCAGTGACAGTCACAGGCTTCCATGGCCTGGACTTGATTATGGGCTGTGCTTTCATAATCATCGTGTTTCCGATACCAACTAAGATGTCACTGAGAAATTTTTTTCTTTCTCATCATTGTATCTTTCATGTTTATTTAGATATATTATGGGTTTTCCTATATATCTTCCCTTAGGGATGAGGGTCTTAAGTCAGTAGAACTTACTACAACTGATTTCCAGTTAGCTGTGTTAGGACAGGAAAAAGAATGACCAGCTGCTGGATTCTTAAGATTATGTATGAAAATATGATTCGTTTTACTGTGTGAAGTCATTCGATTCTAACTTTCTGAAGTAGGCATTCAGAAAAATCAAAAAAAATCGCCTAACTACTAGGCGGTCTCCCATCCAAGTACTGACCAGGCCCGACCCTGCTCAGTTTCCCAGATCACAGGAGACAGGGCACGTTCAGGGTGGTATGGCCTTAGACCGAGGCGGCTGCCAGGCGCCCCAGGAGCCCCGCGTTGCGCCTCTCTTGAGGTCTGACCTGCCGGTCGGGCCTGGGGCTGCAGTTCTCCAGCAGGCGCGCGCTGCACTTGAGCCGCACGACCCGCGACTGGATTCCGGCCGGCCAGAGCCTGCAGCTCGGCGGCCAGCGGAGGGCGTCCCCGCTCCGCACACCGCGAGCCCAGGCCAGCACCCGTCTGTGCCGGCCGGCAAGGGGCTGGCTTGCCTGTGGAACCTGGGGTGGGGGGAGGGGGGGTGGGCAGAGCAGCGAGGACATCTCGGTGCCCCCTCACCCCCTGTCACCCACCATCCCGTTCGCTGCTCAGGGTCAGGTGGCTCAGGACGAGCGGGGCTTCGGCCCCGGTCCGCGGTCCCCGGAGCCTCCTGGGGCTTAGGGGCAGCCAAGCCGGGGCCCCAGGCGCCCGTCCTGCCGGCTGCGCAAACCCCCTGGAGCGCCTCAGCCCCGCCTTTTCGCCCTACCGAGGCCCGCCCTGCCCCCACGCCGCGGGCCCAGCACAGGACCTTCCTGGGAGAGCAGACGAGCGACAGCCAGGGACACAGACAGGCACTCGCACGCACCCATGCCAGGTGAGACAGAGGCAGAAAGAGTCGAGGTTTCAGAGAGAGACTGAAAGACAGCGTGTGGGCAGGGGGGGCCTCGGGCAGGATGCCGGGCAGCTGCAGAGACCACCCGGCCCTGAGCAGCCAAAGCGATGGGGGTGGGGGGAGGCCACTGAGCAGCGGCGGACCTGGAGAGGCCCAGGGTGGGAGGACACCTGAGACCTCCGCGCTCCGCTCACCGCCCCCTCCCCCCAACCCTCTGCACGCATGCCACGCCGGGGCACTCTGACACTAGCTTCTCTGGAGTTTTGTCACTTGAATTTTTCTCCCTCTGCTCAACTGAGTGATGACAGTGTATTGAACAGCTAGGTCGTTTCCAAATAAATTAAGCTTAGTGTTTCACAGGACACCCGGACATGTATGGAGAGACCAGCACGGATGCATGGACACCAACCTTGGTAACTGGACAACCAATGGGAAATTACTGTCTGACTCAGGAGAGAGAAAGAAACCCGAACAGATGGAATGAAATGAACAGAAACACAAGCTTTGCAACTCACACCCTAATTCAATTACCAGAAAATAAAGAACACTATAACCATTTTAGAAAACAAGAGACCTCTCCATGACCTTTGGTCGGGTGAGGAGTTCAAACACACACCAAAAAAATGCCACCTTTTCCAAATCGTGAATATGTTAGTTCACACATTGACTTTTACATTGAAATGTGTAACAAATAAACTTAAAATCATTGACTCACTACATAAGCATGGAAGTATTTTAAATATAAACTATGTTCTATAGTGTTCAGGAAGCACTTGGCACATCTCTAAGTGTATCAGACCCAAAACTTGAACGTAGTGGAAGAGTCAGGATAGTCTAAAAATGAATCCCTAACTAAAAGGAACACACAGGATTACTGTAGATAAAAAAGGTTAAAGAAGAGAAGCTAGAAATCAGTCAATAAATGTCTTAGGGGTTAGCTTAGAGTGACTAGCCTCTGCGTGACTCTTTAAATTTTTCATGTTTGCAGCTTCCAAATTTTCCATGGTGAGAATAATACTTTCGCCTCCAAACCAGAGTGACTTGGGGACACAAAGGTAGAAGTCGATAATTTTCTTTGCCTATGTCTGAATATTTACAGTCAGAGGTAGAAAAGGAGGAGTCTGTCCCTTGTCTAGATGATGTCAATCCCCAGGTGAGGGATGTCTCCAGCCCTGGTTTAGCCATAAATATTCCACCAGTAAAGATTTCTCTGAGACCAAATGCTCCCTAGCCCTGGAAAAGACAATATCCCTTAAAACCAGAAGCTCTTGAGGGTCTTAGATCATTAGTTAACAAATACCGAGATACTGGAACTCGAATCAGCTGTGAGTCCCCCTGCAACACCCCAATTTTGCCCGTTCAAAAACCAGATGGATCTTACTGATTCGTCCAGGATCTAAGAGCTGTTATTGAAGCTGTGGTTCCCATCCACCCCATAGTCCCAAACACATATACCCCCCTATCCCAAGTCCCAGGAAATGCCAAGTACTTATCAGTCTTGGACCTTCAAGGTGCTTTCTTTTGCATTCCTCTCCATCCTGAATCCCAAAAACTCTTTGCTTTTGAGTGGCGGGACTTGGAAACAAGAGAGACCATACAACTCTCGACTGGACTCGACTACCCCAAGGGTTTAGGGACAGCCCTCATATCTCCGAGTCTTCCTTGGGGAGAGAACTAAGGGAATTAACTTTAACAAACAGTAGTCTAATACAGTATGTGGATGACTTGCTCATAGCTAGGCCAGATTTTACCAGCTCTCAAATGGACACTATTTAAAACGTTAACTTTCCTGTATGAAAAGGGTTATCGAGTATCCCCCAAGTAGGCTCAGATTAGCTTAACCCAAGTAAAATACCTTGGATTTATAATTACGGAGAGAAAAGGAATGCCTGACCCCGAGGGTAGATCCCTCATCTTAAATACCCCATACCCCCAAACAAAACAACAGCTTAGGGGATTTTTAGGAAGGACCGGGTTTTGCAGGATCTGGATTCCTAATTATGGCAATCTGGCCAGACCCCTATATGAGAATTTAAGGGGGAAAGAGGAAGAGCCACTCGACTGGCATGAGACCTGCAAGGTGGCATTTAATGCCCTAAAAGAGTCCATCACTAGAGCCCCAGCTTTAGGCCTCCCCAACCTGGAGAAGCCTTTTAGACTCTATGTTTCTGGAAGGACAGGAACTGCTCTTGGGGTGTTAGGGCAGATGATGGGGCCCGTATTACAACCTGTGGCTTATCTCTCAAAATAACTAGATGAGGTGGCCAGAGGGTGGCCCACTTGCCTCCGGGCAGTAGCAGCCACCGCTCTTATGGTTAAGGAGGCATCTAAGCTGACCCTGGGTCAGCCCACCACAGTGTATATGCCTCACCGGGTGCAAGCAGTCTTGGAAACGAAAGGGGACAGGTGGATGACAGGGGGAAGGATCACCCAATACCAAGCCCTCCTCCTTGACACTCCAGAAATAAAGTTGAGGGTCTGCCAGACTTTCAATCCAGCAACCTTACTGCCAGATCCCCCACTTTCCCTCTGGATCACCAATGCATACAAATCACAGACGAGTTATACTCTTCTCACCGGGACCTATCAGAGACACCTTTATCTGACCCAGAGCAAAACTGGTACACATATGGCAGCAGTTTTGTAGAAAAGGGAGAGAGGAAAGCAAGAGATGGTGTAGCGAGCCTGGAAGAAACTAAGGAAAGTGGGTCTCTTCTCCCAGACACGTCAGCCCAGAAAACTGAACTTTTTCCCTGACAAGAGCTTTGGAGTTAGGCGAAGGAAAGAGGATTAATGTGTATATGGACTCTAAGTATGCTTTCCTCATTCTGCATGCCCATGCAGCAATTTGGAAAGAAAGAGAGATGCTCAGTGCCCGAAGGTCTCCTATTGAACACAAAGAGCTCATTCTCAGGCTCCTGGAGGCAGTCAAACTTCCTGCAAAATTAGCTGTCATCCACTGCAAGAGTCACCAAAAGGGGCAAGAAAAAGAAGCTCAAGGAAATAGGAAAGCTGATCAAGAGGCAGGACGAGCTGCCGGGGAAGCTACCTCTGCCACTGCTATCTGCCCCCTTTTCCTCAAGGAAACCCTGACTCCAGATTTTACCCCAGGGGGACATTCCCGATATGCTGAGCAGAGCTGGGAGATTGGGTCACATGGGTGGTTTCAGCCTGATCAGGCCCAAATAATACTCCCTGATTCTCAGGTTTAAAAAATTACTAACACCTTACATAAGAGCACCCATTTTGGATGAGATAATCTAGAAATCTTTCTTAAGTCTATTCTCTACCATCCCCAGGTACTAAGGTTGTTAAACAGGTCACACAAAATTGTGACACCTGTCTAAAAAATAACCCAAAAACCAGACCTCCTCTAATTACACCTGTCCAACGTCGGGGATCATACCCAGGAGCGGACTGGCAAGTAGAATTTACAGCCATGCCAAAGACCCAATGGTTTTCTTATTTGCTAGTCTTTATTGACACATTCACAGGATGGATCAAAGCGTTCCCTACTGAGACAGAGAGAGCTACAGAAGTCTGTAAAGCTCAGCTGAAGGAGATAGTGCCTAGGTGTGTGCTGCCTCGGTCACTTCAGAGTAACAATGCGCCCTCATTTACAGCAACGATATCCCAGAACCTAGCCGCATGCTTAGGCATAAAATACCGGCTCCGCTCATCCTGGAGGCCTCAAGCTTCAGGAAATGTAGAGAGAGCCAACCAGACTCTTAAAAGGGCTCTGGCTAAGCTATGTCAAGAAACACATAATAAGTGGACACATAGGCTACCCATAGCCCTCATGAGGGTACGGACATCCCCCAAACGGCCACTATTTTTAAGTCCTTATGAAATGATGTATGGACGACCATTCTTAACTTCTGATTTGTTTCTTGACGAGGATGCCAATACACTCTTAAAACATATAATTGACCTGGGAAGGTTTCAGCAAGAACTCCAACGGTATGGAGAACAAACCACAGGAAGACTTGAAAAATCCCCAGGTAAAGCCAGGGGATCAAGTATCAGTAAAGACCTGGCAAGAAAAAGGGAGTCCAAACCAGCTGTCCGAGAAATGGACAGGGCCATATCAGGTTGTTCTAGTGACTTCAACTGCTGTAAAAGTGAAGGGTCTATCTGCCTGGGTCCACAATTCTAGAATAAAACCCTATGGCCTACAGGAGGGGGAGACAGAAACTGAGACTCCAAAGCCAGAGGACAGCTATTCCTGTGAACCTGTTGAAGATCTCAGGCTCTTGTTCAAGCAGAACCCCATCAATCCTGCCTCAGATAAGTAAAATGCATCATATGATGTTCTTCCTCTTTCTAATCATATCTCCCTGTATGGCTATTGATCTCTCCCTAAACGAGGCATGTTCACTTGCAAACCACACTGCTTCTCAACTCAACCTAACCAGCCCGTGCTGGATTTGCATTAATAGCAAAGGTTGGGGGTATGGCTTCTTCCCTCAAGCCTCGTGAATCAGTCTCTGCTACCTTCAAACTCTTTTGCAGCTTCCTCACGTCTCTCAGCCTTCAGAGAACTGAAGAGACTTACGAGAGTTTTAAGGCTTCCCTTGTAGCTCAGTCGGTAAATCTGCCCTCAATGCGGGTGACCCGGGTTCAATCCCTGTGTCATGAAGATCCACTGGAGAAGGAAATGCCAACCACTCCCAGTACTCTTGTCCGGAGAATCCCACAGACATAGGAGCCTGGCAGGCCACTGTCCATGGGGTTGCAGAGAGTCAGATGCGACTTAATGACTAAATCATCATCAGGGTTTGCTCAAGATTTGGCTTTGGCTTAAGGGTCATTCAAACTTTTTCCGCATCATCAATAAGGTTGTTTCACTTTCTTATTATTCCTATGTTCACGAAATAGCCCTTTTACTTTCAAGAACTTTTCTTTTGCACTCAGAACTTGACTAACCAGCACAGAGTTCTAGTTGTCAGCCTATCTTGGCTGTCAACACACTTTCCTCCCTAAGCTCATAATCATTTCTAGCTTTTGGTTTCAAGTAAGAGATACGCAACTCTGCCTTTCACTTGAACACCTGGTGCCTCAGATGGTAAAGAATCTGACCCAATGCAGTAGGCTGGGGTTTGATCCCTTGGTCAGGAGGATCCCCCAGAGAGGGAAATGGCAACCCACTCCAGTATTCTTACCTGCAGAACTCCATGGACAGAGAAGCCTGGCGAGCTACAATCCAGGGGTCACAAAGAGTTGGATACAACTGAGTGACAAACACACATACACTCAGAGGCCACTGCAGGGTTATTAACTGCCCTAATTTCAATACTGCTGAGTCTCAGGGAATAGGGAGACCTGAGGAGAAGGAGAGAGATAGGGAATGGCTGGCTGGTGGGGCAGTCAGAACACACATATTTTACTAAGATCACTGCACTATCTCCTGTGGGCACGGTTCATGGTTACAATTAATTACAAACTCCGAAACAATGACAACAGTATTATCAAAAGTCACCGATCACAGCTCACTCTAAGAAATAACAATGAAAAAGTGTGAAATACTGCGAGAATCACCAAACTGACACAGAGACCCAGAGTGTGCAAATGCTACTGGAAAGATGACGGACACCCTCAGTGCAGGGCTGCCGCAGAACTTCAGTTTCCAAAAACTGAATTTGCAGGTACAATAAAACACGGTCTACTTGTATGCTAAAGTATCGACAATGGGCATTTTGTCAATCAGTTTAAGAAAAGAGAAGTTCTTTGTACTGCAATTGTAATTTTTCTCCAAGTCTGTGATTGTTTCAAAACAAAAGTAAACAAAAATACAAACAGAGACACACAAACATACATATATACAGGGAGTCTTCACTTTTGCAACTAGTGTTAACTGAAATTTGCGTACATCAGAATCCTGACTTCATAAGTGCACAACTCCAGAACAGGCATGGCAGTTTGCTACAGTGTGGAAATTGAGAGTTTTTTAAAAATATAAAAAATTTTAACAAGATTTTGTACACTTAATTTCTACACTGAAGTATTTTCTACCTAATTTTATACAGAAATGTCACACACATAAAACTGTTAATAAAATCAGAGGTTTCAAAAACAAAGAAAAATGTTCTATTTCTTAAACTAGAGTAATGTTTTATTATTATTCTTCAGAATTTAGTTAAAAAGTAGTCTTTTCAAACCATTCAAAATTTTATAAATGACAATTAAAATTAACCTTAAAACCTTGCACTGGCTCTGGAAAAGACACTTCCATTTGGGAATGATATCTCTGTCCAAAGATTCCTTTTCCCTTTTAACTACTATTTCCATCATTAATGGCAAGATCATACAATTCTTCCTTCAGTGTTTGGAAGAAATGATCATGAAGATACTAAATGAAAACTGCAAGGTCCAAATCAGAGTATGTTGTGTCTATAAAAGGAGAAGCCAAAAGAATATATATATAATCATTTGTGAAGACACAGAAGTTATCCAAAAGAATACATTTAGAAACTAAGGAAGGGACATGGATGGCTGGCAGACAGAGACTGGACGGACACTTTTACTGTTATCCTTCTGTTCTTCTACACTGTCCTGTGGGACTTTCCTAGTGGTCCAGTGGTCCAGAATATGCCACCCAGTAGGGGATACAGGTTCAATCCCTGGTCTGGGGAGGTTCCACAGGGCAGCTAAGCCTGTGTGCCAGAACTAACGAAGCCCTCGAGCCCATGCTCTGCAACAAGAGGAGCCGCCGCAGAGAGGGGCCCACGTCCCACAGCTGAAGAGCAGCCCCAGATAGTAATCCCCACTTGCTGCAACTGGAGAAAGCCTGTACATGGTGAAGACCTCATACTGCCGTATATACATAAGTAAATTCTTAAATGTGTTAAGTAGGTAAGTAAATAAATTATACTTTGTGAAGAAAATCTACTCAGAAAAAAAAAAGGTCCGATTTAAAAAAAAAAAAAAACAACACTTCAGACTAAGCAGATAGAACAAACTAAGCAAACTCACGCCATTGACTAGTAACTTTTTCAAATGAAATAATAATAAAAAATCAATTTTTACACTAAGGCTGTCAAAAACTACATATATTTCAAATAATTTCATGTGATAAGGCCAACTTAAAGGCAAATTTTATCGAAAATAGAACTGGAATCTTCATTTAACTTCAAAAGCTAAGAAAGAAACTTTCAGATTTTTCCTAATTTATGTCTTAACATTTCAAAGACAGCATCCTTGAAGTTTAATACATGTTCTTGCCAATGTACACTCAGAAATATAACCAATCACATTTTCACGACATCTGTGTCTTTACACAGATGACGTGATTCAGAAAAATTAAAATTGTCAGAGAGAGATTATTGGAGTTGTTCAAGTTATCAAACTAGACACTTAACAAGTCTCTGTCTGGAATCTGGGGCCCACTGATCAATCCCCATACCACGCTTTCCCCAATCCATGCATGAGGTAGTTTAAAAACATCAGAAACAAGCTTACAGAACACTTACTGACACTAAACCCAACCCTTCAAATCCAGCAGTGTGCAAGGCTTCACTCTCTGCATGTACTATGGATTAAGATAAAATGCCAGATATTAAATATGCAGGTTGGTTACCCAACTCCTTAGTTTTCATTGTTTCTAATCCACTATTTTTTGAAAGCCAATATATGAACATAGTTAGGCACTAGGTGATACCGAGAAGAAAGTGTCCCTGGCATGACCCAAGTATTGTGATCACAGTCAAACAAAACCATGAGAGAAATGTGTTAAATGTCTACAAAAGGTGTAGCCCTAAGATACAGGAAGAATGTAAAGAGTATTCTGGAAAAGAATGAAAGAAGTCGTCAATAGATCAGCTGAATAAAATCAATTGGTACAGCAATAAAACAGATTCAGGTTCTAGAGACGACCCTGTTGAGAACACTTACAAAGGTTATCTTTTGTTTGGAAAGGCTATGGCCGAGCAATTACGAGTTACAAGGAAAGAAGTTCCCAAGGACTTCAGTGCCCCAACCAAAACCTTATGAATCATTAAAAAAAAAAAAAAAATGCTAGCACAGAACACAACCTCGGAATGTGCAAGAAAGGTTCCAACCAACATTATTTGGAATGACACAACTACAATTCTACTGAGCAAGTACCTTTCAATGCAAGGAAAGAAACTGAAGAAATAAATAAAAGAAATTAACTAATATATAAATATCTTACAGACTCAAATCCTTAGTACCAGTATTTATGATGCTTTACATATTTATATATTTGTAACGTAAAACAATTCTGACTATTAGCATAAAATATCAGCCCTCTAATTTCAATTTAAAACAGAATTAACAGCTAACCTAGACTTGTAATTTTAAATTGAATTTCACTATAAATAGTACTGAAACTTAAGATATTAATATGTACCATGCTTGTAAGTTTATTAAATGTTTTAAGATTTACCATAACATTTGTGATGTTTTGTCTGAAAACTGAACTACTTACCAAATAGTGAATATATTAAGTTATTTAAACAGTTTTTTAAAGTTTTAAATATGTATGTAAAAGGGATGCAATATAGTTTAAGTCTCCTTTTAAAATGATTCCCTAAACTTACTATATGTATCTAAAAAGATTTGTTAAGTTGAACTTTAAAATTTAAGGGAAATTTGGGGTTTAAAATGTAACTTTGATAAACTACATACTAATTCTTTAAAACCAAAGGAGCTTCCAAATAATTATTTCTGTTTAGAAAAACCCACCTTCAAGGATACAAAATCCTACTTAACTCTTATTAATCCTTCAGTATCTACGTAAAATTCTTCCTTTTCCATGAAGTCTTTCCTCTTTTTCCTTTTACCCTATACTAGGCAAAAAGAAAATAAATGTGTCTCTATCATTCAAACTGCTAATTTATTCTATTCTAGTGGCATAACTTTATGAAAACTCTTCTTTCAGGAATCCACATCGCCTATCCAAGGGTCACACGCACTTTCAGAACAGGGACTGGGCTTTATACTGCTCTCAACCTCTAGAAACATCTTACACAAGGCAACGCTAGCACACAGTAACTATTGGCGGTGGATGAACTGAATTCTAACAATCTTCCATGCCTTTCCAAATGGACCATTACCTCTGTTATGTCCCAATGGTGTGAAAACTGATCCAAGTCAGTGAGGTAAAGTAGCATGGGAGAAAGCTGCGTCTGGATGACATGGGGCACTCCTCAAAGGCTCTGAAGCCAAGTCAGTTCCTCTTTTGAAAACCCTAATTTGAGTATAAAGAAATCCAATTTAAAATAAATCACAAAGCAAGTAACATTCTTAAGTAATTTTTAAAAAATAGACATGTATCTTCAAGTTAAATTCTTCAAGCTAACAAGCTATTTTCTCTGAATTTCTGTACTTTATGTATTATTTTAAAAAATGAAATGCCAGCGATGTAGTAAAATTCATATAATTATGTACACAAAGATTTGACCTGAATCAAATGTGTAATACATCAAGAAACAATATTATATCCCTTAAACTGAGGGCTTTGCCACCTTTATACTTAAATAAGTGTGAAAGACATAATCATTCTAATTAATGTCAGGTTTAAAAAAGCAAATGAACAAGAAAAACAATATGCTCCTTCATACATATACCAAACTCTGTATTCTTACATAATAGCCTTTCAAGTGTCTTAAAACTATTCCATCCCCCCTAAGTCTATTTCTTCAACAATTACTGTGTACTTCCTTCTACCTATTCCATATAATAAGATTTCTGATTCTCTTACCACCTCTATTACACCTAGTCTGACCTATACAAACAACTTGCCCAAGTCCCTCCTGAAAGACAGCTCTTAGAATGATCAGAATACGAGCACAATGTGGTCTGACCCTAGCTACCTGCTTTGATGTTTTCAGATCACTGTACTTCCATGAACATGCCCTAAAGAGCCATCATCTAGTTGGGAAGCCATATCACACTCCTGGCTGATTCCTAATGAGTTTCCACTAAACCCTTTGACAGGTACTACTAATTAAAACATAAAGCCCTCACATCCATCTCAAACGCATACATCCAAAACTATCAAACAAACATGGACAAGTCTACTTGTTACTTGTTTCTTTTATATAATATTTATCTTGCTACATTCAGCTCCTTATCAGAACTTTTCAAGCTATTTTTGGATTCTGACAACATATTTCAATAAGTCTCTTAATTTTAAGTCTTCAGAAAATTTCAAACACTGTCATCTTTATCATCCAGTTACAAAACAAAACTACCAAAGACAGTATGATCATTTAAAACAACAGTAATAATACTTACTAATCTAACACATCAAGACTCATTTTACTAATTTTTCTCTGACATCAATGGAAAGCAAAATATGGCTAATTAAAATGTGATGTTTTTCCTAACACACCGAACATGTTAAACATGCTTAAAATGGATATTCTGTTTCCCATCTTATTAAGCTATGCAGTGAGGTCCAAAACTTAGACCCAAACAGGTAAGACAGTAAATCTCAGGAGAATTTTCATACTAGGTTCTTTTCCTTTCCTTAACTTGGTGGATCAGGGCAGTTACCTGTAAGTGTTGAAAATAAGAAGCTGAAATAGTCCTCATTACTGATGTTTAACTGATCACTTCCATTCCATTCTTTCACTGAAGACTTCCATCCAGAAAATGATGATCTACAATAAACAATGGAGACCTAGTACTAGAAGTGACCAAATTGAAGACTCAGGAATAAAGCACAGAATATATGACTATTCTTTATGGAATACAAGTATAATTTAAGAGCTCAGTCAAAAATCCGTAGCATGTATCATCTTTACATGTAAGGGGGTTCAAGTATCGTAATATGGAAAACATAATTTCTAACATATGTTTATGTAAAGTTTCCTTGAAAAGCATAACCAGCCCACTTATATGGTACAACTGGAAAATTTTTCCACACCACTCAAAACTCAGTTTCAAGGAGCCAAGGTGAAGTTCTGCTTTTCAGTAGTAGGTTCAGCTGCTATGTATTTACTACCTCATCTTCATTAAAAAAAAAAAAAAAGTCTTACCTTGTTTATATGAATGAGCTAAGTTTAAACAAGCTCCTGCTTCCTACCTAAACCAAAGCATCTTAACTAGGTAAAGAATACTTCAATTTAAAGCCACTCCGCAATAACTATGCACTCCTATACTTTGCGAGGCTTTATAACTAGTCTACGTCACAATACTGCAGCTAAAGTATTGGTAGTGGACTTAAGGGAATAGCTAAACATAAAGCAGCTTCTCATTAAATGAAGATTATCTGGTTCCTGCTATGAGATCAGTTTCCAGTGATACCTTTAAAAACTCTCCTCAAGGTAAGACTAAGAAGGAATACAGCAAATGTCAGCCATGAATACAGCAAAAAAACAAAAAGCTGAGAATAATCAGATCCAAAAAGCTATCTTTTTGGATAGCTTTTTGTGACAAATTTTTTTTTTGGGACAAACTTTTATAATAGAAATCTGAATAAATGTCAAGACAAAATAAGGAGTTTCTAATTCAATGAGAAGCACTTTTTTTTTAACCACTGAAACAACTGTATTTATTAACATTCTTAAAAGTTGGGGAGTTAAAAATAATGGCAACATTTTTCTGAATCACTTCTACTTAAAGGACTTCTCTTTGCTTAAAGGGCTATGGGAGAGAATATCACAAGCTAAGAGGTTATAAAAAGTCAGAGATGCTCAATGGAAATGAGTACAAAATGGGTGATTAGAAAAGAAGCTAATATCCTCTTATACCCAGTGAACACTGTGCTGTCCAGTGGCTAAAAAGAGTAGCAAATCCATTTAAAAATCTAGTTTGGACAAAAGATAAGCAATGTATCACTCTGTCCTTAAAACTACAATGACCACACATACTGGCCACACCAGAACAGTTCTGAGACTAGAAGGGATGCTATATCAATTATGCTTGGACAACAGAAGCAAACCAGACCTGCTCCTGGCAGGCCAGCTCACATATTCACCCTGCTTCAAAACCAGGCTGAATTTCTCAGTAATTTCTCCCTTCTCTGGTATTTTTATCTAACAGCATAGACTACGTTTCCACATGCATGTCTCATGTTCCCCAAACCAGCTGTAAATGAACTAGGGGCAGAGAGGGCAAGAAGAGTAACGGTCAGCAGAACACCACAGGTAGATGGAGAGGAAAAACTCAAAAAACCTCTAAGTGAATAGTGAAAAAGGCAGGAACAGCAATTCTAAGTACAGTTTTTAAGACAAACTAAACACCAACAACTCTAAGTTGATGGGTTTTTCACACACTGAACAAACGGAGATGGTCTGGTGGTGACCTGCTCTCCCATGAACTTCCCCTGCTGGAGACAACAGTGTCAGAACGCTAACACCCAGAGTGAACTAGACCGCAGAGCCCAATTAATATAGCAGATGAGAATCAGAAATTATTGAAGGAATATTTCAGGAAAAGGAGCCTGCCAACAGTCCTTGGCACAGACGGAGCTGAGGAGTGGGATGCCTCAGGTGAACAGTGCAGGTGGGAGACAGTGAGAAAGCTAGCTGGTTTACCGTCACCATCAAGGACGGAGGGGAAAACCAAAGACGTTAAATAACCCAGGTGATGTCTAAGGAATGGTATTCCTTAGAAGAACATCATTCCTTAAGAATAACCGAACATTATTCTTCAATTCTAAATCTAGGAAAAGTGATGCAATGATAATACCACTGGCCTGGGAAAGTTGAAAAGGCCCCATCTTGTTTTAATTTTTAAAGAGATTAGTTTGAATAGGGACAATACATCTACAGAAAGAGAAGTCTACTAAGACTCTGTGCAAATGCTAAAAGGCAAAGTTTAACTTGGTACACTTTTAACTACATGACAACTTGCTTTTGATGATTATAAACTTCTATTACCATTACTTGTAAATTAATATTTTCTCAGTACTCACCACAAACCCACAAAAAAATGTAAAAAAAGACTTGTGAAAAAATCCTTGACCAAAGTTATTGAGCACAAGTCAATCGTAATTAATGCCAAAAAAGATACTAAATACAAGTTCTAAAGAGAATTAATTTTAAGAGGTGTTCAAAAGTCACTTTTAAATGAATGCCAAAACAGATCCTCCACAAGTTCTATCATGGGAAAAGAGTGCCCTCTACTGGAAGTTAACAGTCATAAAACCACTTAAGTTAAATTGTATTTCTTAAAGACCTGGCATTTAGTACTGAACTAGACAAAGAGGGTTTCATATATAGACAACATATTGCAAACAGCTCTCTTTTGCTAAAAGGAAAAAGTAATTATCAGTTATGAAGCACAATTTGGGCGACAACATTCAAACATACGTCTTATCCTGGTACGAAGAGACTGGCAAACAAAGCTAAAGAAAGTCTACTAATAAAGCGAGCCACTCCTGTTTAATTGGGGTAGAGGGTCTGCACAAGAAGCCACAAAGAAGCTAGTTTTTAAATTTTTCAGCTACAGCCCAGATTCAACTCCTGCCTAAAACTGTATCAGACCCTGGCCTTGAGCCACAATCAGTAACAAATGGCTGAATATGAAAGTACTATGCCTGATACAAACATTACATTTTAAAGGATACTTTGAACACTAGCAACAGGAAACATTATTAGTTTTAAGACCTTTGAGAGTAAAACACCACAGTCACATTCTGGAAAGTAGCTCCTTGAAAAATTAAACAGAAAATTAACATATGATTCAGCAATTCTACTTCTGGGTATACAGCCAAAAGAATTAAAAGGATTCAAACAGGTGTCTGCACACCAATGTTTATAGCTGCATTATTTGTAACAGCCAAAAGGCAGAACAACCGAGTATCCATTAACAGATGAATATATCAAAATCATGAAGACAAAATAGTGGTAAACAAGGGCTGGGAGAAGGGGAAATAATCAGTACAGAGTTTCAGTCTGCAACGATGACAGTGCTGGAGATGAATAGTGGTAGCAGTCGCACAACAGTGTGAATGTACTTAATGCCCCAAACAATTCTCACTGTATACCTAAAACTGGTTAAAATGGGAAGTTTTAGGTTATGTATATTTTGCCACACACACACACACCCACCCACCCACCCACAGATATTTTAATGATTCCCTGTCTGAGTCCGCAAGCTTTTATTTCACCACCTACATTGAACTGAGCTCCCTTCCAAAAAGAAAGACCTGTATTACAATTTCATAACACCAGAAGTTTTAAAACACAGCACTCTCATCCGTCACTGAATCCTTACTATGGCTACACACTTCTGATAATCTTAACCCTTGTTTCAATGCACCTACACAAATCACTGTATGTTTCTACCTGATGGTTCAGCGGTAAAGAATCCACCTGTGGTGTAGCAGAACAAGAGTTCAATCCCTGGGTCAAGAGGATCCCCTGGAAAAAGAAACAGCAACCCACTCCAGTATCCTTGCCTGGAAAATCCCATGGGCAGAGGCGCCTGGTGGACTACAGCCCATGGACTTAGTGACTGCAACCATGACAATGCAAACCGCCAAGCAAACCACCTGGAACAGTCTTGCCCCAGTGACCTTCCTCTTACCCAGTATCATCAACAGTTTTAACTGCTGTTTTAAGAGCAAATGAAGGGAGGGGCGGCATTTTAAAAAGTCAGTTCATTAACTGCCAGTGACAGGGGAAGGGTGAGGGAGAAGATTATACACTTGAAATACAGCTCACTTTAGCATGCTACCTCATGTGCAGTATCCCGATAAGCATGGCAGCCAAATTTGCACTGAGTCTTCCCATAATACAGCAGCAGCTTAACCGAGAAAGCAAGTCAGCAGGCAGACTGGGTAGAAAATACACAAGCTGGACCAAAAGCTGCTGAGACTCTGCTGACAGAACCACCACTGTGCCTTCTTGTGGATCTAGTGAGGCAGGAAGACAAGTTAAATTTTAAAAGATATACAAACAAGAATTAATAAAGCAGACTGACCATTTTCACTGTGCTATGTTGAATTCTAACATATCAACTACATGAAAAAAAAATATATATGTATGGCTTAAGGTACTGCCTAGAGTAATACTAAATACAATCATTATTTAAAGATAACATTTAACACTCGATTTCATAATATTCAAATGTGTTATTTGAAATAATAACTGATGGAGTTAAAGGTATTAGAAACAAAGCAAAACAGTAAAAACAAAAAACAAACAAAAAAAAAAAACAAGCACTTTTGCCAAACAGGGACAATTATAATATCAACCTAATCCGGCCCCATCACTTCATGGCTAATAGATGGGGAAACAGTGGAAACAGTGGCTGACTTTATTTTTCTGGGCTCCAAAGTCACTGCAGATGGTGACTGCAGCCATGAAATTAAAAGATGCTTACTCCTTGGAAGGAAAGTTAGGACCAACTCAGATAGCATATTAAAAAGCAGAGACATTACTTTGTCAACAAAGGTCTGTCTAGTCAAGGCTATGGTTTTTCCAGTGATCATGTATGGATGTGAGAGTTAGACTGTGAAGAAAGCTGAACACAGAACAATTGATGCTTTTGAACTGTGGTGTTGGAGAAGACTCTTAAGAGTCCCTTGGACTGCAAGGAGATCCAACCTGTCCACCCTAAAGGAGATCAGTCCTGGGTGTTCATTGGAAGGACTGATGCTGAAGCTGAAACTCCAATACTTTGGCCACCTGATGCAAAGAGTTGACTCGTTGGAAAAGATCCCGATGCTGGGAAAGATTGAAGGCAGGAGCAGAAGGGGACAACAGAGGATGAGATGCTTGGATGGCATCACTGACTTCATGGACATGGGTTTAGTTGGGCTCCAGGAGTTGGTGATGGACAGGGAGGTCTGGCATGCTGCAGTTCATGTGGTTGCAAAGAGTTGGACATGACTGAGCAACTAAACTGAACTGAATTTAAAACCAAAGACTTATCTGAGTATACACACACAGTCCTATATATAAGCAATACTGAAAAATACAGATTTTTAAATACCACACACAAAAGGTAGACACAAACCAACGTTTGTCATTTAATAAATGGGTAAATATAAAGTGGTGTATATTCAACAGTGGAATGTTACTCAGCATTAAAAAGAAATACAGTACTCGTATATGCTCGTAAATCCTAAGAACAGTATGCCAAGTGACGGAAGCCATACTGAGAAGATCCACATCACACAATGTCATCTGTGAGAAATGATGAAAACAGGCAAATACAGAGAGACAGAAATGGTGAGCAGTGGTTGTCAGGAGCTGAGGTAGGAAGAAATGAGGAAATAGGGATGGACTACTAATGGTAGAGTTTCTTTTTGAGGTGATAAAAATATTCTGGAATAAGATAATAGTGACTATCGCACAATCTTGGGAATATGATAAAAATTAATGAATTGCACAGTGTAAAATGGCCAATTTTATGGTATATAAACTGTGTCCTAATAATAAATACTAATTATACATATGCATATATGTATATTTTTATTGATATTTTTGCTAAAAGAATGAAAAGGTTTCAGGGGTGAGTGAAACGTTAATATATGAAAGCCGTACAAGATCTCAATAACGATTAAATAAGTAAAATTTGCCATCAAAGTTTCAAAAGAATTCTATAAAAATACCTGATCAGTTTTGAATTTGTGAATTTCGTGGCTTAAAAGATAATTTAAGATCTGAAGAGACATCTACAACCTTTAGTTTTCTTAAACTATTGTATTAAGTAATACTATTGAAAATGAATTTACTGTTTGATATTTTATTCATTTTACCATAGTACAATTAATGTATAATTTGAAGGAAAAGTAAAACCTAAAGATCTCCCCTTTGAAACATTGTTCTTAAGTCGGGGTAGACCGATTATTACATACACAGGTAAACAACACTCTTACCATAGATTCGGAGAGCAGTAACTTGTAAACTTTTGAGTAGCTCTTTATTTGCTCGGGCTGCAGCAGTATGGATAATGTCAACAAACTGTGTTGAAAGCTCAGGATTTCGGGAGCCGAGATGTGCAAGCTGCAGTGGTAAACCAGCCAACCAACGTGATAACACTTTACTACGGTATCTAAGGCCATCAAAGAAAAGGGAAATACACCACATTTATTTAAACATTTGAGAGCCTATAAGATGACTGGCATACTATATTCATCTATAGTATTCTCTAAGGTTTTACCCACTGTATTTTAAAAGTTTATGTAGTTTGGGGCACTATGTACATTGTAATTTTATCTTAAAGGACACAGGCTCTACTTAGCTTGTGAACTATTTACACTAATTTGTAATGACCGTTTTACTATATTAAGTCATTTATGCATTCAGTATAGGGTGCCCCCACATTAAGTGGCTTCAAACTTGGGTTATTTCCATTCTTGCACATACTTGCTCACTCTCTAATGTCTCATCTTGGACACGGCAATCACTTTTGTTGTCCCCCAAGAGTTCAGTGATTTACACACAACCTTTGGAGTCTACCAGACTTGAACTTAAGTCTCAGTCTGGCTGCCCTTTAACAGCATGACACTCACCAACTTATTTAACCTAAGCTTCCTTCTATAAGGCAGAAACCAACAGTACCTACATAAAAGTATGAGAATTACTGAAAAATTAAGAAAAGCACCTGACTCACAGTAAAGACTTGAATATGTTCTAACAACTACCTATGTATGCTGAGGTACCACAAATCCCGTTATCTTTCACCCAAACATCTCTTCCAGACTATCCCAAGTAAACCTCAAACTCACCACATCTAAGACTGATTCCTGAGTTCTACTCTTCGTGTTGTCTGCATCACCAGACAGCACCAAACCAAGCTGGACACTTTTGCTCTTTAAGATACCGCCATTTAAAAATTTATTGAAACATTTTTGACACCCAGTATTATGTTAGTTTCAGGTATGTATCACATAATAGTCTGACATCTGTACACATTGCAAATGGTCACCATACGTCTAGTAACCACCTGTCCTAATAAAAGTTACTGGTCATATTCTTTATGCTGTATATTATATCCCCATGACTTATTTACTTTATAACTCAGTTTGCACCTTTTAATCTCTTTCACCTATTGTACACCTCTCCTCTTCTACTGCCCTCATTCTTATACCATGTGTCCCAATATGTCACTAAGGGCCGGAGGTTAAACCTCCATAATTTTTATGGGAAGCAAAACAAAATTCTGAGGCTGCTACAGGTGGTTCCAATAATTGTCCTTTAGCTGTTAAGCAGACAAGTGGAAATATATGCTCAAAGAGACTTTTACCTTCTCAGTTATGTGTATAAAGGTTACTGAAACTATTATGTATGCCTTTTTATTTAAAAAAAATAATAATAAAACCAAAAAGGATAAAAAGAAGATTTTCTCCAAAGATTTAATCACCCTATCATCTTATTCATACAGATTACAAAGTAACCTGGTAAGAAAAAGAAAAGCAAAATAACAAAGGAACTGTACCGGATTCTGTAAGATCTCAGTTCTTCTTTTTGATAGCTTTTACTGAAAAACTTCAGTAACAAAGTCGGAACTGGACGGAGAAGGCCTCTCTGCTGATACAATGTATAAACTGCCTTTATGAGAGACTCTGTAGCCTCTAAGAAACAAGAGAAAACAGCTGCATGTGAGTCAAAATGTTTCTTCACCAGCACCATAATTCTTCTAAAAAGCACAGAAGCACCTTGTTCCTATGAGGAAGCAGATTTTAGCCACAAACTGATGACTACCATCAAAATCCTACATCAATGGCCTAATAAAAAAGTCAAACCAATCGGAGATTACAGTACAAATTTTCCTAAGAGACAACAAACCTAGGAAAGGACAACAAATACCACAATACTAGAAAGGTGGATAAGCCAGGAACCAAACAGCAAAGTTCTGCTTGAATGAAAAGAATTAGTAAGTCACACTAAAAACTGACTTAATGCAACATAACTTCAAGTTACAAGAAAGGTAAAGAGATAAGGATCCACCAATTTCTAGTCAAACTAGATCAGAAAAGTATTTCTTTATCCTTAGGCTCAATGTCATTTCCTATTAATAAAACTTACCTTCTTTCACTCCAACTATGTAATCTAGTAGAAAACCTACCCATCAGCTTCAGAGTGGACCTACCCACCGAAAAGGGGGTGTTCTCAGCCATCAGGGTTCAAGCAGACATTCCTTCATGATTATGCTGGCTACCTTTTATGGCTCGAACGTAAATGACTATGAAATGTTTGACAGGTATGAACTCAAAATTAGATGCTCAACATTAACAGTATGCGTAAGAGCCCCTCTCTTAAGTAAGGACAGAGCATTGACACCCACCTCTGTCTGACTGCATCTGCATTAACCTCCAGGAGACACCAAGCAATCTGTTCAGCTGCTTACTGTTTAGCCTAGACCCATCTTCAAGGGCTTCTGTTACAAATTTCCTTATTCTTTCTATCCAACTGGAATCCTTCTGCAAAGTTGAGGCATTTGCCAGGGAGACCATGATATCAGACAGTGTTAAATTCAGTAAAAGGTGATCTACATTATTCGAGAGAATCGTGCAATGCTTGATGCTAAAAACAAAGACACACATAACTGTTAAGTGTTGTATCTACCATGCCTGTTTCACTTAAACACTTAACTATTCCTCCCAGAATGAACTGTCAAGAAGGTAAGTATATTAAAGCGACTGTAAGCAAACCATTCATTACAGAATCAGAGTTGTTAAGGCATAAATTAAGAATGCATACTGCTCAGTTCATTACCCAAGTTGCTATTCACACAAGAACTACAGGCCCTTGAAACATGGTGTGGTAATCCTAGATGTACTACAGGGATAAGAACACTTGAAAACTTCAACACACTTGAAGATTTTCGTTAAGCAGATATTTATATTAGGATGAAACTCACGACAGACCTTGATTCTGCTTCTAACTAATTTTGACTTGACAGAATCACTAATTTCTCCTGGCCACAATTTCCTTATATGTGAAACAGGAGACTGGTCTAGATAAGCCCAATTCTGAAACAATTTAATTTTATGACTCACATATTATAATCACTTTTTCTAACAGATTATCTTAAGAAAAACAAAATTTGCAACTTAGGATAAAAAACACTAGATATATAAACACTATATAAACACAGTGTAGATTTCAGGCTACACTGCATTCAACAGCAGAGCCTATTTATTCTCATGTTCAGAAACATGTAAAGTTGATTAAACTAAAAAAATACCTGAAACTAATTTATTTTAAAAGAAAGTTAACCCTGGATTAGGCATGAGAAAGGACACAGTCGTAAGGAACCACAAATACAAGGGGAGGGAAATTTTTAATATTTGGTGTTATTAGGGTATCAAATGTAGGGTTAGGAATGACAAATGGGACCAGATCACAAAGAGTTGAAAACTAAGGACACTAAAATCAATTCTGCAAGCACAGGAGTAACATAGTTGAAAAGTTCTTTCATTTCTGCTGATGAAAAAGAAAATATCAGTTACAAGACACTAAACAAAGAAGTAGTTGTATGTCTACTTGAGCAATACAGGCAAGACGTGACAAGCTCAAGAAACAATGCTGGTACAGACTAGGAGAAAGGGGGATGTATAGCAGGAATAAAAATTAGCTGGATTTGAAGTCTGCTTAAATGCATACATGTATGTGAGCTTTTAGCTGAGCTGGTAAAGAATCCGCCTGCAATGCTGGAGACCCCAGTTCGATTCCTGGGTTGGAAAGATCCTCTGGAGAAGGGGTAGGCCACCCACTTCAGTATTCTTGGGTTTCCCTGGTGCCTCAGTTGGTAAAGAATATGGCCGCATTGTGAGAGCCCTGGGTTCCATCCCTGGGTTGGGAAGATCCCCTGGAGAAGGGCATGGCAACTCACTCCAGTATTCTTGCCTGGAGAATCCCCATAGACAGAGGAGCCTGGTGGCCTACAGTCATGGTGTCGCAGAGAGTCGGGACCTGGCTGAGTGAGTGAGTAAGCACAGCACAGCCCAGCAAAAAACTGGGAATTCTATCACGGAGAGAGAATGAATGAAAACTGGGACAGATGAGTAGCAATCTATACTACAAACCCAAAACTACTGGTAGGTTCTTTGCCCAACTGTTCAGTGCCCAAAACCAAGGCACATTTTATACTAACCAGACCACACAAAAACTCAACTGCATCATTTATTCACCACAGGTAGAGCTTTTGAAGATCTACTTACCTATTACTGTCTGGAAGGTGTCAACAGACATTCAAAAGTTGGGAGAATTCATCCCGCTCCTCCAAGAATTTACACAAAATTTTAAAGTCTAAATACACTGACCACCAATTCTATGAGGGAGACAGGAAACTGGGGAAACTCATTTTCAGCAATGATAGAGGAGGAAATTAGAACTGATTCCCGTCCTGAAAATAACTTTAAAAGCTGGATGAAATAGTTTTTAACAACTCAAAAGCATTCAAGAGGTAACAAGGTGATGAACAATTGCTGGGTCCCCAAAATAAAGCAAGATCACAGTACTCAGGTTCCAAGGGCTGTGGAACCAAATACCCAATTCCAACGAAAAGCCTGGAAAACGGAACTAACCTTTCAGAGGCCTCACAGGGAAAAGTCAAACTCCAGAGCCAGACAAACATGGGGACTCTGGTATATTATCCCTACTTCAAGCTGAACCTGTAAGGGCTCCCTGCCAGAGTAACGGTGAACTGGAAGTAAAAAGAGCTCTTACATAAAACAATCCCAGTTATACATCATCTCAGTAGTTAACGCAACAATTTTTCCCAACTAGATCTATAGATTCAACACAATTCCAATCAAAACCCCAGCCAGTTACTTTATAGTTATCAACAAAATGATTTCTGAAGTTTACACACAAAGGCAAGCACTAGACTACCCAACACAAGACCAAAGCGGAACAATGTTGGAGGACTCAGACCACTCGATTTCAAGGCTTACTGTACTACAGTAATCAAGACAGCACAGAACTGGTGAACGAGCAGACAAACATAGGTCAGTGGAAGAGCCCCAAGACAGGCCTACAAGTACAGTCAACTGATGATTTCAGACAAAGGAGCCGAAGCAATCCAAAAGAGAAACAAGAGTCTTTTTCTGCAAACAGTGCTGGAATAACTGGACAGAAACTCTAGAACTGAAAAATAAAAATAAAACAAATTCAACAAATGTATGTTTGAATGAGACAAAGAGAAACAAAAAATTCAGTAAGTGGGTCTTATATACAATCAATTAGTCTTTAAAGGGAAGGAGAAAAATGGCATTAATATTTTAAAGATGAGAATTTTTCAGATGTGTTTAGACACTTCACTCAAGATCTCAGATTTAAGAAGCTCACTGAATTCCAAGGAAAATCAATAAAAAAGAAAACCACACCTGGATACATCATTGTCAAACAGCAGAAAATAAAAGACAAGGAGCAAAGTCTTATGGGGGAGGTAGGGGGGGTGGGGAGGGAAGTAACTTTTATAAAGTAGCAACAGTTCAGACTCATAGCTGACTTCCTAACAGCAGTGGGAACCAACAGAGCGAAGCGTTGCAGTCAGTACGGTCAGTACGCTCAAACAAGAAAACTGCCAAGCTCAAGCACTGTGCTCTGTTAAAACAGTCCTTGGAAATAAAGGAGAATACATATATTCTCCTTCATTTTATATTATATATATATATATATATATATGTATATATATATATATGTATGTATTTGTGTGTGTGTGTGTAAATCCTCTAGCAGCTTCTAAATAAGCCTAATGAAGAGAGATGAAAAAAATGAAGAGCAAAAAAATAGAATATACAGATAAAACTCAGATGGTGGATACAAGTTCTCCAAAAATATTAATTTTTGCTTGAAAGTTCAAATTTTATCTCTAGCACAGACACTATTTTCCTGAAACTGATAGGCTTATTTTTTTCATTTCTGAGAAAATATCTACAAATACCCAAGTCTGAATAAGCATAGTTAGTCATTTAAATTAAAATCATGTCCATTGCAGAAAATACAAACAGAATGACAAGTGCATTTCCTCGAGACAACCATCATTCTTTGGCATGCAGCCAAAATACTTCAGGCACACTTTCCATTTCACCACACAGAATATTAAAATTACGTGTTTTCAAGGATTGTGACTTAATAAGATTAGTAATTTTTTACTTAATTAAGAACAATTTTAAGTGAAACTGGCATGTTCTTTTAAACTGTGAATGCATAGTGGTGAAGAATACTGTTAACCCTCCATACCGTTCTGCCTCCACATATTCAACCAACTGCAGATGGTGTATCATGTGTATGGATTGTGGCTTTCTGAATCCATAGATGCAGAATGTGTATTTGGAGGGCAACTTGCTTCTGGATCAGTGAAAATACCACGTATGACACTATGTCTTTACACAAAACTCAGACTGTACAACAAGAAGAGTGACCCCTCACATAAACCAAGGACTCCAGTGTAAATGATGTATCACTGAGGTTTGTATTTTACAACAGATACACAACTCTGGTGTGGGACGCTGACGTGAGGGAGGCTGTGCATCCATGGGGGTAGGAGTAGTGTATGAGGACTCCGTACTTTCTGTTCAATTTTAATACGAATCTAAAATTGCTCTAAAAAATGAACTCCATTTAAAAAAAAAAAAAAAAAAGGAATGAAATGCTAGTAGTGCCACAACATGAATAAACCTTAAAGATATCATGCTAAGTGAAGTTAAGCCAGACATTAAACAGTGTTTTCAGTTTCTACTGATACATGGTACCAGAACAGTCAAATTAATAAAGGGGAAAAATGCAATAGCGGTTCCCAGTACCTGGAGGGAGAAGAGCATAGGAAGCTGTTATTTAACGTGTACCGAGTTTCAGACTGGTAACATGAAAAATGTGAAATGTACTTAATGCCACCAATCAGTACACTTTAAAAATGGTTAAAATGCTAATTTTTATGCTATGGACATCTTACCACAATGAAAATAATATCTTTTGTAACTCCACAGTTCAACCCAAGATTAAAAAAAATCTAGACATCAGGTCAAAATTGAAGACCACCAGCTTAGGCCACATTGGCTCCTCTAACTTGAATCTGTGAATTTAATAGATAGCCTCCAAAGGCTATCTGAGAAATATTCAACACGCTTCCTTATGGAAGTTCAAGAGCAGCCTGCGGACCCTCAAAACAAATCACTAGGGAAATTTATGGTAATACTGTCAATCCACTTTTGTTAAAAATGCCACAATTTCACCACCTCAGTGTCTTCATCGTTAACTCCTTTTTCACCTTCTATATCTTAGCACAAATCACTACCTAGGCAGGCAGCCCTCCCTAGGACCTATGCCCCCCATGAAAGAGCAGGACCATCTCCCTACTATACTGATATACTTTTATTACCCTACATTCTTTTTCCTAAGTGCCTTCAACATATTAAGTGCCCAATAAAGTGAATAATGACAGTACACCCATATGCTCTTGAGTAGTTTACTTACATTTAATGGTCTACCAAATTCCAAACATCCTTTTATTTAATCTCATTTTGATGAAAATTACACCTGAAACCTCTTCCTTGACAACATAAAAATCACATGTAATTATATTCACGCATTGAAGGATATTCTCAACCTTATCCATGGACCTGATTAAAAACTTCTGTGTTAATAAGAAAACTGTATCTGGAGCAAGTAACAACTTACTTGCTCAAGAAAGTATCTCCATATTTGATTCTCTGTCACCTCCAACTCCAGAAACTCTAAATTAATGGTCCTAAAACATGGTTTTGATCCAACCAATAATAGTCTTCAATGCCTAAAGGATCAAGGATGAAAGAGAAATGAGAGTCAGAGACAAAAAATGACTTTCAGCATTAAAGTTAGTCATCAGTAGAAACCAATTTGATCCAGGTCTGTCCCATGTCCTCCATTATGCAATTTTATAGCTTTCTCATACCCTATAATATCTCCTTCCATTACTGCAATCATCCCTCACTTCACTTCTGCCTGCTAAAATCACATTCACATTAAAACACTACTCTCCAACACTGCCTTGTCTGTTTATCCTAACAAGGATCTGTCTTCTCCTATTAATTCCTATAGCATTTCTTGACTATAAAGTTCTAATGACACTTAAATATGCCTTGTGTGAAAGATGTAGATTCATTTTTCTTCCTGCAAGTTATTGAGCTTTTGTTTCTCAGCCTTAAAACTACCCTTCCACGCTCTTACTTTGTGATCCTGGGGGTGAGTCACATTTTCTCCTTTACAGTTTGCTTCTTGTTAGGCTCTGCCAATAAAGTGCTTGTTTTTGTTTAGTCACTAAGCTGTGTCAGACTCTTCAGCAACCCCGTGGACTACAGCCCGCCAGGCTCCTCTTTCCATGGGATATTCTAGGCAAGAATACTGGAATGGGTAGTCATTTCCTTCTCCAGCAGATCTTACCAACCCAGGGATTGAAATCTGTCCCTGCACTGGCAGGAGGGCTCTCCACCACTGAGCCACCTGGAAGTCAAGGGGTACTTGAGACCAGAAAGCTGGAGGAGGAAAATGTGGCACTTTCTGTTTGCTTCCTAGTCCTATTTTTAGCTTCCTTTTGCCACCAGTGCAACCCAACCACTCTTCAGGCCAGCAGCAGTTCATTCTAGCAGCCAGAGTTGGTTCCAGTCTGTATCTTCCTGACACAGAACCAGTATCACCGTGCCCCTAGAACACCAGCGCCAGCCAGCAGAACCCTCTTCGCTGAGCCCTGTACCCTTACCCCACTGGGCCCCTCTCCTGATCCCAAAGACATTAGTCCCAGCTGAGTGCAAACCCCTTCCTCGAGGCCTGAGTTTGGGCTGCAGCCTTTCTTTCCAGCCACTTGCCCTCTTCTCTTTGCTCTCCAGTCAGGAGGCAGTGGTGGCTTCCGACAAGACCTTGCTGTTCCCTTTTGTCTTTCCACTATTAAGTGGAAATGCCTAGTTAACAACCGGTTGTATTAAATTCTCTGTGAAAATCACTGGTATGATTTCCATCTCATGACTAGAGTCTGACACACATTTTTATCAATTTTTAGATTTTGTATTGATTTTTGCAATTTATGAATCACTTAAGAGATCAAAGAATATACCTTAGGGCATCTAATTATCTGTCATAATACTTTACTTACAGTGAGAGACCAAAAAACTTCAGTGAATGAAGTTTCTCTGCCTACAACATACTTATCACTTCTGAGCATATCCTCTGAACTCTGCCCAAAGAGCCTCACTGATTCTCCAAGTAGTTTCTTCCTTTTGATAAGTTTAAGAACCTTCTGACAAAGACTTTAAAATCTGTTCAAGCGTTTGCTCATTTGGGGAATTGCACCTTGAGTATCTGTATCTGCTTGTCAAGTTTTATTTGGTAATTTGTTTTTACGTTTATCTGCTCTTACTTCAGGTAAACATTTCAAATAACTTCCAGGCTTACACTTTTCCAGTGAAACTTCATCCATAATTTGTTCTTTTCACTTATTTTAAAAAAGAGAACTGCTTTTCTTCAATTATCCCTCTTCCATCAGGATACTGATAACAGTTACATTACGCTTCCTTGTGTATATAAATGAGAGCAGAAACTAGTGATGTTATGCTCTCAAAGATTCAGTAATTACACAGTGCCTCTCACAAACAAACTATCCACTCTAAGCAAATTTTTATTAAATTCTTATCTATACAATTTGATAACTGACACTCATTTAGCACAAAACATTCACTTCACAGATTAAAAATAAAAATAAAAACTAAGTAAAATTGGAAGTCCAGGGCTTAAAGTGACTTGTTTAAGATCAGATACTACAGCTTTTATCTTTACGTCACAGTCTAGATAACAACTACTTGCAGTGTACAAAGTTCAGTGTGAGACTGTTTTCTGAAAATGTCAGGTTAAACAGTGGATGAGAATGGCAATATCTTTTATTTGTCCCTTTCCTTTTTTTGCTTGGTTATTTCTTTTAAGGCATATGGAAAATTACTCCTAAAATGGTGTTTGAAATCAGTAAGGTAATTCTTTCAAAGCCATGACTCCTAGTAAAATAAGCACAGATTAGAAAATCTGTAAGAAACAATAACTTAAAATAGCAAATAAGACTTTAAGCAGAAACTTAACAACTTGTCAATATTCACTTACAAATTTACCCTTATAACACACCTTTTGCTAATGATATAATATGTAAATAAATTTTAAAATCTGAATAAACTGTTAGGCCATCCAACTTTCACCCACAGTTCTTTTTGGTGCTTTCATTTTTACATGCATTTCATCTACTTAAAATGAGAAAAAAAGGGAGAAAGTAAAATTTAATAAAATTCTGATTTTGAACTACTAATGCAATATTTATAAAGTATACAAGAAAATCTTCTACTTAGTGTTCCATTTAAGAGTAACTATATTCTCTAGAAATTCTATTGCTCATTAAAGACATTTAATACCTTCACAAATCAATGTGTTTGTCTAAATTCTTCAGCAGTATTCTTCAATGTATCATGTTCTCCTACCTGAAACACTGATTCCCTACTATCCAGAGGACCAATCATTCCAGTCTGCCAGTGGCTGAGGGGTTGCTTGGGATATGGGACATGAGACACTACAATAGCTAGCTCCAGCTCTAGCAAACCTGGAGGCCAAACTCAGACCATAAATCAACAGCTAGCTATTGCAGCATATCTCCTTAGTTACCTTCACTGGGTTTTCCTCTTTTTCTTAACCTAAAAATGTGTCCTTGACAACCTCTGGACTTCTACTAGGTATCTTAAACTTAACATGAATAAACTGAACTCTCCTATGGGCAGTCACATCATCATCTGGACCACAGTACAGGCATCACCCCTGCTCCTCTTTCCTTAACTACATACACCAGCATTCCTGCTGGTTTCACCAGAATCTGGCTGCTTCTCATCACTTCAACCACCACCTGCCGTTCGACTCCAAGCCACCATCACCTCTCACTTAAGACTGCTGTCTCAGGCTCCCAAAGGCCCTCATGCTTTTCCTCTTGCCCCCCTAAACTTAACTCTCTACACGGCAGCCAGGGTGATCTTTTAAAACACAAATCCTACTTCACAATATTACAGGGAAGGATAAAGGAGATAATATATATAAAGGAAGGACAGGTCATCCATGGGATCAATGATCTCAGTTGGGCCCATTTTGCTAGAGTTGGAGAAGGAGGGCATGGGGGTTTTTAACTGTTTTATTTGTAAATCTGGCATATTAAAGTTAAATAAACATAATTTAGATCATGCCACTCCTCTGCTCAAAACCCTCCAATGTCTTTTCACCACACTCAGGTTAAAATTCTAAGTCTTTACCACAGACCACAAGGTACCACATGATGTGGCTACTGTCCGTCATGTCGCCCCTCATCACGCACCATTCTCCCCGGACCTCACTTGCACATGCCTTGCTGCCATTCCTCAAGTATGTCCAATCTGTTCTCACTTCAGGGTTTTGCACTTGCTGTTCCCTGTGCCTAGAAGGGTCTTCCTACAGGTCTTCACAAGACTTGCTCCTTCTCTTCATTCACTGACATGCAAATATTAAGAAGGCATTTCCTGACCACCTAGTTAACAGGTACCTCCCCGCACACTGTTTCATTACATCTTCTCTCTTACCCACTTTCATCTTTCTTCCTAATGATGACATGATGGACATCAGCTATTTGTTTGCCATCTCTCAACCCCACCAGGAGCTAAGTGTTTGCCTTGTCAGTCATGTTTATCTCTGTATTCCCAGAGTCTAGACAGAACCTAACTCACTGCAAAGCAGCACTATTCAAAAGACCTTTCTGCAGTGACAGAGCCATTTTGTTCTTGTATTTGTGCTGTCCAATACAGTAGCCACTGCCACCTGAAGCTACTAAGCATCTAAAATGTGACTACTGTTTACTGAGGAACTGAATTTTAATTAAACAGCCAAATTTATAGGTGCTCAATTAACCTTTGCTTCTAACTCTTTCTCACAAATTCTGATCTTCATGGTAAAAACAAAACAATAAGGAAACATTTACACTGAACGCAGCAAGCATTAAAATACAAAGCTAGGACACAACAAAATCTCCATAGTGTATAAAATTATACTACTGACCTAAAGTTAATAATACAGGACTCCAAAAACTGAAGTTAATTAAAAAGTTAACATTACATTGTATTTTAAAACACTGTGTGTTTTAAAAATATTAAATACAGTATACTTGAAATTAAGGATCCTAAGGATACAAAGAGTGTATTACAAATAAACCACCTCAGTCAGGATCTGAGTACTCAACCACTGAAAATAAGATTTAATATTAACTTGAGATTTCTTTCCAAAGATGAAAGATTTCAAATTCCTAAAAAGCTTTACAATAAAAAATACTTGGGCAAAAATGAAACTTCTCAATTATGCAGCAAATACAAACACACTATATGCGTTTAACAAAACTTAAAAAGTAAGCAGTCAGTTACCCTAAGGTTGCACCCTAATACAGATGCCAATTTATCAACAGAAAACCTACACATTTTGAGAGAAAAGAGCTACAATTCAGCCTGTGGTGCATAATTAGAATTTAAGACCAAGAAATGCCATTTCATTCCTCCTAAAGTTTGAACTTTGACCACTCAATACTTTAAGTACTAAGCTATAACTAAGGTGAATGAGAAAGTGGAACTGACAGCAGGAATGGTCATGAAAAATAAACTAACAGACATTTTAATGTAATCTGGTGTAACATACATATTTATACTTTGTCTGCAAAGTAATAGATTTACCTTATTCAGTTATTATAGTTCAAATCTGCCGTGGTAAATTAGAGAACTCTGCCAATGGATGCTTTTAAATACTATTTCAGTTTGAATTTGCACCATACCTGGAACTGCAGCTTACCTACAGTAAAGGTTAACTTTAAGAAATATTTTCCGATTTATATCCTTTATCAAGAAAATAGAGAGAGACTGAGTAACTCTCTTAGTAAATGTCACATTGCACTTGAAAAGATGTGGGTTATTTTCAAATATCTTTTTATGTTGGTTTCTAACGTAATTCCACTGTGATAAGAGAACAGACCCTGTGTGATTTCAATACCTTTAAGACCATGAAATTTTTGCACGTTGTTTTATGTCCTTGGATAAGTTCCAGAGTCTCCCAATTTACAGTCTATGGGAACTTGAATAGAATTTGTGTCCTACTGTTGTGTAAAAATTGTATAAATCTTAATTATATTGAATTGGTTCATAGTGTTTTTCAGGTCTAGTATATCATTCTATTTCTCTACATATTCATTCTATTAATTTTTGAGAGTTTGATACTAAAACTCCAACTAAAAATCTTAATTTATCTCCTTAAAAAATAATTGTAATATACAGTGTATTTTCCAAGTCTCCTGTAAATGTGTTATCATACTTTCAGAATTTAAAAAATTGAAATTAAAAAGCTACTATGTATGAAGTAAATAAACCCCAAGGATGTATTGTACAGCACAGAAAAAATAGTCATTATTTCATAATAAAATGGAGTATAATCTGTAAAAATACTGATTCACTGTATTGTATAACTGAAACAAATGTAATATTATAAATCAGCTATGTGCTCATGCATACTCAGTCTCTTCCATCGCGTCTGACTCTTTGCCACCCTATGGACTACAGAACACCAGCTCTTCTTTCCATGGGACTCTCCAGGCAAGAATACTGGAGTGGGTTGCCCTGCCCTCCTCCAGGGGATCTTCCCGACCCAGGGATTGAACCCAAGCCTCCCGTGTCTCCTGCATTGTAGGCGGATTCTTTACTGCTGAACCACCAGGGGAGTAAATCAACTATATTTCAATATAAATACCCTCCTCAAAAGAGAGACTGAGTAGGAAGATAAAGATCAGAGAATCTTAAGTGATACATCAGCCAAGAACCCTGATTTAAACAAAGAAGCTCAATTATATATTATGGCAATCAAGGAAATATGAACACTAGATCTTTGATAATATTAAGGAATCGTGGATAATGATAAAGGAATTTAAATTATTTTTTTAAAAGACTCACTGCCTTTTAAGAAAACATGCTGAAACATTTATGGATGAAATGATGATATAAGATGATTTGCTTTGCTTTGGTTTAGGATTTGCTTCAACCATCTGTATGAAGGGTTGGGGGGTGAGGTGGGTCGAGCAGAAATAGAAAAAGCTTGTCCTTGAGCTGAAAACTTGGAGCTGGAGGATAAGAGAATATGGAGATTTGTGTTCTATTTTTTGTGTGTGAAATTTTCTACACTATAATCTTTAAAAAAAGAAAAAAAAGAAAAAACTAGTAGAGCCATTTTTTTTTTAAATGCAAGTAGGTCATAAGAGAGTAAGAAGATTTCCAATAATGAATAAACAACCTGCAAATAGCTATATATTATGGTTATCCTACTGGAAATTTTAATATAAATAAATTCACTTATTTGGGAAAGTTTCTTTCAGGTTATATGTTGTATTTGGAAAATATAACAGCCATACCCAGGGGCAAGTGACAAGACTCATCTGCACACCTGGGTCTTCACTGCCAGTGCCTGTGACACTTGACTATTTTACCATTTCCACGTTACCATTCTCAGAATATAAGGCAAATCTTGCCTGAATCACTGTCACTGACCCGAGAGGGTCCTAGCCCAGAGTCTTAAGGAAGGTCTTCCTCCAGAAATTAGACACGGTCCTTGTGTAGTTCTGTCCTCTAGAATCTTTCTCCCAAGTAACATAAGAACAAGAGGAGAAAGGCAGAGATGATCTGGATTTCTTGAGCCATCTGGGTGGATCAAGTTCTTTATTTCTTTCCTCTGCACAAAGTCCCTCACCTGTGACAAGCTTCAGCATTAGGTCCTGGTGACACAGTCCCCTGCGGGGGGAGAAGGAGAAGTAAGGAGACAGGTAGTAGTAAGTAGCTTCTTAATCTGACTAAGATCAATTTAATTTGAAAGAGGAAGTAGCTTTACAGCAATCCTTTTTCTCATCATTGCCAGATTACCTCATTGCTTTAAAAGAAAATGAATTCCTCCATCTCAAGTGTTTGGCAAACAATAGTCAGCAGATTTGTGTAAAAAAAAAGTATACATAGTCAATTAGGGGTCGATTACAAATTTCTATTTGGGGAGTCTCCAAATTGGGAACCTGAGAGTAGAGTAGAAAAAAGATTTTTCCCTTTGAATACTTCATGCTTTTAAAATTTTGAGCCATGTGAATGTATTGCTTTAAGTAATTAATTAGTTAACTTATTAAAAATAAAGATTAAATAAATAAATAAAAATAAAGATAAAAATGGAGATCATAATGCCTAAAAAGAGATTAAGATCACAGGGCCATTTGCTTCTAATGTAAAAACTAATACAAATCACTCTGTTAAGAATCAAAAGGCTATTATAATTAAATGACACATAATATCAGATTTTCTTTTGCAAAATAGGCCCTTATGGGCAAAGTTGGTGAATTCTGAATAAAATCTCTAAGTTAGATAACAGTATTGTATCAATATTAATTTCCTGACTTTAATAATAGTACTGTGGTCATATAAAAGTTTTTTTAAGAAACACACTTCAAAACATTAGGGGTAAAGTGGTGTCATATCTGCAACTTTCTCTGAAAGAGTGGGGATGAGATATATAGAGAAAGACAGAGAGAAAATAATAATAATAAAGTAGACTCGATAAAATGTTGATATTTACTGGCAAAGAGGGGGAGCGCCTGGAACTCTCATACACTAATGGCAGAAGTAAAAAAATTATGACTATTTTTGAAACCAGGCAATGCTTTAATAATGTTAAACATAGACTTATCATATGGCCTAGCAATTACAGTCCTAGGTATTTACCCTAGAGAAATTAAAACATAGAGATCCAAAACATGTGTCTAAGAATGTTCATATCAACTTTATTCATAATAGCCCAAAGTGCAAACAATCTCCATGTTCATCAATAGGAGAGTGAATCACATTCATCAATAGGAGATGAATAAACAAATATTTATCAACAGGAGAGTGAATAAACAAATGTATTCTCACACAAATGTTTGACAAACATTATTTTCACAAACAAATGTATCCACCTGCAAAGTGGGAGACCTGGGTTCCATCTGATCCCTGGGTTGGGAAGATTCCCTCGAGAAGGGGAAGGCTACTCACTCCAGCATTCTGGCCTGAAGAATTCCACGGGCTGTATACACATGAGGTGACAAAGGGTCAGATATGACTGAGTAAGTTTCACTTCACTTCATTCACACACCAGACACTGGGACATGATTCCCATGGATCCCTTGTGTTTCCACATGTCTTATGAATAGAGGTGCTGACAGTTTTGCTCCAGACAATCTTCTTTAAAAAAAAAAAAAAAACACTTGCACAGTAGATACCCTTGGAAAATATAATTTCTCCATCTGGAGCAGAAGGCAAATTTTTTGGAGTCCAGTATGATGAAGATAATGTCTCCTTCCAGGAACAAAGGTTGGGCAGATTTTCTTGAAGTCTCTTATTAAAGATTGAGGTTTTCTAAGCTTAGGGTTCCTCAGCTATGACTCAAGATTTACTATGTGTGGACATTTAGGTTGTTTTTACCTGTATAAGTTTATTGAGGCATAACTTACATGCAAAAAAATCATATTTGATCTGGTACAAGCATGAATCCGAGGCAGCCTAACTTTTTAGCTTGCAAACAGGATAAAATCTCAGATTCTTCACAGTCCTTGACAGTGGAATGCTGCCCAGCAACAAAAAGGAAAGAATCACTGAGACACACAGCAGTACAGATGAGTCTTGCAAACATTATGCTGCGTGAAAAAGCTGAGCCCGAATCAAGTATGATACTGTCTAATTTTATTTACTGAAAATTCTCCATCGAGCAGAATAAATCTGTATTAATAGAAATCACAATGGCAGTTGCCTGAGACAGGGAGTTTGGGGCATGTTGACAGAGGTAAAGGATGAAGGATTTTCCCAAGAGTCCAGTGGTTAAGAATTATCCTTGCAGTGCATGGGACACGGGTTCCGGGAACCAAGGTTCTGCGTGCTGCAGCACAGCTAAGGCCACGCGCTGCGGATACTAGGTGAGGAGGAGCCCCACAATGCGACTAAGGCCCGGTGCAGGCAAATAACCAAGTCTTTAAAAGGAGGTGAGGGGGAAGCTTTCTAGCGTGGTGGGAGTGGTGGAACTATTTTGTATCTTTGTTGTGTTTGCATGGATATATACATCTTTCAAAGTGCATCAAACAGTGTGCCCTAAAATGTATAATTTTGTTATATGTGAATTACGCCTCAGTAAAATTACATAGAAATAGTCTAAATATTTATCAACATGTGAACAGATATGCAAAATATGGTATATACATAAAATGGAATAATATTCAGCCTTGAAAAGGAATGAAATTCTGAAACATGCTAGAACATGGGTGTTCCTTGAAATCATTACACTACGTGAGAGAAGTCAGACATGAGAAGACAGTTACTGTGTGATTCCACTTCTTTGAGCTGCCTGGAATAGACAAATTCATAGACAGAAAGTAGAGCAGTGGTTATCCAGGGCTGTGGAGTTGTGGTCTAGTGGGTACAAGGTTTCAGTTTGGAAGGATGAAATAATTCTGGAGATGGAGGTGATGGTGTTGTACAACAGTGTGAACACACTTAATGCCACTTAACTGGACACTCAAAATGTTTAAAATGATAAATGTTATATCTAGTACATTTATATGTATTACAGTAGTGGTGTGAAAAAAAATAATCTCTCTCTCCAGTGGTGTGCTGCAAAATGTATAACAACCAGCTATGAGAGGGAAGCATATTGGTAGTATTCACTTTGATAGAAACACTCCCACAGTGATCCAGTTCAAGCAACAGTGTGATATCACTGAATGTAGAGTTTGGAAAAGATACAAACAACTGACTTTACAAAGTCAATAGGAGTTGGCTCAAAGACACTACTGTCTCTATCCAACCAACCGATTGTTAGTACACAGCAAATCCAGTAAAGAAAACACAACATAAAAGTTATAAAGAAAAAGGGAAAAAAATCACCCCACCACTACTTATAGGCAGTTGTCTGTATGCCAGCCAGGGAGGTCGATGGTTATTTGTGGGCTGATAACATACAGGAACAACAAAGTGCCAGTTCACTGATCCTGCAGGCTGGAAGGCATCAATTCTGGTTGGTTGGTACCCATTGCCACATCAGTTATTAAATCTTGTGGCTCTTATTCCTGGTGGTGACATCCAGAAAAGGAAAACTGTGGGACCTTCTTGAATCATGTAAGTTTAGCTACCAGTAGGTAACCCTTTAAAATTTTTATCGATCTTTACTGTCATCATATTCCCTTTGTTTTGGCACAAAATGGCTGCAAAAGTACAGGAGATACAAAATTTTGAAGCCATTTCCAGAAGATTTAGGCTGATTCTCGGTGCCAGTGACTCTCAGATAGGGTGTGCATGTAATTACTTGAAGTAATCTTCATTTTGAAAGAACTACAGGTGATTCTAATGCAGTTGGTTCACAGAACACATTTGGCAACATGGTTCGATGAGGTAGCTCTTTCCCTTCTCCCCTTTCATAATTTCACACCACAACCACATTGCTCTAAGATGCAAATTAGGGTAACTGATGTTATAAAACATGTCCCAATGTGTGTATAACAATGTCTGAAATGATTTTAAGAATATTCAGTATAGAAAAGGTGACATAAAATTGTGCTAATTCATTTTACTGTCATTGGTGAAACAAGTGTTATTCAAGCCTTTTGATGTGGCAGAAATATTTTAAGACAACCCCTTCTATTCTTTGAGCAGGAAATAAAATCTAGCAAACTGTGTAGCCAGTAACCTTAGGGATGGTACTTGAGGCTTGATCTCTAAAAGATGTTGAGTCCAAAAGTTGAACCTAAATCTGCCTGTATTGTTCTGCCTTGAGTGAATCTTTCATGCAGGCTGTGATCAGTGCATTTAAAAGAGCAGAGATCTGAATTTTATTGAGATTTACCTTATGTTTTATTATTGTGGGCTTGCCAGGTGGCACTAGTGGTAAAGAACCCACCTGCCAATGCAGGTGATGTAAGAGGTGCTGATTGGATTTCTGGGTCAGGAAGATCGAGGAGGATGTGGCAACCCACTCCAGTATTCTTGCCTGGAGAATCCTATAAACAGATGAACCTGGTGGGCTACAGTCCGTAGAGTCGCAAAGAGTCGGACACAACTGAAGCAACTTAGCATGCATGCATGTTTTATTAATAATGAATTTCTGTTTAGTAAATGTTTCATAGTTATGTGCCAGACTTGCTTTCCTTATAACATGGTGGCAAGGTTAAGAAGGCATCGTTAGTCTTCATCCACTCTAATTAATAAATGCTACATGAATCTACCAAAAAGAACCTTATAACTGTGCTTGAAAAGTTGGCTTAGGGTAGCTCTTTATAGGGTGTTTGGGGGAACACTAAACCCCAAGATGCTCGTTTGAAGATAGAAGACCTGCAAAAAAAAAAAAAAAAAAAAAGAGAGAGAGAGAGAAGAGAAAGAAGACTTGCATGATTAAATAAACATAGGAAATGCTGCATAGGCGAATATTTTATTTTTTTAATTTAGTCCACCATTTACCAAAGTTATTGATTAAAGATTTTAAAATTTCATAACAATAACATTTTGTGGAATATATATTTAGCAAAGAATTCTCCAGTGCTCTGGTGAAAATTTTAGCTGTGAAGGGGAACACAGGGATAGAGAGGCAAATTAATTTGGCATTCTTGACTTCAAACTTACATTAACCACATTTGTTTCCACTATTAAATGTAAAGAATTTGATGGATTTAACAACAGTCATCAAGGATAGTCAAAAGGTAACTTCCTCAGTGGTCTGGTGCAGCCAAAAATCAACTGGAGAATATACCTCAGGTGCCCGCTGCAACTCGAGAAAAACCATGAGGCTTCCCCCTCGCTACGAGATGAACCCCAATTCCCCAGCATTGCGTGAAGACCAATTCCATGTTCCCCATCAAACAAGAAAGGAGCCTTGACTTCCTTGATGGAACTCCAGAGAGGCCCCAAGAACACTGTCGCAAGTCTAGAGGGACCTGAGGTCACCGCAATCACACAAAAGAGCTCCATGTACCACAAATCAACTCGAGATGAGGCCTGATTCCCCTGCAATGCCTCCAGAGCTAGCAGGCGTTCCCCTGCAAACACAGCAAGTGGCTTGCCTTCCTTTAGGCAACTCCAGAGATTCCGCGAGAACACCATCCCAAGTCTAGAGGAACACGAGTTCAGCACAGCAACTAGAGAGAAGCTCCGTGTACAGCAAGTCCTCTCGAGATGAGAGCTGATTCTCTGGCTTTGACTCAAGAGGAATGCCAACTTTCCACAAGCACCTCAAGAGGAGGCTTCTCTCAGCTCTAGGTATGTGAGAAGGACCCTGAGTTTGCTGCCTCAAGTGGAATGGACACCGAGATGCCGTGACTCGAGATAAGGCCGGATTTCCCTGCAGTGACCTGAATGCAAGCTCGTCTTTCATCTCACGAGATGAAGGGATGTCTGAATCCCCTGTGGAGACCCTAGAGAAAGCCCTAGTTCCACGTATCATCCCAACAGGAGGCCTCACACTCCTTTCAAAACTCGAGAGTCACGCGGAGGTCAATGCCTCAAAAGGAGACGATTCCTGACTCCTCTTGAAAATTGATAGGAATCCCAATATCCCTGTGGCAACTGGACAGGAACCCTGGGTCTCTCGCCTCACCTTGAGAGGGGTCCCTATTGCCCTATCAAGCCTCGATGAGAATACCGAGGTGTCCCTAACATCAAGGCAGGAGTCCTGACGTCACTGAACAACATGAGTTTTGAAGGGTCATTCCTGCCGTAACTCGAGAAGATACCCCAGGTCCCCACCACAACTCAAGAAAACCCAGGAGAATTCACCCTCGCCGTGAGATGAGGCCCAATTCCACTGCATCGCATGTAAAGCAATTCCGTGTTCCCCATAAAACAGGATATGAGCCTTGACTTCCGTGATGGAACTCCAGAGAGTCCCCAAGAACACTGTCGCAAGTGTAGAGGGACACTGAAGTCCCCGCAGCAACACGAAAGTGCTCCGAGTACCCAGATCAACTCGAGATGAGACCCGATTCCCCTGCACTGGCTCCAGAGCAATCCCGCTTTCCTCATCAAACTAGACAAGTGGCTTGACTTCCCTTAGGCAACTCCAGAGATTCCCCGAGAGCACCGTTCCAAGTCTAGAGGAACACCAAGTTCAGCACAGCAACTCGAGAAAAGCTCCGTGTACCCCAATACATTCGAGATGAGAGCTGATTCCCTGGCTTCGACTCAAGAGGAATGCCAACTTTCCACAAGCAGCTCAAGCGGAGGCTTTTCTCAGCTCTAGGTATGTGAGAGGGACCCTGAGTTTGCTGCCTCAAGTGGAATGGACACCGAGATGCCCTGACTTGAAATAAGGCTGGATTTCCCTGCAGTGACTTGAATGCAGGCTCGTCTTTCATCTCACAAGATGAAGAGATGTCTGAATCCCCTGTGGAGACCCTAAAGAAAGCCCTAGTTCCCCACCTCATCTCGACAGGAGGCTTTACATCCCTTTGACAACTCGAGAGGAACACGGAGTTCAATGCTTCAAAAGGAGACGATGCCTAACACCTCTTGAAAATTGATAGGAATAGCAATATCCCTGTGGCAACTGCAAAGGGAAGCTGGGTCAACACCTCACCTCGAGAGGCATCCCTATTGCCCTGCCAAGCCTCGAGGAGAATCCCGAGGTGTCCTTCAAAACTAGACAGGAGTCCTGTCGCCGCTCAACCAACACGGGTTTTGAAGGGTCATCCTCGCCGTAACCCAAGAACATACCGTAGGTCCCAGCCGCAACTCAACATAAACCATGAGACTTCCCCCTGGCCGCGAGGTGAGGCCCGATTCCCCTGCACTGAGTGCAGAGCAAATCCGTGTTCCCCATCAAACATGAAAGGAGGCTTCACTTCCTAGATGAAACTCCACATAGTCCCCAAGAACACTGCCAGAGGTCGAGAGGGACCCTGAGGTCACCGCAGCAAAACAAAAGAATTCGTGTAAATGAAATCAACTCGAGATGAGGCGCGATTGCCCTGCATTGGCTCCAGAGCCATCTCGCATTCCCCATCAAACATGACAAGTGGCTTGACTTCCTTTAGGCAACTCCAGAGATTCACCAAGAGTACCGTCCAATATCTAAAGGAACACAAAGTTCAGCACTGCAACTCGAGAAAAGCTCCCTGTACCCCCAAATCATCTCGAGTTGAGAGCTGCTTCCCTGGATTCAACTCAAGAGGAATGCCAACTGTCCACAAGTACCTCAAGAGGAGGCTTCTCTCAGTTATATGTATGTGAGATGGGCCCTGAGTTTGTGGCCTCAAGTGAAATGGACACCGAGATGTCCTGACTCGAAATAAGGCTGGATTTCCCTGCAGTGACTTGAATGCAGGCTCGTCTTTCATCTCACGAGATGAAGGGATGTCTGAATCCCCTGTGGTGACCCTAGAGAAAGCCCTAGTTCCTGGCCTCATCCCAACATGAGACCTCACATCCCTGTGAAAACTCGAGAGGCACACGGAGTTAAATGCTTCAAAAGGAGACGATGGCTGACTCTTCTTGAAAAATGATAGGAATCCCAAAATTCCTGTGGCCACTGCAAATGGAACCTGGGTTTCCCCTCTCACCTTGAGAGGCGTCCCTATTGCCCTCCCAAGCCCCGAGGGGAATCCTGAGGTGTCCCTCGCAACTAGACAGGAGTCCTGACATCACTGATCCAACCCGAGTTTTGAAGGGCCATCCTCGTCATAACACGAGAACATAATCCAGGTTCCCACCGCAACTCGAGAAAAACAATGACACTTTCCCCTCGCCACGAGATGAGGCCCGATTCCCCTGCACTGCATGCAGAGCAAGTCCGTGTTCCCCATCAAACAGGAAAGGAGCCTTGACTTCCTTGATGGCACTCCAGAGAGTCCCCAGGAACACTTTCACAAGTCTAGAGGGACCCTGAGGTCCCCGAAACAACATGAAAGCGCTCCATGTACTCCAAATCAACTCGAGATGAGGCCTGATTCCCCTGCACTGCATGCAGAGCAAGTCCATGTTCCCCATCAAACACGAAAAGAGCCTTGACTTCCTAGATGAAACTCCACATAGTCCCCAAGAACACTGTCACAGTTCTGCAGGGACCCTGAAGTGACAGCAGCAGCACGAAAGAACTCGTTTAACTCAAATCAACTCTAGATGAGACCCGATTCCCCTGCATTGACTCCAGAGACATCCCTCATTCCCCATTAAACAGGGCAAATAGCCTGACTTCCTTAGGCAACCCCAGAGATTCACCGAGAGCACTGTCCCATATCTAGAGGAACACCAAGTTCAGCACAGCAACTTGACAAAAGCTCCGTGTACCCCAAAACTTTTCGAGATGAGAGTTATGACACAGGAGGAATGGAAACTTTCCACAAGCACCTCAAGAGGAGGCTACTCTGAGCTATAGGTATGTGAGAGGGATCCTGAGTTTGCTGCCTCGTGTGGAATGGACACCGAAATGCCCTTACTCGAAATAAGGCCGGATTTCCCTGCAGTGACTTGAATGCAGTCTCGTCTATCATCTCACAAGAAGAAGGGATGTCTAAATCCCCTGTGGCTACCCTAGAGAAAGCCCAAGTTCCCTGCTTCATCTCGACAGGAGGCCTCACATCACTTTGAAACTTTGAGAGGCACGTGGAGTTCAATGCCTCAAAAGTAGATGATGCCTGCCTCCTCTTGAAAATTGATAGGAATCTCAATATCTCTGTGGCAACTGGAAAGGGACCCTGGGTCTCCACTTTACCTCGAGAGACTTCCCTATTGCCCTCCCAAGCCCCGAGGAGAATCCCGAGGTGTCCCTCGCAACTAGACAGGTGTCCTGACGTCGCTGACCCAACACAAGTTTTGAAGGTCCATCCCCACCGCAACTCAAGAACATACCCCAGGTTCCCACCGCAACTCGAGAAAAACCATGAGACATCCCCCTCGCCGTGAGATGAGGTCTGATTCCCCTGCATTGCATGCAGAGCATGTGTGTGTTCCCCATCATACTTGAAAAGAGTTTTGACTTCCTTGATGGAACTCCAGAGAGTCCCCAAGAACACTGTTACAAAGCTAGAGGGACCCTGCGGACTCCGCAGCAACATGAAAGAGCTCGTGTACCCCAAATCAACTCGAGATGAGGCCCAATTCACCTGAATTGGGTCCAGAGCCATCACACGTTCCCCATCAAATAGAACATGCGGCTTGACCTCCTTTACGCAACTCCAGAGATTCCACGAGAACATCATTCCAAGTCCAGAGGAACACCAAGTTCTGCAGAGCAACTCGAGAAAAGCTCCATGTACCCCAAATCATCTCGAGATGAGAGCTGATTCGCTGAACTCGACTCAAAGGGAATTCCAACTTTCCACAAGCACCTCAAGAGGAGGCTTCTCTCAGCTCTAGCTATGTGAGAGGGACCCTGAGTTTACTGCATCAAGTGGAATGGTTACCCAGATGCCATGACTCGAAATAAGGTTGGATTTCCCTGCAGTGACTTTAATGCAGGCTCGTCTTTCATCACACATGATGAAGTGATGTCTGAATCCCCTGTGGAGACCCTAGAGAAAACCCTAGTTCCCCGGCTCATCTCGACAGGAGGACTCACAGTCTTTAGAAACCTCCAGAGGCACATGGATTTAAATGCTTCAAAAGGAGAGCATGGCTGCCTCCTCTTGAAAATTGATAGGAATCCCCAAATTACTGTCGCAACTGGAATGGACCCTGGGTCTCCCCCCTCACCTCGAGAGGCATCCTTATTGCCCTACCAAGCCTCGAATAGAATCACGAATCCCTTGCAGCTAGACAGGAGTCCTAATGTCACTGAATCAGCACGAGTTTGAAGGGCCATCCCAACCATAACTTGAGAACATAACTCAGGTTCCCGCCACAGCTCAAGAAAACCGTGAGAATTCCCCCTTGCCATGAGATGAGGCCCGATTCCCCTGCATTGCATGCAGAGCAAGTCCATGTTCCCCATCAAAAACGAAAGGAGCCTTGACTTCCTAGATGAAACTCCACATAGTCCCCAAGAACTCTGTCAGAAGTCTAGAGGGACCCTGAGGTCAGTGCAACAATAGGAAAGAGCACCGTGTACCACAAATCAACTCGAGATGAGGCCCGATTCCCCTGCACTGGCTCCAGAGCAATCCTGCATTCCTCATCAAAGAGCACAAGTGGCTTGACTTCTTTTGGGCAACTCCAAGATTCCCCGAGAACACCATCCCAAGTCTAGAGCAACACCAAGTTCAGCACAGCAACTCGAGAGAAGCTCCGTGTAGCCCAAATCATTTCGAGATGAGAGCAGATTCCCTGGCTTTGAAACAAGAGCAATGCCAACTTTCCACAAGCAGCTCAAGTGGAGGCTTTTCTCAGCTCTTGGTATGTGAGAGGCACCCTGAGTTTGCTGCTTCAAGTGGAATGGACACCGAGATGCCCTGACTCGAAATAAGGCCGGAATTCCCTGCAGTGACTTGAATGCCGGCTCATCCTTCATCTCAAAAGATGAAGGGATATCTGAATCCCCTATGAAGACCCTAGAGAAAGCCCTAGTTCCCCGCCTCATCTCGACAGGAGGCCTCACATCCCTTTGACAACACGAGTAGAACACGGAGTTCAGTGCTTCAAAAGTAGACAATGATTGAGTCCTCTTGAAAATTGACAGAAGTCCCAGTATCCGTGTGGCAACTTGAAAGGACACTGGGTCTCCCGCCTCACCTCGAGAGGCATCCCTATTGCCCTGCCAAGACTCGAGGACAATCCCGAGTTGTCCATCGCAACTAGACAGGAGTCCTGACGTAGCTGAAAAAACACGAGTTTTGACGGGCCATCCCCATCGTCACTTGAGAATATAACCCAGGTTCCCTCCACAACTCGAGAAAATCCATGAGACTTCCTGCTCGATGAGAGATGAGATCAGATTCCCCTGCACTGAGTGAAGAGCAATTCCGTGTTCCCCATCAAACATGAAAGGAGCCTTGACTTCCTTGATGGAACTCCAGAGAGTCCCCAAGAACACTGATAAATGTCTAGAGGAACCCTGAGGTCACCACAGCAACATGAAATAGTTCGGTGTACCCCAAATCAACTCGAGATGAGTCCAGATTCCCCTTCATTGGCTCCAGAGCCATCCAGCGTTCCCCATCAAACATGACAAGTGACTTGACTTCCTTTAAGCAACTCCAGAGATTCCCCGAGAACAACGTCCTGAGCATAGAGGAACACCACGTTCAGCACAGCAACTAGAAAACAGCTCCGTGTACCTCAAGTCATCTCGAGATGAGACTTGATTCCCTGGCTTTGACTCAAGAGGAATGCCAGCTTTAAACAACACCTAAAGAGGAGGCTTCTGTCAGCTATAGGTATGTGAGTGGGACCCTGAGTTTGCTGCCTCAAGTGGAATGGACACCGAGATGCCCTGACTTGAAATAAGGCCGGATGTCCCTGCAGTGATTTGAATGCAGGATTGTCTTTCATCTCACAGATGAAGGGATGTTTGAATCCCCTGTGGAGACCCTAGAGAATACGCTAGTTCCCAGCCTCATCTCGACAGGAGGCCTCACATCCCTTTGACAACATGAGAGGCAAGCGGAGTTCAATGCTTCAAAAGGAGACGAAGCCTGACTCCTCTTGAAAACTGACAGGAGTCACAGTATGGCTCTGGCAACTGCAAAGGGAAACCTGGTGTCCCGCCTCACTTCGAGAGGCATCCCAATTGTCCTGCCAAGCCTCGAGAAGAATCCCAAGGTGTCCCTCGGAACTAGACAGGAGTCCTGACGTCGCTAAACAAACACGAGTTTTGAAGGGCCAACTCTGCCGTAGCTCGAGAATATAACCCAGGTTCCACACCACAGCTCCAGAAAAACAATGAGACTTTCCCCTCATCGTGAGATGAGGCCCGATTCCCCTGCATTGCATGCAGAGCAAGTCCGTGTTCCCCATCAAACACGAAAGGAGCCTTGACTTCCTAGATGAAACTCTCCATAGTCCCCAAGAACTCTGTCAGAAGTCTAGAGGGACCCTGAGATCAATGCAGCAACACGACAGAGCCCCGTGTACCACAAATTAACTCGAGATGAAGCCTGATTTCCCTGCATTGGCTCCAGAACAATCCTGCATTCCTCATCAAAGAGCACAAGTCGCTTGACTTCTTTTAGGCAACTCCAGAGACTCTATGAGAATACCGCCACCAGTCTAGAGGAACACCAAGTTCAGCACAGCAACTCGAGAAAAGCTCCGTGTACCCCAAAACATTTCGAGATGAGAGCTGATTCCCTGGCTTCGACTCAAGAGGAATGCCAACTTTCCACAAGCAGCTCAAGCGGATGCTTTTCTCAACTATAGGTATGTGAGAGGGACCCTGAATTTGCTGCCACAAGTGGAATGGACACCGAGATTCCCTGACTCGACATAAGGCTGGATTTCCCTGCAGTGACTTGAATGCAGGCTTGTCTTTCATCTCAAAAGATGAAGTGATGTCTGAATCCCCTGTGGAGACCCTAGACAAAGCCCTATTTCCCCACCTCATCTCGACAGGTGACCTTACATCCCTTTGACAACACGAGTCGAATGCGGAATTCAATGCTTCATAAGGAGACGATGACTGAGTCCTCTTGAAAATTGACAGGAATCCCAGTATGTCTGTTGCAACTTGAAAGGACACTGGGTCTCCCCCGTCACCTCGAGAGGCGTCACTATTGTCCTGCCAAGCCTTGAGGAGAATCTCAAGGTGTCCCTCGCAACTAGACAGGAGTTCACACATCGCTGAACAAACATGAGTTTTGAAGGGCCATCCCCGCCGTAACTCTAGAACATAACCAGGTTTCCTCCACAACTCCAGAAAAACAATGAGACTTTCTCCTCACCGCGAGATGGGGCCCAGTTCCCATGCAATGTATGCAGGTTAAGTCCGTGTTCCCAATCAAAAGGAAAGGAGATTGACTTCTTTGAAGGACCTCCAGAGAGACCCCAAGAACACTGTCAGAAGTCTACAGGGACCCTGAGGTCCCCGCAGCAACATGAAAGGGCTCCGTGTACTCCAAATCAACTCAAGATGAGGCCCGATTCCCCTGGACTGCATTCAGAGCAAGTCCGTGTTCCCCATCAAACACGAAAGGAGCCTTGACTTCCTTGATGGAACTCCAGAGAGTCCCCAGGAACACTGTCACAAGTCTAGAGAGACCCTGAGGTCCCCTGCAGCAACATGAAAGTGCACCGTGTACTTCAAATCAACTCGAGATGAGACCCGATTCCCCTGCATTGTCTCCAGAGACATCACTCGTTCCCCATCAGACACAGAAAGTGACTTGATTTCCGTTAGGCTACTCCAGAGATTACCCGAGACTACCATCTCAAGACTAGAGGAACACCAAGTTCAGCACAGAAACTCGAGAAAAGCTCTGTGTACCCCAAATCATCTCGAGATGAGAGCTGATTCCCTGGCTTTGACTCAAGAGGGATGTCAACTTTACACAAGCACCTGACGAGGAGGCTTCTGTCAGGTATATGTATGTGAGAGGGACCCTGAGTTTGCTGCCTCAAGTGGAATGAACACCGAGATGCCCTGACTCATAATAAGGCCGGAATTCCCTGGAGTGACTTGAATGCAGGCTCGTCTTTCATCAAACAAGATGAAGGGATGTCTGAATCCCCTGTGGAGACCCTAGAGACAGCCCTAGTTCCCCGGCTCATCTCAACAGGAGGCCTCACATCCTTTTGAAACTCGAGAGGCACGTGGATTTAAATGCTTCAAAAGGGGAGTATCGCTCCCTCCTCTTGAAAATTGATAGGAATCCCCAAATTCCTGTGGCAACTGGAAAGGACCTTGGGTTGCCCCTCTCACATTGAGAGGCGTCCCTATTGCCCTGCCAAGCTTCGAGGAGAATCTCGATGTGTCCCTCACAACTAGACAGGAGTCCTGATATCACTGAACCAACACAAGTTTTGAAGGGCCATCCCAGCTGTAACTCGAGAATATAACCCAGTTTCCCGCCACAACTCGAGAAAACCATGAGAATTCCCCCTCGCCGTGAGACGAGGCCTGATTCCCCTGCATTGCATGCAAAGCAAGTCGGTGTTCCCCATCAAACACGAAAGGAGCCTTGACTTCCTAGATGAAACTCCGCATAGTCCCCAGTAACTCTGTCACATGTCTAGTGGGACACTGAGGTCAACGCAGCAACATGAAATATCCCCATTTACCTCAAATCAACTTGAGGTGAGGCCTGATTTCCCTGCATTGGCTCTCGAGCAATCCAGCATTCCTCATCAAGCAGGACAAGTGGCTTGACTTCTTTTAGGCAACTCCAGAGATTCCCTGAGAACACCGTCCCAAGTATAGAAGAACACCAAGTTCAGCACAGCAACTCGAGAAAAGCTCCGTGTACCCCAAATCATTTCGAGATGAGAGCTGATTTCCTGGCTTCGAATCAAGAGGAATGCCCACTTTCCACAGCAGCTCAAGCGGAGGCTTTTCTCAGCTCTAGGTATCTGAGAGGGACCCTCAGTTTGCTGCCTCAAGTGAAATGGACACCGAGATGCCCTGACTCGAAATAAGGCCGGAATTCCCTGCAGTGACTTGAGTGCAGGCTCGTCTTTCATCTCATCAGATGAAGGGATTCCTGAATCCCCTTGAAGACCCTATAGAAAGCCCTATTTCCCCACCTCATCTTGACATGTGGCCTCACATCCCTTTGACAACACGAATGGAAAGCGGATTTCAATGCTTCAAAAGTAGACGATGACTGAGTCCTCTTGAAAATTGACAGGAATCCCAGTATCCCTGTGGCAACTTGAAAGGACACTGGGTCTCCCACCTCACCTCGAGAGGTGTCCTCCTTATGGACTTGCCAAGTCTCGAAGTGAATCTCGAGTTGTCCCTCGCAACTAGACTGGAGGCCTGATGTCGCTGAACAAACACGCGTTATGAGGGGCCATCCCCTTCGTCACTCGAGAATATAACCCAGGTTCCTTCCGCAACACGAGAAAGTCCATGAGACTTTCCACTCGAAGAGAGATGAGATCAAATTCCCCTGCATTGCATGCAGAGCAATTCCATGTGCACCATCAAACATGAAAGGAGCCTTGACTTCCTTGATGGAACTCCAGAGAGTCCCCAAGAACACTGATACAAGTCTAGAGTGACCCTGAGGTCACCGCAGCAACACGAAAGTGCTCAGTGTACTGCAAATCAACATGAGATGAGGCCAGATTACACTACATTGGCTCCAGAGCCATCCGGCGTTCCCCATCAAACACGACAAGTGGCTTGACTTCCTTTAGGCAACTCCAGAGATTCCCTGAAAACACTGTCCTAAGTATAGAGGAACACCACGTTCAGCACAGCAATTAGAAAACAGCTCCGTGTACCTCAAATCATCTCGAGATGAGAGTTGATTCCCTGGCTTCGAATCAAGAGGAATGCCAACTTTCCAGAACCCCCTCACGGGGAAGCTTCTCTCAGCTATAGGTACGTGAGAGGGACCCTGAGTTTGCTGCCTCAAGTGGAATGGACACCGAGATGCCGTGACTCGACATAAGGCCGGATTTCCCTGCAGTGACATGAATGCAGGCTTGTCTTTCATCTCAAAAGATGAAGGGATGTCTGAATCCCCTGTGGAGACCCTAGAGAAATCCCTAGTTCCCCACCTCATTTCCACAGGAGGTCTCACATCCCTTTGACAACTCGAGAGGAACACGGAGTTCAATGCTTCAAAAGTAGACGATGACTGACTCCTCTTGAAATTGACAGGAATCCCAGTATTCCTGTAACAACTTGAAAGTGACAGTGGGTTTCCCTACTCATCTCGAGAGGCATCCCTATTGTCCAACCAAGTTTCGAGGAGAATCCCGAGGTGACCCTCACAACTAGACATGCGTCCTGACATCATTGAACAAACAGGAGTTTTAAGAGTCCATCCCTGTCGTCACTCGAGAATATACCCCAGGTTCCCTCCGCAACTCGAGAAAAACCATGAGACTTCCCACTCGATGAGAGATGAGATCAGATTCCCCTGCATTGAGTGCAGAGCAAGTCCGTGTTCCCCATCAAACATGAAAGGAGCCTTGACGTCCTTGATGGAACTCTAGAGAGTCCCCAAGAACACTGATACAAGTCTAGAGGGACCCTGAGGTCCCCGCAGCAACATGAAAGCACTCCGTGTACTCCAAATCAACTCAAGATGAGGCCAGATTCCCCTTCATTGGCTCCAGAGCCATCTGGCGTTCCCCATCAAACACGACATGTGGCTTGACTTCCTTTAGGCAACTCCAGAGATTCCCCGAAAACACTGTCCTAAGTATAGAGGAACACCCTGTTCAGCACAGCAACTAGAAAACAGCTCCGTGTACCTCAAATCATCTCGAGATGAGACCTGATTTCCTGGCTTTGTCTCAAGAGGAATGCCAGGTTTAAACAACACCTAAAGAGGAGGCTTCTCTCAGCTATAGATATGTGAGAGGGACCCTGAGTTTGCTGCCTCACGTGGAATGGACACCAAGATGCCCTGGTTTGAAATAAGGCCGGATTTCCCTGCAGTGACTTGAATGCAGGTTCGTCTTTCATCTCATAAGAGGAAGGGACGTCTGAATCCCCTGTGGAGACCCTAGAGAATGCCCTAGTTCCCCGCCTCATTTTGACAGGAGGCCTCACATCCCTTTGACAACATGAGAGGCATGTGGAGTTCAATGCTTCAAAAGGAGATGAAACCTGTCTCCTCTTGAAAACTGACAGGAGTCACAGTATTGCTCTGGCAACTGCAAAGGCAAACTTGGTCTCCCCCCTCACCTTGAGAGGCGTCCGTATTGCATTGCAACATCTCGAGGAGAATCCTGATGTGTCTCTCCCAACAAGACAAGAGTCCTGACGTCACTGAACCTCACCCCAGACCCTGCACCTGGGGTCACTCCTCCAGTTTCCAAGGTGACTCCACCTGAAATATCCTGTGTCTGTAATCACATGTGCACATCTCCAGGATGACGCCACTTCCCAGACCCAGTACCTGTGGTCACGCTTCCACAATCTCCAGGGTGATCACAACACACTGGACCATGCACCTGGGGTCACATGTCCACAGTCTGCAGGGTGACATTCTCCCAAACCCTATATCTAGGATCACATATCTACAGTCCCCTGGGTGATCCCTCCCAGACACTGTATCTGGAGTCACACATCCACAGTCTCCACGGTGACCCCTTCCCAAGCCTTGCAACTGGGCTCACAATTCCACAGTCTCCAGGGTGAATTCCTTCTGACATTCCCCTGGGGTCACATATCCACATTCTTCAGGGTGACCAACCCAGTCCCTGTCCATGGGGTCACATATCAACAGTCTCCAGGGTGACACTCCTCCCCTGAATGCACATTTCAAGGGGAGCACAAAAAGCACACCCAAAATATGCACATTTGACAAAAGGGTTATTTTGGACAGATTAATTAAAAAAAAAACCAAAACAAAATAAAAGAAAAAAACAAACAGCCGCCCCAGGAGGATCTTTGAAAACCAAGTCGAAATTTCATTTTATGAAGTAGATTTACATTTGTTAAGGATATCTCCATCTTTAAGGACGTGTCCCTGTCTGGACCAGGAAATAGAGGATGGCTAAATATCAAGAATGGACTAAGTATCAAGACTGACTTGATATCACTAAATGACTTGACTAAATATCAAGAAGGTCTATGGAATGGACCTGGAAGTTAATCTGCATACCACCATGTCTTTGTTTACTGTGCTTCACCTAATAATCTCCCTTAAATAGCTTCTTCCATTCCTTAACCTCCTTCTTTCATTCTTAGCTGATGATAGCATTTAAGGTAAAGTCTTGGACCATTTCAGAAAGTGACAGTTTTCCCAGGTATCTTTCAACTATATAGGAGGTATGCATGTCATATATTAAACTTCTGATTGTTTTTCTCCAATCCATCTTCCTTTCATTATGAACATCTCAGTGAAGAACATTGAGGCTAGGGGGAAAATTATCTTTCCTCTCATCTAATGCAATAAAATAGCATTCAGAGATATAGAGGAATGAACCACAGACCAATTTAAAATAAAAATAAAGGAAAGCATGAATCTAACACTTACATTACTGAGTGAGGGAATCCAGCCTCAAGTGCTACACACTGTATGATTGTATAAGACATTCTAGCAAAGGTAAAACAGACATGATAAAGAGTTTATGGAATATATGGTTGAAATATTTCACATGGTACTTTAGTGAGGAATACCTGCCACTATGCATTTGTCTAAGCACATAGATTTCTGTTTTCAGAACACAAGAAATTTATTACCTATTCACATTTATTTATTTATGGTATGGAGTGCTAAAGACTGGAATGCAGAATTTAACAAAGAATATAACGGATTGAGAAATAAATGAAAAGCTTCAGACTTCCCTAGGGGCCCAGTGGTTAAGACTCCACGTTGCCAGTGCAGGAAATATGGGTTCAATTCCTGGTCAGGGACCTAAAACCCCACATGACGCGGCACAGCCAAAAGATTTAAAAGGAAGAAGAAAAATTTTAAAAGGCCACTCTCACTCTTAGGACAAAATTTTCTGACCTAAGTTCACTGTGTAAATGAATGGAATCTGCAGGCCAAAGGCAAATGTACCATACATAAACAATGGGCTCTGTAAGTTCTTTCCACGGGGGTTTGTAGCTAACAGGACTGAAACTACCATATCAGTTATTGAAGGAGCAAGCCCTGAATTTGATAAGTGATGAGTAGTGGAAGCCAGGTTTCTTACCATTGGAGTGGGAAGTTACAGGCAGACAAAAGGAGAAGGTTATAATACCTGTGTCATAAGAGATCAGGTTGGAGACATCATTATAAACTATCTTTAGCCTAATGCAGAAACATATAACTCCATGTGAAAATCTTCATAACCGTCTGTATGCATAGTCTGGATACATGCATGTGTATTTCCATGCATTGTCTGCTGAGATTATTAAGTTCCCACATACAAGTTTTTATTAATATGCTCTAACAAAAAGGGACAAGGACTCTTTAAATATGTGTCTGATACTAGGACTGAGACAATAAATATGTAAAGCAGCATAATCTTAAAATGTGAGAAAGAAGGACCAAAAAGCCCCATAAAAGCTGAATTATGTAAAATAAAAGCAGGAGAGTATGGAAAAAGCTCTCAATAGCCAAAGCTAGAATGAACTAAGCAGTCTAATTGGCTGGATTATAGCCAAAAGAAAGTGAAAGTGAAGTTGCTCAGTCGTGTCTGACTCTTTGCAACCCCATGGACTGTAAGCTATGAGGCGCCTCCATTCATGAAATTTTCCAGGCAAGAGTACTGGAGTGGGTTGCCATTTCCTTCTCCAGGGGATCTTCCCCACCCAGGGATTGAACCCAGGTATCCTGCATTGCAAGCATATGCTTTTACAGGCTGAGCCACCAGGGAAGCTCCCAAAAGTTTAAAATAATTTTCAGGTGTCCAAACTGGTAAAAAGTAAAAATTAGGTTTTATGAGTAATGTTGAATAAAAATCTCACACAGAAAGATTCTAAATAATTGATACAGACTCAGCTGTCCATCAAGTATATGAAGCTAACTCTCCTCTCCTCAAATGTGGGTCCTGCATTATGACTTCCTCCTTAATAAGGCACTCAGGATGGACGTGAGGAAAATCAACAATAAAGACAAATAACAAATGTTGGCGAAAATGTACGAAATTGAAACTCAAAACTTTACTTGTGGAGAGGTAAAATGGTGCAATCAATGTGTCCAAAACAAGCATTTTCTCAAAAACATAAAAATGTAATTATATCACTCAGTAGTGGCCACAGGACTGGAAAAGGTCAGTTTTCATTCCAATCCCAAAGAAAGGCAAAGCCAAAGAATGTTCCAACTGCCACACAGTTGCACTCATCTCACATGTTAACAAAGTAATGATCAAATTTCTCCAAGCCAGGCTTCAACAGTAAGTGAACCATGAATTTCTAGATGTTCAAGCTGGATTTAGAAAAGACAGAGGGACCAGAGATCAAATTGCCAACACCCGTTGGATCACTGAAAGAGCAAGAGAGAAAAACATCCAGAAAAATATTTACTTCTGCTTTGTTAACAATGCCAAAGCCTTTGACTCTGCAGATCACCACAAACTGTGGAAAATTCTGAAAGGTATGGGAATACCAGACTGCCTTACCTGCCTCCTGAGAAATCTGTATGCAGGTGAAGAAGCAACAATTAGAACTAGACATGGAACAATGGACTGGTTCCAAATCAGGAAAGGAGTACAGCACCCTGCTTATTTAACTTATATGCAGAGTATATCATGTGAAATCCCGGGTCTGGATGAGGCACAAACTGGAATCAAAATTGCCAGGAGAAATATCAATAATTTCAGATACACAGAGGACACCACTCTTATGGCAGAAAGCAAAGAAGAACTAAAGAGTCTCTTGATGAAAGTGAAAGAGGAGAGTGAAAAAGTTGGCTTAAAAATCAGTATTCAGAAAACTAAGATCATGGCATCTGGCCCCATCACTTCATGGCAAATAGATAGGAAAACAATGGAAATGGTGACAGAATTTATTGTAGGGGGGGGGGCTCAAAAATCACTGAAGATGGTGACTGCAGCCATGAAATTAAAAGACACCTGCTCCTTGGAATAAAAGTTATGACCAACCTAGACAGCATATTAAAAAGCAGAGACATTACCAACAAAGGTCCATGTACTCAAAGCTATGGTTGTTCCAATAGTCATGTATAGACGTTACAGCTGGACTACAAAGAAAACTGAGCACCGAAGAAGTGATGCTTTGGAACTGTGGTGTTGGAGAAGACTCTTGAGCATCACTTGGACTGCAAGGAGATCCAACAAGTCAATCCTAAGGGAAATCAACCCTGACTATTCATTGGAAGGACTGATGCTGAAGCTGAAACTGCAATACTTTGGCCACCTAATGTGAAGAACCGACTCATTGGAAAAGACCCTGATGCTGGGAAAGATTGAAGGCAGGAGCAGAAGGGGATAACAGAGGATGAGCTGGTTGATGGCATCACCAACTCGATAGACATGAGTTTGAGCAAGCTCTGGGAGTTGGTGATGGATAGGGGAGCCTGGTGTGCTGCAGTCCACGGGGTCACAAAGAGTCGGACATGAGTGAGTGACTGAACTGAAATATCATATGTTTTGGTAACTCCACTCCTAGATATACATCCAAAGAATTTAAAAGAGGTGCTCAAATATATACTTGTACACCAATATTTACAGCAGCAGTGTTCTTGATAATCCAAGTTAAAAACAATGAAAATGTCCACCAACAAGTGAATGGAAGAGCAAATAGGGCAGTTCCATCCATGAGATGCATTACTCTGCCATATAAAGGAATATAGTAAAATAATGCCACAGCTTCAGAAAATAGTAGGGGGCTTTACAAAAACTTAAACACAGAGTTAACATAGAATCCATCAATTCCGGTCCAGGTTATACACTCAAGATATTTAAAACCAAATACTGAAACAGATATTCAAACCCCATATTCATAGCAGCATTATTCATAGTAACCAAAAGTTGGCAGCAGCACAAGTGTTCAACAGATGACTGGATAGGCACGATGTAGTATATACACAGTGGGATCTGATTCAACCTTTAAAAACAAGATAACTCATACATGCTATAATGTAGATGAAACTTCAAGTCATTAGGTGAAGTGAAACAAGCCTGACACAAAAGGAAAAATGTTCTATGATTCCACTAGTATGAGATATCCATATAAGACAAATTCCAAGTAGAGTAAGATGGCCAGGGATTGGGGGTTATGAGTATTTAATGGTTACAGTGTCACTTCAGGAAAAGGGAAAGATTCTGGAGATGAATGGTGGGGAAATTTTTACAATGAGAGTGCAGTTAATGCTATAGAAGTTCATACTTCAAATGACTCAAATAATAAATGTTGTTATATGTTTGTAAGCACAGTGAAAAAAATGACACATGGCACAACATGGAAAAGCACTAAAAACATTCTCAGTGAAAGAAACCACACTGAAAAGCCACCCAGATCATAGTCATCTTGTCACTTTAAATCCATGAAGGTTTTTAACATGAGGGAAAGCCCCAGTGATGGCTCCAGAAAAAGAAAACTGCATTAGAATGAAGAAAGACAGTTGCACAAAGCTTGGGCAGCTGATGAAAGTTGAACTGGTCCTATGGATAGGATTGTAATGTGGAAACCATAATTATCCCCCATTTTGGGGTTGTGGGCTGGTTCCCTTTGAAAGTGACCATGTTTTGGGTAAAACACATTGCAGTATTTGGTGTGAATGTAGAAAACTTTGTACCACTATTTAAAGTAGACACGTTTGAAATTTTACTAGAAAGTAAGTTACTTTTCAATACAGCCATGTAAGTCACATGCCAGAAAATCAGAGATGACATCGAACATTGCAATAGAGGCCAAGAGTTAACCTAACTAAATTCAGCTAAAGTAGTTTGATGCTAATTGCCTTGTACTAGTCCACATGGTATTAAAAGGCACCATAGGAAGAGTATATTAGTAGACACCATGCCCTGGGTGCTGTGGATGACCAGATGGAACTGAAACTATTAGATGTCTTAATTCTAGTTTTCCACATAACACTACACCAAAGCAACTGTCAGAACTAAAAAGCGAATTCACAGACTTGCCTGGCAGTCCAGTAGTTAAGACTGCACTTCCACTGCAGGGGGTACAGGTTTGATCCTCGGTCAGAGAACTAAGATCCAACATGTCGAGCTGTGGGGCCAAAAAAAAAGAAAAAAGAAAGTCAGCAGAACTGCAAGATCATTTGTGATTCTCTACACTAATAATGAACTATCAGAAAGAGAAATTAAGAAAATAATTCCTTTTACAATTGCATCCCCTCCCCCACATAACTAGAAATCTAACCAAGGACTTGAAAGACCTGAAAGCTAAAAACTACAAGACAATGATCAAAGAAACTAAATGGATACAAGTAAAAAGATATCCCATGCTTATGGGTGAAAATACCATTAAAATATCCATTCTAAACAAAGCAACGTACACATTCATGCAATCACTGCCAACATTTCAATGACATTTTTCACAGAAACAAAAGCAATCTTTACATCTGTGTGGAGCCACAAAGGAACCAGAAGAGCCAAAGGGATCCTGAGAAAGCAGAACAGGCTGGTGGCATGTCTATCCCTGACTTCAATCTAGAGTATGTACCTAAAGTCACCAGAAGACGTGTGGAATTGGCACAGAAATAGTCAAGAGAGCTCAGAAGTAAACCTACAGGTGCTTGGTAATTAATTTACAAGAAAGGAACTAAAAATATATACGCGGGAAAGGACAGTACCCCCCACCCCCCTCAATAAACCGTGCTGGAAAAAATGGAAACCACACACCAAGGAACAATATAGGACACCATCTTATACTACAGACAAAAACTGACTAAAATCCCACAACTTTCCACATCAAGCCCTAACAGTCTTGGGTCCTCTTAAGACAGACTTTCAGCAACAGCCACACACAGAAGCTTCTTCCCAATTTTCCTCACTTTTTCTTTCAGCAGCACATCGTTGCAGGAATCTTGAGGAAACCAGACTCCCGTCAGACTCAACTGAACCCCACAATGTCCCAAAGCTGAAGCACCAATGGGTTCTGAGGAGATCATGGGTCCTGAGGAAACTAGATTCCATCAGCCAAAACTAAACCCCATAATGCCCCAAAGCCAAAATACAATGGATCCTGTGGTGACCCATCTCCTGTCAGCCTGAACTGAACCCCACAATGTCACAAAGCTGAACCCCCATAAGGTCCTGAGGAGATCAAATTCTATCAGCCTGAATTGAACCCCACAATGCCCCAAAGCTGAAACCACATGGGTCTTGTGGTGACCCATCTCCTGTCAGCCTGAACTGAACCCCACAATGTCCCAAAGCTGAACACCCAGCAGGTCCTGAGGAGACCAGATTCCATCAACCTGAACTAAACCCCACAATGCCCCCAAACTGAAGCCCCAGTGGGTTCTGAGAAGACCAGATTCCATCTGCCTGACCTGAACCTCAGAGTATCCTGAAGCTGGGTCCTGAGGAGACCAGAGTGCTGTCAGTGGCCACCAACAGCCAGGTGCTCCAGCAGAGTGGGGAGTTCCCCCTGGGGTGAGGAGAGTGTCAGGGGGTCGGGCTCTTCATTATCATGAATAGGCATGATCAAGAAGGTTTGCAGGGGCCAGGGCAAGGACAAGGGAGATAAGCTCCAGCTCCGAGTATTCTAAGTCCCCACTTTCTGAGATTGCGTGACCTACATGATCCAGACTTTGCAAGGAGCAAGCTGAGTTACAGAGGCAGAAGGAGCAGGAGGTGATGTAAAATTTTAACGTTTCCTCTTCAGGTTCAGAAAGATGAAGCCCTCCCAGGTTCCCAGGTCCTTGTGCCCCAGTGACTGTGAGCTCTTCCTTCTGGGTGTATGACCAACCCCCACACTAAGTCCCCTCTATACCCATGGCCCTGGCCCAAGCCTAACCTCCCCCTCAGGCCCTGATGAAGTTCCCCGCCCCCATTGTGCATCTCACATCCCACCCCAACGTGGTCTTTTTGAAGCCTAAACAAGACCATCCTCCTCTCCTCCCTGTGATTCCCCTCACCTGATGAAGCCAGGTCTTCATCCGTTACAGGTGGCTCCAAGGGCCTCATTCTCTCCATGTGTGTGGCCGCTCTCTGTGCCCGTCTTTATGGGCATGTGGTGATCTCCTAAAATGAGGGTTATTTGACAGAGAGAGAATGGGGTAAATGGTGGCCACCAAAGATGTGTCCCCCCAGAACAGGGCCGTATCTGGGAAAAGAGTCTTTGTAGATGTAGTTAAGGATAGCCAGGTAAGGTCATCTAGGGTTAGGGTGACCTTCAATCCAACTGACAGACTCCTTCAAAGAGACGAAAGAGGACACAAAGGGGAAGCCTCTTAAAGGCAGAGGCAGAGATGGGAGGGAGGGGGCCACAAGCCCAGGGACCCCTGGAGCCCCTGAAGTTGGAAAAGGCAGGAATGATCCTGTCCTGGAGCCTCTGGAGGGACCTCAGCCCTGTGCCACCTTGATTTCCGGTGTCTGGTCTCCAGGACTGAGAGAGGATGAACTCCTGTTGTTTTAAACCACCCAGCATGTGATCATGTTAGAGAAGCCACAGAGCAGCCACACAGACCCTGCTCTGTAGGATCCTAGAAATGTGGGTCTCATTAAAGCAGATGAAGGGTGGATTACAGAACCCTTAAAATCAGCTCTGGACCCTCAGAAATGCTAAAGCAGTGGCTGGGCTCCAGAATGTTGAGGGGTCAAGTCTGAAGCCTGTGCCTAGGGGTACTGGGTGCACACGCCTCCCCGGGTTCTTACACCAGTACATGTGGTGTAACATCTCAGTCTTGATGGAGGACATTTAATATCAATGGCCACATTGCTAATTAAGAAGCCACCAGTTGCACAGGTGAAAGCCCAATTAGGGCACTTGCTTCAGGGATGAGCAATTCTGAAGATGGTCAGGGATGGGGACTTACTCATGTGTAGCCAGCCAGCAGCCCTTGCACATACCCCACCCCCTCCCCTCCCAAGGAGGGACCTCAGTGGGAAGCTGGGAGACTACACGGAGTCATCTCTAAGTAAATGCTGGCTGACCCCCAGGCTAGCCATTCCTGAACCTCATCCACCCTTCATAGATAAAACACTTGAATATGTGCAAAGACCTCACAGGCTGGAGAAAAGTGGAGCCACTCCAGCGACAGCATGCTTACTGACGTGGCTCCTGTAGGTCAGGCAGAATGGTCCTGGCCTGGGTGATCTGGAAGCTTTGCACTTTCCTACCTGAGTTACTCCTCCTGTGCTGCTCCCATTGCCTGTTTTCTTGCTTCCTCACTTCTGCCTGAGAAGATTTCCAACAGCAGGAACAGGTGACACAGCCCATCCTTAGGAAGTGACAGCTTAGCACCTCCTGCAGAAGGTCCAGCAGAGCCCAACACAGACCCAATTCCCCGAAACACTATGGGCCCTCACTCTCTCTTATCAAGCCAACCCTGCAAGATCTAAGCAGAAAGACAGCATCAGGTACAGCTGCAGGCACTTGAGGGGGTTTATATAGACCTCAACCCAGGCACACATCCAAAGGGCAGGCCAGTCAGGTCAGCCAATCTGCCCACCTGGGCTTGTGGTTTCAGAAAATGGGCCTCGTTGTCCTGGCCAGGGTTCCAGGAACAGGTGTGGGTCCTTTGGGTCAGGATGGATATGGGGCTGCTGCTCTGACTTGTTTTCTCATCTTCTTATCTGACCTATAAGTGGGAGAGGATTTCAGGAAGGCCTTCTTCTAATGAGAGGGACCCAGGGGTCAGGGAGAGGATGGGTGGTGGGTGGAGACAGACTCAGTGCCCAGGTGCTATGGGACCCTCTGGAAAACCTGCTGGAAGGAGGCTGCAACCAGTGAAGCCCAAGGTCACAAAACTATCCTGAAGCTGCTGTATGTTACCTCAGGTCCTCCTCTGAGGGTCTCAAGGTCAGATCTGTCCAACAGAGGAGCTGGGGGCTCTTTGCAGTGAGGGCTCTGTGAACAGCTCCTGGGTGCTGAGCCCTGCAGGATACCTGCCCAGGTGAGCCCCATATCCTGGGAGGCACCTGCCCATAAGAACCATGTATCCTGGGAGGGGCGAGTGAACAAGTATTCTCTCTGTGCAGTTATCACAGATTAGCTTAGTGACTCTCACGCGGGCAGTGCTGGAATTAGATGAGAACAAGGACATGTTGGGGGACGTTCCCTGAAACACCCCCAGGCCCATCCAGAGTGAAGAGTTCAGTAGGTGGGTACTGGTTGCTGTGCTGGGGTGGGAGGTTTCATGGGTGCCTCTTGTTTCTTCACCTGACACCACAGAGGCCTCTGCAGGACACAGAAGACAGCCTGCCCAGGGACGGTGTGAGCCCCTGGCGACCAGGCACGGGAAGTGAGAGGGAAGGACCAGGCTGAGGGGGCCTTTCTGCTCTGAGTTGGGAGTGGACAAGCAAGTGGTGAGTGTGATCTAGGAAAGTGGCTCTGGTGATGGGAGGCTTGTTGAGGCCGTCTGAGTACGAGTTGGAAAAGAATGTTCAGACATAGAGCATTTCAGAAGGGAGTGAGTTTGTATTAAGAACAAAGAGCAGAGATAAAGTGGGCACTGTGGGCTCAGGGGGCCAACCACTTGACAGACTAGGGAAAGTTGACTGATTTCCTGGGTTAAGAGCCAATTTTTACAGTTTCAAGGCAAAGAAAATTCCTACTGGAAGGTTGATATTAGGTGATTGGGTGGGGTACCATAGGGTGTTTACTGGAGTGGGCATCCTTGCCTGGTAGGGAGTCAGGAAGCTCATTAGCGATGATCAGGTGCTTTTGGCAACGGTTGCAAAGGGGGCCCAGTCCGATTCACAGGTGACCTTGGTTCTGGGGCCCACTTCTATGGCCTTGGTGTGAGGACTTCCAGTTGTGGCCTTGGGGAAGGAGTCACCTCAACAAGACTGACCCTGCTTCAGAGTAAAAGTTCCATCAAGTTTTCCCTGCAGGAGAGATCTAGTGATCCTAGATCTGTTTGGAAAAGTCTTGGACACTGCAGGGACACATACTGAGTGTGAAACTGGATATTGAACCTTGTTGGCAAAACTCACCTTTTCTCTCTGTTGGCATTAAAAGGGTGTGGGCTGACAGCTACCTGAGAATCCATCCAATTGACAATTTCCTATTTACAACATAAATGAGTTTGGTCAAATTATTTCTATTTCTATGCAAACAGGCAGCTTGCAACACCTTGTGGCAGGATCATTTCCAATAGATTGTCAACTAATCAAGGTAACAACATTATGACACTCAACACATTTAGATATAATTTCCTAAGCCTTTTTCTTGAGGGACAGACCCAATATGAGCTAGGAATGTGTTCAAAAGGCTCAGAAAGTGCAGGAAAATACACTGGCTATGACTGGAAATTAGGGTCTCTGTGCAAACCTGGAGTTCTGACATCTTACAATCTAGACAGTTCCTGATAGACAGATGCATGAAAAACACTCTACTTTTATGTTTTTCTTTCATCAAAGGAACATGGATTTCCTAGCATTCTGTGTGCTCAGAGTAACTCACTGCTCTAAAATGCTTGCTTGGACTTCATTTTTCAGTAAGAACTTCCCCTGACTGTGTTACAGTCAGGACGGTCCCACACTCACAGGGAAAAAGCAAACTAGCATCCAAACGTTTGTTCCATCAGGTTTTCTCTGTAGGAGAGATCCAGTAATCCTAGGTCTGTCTGGAAAATGCTTGGGTAGTGCATGGACACATACTGAGTGTGAAGCTGGATCCTGGACCTTGTTGGCTAAATCAGCATTTTTTTTCAGGTGGTCCTAAAATGGTGCAGAGTAGCAACTGCCTGAAGATCCATCCAATTGCTGTTTTCTTACTTGTGACAGCAATATCTTTGGTCAGACCTCTTGGATTTCTGCAGCAAACATGGGACTTTCAATTCCTTGCCACTGGATCATTTCCAATGGCAGGTAAACTCATTAGGTAACCAGACTCGATGGCATTCAGCACTCTCAGACACACTCCTACAGCCTGTTTCTTCATAGACAGTCCCAGGATGACCTAGGAATGGGTTCGCTAGTATCAGAAATGTGAGCAAACATACTGGCTGTGACTCTGAAAATTAGGTGCTCTGTGCAAATCTGGAGTTTTAACATTTTAGAATCTAGACAGTTTCTGATAGATGTCTGAAATACACTCCTTTTTATTTTTTGCCTTTCATTCCTCAAAGAAACACAGATGTCACAGCATTATGTTTGCTGAGAGTGACAGACTGCTTGGAAATTCTTGCCTGGAAGTCATTTTGAAGTAACAATTTCCCCTCCCCTGTGTTACCATGGGAAATGCCCCCACACTGACAGAGAAAAGTAAACAAATGTCAAAACATCTGTTCCGTGAAGTCCCCTGTAGGAGGGATCCAGTGATCCTAAGTCTGTCTGGAAAATTCTTGGATAGTGCTTGGACACATGCTCAGTGTGAACCTGGATTCTGGACCTTGTTGGCAAATTAGAATTTTCTCTGTGTTGGCCACAGTAGGCTGGGGTTTAGCAACTCCTTGAAAATCAGTACACTTGCTCTTTTCCCACTAACGACAGCAATAGCTTTGGTCAAAACACTGGAATTGCTGAAACAAGCAGGCAGCGTGCAACTCCTTGTGGCAAGATCATTTCCATTGGAATGCCAATTAAACTACTTAGAAACAGTATGGCACTCAGCTGTGTCAGACACACTCCTCCAGACTCTCTCCTCATGGTGTGTCCCAGTAAGATAGAGTACTGTGCTCATGAACCATGGAAAGTTCAGGGAAACTTACTGCCTGTGTCTCTGGAATTTAGGGCATCTGTGGAAGCGTGGTCTTCTCACATCTTAGAATCCAGACAGCAGTCATGGATAGAGAGATGCCTGAAAAGCACCCTATTCATTGCCGCTCATTCCACGAGTGGACACAGGTGTCCCAGCATTCTGTTTGCTGAGAGTAACCCGCTAAGTGGAAACCCTTGCCTGGAAGTCATTTTTAAGTAAAAATTTCCCCTCACGTGTGTTACACTAGGGAAGGCTCCCACACTCACAGGGAAAAGCAAGCAAACATCAAAATGTCTCTTCCATCAATTTTTCTCTGTCAGAAGGATCCAATGGCCCCAGGTCTCTCTGGAAATTTCTTGGATACTGCAAGGGAAACATACTGACTGTGAACCTGAATATTTGACCTTCTTGGCAAAATTAGCATTGTCTCTCTTTTGGCACTAACAGGATATGCGCTGGCAGCTGCCTGAAAATCCTTCCAATTGATATTTTCCTACTTCTGACATCAATAGGTTTGGTCAAATCTTTCAGGTTTCTGACACAAGCAGGTGGCTTGCAACCCCATCGAGCTGGATCATTTCCATTAAAATGTCAAATAATCTAGGTAACAACAGTATGGCTCTCAGCAATCTTAGATAATTTCACAGCCAGTTTCCTCTGAATCAGACCCAATAGGAGCCAGGAATGTGTTCATAAGGCTCTGAAAGTGCAATGAAATATACTGGCTATGACTTTGGAAATTAGGCCCTGTGTGCAAACTTGGAGTTCTCACATCTTAGACTTTAGATAGTTCCTGACAGATAGATGCCTGAAAAACACCCACTTTTATGTCTTTCATGCATTTAAGTAACATAGTTATCCCAGATTTCTGTGTGATGAGAGTAACACACTGGTTGAAAATCCTTGCTTGAAGGTGATTTTTCAGTAACAATTTCCCATGACTGTGTTACTGTAGGGAAGACCCCCAAACTCACAGGAAAAAGAAAACAACCAACCAAATGTCTATTCTATAAAGTTTTCTCTTTAGGAGAGATCCAATGATCCTCTGCCTGTCTGGAAAATTCTTGGATACTACAGGGACACATACTGAGTGTGAATCTGCATCCTTGAATCTGTTGGCAAAATTAGCAAATTTTGTCGGTTGGATCTAAGAGAGTGCGGCCTTAGCAACTGCCTGAAGATTCATCCAATTGGTCTCTTCCTAATAATGACAGTGATAACATTGGTCAAACCTTTGAGGTTTCTAAAGCAAGCAGGCGGCTCACTACTCCTATCTGCTGGCCCATTTCCAGTGTAATGTCACCTCATCTAGTTAAGCACTGTATGGCACCCAGCCCTCTCAGACATACTCCTGCATCCTGTTTCCTCATGGGCAGGCCCAGTTTGAATAAGGAATGTGTTTAAAGCCTTGGAAGGTGCAGGGAAACACAGTACCCTAACTCTGGAAGTTAGGACCCTGGGAAAGCCTTGAAGTCTCATGCCTTGAGTTCTAGACAGTTCCTGATAGATAGAGGCCTAAAAATACACTCCGTATGGATGCCTTTCCGTCCTCGAAGGAACATAGCTTTCCCAACATTCTGTGTGCTGAGAGACACACGGTGCTTGAAAACACTTGCTTGTAGGCCATTGGTCAGTAGAAAATTCCCCTGAAGGTGCAATGGTAGGGAAGGCTCCCACACTCACTGGGAAAGGCAAACCAACATCCAAACGTGTACTCCATAACATTTTGTCTTTAGGGGCGATCAAGTGAGCCTAGGTCTGTCTGGAGAATTCGTGGGTATTGTGGGGACACATCATGAGTGTGAACTTGTATATATGAACTTGGTGGCAAAATTCTCATTTTCATCTCCCACACTCATTTTGGGACCACATTGGTTCTAAAATGGTGCAGTGTAGCAAATCCTTGAAAATCCATCCAATTGCTGTTTTCTTACTTTTGACAGTGATAGATTTGTCCACCCTTTGGAATTTCTGAAGCAAGCAGGTTGCTCACCACTCCAGCCACTAACTGATTTCCATTGTACTGGCACCTCATGCAGGTAAGCACAGTATGCTGCCCAACACACTCGGATACACTCGTGCAGCTTGTTTCTTCAGGAGCAGTCCCAGTATATACTTGGAAAGTGTTTACAAGGCTTGAAAAGTTCATGGAAACACACTGCCCTGACTCTGGGTGTTAGGATCCCTAGGAAAGACTGAAGGTCTCACGACTTAGAATGTAGACAGCTCCTGATAGATAGAGGGCTGAAAGCACTCTCTGTTGATGCATTTCTTTTCTTGAAGGAACATAACTTTCCAAACATTTTGTGTGCAGAGAGACACACACGGCTTGAATATGCTGGCATGGAGGTCATTTTTCAGTAGCACTTTCCCCTGATGGTGTGACCATGGGGATGCCGCACTCTCCATTTTTAGAGAAAGACAAATTAGCATTCAAACGTCTGTTCCATCACATTTTCTCAGTAGGATCGATCCACTGAGGCTAGTTCTGTCTGGAAACTTTGTGGATACTGCATGGAGACATCCTGAGTCTGGACATGGATACCGGATTTTTGGGGCAAAAATAATATTTTTTCTCTTGATTTGGGAAAATGCTACGGCCTTGCAACTGCTTGGAAATCCATCCAATTGCTGTTTTCTTCCTTCTGACAATGATAGCTTTGGTCCATCCTTTGGGATTTCTGAATCAAGCAGGCGACTCACCACTCCTACCCTCTGGCCCATTCCCAGAGGAATGTCATCTCATCTAGGTAAGCACAGTATTGGTACCATACAATCTCAGACACTCTCCTACAGTCTGTTTCCTCATGGGCCATCCCTATATGAGCTAGGATGTCTTTGGGAGGCTTGGAAGGTGTAGGAAAAATAGTGCCTTGACTCTGGTAGTTAGGTCCCCTGGACAAGCCTGGAGGTCAATGTTAGATTCTAGACAGTTCCTAATAGATATAGGCCTAATAACACACTCTCTGTTGATGCCTTTTCTTCCTTGAAGAAACATACTTTTCCCTGCATTCTCTGTGCTGGGGATCACACACTGCTTGAGAACGCTCTTTGGAGGTCATTTTTCAGTAGAAACTTCCTCTGACAGTGTAACCTTAGGGAAGGCCCCCACACTCACTGGAAAAGGCAAACCAACATCCAAACTTCTGTTGCATCACATTTTGTCTCTAGGAGTGATCCAGAGAGCCTAGGTCTGTCTGGAAAATCGTGTATACTGCAGGACCACATCCTAAGTGTGAACCTGGATACTGGAACTGGTGGCACAATTCACATTTCTCTTTCGGTTTGTCCTAAAACTGTGTGGCCTGGCACCTGCTTGAAAATCCATCTAATTGCTGTTTTCTTACTTTGAAGAGCAATAACTTTGGTTCACCCTTTGGGATTTCTGAAGCAAGCAAGGAGATCACCACTCCTAGTCATGGGCCTATTTCCAGTGGAATGTCACCTTATCTAAGTAAGCACATAATGGCCCCTCTGTATACTCAGACACACGCCCACAGTCTGTGTCCTCATGGACAGTCCCAGTGTGACCTAGGAATATGTTTACAAAGCATTAAAAGGGCAAGGAAGACACTGCCCTGACTCTGGAAGTTCCGTTCTCTGGGAAGGCTGGAGGGCTCTTGTTAGAATCAAGACAGTTCTTCATAGATAGAGGCCTGAAAACACACTCTCTGTTGATACCCTTCCTTCCTCGAAGAAACAGTACTTTCCCAGTATTCTGTGAACTGAGAGTCACACATTGCTTGAAACCGTTTGCTTGCAGGTCATTTTTCAGTAGCAATTTCTTGTGATGTTGTGACAGTAAGGATGTCCTCTACACTCACAGGGTAAGGCAATCCAAGATCCAAACATCTGTTCCATCACATTTTCTCTATCAGAGCAGCCAGTGAGCCTAGGTCTTTGTGAAATATGGGTAGATACAGCAGAGACACCTCCTGAGTCTGACAGTGGATACCGGAACTTGATGGTCAAATTTGCAACTGCTAGAAAATCCATACAATTGCTTTTTTTTTTTTTAATTTCTAACAGTGGTCACTTTTGACCCACCTTTGGGATTTCAGAAGCAAGAAGGCAGCTCGCAAGTGCTGCTGATGGCCTATTTGCAATGGAATGTCACCTCACCTGGGTAACAACAGCATGGCACCCTGCAGTCTGAACACATTCCTGCAGCCTGTTTCCTCATGGGCAGTTCTGGGATGATGTAGGAAGGTGGTTAAAAGCCTGGGTTAGTGCAGGGAAACACACTGCCCTGACTCTGCAAGTTAGGTCCTCAGGGTAAGACTGGAGGTCTCACATCTTAGAAATCTAGACAATTCTTGATAGATAAAGGACTGAAAATTCATTCTCTGCTGATGCCTGTCTTTCCTTGAAGGAACATTGTTTTCCCAACATTCTGCTTCCTGAGTGTCACACACTTGCTTGGAGGTCATTTATCACTAAGAATTTCCCCTGAAGATGTGACTGGAGGGAAAGCCCCACAAACACAGTAAAAGGGAACCACATTCAAATGTCTGTTCCATCACGTTTGCTCTGTAGGTGAGATATAGTGAGCCTAGTCCTATCTGGAAAATTCTTGGATACTGCAGGGACACATCATGAATGTGAATCTTGATAGCAGATCTTGGTGGCAAAATTTGCATTATCCTCTCCATTGGGCTTAAAACGTTGTGGCCTAACAACTGCTTGAAAGTTCATTTAATATCTGTTTTCTTACTTCTGACAATGATAGCTTTGTTCCAGCTTTCTGGATTTCTGAAGCAACAGGCGGTTCATAACTCCTAGTCCCTGGCCCATTTCCAGTGGAATGTCAGTTCATTTGGTAAGGGCAGAATGACACACAGCACACACGGACACTCTTCCATCGCCTGTTTCATCATGGACATTCCTGAGTGATCTTGGAATGTGCTTACAAGGCTCAAAATTTGCAGGGAAACACTGCCCAGACTCTGGAAGATGGGTCCTCTGGACAAGCCTGGAGATCTCACATCTTAGAATATAGACAGATCCTGATAGATAGAGGCCTGAAAACACACTCTCTATTGATGCCTTTCCTTCCTCAAATGAACGTAGCTTTCCCAGCATTCTGTGCGCTGAGAGTCACATACTGCTTGAAAATGCTTGCCTGGAAGTTGTTTTTCAGTAGCAATTTCCCTTGATGGTTTGACCATAGGGAAGTCCACCACACTCACAGGAAAAGGCAAAACATCATCCAAACGTCTGTTCCATCATGTTTCTCTGTAGGAGAGATCCTAGGGTTAGGGTTAGGGTTAGGGTTAGCCTAGGTCTGTCTTGAAAATTCTTCAGTGCTGTGGGGACACATCCTGCGTGTGAACCTGGGTAATGGACCTTGGTGGCAAATTTCGCATTTTCCTCTAGGTTGGCCCTAAAATGTTGGGAAAGCAATGGCCCTTTGAGTAAGGAAAGGCGTCACCAGAGAGTGTGTTTCCAGGCCTCTATCTATTAGGAACTGTCTAGATTGTAAGACGTGAGACCTCCAGTCTTGCCCAGATGACCTAACATCCCGAGTCAGGGGATATGTTTCCATACAATCTCTGAGCCTTGTAAATACATTCCTAGGTCATACCAGGACTGCCAAGGAGGAAACAGGCTGTCAGAGTGTGTCTGAGAGAGCTGGGTGCCATGTGGTGCTACCTATATTATGTGACATTTCACAGGAAAGGGACCACCAGATAGAAGTGGCAAGCAGACTGCTTGCTTCAGAAATTACATGGGTGAACCATATCTGTCACTGTCAGAAATAAGAAAACAAGTACTGGATGGATATTTAAGCAGTGTCTATGCCAAACCATTTTAGTGCCAACTGAGAGAAAAAGGTGAATTTTGTCCTGTATTCAGGTTCACACTCAGGATGTGACCCCACAGGATCCAAACTTTTCCAGATAGACCTGGGTTCACTGGACCTCTCTAACAGAGAAAACGTGATGGAACAGGTATTTGGATGCTTGCTTGTCTTGTGATTGTGGGCGATTCCCTACTGTCACAGTCTCTGGGGAAATTGCCACTGAAAAATGAACTCCAAGCAAATGTTTTCAAGCAGTGTGTGACTCTCAGCACACAGTACATTGGGAAAGTTATGTTCCTTCAATGAAGGAAAGGCATCAACAGAGAGTGTGTTTTTTATAGCAGGAACTGTTCAGCTTCTAAGATGTGAGAGCTCAGGCCTGATTAAAGGACCTAAGTTCCAGAGTCAGGACAGTGTGTCTTGCTGCACTTTCTGAGACTTCTAAATGCATTCCTAGGGCATACCAGGTCTGCTCCTAAGGAAGGATGCTGAGGGAGTGTATCAGACTGTGCTGGGTGAAATACTGTGGTCACATAGATGAGGTGTCATTCCACTGGAAATGGGCCTGCAGCTAGGAGTTGCAAGTCATTCACATGCTTCAAAAATCCCAAAGGGTGAACCAAAGCTAGCATTGTCAGAAGGAAGAAAACAACATTCAGATGGAATTTCAAGCAGTTGCTCGGCGGCACTCTTTTAGGGCCAAGTGAGAGAAAAATGCATATTTTAACACCAACGTCTGGTATCCAGATTCAAACATAGGTGTTTCCCCGCAGTGTCCACGGATTTTCTAAATAGACTTACATTGATGAATGGCCCCACCAAGAAAACGTGATTGAGCAGATGTTTGGAACTGCTTTTGAACTTACCTGTGAGTGTGGCGCCTTCCCTACAGTCACACCTCCAGGGGAAATTGCTAATGAAAAATGACCTCCAACAAGCGTTTTCAAGGAGTGTGTGACACTCAGCACACAGAATGTTGAGAAAGCTATATTCCTTTGAGGAAGGAAAGGCATCTCGAGAGAATATGTTATCAGGCCTCTACCTGTCATGAACTGTCTAGATTCAAACATGTGAGTCCTCCAAGTTTCCCAGAGGACCTAAATACCAGAGTCAGGGCAGTGTGTTCCCCACCACTTTCTGAGATTTGTAAACACATTCCTAGGTCAAACCAGATCTGACCATAAAATTCATGCTGCAAGAGTGTGTCTCAGCGTGCTGGGTGACATATTGTGCTAACCTAGATGAGATGACATCTCCCTGGAAAGGGGCCAGTGGCTTGGAGTGGAGAGCCTCCTGCTTGATTCATAAATCCCAAAGGGTGCACCAACACTATCACTGTCAGAAGTAAGAAAACAGCAATTAGATGCATTTTCAGGCAGTAACTAGGTTTAACCGTTTTAGGGCCAACTGAGAAAACAATGGAAATTTTGCTGCCAAGGTCCAGTATCCAGGTTCAAACATAGGGTGTGTAGGAACAGTATCCATGAGCATTCTAGACAGTTAGGTTGAATGGATTGCTCCTATCAAGAAAACGTGATTGAGCAGACGTCTGGATGATCCTTTGCCTTTTCCTGTGGGTGTGGCGGTCTTCCCTAAGGTCACAACATCAGGGGAAGTTGCTACTGAAAAATTACTTCTAACAAGCCTTTTCAAGCAGTTTGTGACTCTGAGCACACAAAAAGCTGGGAAAATTATGTTCCATCCAGGAAGGTAAGGCATCAACAGAGAGTGTTTTATCGGGCCTCTGTGTATCACAAACTGTATAGACTCAAAGATGTGAGACTTCCAGGTTTGCCCTGAGGACCCAAATTCCAGAGTCAGAACATTGTATTTCCCTACACTTTCTGAGATTGCATCCAAGTACCATATTTTGGACTCGATTGTTGACCATGATGGCTACTCCATTTCTTTTAAGCGGTTCCTGCCCACAGTAGTAGATATAATGGTCATCTGAGTTAAATTCACCCATTCCTGTCCATTATAATTTGCTGATTCCTAGAATGTCGACATTCACTCTTGCCACATCCTGTTTGACCACTTCCAATTTGCCTTGATTCAAGGACCTAACATTCCAGGTTCCTATGCGATATTGCTCTTTACAGCATTGGACCTTGCTTTTATCACCAGTCACATCCACAACTGGGTATTGTTTTTGCTTTGGCTCCATCCCTTCATTCTTTCTGGAGTTATTTCTCCACTGAACTCCAGTAGGATATTGGACACCTACCGACCTGGGGAGTTCCTCTTTCAGTATCCTATCATTTTGCCTTTTCATACTGTTCATGGGGTCCTCAAGGCAAGAATACTGAAGTGGTTTGCCATTCCCTTCTCCAGTGGACTACATTCTGTCAGACCTGTCCACCATGACCCGTCCGTCTTGGGTGGCTCCACACGTCATGGCTTAGTTTCATTGAGTTAGACAAGGTTATGGTCCATGTGATCAGATTGGCTAGTTTTCTGTGATTATGATTTCAGTGTCTGCCCTTTGATGCCCTCTCACAACACCTACCATCTTATTTGAGTTTCTCTTACCTTGGACGTGGGGTATCTCTTTACAGCTGCTCCAGCAAAGCACAGCCACTCCTCCTTACCTTGGACAATGGGTATCTCCTCAGGCCGCCCCTCCTGACCTTGAATGTGGAGTAGCTCCTCTCGGTCCTCCTGCACCCGTGCAGCTGCTGCTCTGTGGACGTGGGATTGCTTCTCTTGGCCACAGCCCCTGCCCTTGGGCATGGGGTAGCTCATCTCAGCCACCTCCCCTGACCTCAGGCATGAGGTAGCTCCTCTCGGCCGCTGCCCCTGGTCTCGGACATGGGGTGGCTCCCCTCAGCCACTACCTCTGACCTTGGGCGAGAGATAGCTCCTCATGGCCATGCTTCTGCATGGTCCGTCACAGCCTGCACCATTTGAATGCCGAGTTCCAAAGAATAGCAAGGAGAGATAAGAAAGCCTTACTCTGATCAATGCAAAGAAATGGAGAATAACAACAGAATGGGAAAGACTAGAGATCTCTTCAAGAAAATTAGAGATACCAAAGGAACATTCCATGTGAAGATTGGGTTCAATAAAGGACAGAAATGCTATGCATCTAACAGAAGCAGAAGCTGTTAAGAAGAGGTGGCAAGAATACACAGAACAACTGTACAAAAAAAGATCTTCATGACCCAGATAATTATGATGGCGTGATCAGTCACCTAGAGCCAGACATCCTGGAATGTGAGGTCAAGTGGGCCTTAGAAAGCATCACTACAAACAAAACTAGTGGAGGTGATGGAATTCCAGTTAAGCTATTTCAAATCCTAAAAGATGATGCTGTGAAAGTGCTGTACTCAATAGGTCAGCAAATTTGGAAAACTCAGCAGTGGCCACATGACTGGAAAAGATCAGTTTTCATTCCAATTCCAAAGAAAGGCAATAACAAAGAATGCTCAAACTACTGCACAATTGCACTCATCTCACACGCTAGTAAAGTAATGCTCAAAATTCTCCAAGCCAGGCTTCAGCAATACATGAGCCGTGAACTTCCAGATGTTCAAGCTGGTTTTAGAAAAGGCAGAGGAACAAGAGATCAAACTGCCAACATCTGCTGGATCATTGAAAAAGCAAGAGAGTCCCAGAAAACATATATTTCTGCTATATTGACTACGCCAAAGCCTTTGATTGTGTGTATCACAATAAACTGTGGAAAATTCTGAAAGAGATGGGACTACCAGACCACCTGACCTGTCTCTTGAGAAACCTATGTGCAAGTCAGGAAGCAACAGTTAGAACTGGACATGGAACAACAGATTGGTTTCAAATAGGAAAAGGAGTATGTTAAGGCTGTATATTGTCTCCCTGCTTATTTAACTTATATGCCGAGTACATCATGAGAAACACTGGGTTGGAAGAAGCACAAGCTGGAATCAAGACTGCCAGGAAAAACATCAGTAACCTCAGATATGCATATGATACCACCCTTATGGCAGAAAGTGAAGAGGAACTAAAAAACCTCTTGATGAAAGTGAAAGAGGAGAGTGAAAAAGTTGGCTTACAGCTCAATATTCAGAAAACTAAGATCATGGCATCTGGTCCCATCACTTCATGAGAAAGAGATTGGGAAACAGTAGAAACAGTGTCATACTTTATTTTTGGGGGCTCCAAAATCACTGCCGATGGTGATTGCAGCCATGAAATTAGAAGATGCTTACTTCTTGGAAGGGTTAAGACCAACCTAGATAGCATATTAAAAAGTGGAGACATTTCTTTGCCAACAAAGCTCCATCTGGTCAAGGCTATGGTTTATCCAGTGGTCATGTATGGATGTACGAGTTGGACTGTGAAGAAAGCTGAGCACTGAAGAATTGATGCTTTTGAACTGTGGTGTTGGAGAAGACTCTTGAGAGTCCCTTGGACTGCAAGGACATCCAACCAGTCCATCCTAAAGGAGATCAGTCCTGGGTGTTCTTTGGAAAGACTGATGCTGAAACTGAAACTCCAGTACTTTGGCCACCTGATGTGAAGAGTTGACTCATTGGAAAAGACCCTGATGCTGGGAGGGCTTGGGGGCAGGAAGAGAAGAGGATGACAGAGGATGAGATGGCTGGATGTCATCACCAACTCGATGGTCATGAGTTTGTGTAAGCTCCGGGAGTTGGTGATGGACAGGGAGGCCTGGTGTGCTTCGATTCATGGGGTCCCAAAGAGTCGAATACAGCTGAGCGTCTGAACGGAACTGAACTCTTTCTGAGCATTGTAAACACATTCCTAGGTCATACCAGAAGTGCCCTTAAGTAAAAACAGGCTGCAGGAAGATTTCTGAGATTGCTGGGTGCCATGCTGCACTTACCAAGATGATGTAGCATTCCACTGTAATTGGGCGAGCGGCTACGAGTTGCTAGCTGCTTACTTGCTTCAGAAATCCCAAAGGGTGTACCAAGTGATCACTGCCAGAAGTAAGAAACCAGCAGCTAAGTGCATTTCCAGGTAGTTGTTATGCTCTACTGTTTTTGGCCAACTGAGAGAGAAAGGTGAATTATGCCACCAAGGTCCACTGTCCATGTTCACACCTAGGATGTGTCCACTCAGGATCCAAGAATTTCCCAGACAGACCTAGGCACACTGAATCTCCACTACAGAGAAAACATGATGGAACTGACCTTTGGTTGTTGCTTTTCCTTTTCCTGTGAGTTTGGTGGCCTTCCCTATGGTCACACTATCAGGAGCAATTGCTAATGAAAAAGGACTTCCAACAAGTGTTTTCAAGCAGTATGTTACTCTATGGACATGGAATACTGGAAACCTACGTTCCATTGAGGAAGGAAATGTATTTATAGACAGTGTGTTTTCAAGAATCTCTCTATTAGGAACTGTCTAGCTTCAAAGATGTGAATTCTCCATATTTGCCCAGAGGACCTCAATTCCAAAGTCAGGGCAATGTGTTTTCCTGCACTTTTTGAGCTTTGTAAATACATTTCTTGGTCATACCAGGAATGCCCATGAGGAAACAGGCTCTCTATATGAGGAACTGTCTAGATACTAAGATATGAGACCTCTAGGTTGGTACGGAGGACCTAAATTTCAGAGCAAGGGCAGTGTGTTTTTGAGCATTTTCTGAGCTTTGTAAACACATTTCTGAGTAACGCCAGGTCTGCTCATGAGAAAACAGGCTTCAGGTGTGTGTCTGAGGGTGCTGAGTACCATACTGTGCTTACCTAGATGAGGTAACTTTCCATGGCAAAGCCATCAACTTGCTTCAGAAATCTTGAATGGTGGACTAAAGTTTGCACTGTCAGAAGTAAGAAAAAAGGAATTGGGTGGATTTTCAAGCAATTGCTAGCCACACCTCTTTATGGCTCCAGAGAGATAAATACAAATTGTGCACCCTAGGCCCTTTATTCAGGTTCACACACGGGATGTGTTCCCTCGTGATTCAAGAAATTTCCAGACAGACCTTTGCTCCCCAGAGTTCTTCTACAGAGAAAACTGGTTGGAACAGCCATTTGGATGTTGCTTTGCCTTTCCCTGTGAGTGTGGGGCCGCTACTTATGGTCACAGCCTCAAGGAGATATTGCCACTGAAAATAGACTCGCAAGCAAGCACTTTTCAAGCAGAGTGTGACTCTCAGGTCGCAGAATGTGAAGAAAGCTATCTTCCTTTGAGGAAGGAAAGACGTCCACAGAGAGTGTGTTTTCAAACCTCTATCTTGCAGGAAATTTTGAGCTTCTAAAACATGAGACCAGCAGGTCTGCTGAGAGGACCTATATTCCTGAGTCAGGGCCGTGTGTCTCCCTGTAATTTCCGAGTCTGACAAACACATTCCTAGATCATAACGGTACTGACCATGAGAAAGCTGGCAGCAGGAGTGTGTCTGAAAGGGCTGAGTGCCTTACTGTGGTCAACTGTGTGAGGTGACATTCCAGTGACAGGCTCAAAGCTCCAAGGTGTGAGCCACCCGCTTGCTTCAGAAACCCCAAAAGGTAGAGCAAAGCTAGCTCTGTCAGAGGTAAGAAAAGAGCAATTGGACGGATTTTCAAGCTGTTGCTAGGCTGAACCACTTTAGGGCCCCCTGAGAGAAAAATGTGAATTGTGCCCTGTAGGTCAGGTATCCAGGTTCAAACACAGGGTGTGTCCCAGCAGGATCCAAGAATTTTCCACAGAACTAGGCTCACTAGACCTCTCCTGCTGGGAAAATGGGATGGAACAGACATTGGAAGTTGGTTTGCCCCTCCCTATTGTCACAGACTCAAGGAGAAAGTGCCCCTGAAAGATGACCTCCAAGCAAGCACTTTGCAAGCAGTGTGTGACTCTCAGTTCACAGAATGCAGGGAAAGATATCTTCCCTCAAGGAAAGAAAGGCATCAAAAGAGAGTGTATTCTCAACCCTCTATCTTGCAGGAACTGTTTAGCTTCCCAGATGGGAGGCCTCCAGTAGTGCTCAGAGGAACTAAATTCCAGAGTCAAGGCCATGTTTCTCCCTGCACTTTCCAAGCCTTGCAAAGCCATTCCTAGGTTATACCAGTACTGCACATGAGGAAGCAGTCTGCGAGAGTGTGTCCAAGAGGACTAGGTTCCTCACTATACTCACTTCAGCGAGGTGGCATTCCACTGTGAAAAGGCCCACAGCTGGGAGTTGAAATTCACCCACTTGCTTCAAAAATCAAAAAGGAAGGAGCAAATCTAGCTCTCTCAGAATCAAGAAAAGAGCAACTGGATGGATTTTCAAGCTGTTGCTAGGCTACATTGCTTTAAGGTCCACAGAGAGAAACACAAATTGTGCCCCCTCATTCTGGTATCCTGGTTCACAAACAGGGTGTGTCCCCAAAGGATCCAAGAATTTTCCAGACAGACTTACGCTCACTAGAGTTCTCCTACAGAGAAAACGGGATGGAACAGACATTTAGATATTGCCTTGTCTTTCCCAGTGAGTGTGGAACCCCTCTGTTTGACTACAGCCCCAAGTGGAAATTACCATTGAAAACTCATGTCTAAGCGAGCACTTTTCAAGCACTGTGTGACTCTCAGTTCGCAGGATACTGGCAAACCTATATTTCTTCAAGGAAGGAAAGGCACCCACAGAGAGTGTGTTTTCAAACCTGTCCCTTTCAGGAACTCTTTAGCTCCTAAGACATGAACCCTCTAGTTCTGCTCAGAGGACCTAAATTCGAGAGCCTGTGCCCTGTGTCTTGGTGCATTTTCCCACCTTTCAAACACATATCTAGGTGATACTGGTACTGCCCTTGAGGAAGCAGACTGTGGGAATATGTCTCAGAGTGCTGGGTCCCTTACTGTGGTCACCTCTGTAAGGTGACACTCCAGTGTAAATAGGCCCAAAGATAGGAGTTGCGAGCCGCCCATGTGCTTCAGAAACCCCAGGGGTGGAACAAAGTTAGCTCTGTCAAAAGTAAGAAAATGGCAATTGGACGGATTTTCAAGATGTGGATAGGTTACACCACTTTAGGGCCACCCGAGAAAAATATGCAAATTTGAACCTGGGTGTCCAGATTAACGCACAGGGTGTTTCCCCACATGATCCAAGAATTTTTCAGACAGACCTAGGTTCACTGGAGCTCTCCTGCAGAGGAAACATACATCCAGAGTCTCCAGTGTGAACCCTCCAAAATCTATACCTGGTGTCAGGAATCCACAGTCTCCAGGATGACCCTACCCTCAAGATCCTGTACCTGGGGTCACAAGTCCACTATTTCCATGTCGAGTCCACCTCCAAGAACTTGAACTTGTGGTCACATGTCCAGAGTCTTCAGGGTGACCCCACCTCCCTGAAGCTACTGGTGTGAAGCATCCACAGTTTTAAGGATGGACCCAATTCCCAGAACCTGTAGCTGGGGTCACACTTCCAAATTCTAAGGGTTACCCCACCTCCCACACATTGAACCTGGTTTCCCATGTCCCTGTTAGCCAAGGTTACCCTCTCCATGACCCTGTAATGGGGATCACATGTCCACAGTCTGCTGTGTGTCGTCACTTCCCAGACCCTTCACCTAGAGTCACAATCACAGTTTCCAGGTTACTCCTTTGCAGACCCTGCACCTGGAGTCACTTATCCACAGTCTCCAGGGTGACTCATTCAAAACCCCACACTGGGGCTCACATGACCACAGTCTCCAGGGTGACCCAAGCACCCAGATCCTGCACCCAGGGTCACATATCCACAGGCTCCAGGGTGTACCTCTTGCAGACCCTGCACCTGGGGTCACATATCTACAGCCTCCAGTGTGATCCCCATCCCCAGACCTGATTTGGGTGAGAAATATCCATAGTCTCCAGACTCACACCTTGGATCACATATCCACAGTCTCCAGAGTCACACCTTGGGTCACATAGCCATAATCAGCAGGGTGAACTCACCTCCCAGAGCCTGTACATGGTGTCAAATGTGCACATTCTCCAGGGTTACCACCCTTCCAACATGCTGTACCTGGGTCAAAAGCCCACAATCTCAAGGGTGACCCCCTCTCAGACCCTGTTCCTGGGGTCACATGTCCAGAATCTCCAGAATGATCTACCTCCAAGATGAAGCACCTGATGTCACATGTCAACAGTCTCCAAGGTGACCCCGTCCTCAGAATCTGCACCTGTGGTTACATTTCTCCAGTCTGCAGGATGACCCCCAATCTCAGTATTTGTATTATGTGTCACATGTACATAGTCACCAGGGTAACCACTGCAGGCCCTTTTTCTGACATAACATTTCCACAGACTCCTGAAGAACTCCCTTCCCAGACTCTGAACCTGGGATCCTACCTCCAGGGTCTCGAGGGTGATGCCCTTCCCTGTCCCTTCACCTGGTGTCAAACATCCACAGTCTCCATGGTAACATCCACACCAAAGTCTGATATTGGGGACACAGATCCATAGTCTTCTGGGTCGCAACCCCTCCCAGATCATGCACCTGGTCTCACATGTCCTCAGTCTCCAGGTTGACACCCCTCCCAGACACTGCAGCTGGGGTTACACATCCACAGTCTCCAAGGTGAACCCACCTCACTGACTATTGTACGTCTGGCCACATGGCCTCAGTCTCCAGGGTGACCCTATATCTCAGACACTGTACTTGAGGTTACATATCAACGGTGTCCAGGATGACACCTCTCCCCAGACCCTGTACCTGGGGTCGCATTTGCACAGTCTCCAGGGCGATGCTATATTCCCAACCCTGTACCTGGGGTCACAGGTCGCAGTCACCAGGCTTTCCCCACCCTCAAGAGCCGTTACCTGGGGTCATACGTCCACAGACTCCAGGGTGACTCCCTCCCAGACCCTTCACCTGGCATCCTATGTCCACAGTCTCCTGTGTGATATCACTTCCCAGACCCTATACCTGTGGTCACAGATCCACAGTCTCCATGGTGATCCCCTTCCCAGACCCTGTAATTTGGATCCCATGTCCTCAGTCTCCAGTGTGACACCACCTCTCATACCTTGTACTTTGGTGACTTGTCCACAGTTTCCAGGATGACCCAAACGGTGCATGTGGAGTCACATGTCCACATTCTGCAAAGTGACCCCAGTCCCTAACCCTGAACCTTAGTCACACAGCCACAGTTTCCAGAATGACCTCACTCCAGACCCTGCACATAGGGTCACACCTCCACCTTCTCCATATTGACCCCCTCCTTGAACTTCTATCAGGTTTCACACATGCACCAGCTCCACAGTGACCACCACCAGATCCTGTACCTGTGGTCAGGGTCCGCAGTCTGCAGGGTGAGACCATTTTGTACCTTAAACCTTGGTTCACCTAGCCAGTCTCCAGGGTCATCCCTGCCAAACCTGCACCTGGGGTCACATGTCCATACTCTCCATGGTGACATCCCCCAGGCCCTGTACTGCTGCTGCTGTTGCTGCTGCTGCTAAGTCATGCCAGTCGTGTCCAACTCTGCGACCCCATAGATGGCAGCCCACCAGGCTCCCCCATCCCTGAAATTCTCCAGGCAAGAACACTAGAGTGGGTTGCCATTTCCTTCTCCAAAGCATGAGAGTGAAAAGGGAAAATGAAGTCACTCAGTCATGTCTGACTCTTAGGGACCCCATAGACTGCAGCCTACCAGGCTCCTCCATCCATGGGATTTTCCAAGCAAGAGTACTGGAGTGGGTTGCCCACTCCAGTACCTAGTGTCATATATCTGCGCAGACCCTATACGTAGTGTCATATATCCACAGTTTCCCGGGTTACCCCACTTCCCATATCATGCACCTGGGATCACATGCTCAGTCTGCAAGGTGACCCCGATCCCATTCCTGTACCTTGTGTCACAAGTCCACAGCCACCAGGATGGCCCCACCCTCAAGATCCCATACCTGGGGTCACACTCCTGTCTCCAGTGTGATCTCACCTCCCAGAAACTTTACCTGGGGATAAACGTCTACTGTTTTCAGGATGGTCCCAACTCCCTGAAACGGTACCTGGAGTCACTCTTCCATAGACATTGAGGCTGTTCCATGCCCCTGGTCCACAGGGTTACACCCTCCAAGACCCTGTAATGTGGTTTACATGTCCACAGTCTCCTGTATGTCATCACTTCCCAGAACCTTCACCTGCAGGCACACAAACAGAGGTTCCAGGATGACTCCCTCATAGACCCTGCACTTGGAGCCACATATCCACAGTCTCACAGGTGACTCATCCAAATCACTGTACCAGGGCTCACATAACCACAGTCTTCCAGATGCTGGACTATTGACCCCAGCACCCAGTGTCACATGTCCACAGATTCTAGCATGGCCTCACACTCCAGACACTGTACCTTGGGACACATACCCACAGTCTCTAGGGTGAACACCCTCCTAGACACTGTACATGGTGTCACATGGGCACATTCACCAACTCCCAAACCCTGTACCTAGGGTCACACGTAGATAGTCTCAGGGTGACCCCACTTGCCAGAACTTGCACCTGGGTTCATATGTCCGCAGAGCCCAGGGTAACACCACCTGTCAAACAATTGTACTCGGTTCAAACACCCACTGGTTCTAGGGTGACACCAATTCCAAGCCCGTGAGCCTAGCTAGGGTCACACATCCATGGTCTCCTGGGTGGCAACCCCTCCCAGATCATGCACCAGGTCTCACACCTCCGCAGTCTCCAGGGTGACTACACCTCACAGAATATTGTAATTCTGGTCACATTGCCCCAGTCTCCAGGGTGACCCCGTATCTCTAACCCTCTACCTGGGGTTACATGTACATGTTGGCCAGGAATACACGCCTCCCCAGACTCTGTACACGTGATTACATTGGCACAGTCGCCAGGGTGACTCCAACTTCCCCACCCTCTACCTGGGGTCACATGTCCAGAGTCTCCTGGATTTACCCACATTCAAGGGCTAGTAACTGGGATCACATGTCCACAGTCTCGAGGCTTTCCCCACCCACAAGTGCCTGTACCCAGGGTCACACGTCAACTGACTCCAGGGTGACTCCCTCCCAGACCGTTCACCTGGCATCCCATGTCCCTAGACTTTTGTGTGATGTCATTTCCCAGACTCTGCACATGTACTAACAGATTCACAGGCTCCGTGGTGACCCCCTTCCTGGTCTCTGTAACTTGGGTCACATGTTCTCAGTATCCGGTGTGACCCGACCTCTCATGCCCTATACCTTTGGTGACTTGGCCACAGATTCCAGGGTAACCCTCCCCTGCCAGACCCTGTGCTTATTTACACACATCCACAATCTCCAGGATGTTCGCCCTCCCATACCCTGCACCTGGAGTCACATGTCAACAGTTTCCAGCGTGAACCCCACTTTGCCCACTGCACCTGGGCTCACATATCCACATCATGCAGGGTGACACCCCTTCCAGACCATTTCCCTGCCATTAAATGCCTGCAGTCCCCAGAGTGACCCCGTACCTCCCAGACACTGTACCTGAGGTCACATATACAGAGTTTCCTGGATCACCCCCATCCTAGACCCTGTACCTGGGTTCAGATATCCTAGTGTCTTGGGGGACCCAGGTCAGACCTTGCATCTAGGGTCGAATGCCCACTATCCAGGATGACTTGCCTCCCCAATCAGTGCATCTGGGGTCATATGTCCACAATCTTCAAAGTGACCCCATCCCCTAACCCTGCACCTTACTCACACATCCACAGTCTCCAGAGTGATGTCCACTGTCTCACGGGTGACCTCTTCCCTGAACTTGTTCCAGATTTCACACGATCACCATTGCCACAGTGACCACCAGCAGATCCTGAACTTGTGGTCACAGTTCAACAGTCTGCCTGATGAGACCCATTTTGTACCCTGAACCTTGTGAACCTGCACCTGGGATCACAAGTCCATATTCTCCATGGTGTCATCCCCCAGACCCTGTACCTAGTGTCATATATACAGTCTCCTGGACTTCCCCACTTCCAATACCATGCACCTGTGATCACACATCCACAGTATCCAGGGTGATCCCCCTCCTAAACCTGTACCTGGTGTCACAAGTCGACAGACTCCAGGATGACTCTACCGTTAAGACCCTGTACCTAGGGTCACAAGTCCACTGTTTCCAGGGTGAGACCCCTCCCAGACTCTGCGCTTGGGGTCACTTGTCGAGAGTCTCCAGGGTGACCCCACCTCCCAGAAACTGTACCTAGGGTGAAACATCCACAGTCACTCAGGTTGGCCCCAATTCCCAGAACCTGTACCTGGGGTCCCACTTCCATAGTCTCGGTTACCACACGCCAAGACATTTAACATGGTGTCCCATGATCTTGGATGCCAGGGTTACCCCCTCCAAGACCCTGTAATGGGGTCACATGTTCACAGTCTCCAGAGTGTCGTCACTTCCCAGACCCTCCACCTGGAGTCACACAAACACAGGTTCCAAGGTGACTCCCTCGCAGGCCCTGCACCTGGAGTCACATATTCACAATCTCACCTTGGGGAATCCCATTCAGACCCTGGATCTACGGTCACGTATCCAGTCTCCAAGATGATTTGCCTCCCAAATGGTGCATTTGAGGTCACATGACCACAATCTTCAAAGTAAACGCGTCCCCTAACCCTGCATCTAAGTCACACGGCAAATAGTTTCCAGAGTGACCTCAACCCAGACCCTGAAACGAGGGTCACATGTACACAGTCTTGGAGGGTGACCCCCTCCGTGAACTTGTACTAGGTTTCATACGTCCATCATCGCCACAGTGACTACCACCAGATCCTGTACCTGTGGTCATAGATCCACAGTCTACAGGGTGAAACCCTTTTCCTACCCTGAACTTTGGGTCACACGACCACAGTCTCCAGGGTGACCCCACCCAAACCTGCACCTGGGGTCACATGTCCACACTTTCCATGGGGACATACCTGAGACCCTGTACCTACTGTCATATATCCACAATCTCCTAGGTTACCAAACTTCCCATACCATACACCTGTGATCACATGTCCACAGTCTCGAAGGTGGCCCCCTGTATAACCTGTACTTGGTGTCACAAGTCCACAGCCTCCAGGTGACCCCACCCTCAAGATCCTGTATCTGGGGTCACAAGTCCACTTTTTCCATGGTGAGTCTACCTCCCAGACCCTGCATTTGGGGTCACATGTCCAGAGTCTTCAGGGTGACCCCACCTCCCAGAAACCATACCTCGGGTGAAATGTCCACCATTTTCAGGATGGCACCAACTCCCAGAACCTGTACCTGGGGTCACACTTCCATACTCTCAGGGTATCCCCACCTCCCAGACATATAACCCTGCATCCCATGACCCTGGCCACAAAGGTTCCCCCCTCCAAGACCCTGTAATAGGGGTCACATGTCCACAGTCTCCTGTTTGTCAAAACTTTGTAGACCTCACCTGGAGTCACACAAACACAGGTTCCATGGTGACTCCCTTGCAGACTCTGCACCTGGAATCACATATTCACAGGCTCCAGGGTGACCCCCTCGGAAATCCTGTACCTGAGATCACATATCTACAGTCTCCAGGGTGAATCCCATCCCCACACACTGTCTGAGCGGAATCATTCAGTCTCCCATGAGACCCCAATGTCAAGAACTCATCCCTTGTGCTAGAAGTCTACATTCTCCAGGCTGACATTATTTCCCACACCCTGCACCTTGGGTAGCATATTCACAGTCTCCAAGGTGACCTTACCTCCCAGACCCTTTACCTGGGGTCACATGTGCAAATTATCCAGGATTCCCGCCACTCCAACACCCTGCACCTGGGTCAAAAGCCCACAGTCTCAAGGGTGACGTCCTATCTGACCATGTTCCTGAGGTACATGGCCAGAATCTCCAGGATGATCTTGAAAGGTATTGCTGAACCACGCAAAGACACTGGAATTCTTGGCCTCCAGAGGAGATGAATTCAATTCAGGTCCAGAGACGAGGCTTGATTGCTTAGAGCTTTTGTGTAATAAAGTTGTATTAAAGTATAAAGGAGATAGAGAAATCTTCTGACATAGGCATCAGAAGAGGGCAGAAAGAGTAGCCCCTTGCACGTGTTAGCAATGGAATTATATGGCTCAAATGGTAAAGCATCTGTCTGCAATGCTGGAGACCCAGGTTAGATCCCTGGGTCAGGAAGATCTCCTGGAGAAGGAAATGGCCACCCACTCCAGTACATTTGCCTGGAAAACCCCATGGACAGAGGAGCCTGGTAGGCTACAGTCCATGGGGCCACAAAGAGTTGGACATGACTGAGCAACTTTACTTTACTTTTAATTAGTTATTCATATCAGTTCAGTTCCGTTCAGTCGCTCAGTCATGTCTGACTCTTTGGGACCCCATGAATCACAGCACGCCAAGCCTCCCTGTCAGTCACCAACTCCCGGAGATTTCTCGAACTCATGTACATCGAGTCGGTGATGCCATGCAGCCATCTCATCCTCTGTCATCCCCTTTTCCTCCTGTCCCCAATCCCTTACAGCATCAGGGTATTTTCCAATGAGTCAGCTCTTCGCACCAGGTGGCCAAATTATGGGAGTTTCAGCTTCAGAATCAGTCGTTCCAATGAACACCCTGGACTGATCTCCTTTAGGATGTACTAGTTGGATGCCCTTGCAGTTCAAGGAACTCTCAAGAGTCCTCTCCAACACCACAGTTCAAAAGCATAAACTCTTCGGTGCTCAACTTTCTTCACAGTCCAATTCTCACATCTGTACATGACCACTGGAAAAACCATAGCCTTGAACAGAGGGACCTTTGTTGGCAAAGTAGTGTCTCTGCTTTTTATTATGCTATCTAGGTTGGTCATAACTTTCCTTCCAAGGAGTAATTTTCTTTTAATTTCATGGCTGCAATCACCATCTGCAGTGATTTTGGAGCCCAAAAAGATAAAATCTTACACTGCTTCCACTGTTTCCCCATCGATTTCCCATGGAGTGATGGGACCTGTTGCCATGATCTTAGTTTTCTGAATGTTGAGCTGTAAGCCAACTTTTTCACTCTCCTCTTTCACTTTCATCAAGAGGCTTTTTAGTTCTTCTTCACTTTCTGCCATAAGGGTGGTGTCATCTGCATGTCTGAGATTATTGATATTTCTCTTGGCAATCTTAATTCCAGCTTGTGCTTCTTCCAGCCCAGCATTTCTCATGATGTACTCGGCATATAAGTTAAATAAGCAGGGTGACAACGTACAGTCTTGACGTACTCCTTTTCCTATTTGGAACCAGTCTGTTGTTCCATGTCCAGTTCTAACTGTTGCTTCCTGACCTGCATACAGGTTTCTCAAGAGGCAGGTCAGGTGGTCTGGTAGTCCCATCTCTTTCAGAATTTTCCACAGTTAATTGTGATCCACACAGTCAAAGGCTTTGGTGTAGTCAATAAATCAGAAATAGATTTTTTTTTCTGGGACTCTCTTGCTTTTTCAATGATCCAGCAGATGTTGGCAGTTTGATCTCTGGTTCCTCTGCCTTTTCTAAAGCCAGCTTGAACATCTGGAAGTTCACAGTTCACGTATTGCTGAAGCCTGGCTTGGAGAATTTTGAGCATTACTTTACTAGCGTGTGAGATGAGCATAATTGTGTGGTATTTTGAGCATTCTTTGGGATTACCTTTCTTTCTATTTGGAATGAAAACTGACCTTTTCCAGTCCTGTGGCCACTGCTGAGATTTCCAAATTTGCAGGCATTATGAGTGCAGCACTTTCACAGCATCATCTTTCAGTATTTGAAATACTTCAACTGGAATTCCATCAACTCCACTAGCTTTGTTCTTACGATGCTTTCTAATTGCCACTTGACTTCACACTCCAGGATGTCTCGCTCTAGGTGAGTGATCACACCGTTGTGATTATCTGGGTCATGAAGATATTTTCTACAGTACTTCTGTGTATTCTTGCCACATCTTCTTAATAGCTTATGCTTCTGCTAGGTCCATAGCATTTCTATCTTTTATCAAACCCAGTTTTGCATGAAGTGTTCCCTTGGTATCTCTAATTTTCTTGAAGAGATCTCTAGTCTATCCCATTCAGTTCTTTTCCTGATTCACACGTGATGCACACAAGGTGCACATGAGGTGCACACGTGATGCCCACGTGATGAACACATGATGCACACGTGATGCACATGTGATGAACATGTGGTGCACAAGTGAGGCACACGTGATGAACACGTGATTCACACGTGATGCACATGTAATGAACAGGTCATGCACACGTGATTCACACGTGATACACATGTGATGAACACGTGATGCACACATAACACACACGTGATGAATACGTGATGAACAAGTGATTCACAGGTGACGCACACGTGGCGCACACGTGATGAACACGTGTTGCACAAGTGATGCACATGTGATGGACATATGATTCACACGTGAAGAACACGTGACTCACATGTGATGAACACGTGCCTCACACATGATGAACACGTGATGCACACGTGATGAAAACATGATGCACACGTCACACAGACGTTGTGAAAAAGTGAACAACATGTGAGGCACATGTGATGAACAAGTCATGAACACTTGATGCACACGTGATGCACACGTGATTCACGCGTGATACACATGTGACTCACACGTGATGAACACGTGATGCACACATAACCCATATATGATGTATACGTGATGCACACATGACACACACGTGACGCACACGTGACGAACACGTGATGCACACGAGATGCACACGTGACGCACATGTGATGCACACATGATGGACACGTGATCAACACGTGACACACACGTGATGAACACATGATTCACACATGACGCAAACTTGATGCACACGTGATGCGCACGTGACGAACACGTGTCGCACATGTGATGCATATGTGATGCACACGTAACACATATGTGATGAATACGTGATGCAGACGTGACACACACGTGACGAACACGTGACGCACACATGACGAACATGTGATGCACACGAGACGCACATGTAACTCACATGTGATGTACACATGATGGACACGTGATGAACACGTGACACACACGTGACGAACACGTGATTCACACGTGACGCAAACTTGATGCACTCGTGATGCACACGTGATGAACACGTGACGAACACATGTCGCACACATGATGAACTCGTGACGCACACGTAACGCACACGTGATGGACACGTGATGCACCAGTGACGCACACGTGATGGACACGTGATGCACACATGACGCACCCGTGACGCACACGTGATTCCCACGTGCACACACGTGATGCACACGTGACACACAAGTGACACACATGTGATGAACACGTGATTCACCCGTCATGGACACGTGACACACACCTGATGAACACGTGACTCACACGTGATGGACATGTCACACACACATGATGCACACGTGATGCACACGTGACACGCACGTGACACACACATGATGGACACGTGATTCACACTTGATGCACACGTGATTCACACGTGATTCACTCATTTCAACTCGAGATGAGGCCCGATTCCCCTTCATTGGCTCCAGAGCCATCCCACTTTCCCCATCAAACACGACAAGGCGCTTGACTTCCTTTAGGCAACTCCAGGGAATCCCCGAGAACACTGTCATAAGTCTAGAGGAACACCAAGCGTAACACAGCAACTCGAGGAAAGCGCCATGTACCCCAAATCGTCTCGAGATTAGAGTTGATTTCCTGGCTTCAACTCAAGAGGTATGCCAACTTTCCACAAGCACCTCTAGAGGAGGCTTCTCTCAGCAATAGGTATGTAAGTTGGACCCTGAGTTTGCTGCCTGAAGTGGAATGGGCCCCGAGATGCCCTGACTCAAAAGAAGGCCCGATTTCTCTGCAGTGGCTTTAATGCAGGCTCGTCTTTCATCTCACCAGATGAAAGGATGTCTGAATCCCCTGTGGAGACCCTAGAGAAAGCCCTAGTTCCCCATCTCATCTCGACAGGAGGCCTCACATGACTTTGATACCTAGAGAGGCACCAAGAGTTCATTGCTTCAAGAGGTGACGATGCCTGACTCCTCTTGAAAAGTGATAGGAATCCCAATATCCATGTCACAAGTGGAAAGGGATTTTGGGTCTCCCGCCTCATCTCCAAAAGCGTCCCTATTGCCTGCCAAGCCTCGAAGAGATTCCCGAGGTGTCCCTCTTAACTAGACAGGAGTCCTGACATAGCTGAACAAATCCGAGTTTTGAAGGGCCATCCCCACCGTAACTCGAGAATATACCCCAGGATCCCACCGCAACTCGAGAAAAAACATGATACTTCTCCCTGGCCACGAGATGAGCCCCGGTTCCTCTGCATTGCATGCAGAGCAATTCTGTGTTACCCATCAAACATGTAAGGGGCCTTGACTTGCTTGATGGGACACCAGAGAGTACCCAAGAACACTGTAACAAGTCTAGAGTGACCGTGAGGTTAGTGCAGAAACGGGAAATAGATCCGTCTACCCCAAATCAACTCGAGATGCTGCCCCATTCCCCTGCATTGGCTCCAGAGTCATTCTGCGTTCCCCATCAAACACAAGTGGCATGACTTCATTAAGCAACTCCAGAGATTCCCCGAGAACACTGTCCCAAGTGTAGAGGAACACCAGGTGCAACACAGCAACTCGAGGAAAGCCCCATGTACCCCAAATCGTCTTGAGATTTAGAGCTGATTTCCCTGCTTCGACTCAAGAGGTATGCCAACTTTCTGCAAGCACCTCAAGAGGAGGCTTCTCTCAGCAATATGTATGTGAGTTGGACCCTGAGTTTGCTTCCTGAAGTGGAATGAACACCAAGATGACCTGACTCAAAAGAAGGCCAGATTTCCCTGCAGTGGCTTTAATGTAGGCTCGTCTTTCATCTCACAAGATGAAGGGATGTCTGAATCCCCTGTGGAGGACCTAGAGGAAACCCTATGTCCCCGCCTCATCTCGACAGGAGGCCTCACATCCCTTTGACATCTCGAGAGGCACGCGGAGTTCAATGCTTAGAAGGTGACGATGCCTGACTCCTCTTGAAATGTGATAGGGATCCCAATATCACTGTGGCAACTGGAATTGGACCCAGGGTCTCCCGCCTCACTTCAAGAAGCGTCCCTATTGCCCTGCCAAGCCTCAAAGAGATTCCTGAGGTGTCTCTCATAACTAGACAAGAGTCCTGATGTCGCTTAACAAACAGGAGTTTTGAAAGTCTATCCCCACCTTAACTCGAGAATATGCCCCACGTTCCCACCGCAACTTGAGATAAACCATGAGACTTCCCCCTGGCCGCAAGATGAGGCCTGATTGCTCTGCATTGCAGAGCAATTCCGTGTTCCCCATCAAACACGTAAGGAATCTTGACTTGCTTGATGGCATTCCAGAGAGTCCCCAAGAACACTGTCACAAGTCTAGAGGGACCCTTGTGTCACCGCAGCAATGCGAAATAGCTCCATACTGCAAATCAACTCGAGCCGAGGCCCAATTCCCCTGCATTTGCTCCAGAGCCATCCCGTGTTCCCCATCAAACAGGAGTAGTGGCTTTACTTCCTTTAGGCAACTCCAGAGATTCCCCGAGAACACCGTCCCAAGTCTGGAGGAACACCAGTTGCAACACAGCACCTCGAAGAAAGCCCCATGTACCCCAAATCGTCTCGAGATTAGAGCTGATTCCCTGGCTTTGACTCAAGTGGTATGCCAACTTTCCACAAGCACCTCTAGAGGAGGCTTCTCTCAGCAATAGGTATGTGAGTTGGACCCTGAGTTTGCTGCGTCAAATGGAATGGACACCGAGATGCCCTGACTCAAAAGAAGGCCTGATTTCCCTGCAGTGGCTTGAATGGAGGCTTGTCTTTCATCTCACCAGACAATGGGATGTCTGAATCCCTTGTGGAGACCCTAGAGAAAGCCCTAGTTCCCCTCCTCCTCTCGACAGGAGGCCTCACATGCCTTTGACACCTAGAGAGGCACCAAGAGTTCATTGCTTCAAGAGGTGACAATGCCTGACTCCTCTTGAAAAGTGATAGGAATCCCAGTATCCCTGTGGCAACTGGAAAGGGACCCTGGGTCTCCCGCCTCACCTCTAGCAGCGTCCCTATTGATGTGTCAACCCTCGAAGAGATTCCTGAGGTGTCCCTCATAACTAGACAGGAGTCCTGATGTCGCTGAACAAACACGACTTTTGAAGGGCCATCCCCGCTGTAACTCGAGAATATACTCCAGGTTCCCAGCGCAACTCGTGAAAAAGCATGAGACATCCCCTCGCCACTATATGAGGCCAGATTCCTCTGCATTGCGTGCAAAGCAATTCCGTTTTCCCCATGAAATGCGTAGGAGCCTTGACTTGCTTGATGGAACTCCAGAGAGTCCCCAAGAACACACTCACAAGCCTAGAGGGACCCTGAGGTCACTGCAGCAACGCGAAATAATTCCGTGTACACCAAATCAACTGGAGATGAGGCCCGATTCTGCCACATTAGCTCCAGAGAAATTCCGCTTTCCCCATCAAGCAAGACAAGTTGCTTCACTTTCTTTAGGCAACTCCAGAGACTCCCCGAAAACACCGTCCCATGTCTAGAGGAACACCAGGTTCAGCACAGCAACTTGAGGAAAGCTCTATGTACCCCAAATCATCTCGAGATGAGAGCAGATTCCCAGGATTCAACTTAAGAGGTATGCCAACTTTCCACAAGCACCCCAAGAGGAGGCTTCTCTCATCAATAGATATGGGGGAGGGACCCTGAGTTTGCTGCCTCAAGTGGAATGGTGTCCGAATGCCCTGACAAGAAAGAAGGCCGGATTTCCCTGCAGTGGCTTGAATGCAGGTTCGTCTTTCATTGCACAAGATGAAGGGATGTCTGAATCCAATACGGAGACCCTAGAGAAAGCCTTAAGTCCTGGCCTCATCACGCCAGGAGGACTCACATCCCTTTGACATGGAGGTAGGCGGAATTCAATGTTTCAAAAGGTGATGACGCCTGACTCCTCTTGAAAATTGATAGGAATCCCAGTCTCACTGTGGCAACTGGAAAGGAACCCTGGGTCTCCCGCCTCACATTGAGAAGCGTCCCTATTGCCCTGCCAAGCCTCAAAGAGATTCCTGAGGTGTCCCTCGTAACTAGACAGGAGTCCTGACGTCGCTGAAGAAACATGAGTTTTGAAGGGCCATCCCCGCCGTACCTGGAGAATATACCCCAGGTTCGCGCCGCAACTCGAGAGAAACCATGAGACTGCCTTCTCGCCGCGAGATGAGGCTTGATTCCCCTGCATTGCATGCAGAGCAATTCCGTGTTCCCCATCAAATACGTAAGGAGCCATTACTTGCTTGATGGAATTCCAGAGAGTCCCCAAGAACACTGTCTCAAGTCCAGAGGGACCCTGATGTCACTGCAGCAATGGGAAATAGCTTCGTGTATCCCAAATCAACTCGAGATGAGTCCCTATTCCACTGCATTGGCTTCAGAGCCATCCCGTGTTCCGCATCAAACACGACAAGTGGGTTGGCTTCCTTTAGGCAACTGCAGAGATTCCCCGAGAACACTGTCCCAAGTCTAGAAGAACACCAAGTTCAGCACAGCAACTCGAGGAAAGCTCCATGTACCCCAAATCATCTTGAAATGAGAGCTGATTCCCTGGCTTCCACTCAAGAGGTATGCCACCATTCCACAAGCACAACCAGAGGAGGTGTCTCTCAGCAGTAAGTATGTGGGAGGGACCCTGAGTTTGCTGCCTCAAGTGGAATTGACCCTGAGACGCCCTGACTCGAAAGAAGGTCCGATTTCCCTACAGTGGCTTGAATGCAGGCTCATCTTTCATCTCACAGGATGAAGGGATGTGTGAATCCCCTATGGAGAGCATAGAGAAAGTCCTAGGTCCCCGCCTCTTATCGACAGGAGGCCTCACATCCCGTTGACACCTCGAGAGGCATGCAGAATTCAATGATTCAAAAGGTGATGATGCCTGACTCCTCTTGAAAATTGGTAGGAATCCCAATATCCCTATGGCAACTGGAAAGGGACCCTGGGTCTCCCTCCTCACCTCGAGAAGTGTGCTGATTGCCCTGCCAAGCCTCAAGGAGATTCCTGTGTCCCTCATAACTAGACAGGAGTCCTCAAATTGTCCAAGAACACTAGAGCAAACAAGCCCATTCATAACTGGTAAAGATTGAAATAGACACCTGGCCACGGAGGGTATACTGATAGTAAACTCTCCTACAGAAACATACTCAAGATACTGGTGGGATGCATGCACAGCCCCCTTTGGAAGACAGTCTGACAGTTGTTTCAGTAACCACAAGGGACAAGCACTGAATTCCATACATGACAAGTGGTGGAAGCCAGGTATCTTACCATTGGAATGGTAAGTTATGGATAAACAAAAGGAAAGGTTACAAGATTCATGGAGACATCATCACAAATTACCCTCAACTGAATATATAAGCTGGAATACATGTATATATTTCCAAATATTGTCAGCTGAGCATATTTAGCTCCTACATGTATGTTTTAAATATCACTCTATAATGAAAAAGAACAGGAAATGTCCCTGGTGGCCCAGTGGTAAAGGATCTGCCTACCAATGCAGGGAACACTGGTTCAACCCCTGGTCCTAGAGGATTCCACATGCCCAGGGGCAACTAAGCCCCCGTACAACTATTGAAGTACTTGCATGCTCCAGAGCCCAAGTTCTGCAACCAGAGAAAGTGCTGCAATGAGAAGCCATGGCAAGTCAACTAGAGGGTAGCCTCTGCTCACTACAACTAGGCATCTAGCTACAAAGACCCAGCATTGTCAAAAACAATTCAGTGTTTAAAAAAAAGGACAGAAATTCTTTGAATAAACGATTGAGACTAGGGGCGAGACAGTAAATATATAAGCTAGGATAATCTTAAAGTATGAGGAAGTAAAGAAAGTAAAGACAACTATCAAGCTGTCCAAGCTGATAAAAATGAATGATTACACAGTTTTATCTGTATACACTAGCAAATAATAATCTGAAAAGGAATTTAAAAAAACAATTTCCTTTTGATAGTGTCAACATTAATAAAATATTTTGCCATGGGTGTAATGAGGATGACAAGACTGGCACATTGGAAATTATACACGATTGCTGAAAAATATCCTGAATACATGCACAGATATTCCATAGTGATGGAAAGACTTAAGATGGCAATACCATGGAATGCATCTTCAATCTGAAATGAAGACTCAATATGAATTACAAAAGACTGAAAGGTCATTGCTGAACCACAAAAGGCGCCAGGATTTTTGGCCTCCAGAGGAGAAGAATTCAATCCAGGGCCAGTTGACAAAGCTTGATCGCTCAGAGCTTTTGTGTCATAAAGTTTTATTAAAGTATAAAAGAGATAGAGAAAGCTGCTGACATAGACATCAGACGGGGGCAGGAAGAGTACCCCCTGCTAGTCTTTAGGCAGATGTTATACAGCCACTAGCAGTCTGCTAATGAAAGAAAGGCAATGTCTCAGAGAATGACACCAGGCCCCTCACCCACAACATGCATTGAGATAATATTGGCAGCAGGTGAGTCATCCCGGGCCATAGAATGATTGACATGAATTTTGAAGAAAGGCAGATTTCCAAGCAAATATATCATTTCATTAACATAGATTAGGAGAACAGGTATGAGTAAAACATACTGGTTTGTCAAGTCGGTTCTGAGCCTTTAGGGGGAACCGACCTGAAGACAGAGTCTAGCAGAAACACGTAGTATATTAACATAGCTTAAGACAAACCTTTCCTTAAGACAAAATGCATTGCTTAGCTGAAGGTTTGAGAAAAGTTAAGTTCAGGTGGAGCCAGGAGTCGTCATAGCAACACAAAATTTTAAGAGAAACCTCTTAAATTTGTATTGAGAAGGGGAAAAAATGTAGCACTCGTTTCGTTCCTCCAGCTGCTTGAGAGATGAAAAAACGTCTGACACTTGCAGCCTATTCCCTCTGTCTGGAGACCCCTGGCCTTCCTGCCTATTACCCTCTCCAGGCCTTTAGGAAGCAATATACAAGCTGACCCTAACATACACGTGGAATAACAAGGGACTCCAAAGAATCCAAACAATCACATGAGTCTGCAGTTCAAAGGTCCTATGGTATGCTGTGCTAAGTCGCTTCAATCACGTCTGACTGTCAGAGCCCACCAGGCTCCTCTGTCCATGGGAATTTTCCAGGCAAGAATACTGGAGTGGGTTGGGTGCCCTCCTCCAGGGGATCTTCCCAACCCAGGGATAGGATTCCTGCATTGGCAGGTAGGTTCTTTACCACTAGCACCACCTGGGGAAAAAGTGCCTAAAGGAGATCATGGAAACCCATTTAGGAAAAGGGACTCAGAGGAAAGACAGTGAGGGAAGGAAACTCTTAATCACACTCAGAGAAGCCCAGCAGGTAGTTCTGCAGGTGGAAGAGGAGGAGGAAGCATGCTGGAGCTGTGTAGAAGATGAAAGACGGAACTAAAGCAGGGGCCCCCAACCTCTAGGATCTAATGCCTGATGATCTGAGGTGGAGCTGGTGAAATAATAATAGAAATAAGAGTTTGATCACTCAGCCATGTCCAGCCCTTGGTAGCCCACCAGGCTCCTCAGTCCATTGAATTCTTCAGGCAAGAATACTGGAGTGGGCTGTCATTTCCTTCTCCAGGGGATTTCCCTGACCCAGGGATTAAACCCGGGTCTCCCTCATTGCAGGCAGACTCTTTACCAACTGAGCCTCCAGGGAACAGAAACAGAAATAGAGTGCACAATAAATGGACTGCACTTGAAACATCCCAAAACCTTGCCCCACCCCTGTCTGTCAAAAAATTGTCTTCCAAAAAAACTCCCAAGGTCAAGGAAGGAACTTCAAGTGTACTCAGCTGTCCTAGATTGCTGGTTTAGGGAGATGCTGAAGTGGGGGTGTCCCAAGAGGTAGACCCTCCCTTGTGTGGAGTCTGCAATAGACCTCTGATAGCCTTGGTGATGATCAGAGAGATTTGTTTCATTTTTTGAAAATATCCTTGTGGGTACCAACTGGGACCATCACTGTTCTAATATACCTCATAGTGTTGCTGACACTACAGATACAATTGTGTGACATTGAACTTATTCAATAAAAATGATGAAGCATCTGCCCTGTGCCCAGCACTTTCCAAGGGCTGGGAAGTACAATGAAAATACTCCATAAGATGCACATCTGGTAGGCACATTCTTTCAAAAAGCCTTTTTCATTGCCACCAATAGTTTATTCTCAATGTCAACCCTTGCCACTTAATGACCATGCTGGGTAGGAAGCTCATTAAAAACCCAGGAGCCAGTGTTCCTGGAAGGATATCCCATTCTCCCTTGGACAGTCCTCCACCCTCTCCGACTCTCAGTTTCCTCATCTGCGAAATCATGGACAACTGACTATAATTCATCACCGGAACCCAAGCCTATTGAGGGGGAGGGGAAATATTACTCCAAGGCCTGGATGATAGACCAGATTGAAAGAAAAATATGCCATTTCTGGTTTTCAGTCAAACAGACAAATACAATGAAGAAAGGAGTCCCTGGCCCTGTGGGATTTGCCTAGGGGTCTAGTCTGGGAAATTCTTACACATCAGGAGATGGCTCTGAGCTGGATTTCCACAAACAAGCACATCCATGCAAAGGACAAGCCTGCAGAGCTCTGTGCCCATTGGTCACAAGAGACTGCCTCCCGATGGCCAGCAGCATTTACAAGTGACCTCCTAAGACCTTCACCAAACTCCTGGGGCACCTCTGGCTTTTCTGTTTCCCTCACTTTTCTGACCCTTTTCTTTAAAAAACGCACATTTCTTCATAGAATGCCACAGTGGAAGGAAAATAGGCCTTCAAGTTTGAGGCCTCAATTTGCAGAAAACTTGGAGCTGCTTGTTTTTTTTTTTTTTTAATTAAAGCACCACATAAATTAAAAATTTTACACGTTCTAATTATTCAGTTCCAAAACACCAAACTTATTGCACAGGGTCCCCATGGAAAGGCCCCCTCTCAGCAGGACAGCCACAGATTCCCCCATGAAAGGGCAGCAAGGTGCCCTCCTCCCTTCTCTCCTGCCTGGGTGGCCACCAGGTTTTTAAATACATGCACCCTACTAAGTTTCTAGGATGCAATTCGTGGACCCTTCCCTTTCCTGTCCCAGCAGGTGGTCAAGGGCCTGCTGGCCTGCAAAGTGCTGGAAGCAGGGCTGGGTCAGCCGGCCAGACTAAGGGTTGTGGAGTCCCAGCTGGTGAAATTACCAGGCAGGATAAATCCCTTGGACTTCCAGCAGGCACTACGCTGCATGGGAAAATAGATAGATATAACCGGCCTGGAGCCTCAGGGTGGGACCTAAAGTTCGATTTTGTTTTCTCCAATGTTAAATGATACAAGCAAGGGCCTTTGAGACTGTTGTTTTCTTTTCTAAGCCCAAAGACTCCTTCAGTTACTAATGTAGGTATCCTAGAAACTATGTGACATCCATGAAAATCTGATATGTCCTGGTAAAATGCTGTCAGTTATCATTCTAGTTATGATATTAAAGTGTTTCAAGTCACAGCAGTGACTATTTTGTCACTTTTTTGGTCAATTTTTATTTTGTCAATTTTTATCTAATCAGGTTTTAAACATGCCTTCCATGGTTTCACACTGATGCCTTTGCAAAAATACTGCTACCTCAAGATACATGGAAAAGACTTTCCTGAGCTTACCCATAAACAACGCTTTTTGTTTGTTATCTGGTAAGCTGGTACCAGACTGGAATTTAGTCTACTCTCTAGGTTAAGAGAACACAGCTTTCTTAGAATGCAGCTTTCAATCACAGATGATGAATTTATTTACCTTTCAGTGATTTATATTTGTTTTTATCATCTGTTTTTTTTTTTTTTTTTTTTTTTTTTTTTTTTTTTTTTTTTACTTCCATAAAATAAATAAGCATTATTTAAGTACGGTACATGTAGGATGGACCAAGATTTCCCCACTCCTGCAAATTCCCTTAAGCCCTCAGATTCTTCTCTTGGGACCAAGGTCTCACTTTCCTCCAGAGGGACAATCCAAGCTTTTTATCAGCTAGCTGATCTGCCCCTGATATCAGAGTCAATTTGAGCATGAGTTGGTCTATAATTTAGGCATGAAACTGTGATTACATAAAAGAAAGATGACTTTTTGATGGAGGATGTCCATGATATTCCTTGAACTTCAGAGAAAATTGGTTAAAATGAAACTTTTTTCCCTTGGAAACTGCAAAGGCAGTTCTTTTAGCATATGCGATTGAAAACATCTAGGTTGTTAGCTCAGTTTTCATTCCAGTCTCAAAGAAAGGCAATGACAAAGAATGTTCAAACTGTCACACAACTGGACTCATCTCACATGCTAGTAAAGTAACACTCAAAATTCTCCAAGCCAGGCTTCAGCAATATGTCAACCGTGAAATTCCAAATGTTCAAGATGGATTTAGAAAAGGCAGAGGAACCAGAGATCAAATTGCCAAAATCCACTGGATAATTGAAAAAGCAAGAGAGTTCCAGAAAAACACTTATTTCTGCTTTGTTGACTATGCCAAAGCCTTTGACTGTGTGTATCACAATAAACTGGGGAAAATTCTGAAAGAGATAAGAATACCAGATCACCTGACCTGCCTCTTGAAAGACCTATATGCAGGTCAGGAAGAAACAGAACTGGACCTGGACCAACAGACTGGTTCTAAATAGGAAAAGGAATATGTCAAGGCTGTATATTGGCACCCTGCTTATTTAACTTATATCTGCTTATATATAGGGCATCGTGAGAAATGCTGCACTGGATGAAGCACAAACTGGAATCAAGATTGCTGGGAGAAATATCAATAACCTCAGATATGCAGATGACACCACCCTGATGGCAGAAAGTGAAGAACTAAAGAGCCTCTTGATGAAAGAGAAAGAGGAGAGTGAAATAGTTAGCTTAATGCTCAGCGTTCAGACAACTAAGATCATTGCATCCAGTCTCATCACTTCTTGGCAAATAGATGGGAAAACAGTGGAAACAGTGGCAGATTTTATTTTTCGGGGCTCGGAAATCATTGCAGATGGTGACTGCAGCCATGAAATTAAAAGATGCTTACGACTTGGAAGGAAAGTGATAACCAAACTAGACAGCATATTAAAAAGCTGAGACATTGCTTTGCCAACAAAGATCCGTCTAGTCAAGGCTAAGGTTTTTCCATGTCATGTATGGATGTGAAAGATGGACTATAAAGAAAGTTGACAGCCAAAGATTTGATGCTTTTGCACTGTGGTGCTGAAGAAGATGCTTGAAGTTTGCTTAGACTATAAGAGGACCCAACCACTCCATCCTAAAGGAAATCAGGTCTGAATATACATTGGAAAGACTAATATTGAACCTGAAACTCCAATACTTTGGCCACTAGATGTGAAGAGCTGACTCATTTGGAAGTTGCTTTGATTTGCCTGTGAGTGTGGGCGCCCTACCTGGGCACAGGGCCTCAGGGGCCATTGCCACTGAATCATGACCTCCACGCAAGCACATTCCAGCTGTGTGACACTCAGCATGCAGGAGACTGGGAAAGCTATCTTCCTTGGAGGAAGGAAAGTCATACACAGAGTGTGTTTTCAGGCCTCTATTTGCAGCAAGTGTTTTGCTTCTCAGATGTCAGACCTGCAGGCCTGCCCCAAGGACCTCAATTCCAGAGTCAGGGCCATGTGTCTCCCTGCACATTCCGAGCCTTGCAAACACATTCCTGGGTCAGAGAGGTGCTTCCCATGAGGAAGAAGGCTGCGGGAGTGTGTCTGAGGGGGCCAGGTGGCATGCTGGGGTCACCTGGTTGAGGGCACCTTGCACATCCATTGGGCCCCAGGAGAGCAGTTATGGACTCGCCCCTTGCTTGAGATATCCCAAAGCAAGGAGCAATGCTAGCTGTATCAGAAGGAGGAAAACAGCAATGGGATGGATTTTCAAGCAGTTGCTAGGTCACACTGTGTTAGGGTTCCCCAGGAGACATGTGAGAATTTTGGCCCCTAGGCCCGGTATCTAGGGGTGTGCACAGGGTGTTTTCCCCACAGGATCCAAAATGTTCCAGACAGACCTAGGCTCAATAGCTGTTGCTAGGCTGCACCGCTTTAGGCACACCGAGAGAAGCAGGCACACTGTGGCCCCGAGGTCCGGTATGCAGGTTCACATATGGGGTGTGTCCCCGTAGGAGCCAAGAATTTTCCTGACAGCCCTAGGCTCCCTAGAGCACTCAGGTCTGCTCAGAGGACCGAAGTTCCAGAGGCAGGGTCGTGTATCTCCCCTTCCCTTTGTGATCCTTGCAAAGACATTCCAAGCTGATAGTGGTACTATCCATGAAGAAGCAAGCAGTGGGAGTATATTTGACATGACTGGGTGCCTTGATGGGCTCAGCTCCTCAAGGGGGCCTTTCCTCTCAAAGTAGGCCCCATGTCCGCTTGTGGACGGGGTTGGGCCCTCTTCCCTCCACACTGCCAAAGGGTGGAACAAAGCTAGGTGTCAGAGGTAAGAAAGGAGCAATTGGATGGATTTTCAAGCTCTCACTAGGCTGTACTGCTTCAAGGCCCACTCGAGCAAAACAGGCGCCCTGTGGCCCCTAGGTCGGGTATGCAGGTTCACACACAGGGTGTGTTCCCGTCAAAGCCAAGAATTTTCTGACAGACCTAGGCTCACTAGAATTGTCCTACAGAGCAAAGGGGATGGAAGAGATGTGTGGAGGTGGGTCTGCCTTCCCCTGTGAGTGTGGGGCTACTCCCTATGGCCCCAAGTTGAGGGATAACTGCAACTAAGAAAGGAACTCCAAGAAGCGCTTTTCCAGGAGGCTGGGACAGGGAGTCCGCAGGATGCAGGGAAAGGGAGCCTTCTTCAGGGAAGAAGAGGCAGCCACTCGGGGTGTGTTTGCAAGCCTCTTTGGAAGGCACAGTTTCGCTGATACAATTGAATTCCAGTTCTGCTCAGAGGACTGAAATTTCAGAGGCAGGGCCATGTATCTCCCCTTCCCTTTTCAATCCTTGCAAAGACATTCCTAGCTGATAGTGATACTGCCCATGAGGAAGTAAGCAGCTGGAGTGTGTTTGACATGACTGGGTGCCTTCCTGGGCTCAGCTCCTCAAGGGGACTTTCTACTCAAAGTAGGCCCATTGCCTACTTGGGGAGAGGGTATGGAAGGTTTGCTTCCAAATGGCGAAAAGGTGGAGCAAATCTAGCTTTGTCAGAGGTACGTAAAGTGCAATTTAATGGATTTTCAAGCTGTTGCCAGGCAACACCGCTTCAGGGTCCCCTCTCCCAGAAGAAAACAGGCGCCCTGTGGCCCCTAGGTCTGGTATGCAGATTCACACACAGGATGTGTCCCCACAGGAGCCAAGAATTTTCCTACCAGGCCTAGGCTTACTAGAGCTCTACTATAGAGCAAAGGGGATGGAACAGAAGTGTGGATGTGACTTTGCCTTTACCTTTGACTGTGAGGCCCCTCCATAAGGTCCCAGGCGAAATTGCCCTCGCCCTTGCCCTAACCCTAACCCCAACACGACACCCTAACCCTAACCAACACCGTAACCCTATCCCAGAACCTAACACCAACCCGACCCCCTAACCCTAACCTGACACACTAACCCTAACGCATCATCCCAACCCTAACCTGACACCTTCACCCCTCAGCCCTCACCCTCACCCACACCCCTAACTTCTAACCCCTAAGCCACAATGTAACCCACACCCTAATCCACACCCTTAACCTAACCCACACCCTCCCCCCCACCCTACTCACACCCTCAACCCTAGACTTAACCTGCATCATCTTCAATTTCAACACTTCTCATGCATCACAAAAGACAAGGGAGTCATATTTCAAACGTGAATCCAAGACCCATTAACCACATAACAGGAATATAAACACTGTGAACACATCATTTAAATCACTTGCACCACCAAATACCTCTCCACCACATATCATATCAATAACAGTGGAACTCATGTATGCCATACATATTGTAACATAGCAATCTAATACCCAACAGTAATCTGGGTAATTATAAACACAAGATATATTTAAACCAAAAATATTTAAACAAATTCCAGTTTTTACGATGGTTTTAATCCTTGCAAAAGTAGGATTAACAGCATGTTTTTCCACTAGGATCCAAAGCATTGAGCAAAATTGCCGAGGTCCAGCCCCAGCAGGACCAGGAATACCCAAGGGATGAGTGGCGTCAGCGAGGAAGAAGACAGACAGAAGACACACAGATGTTGCATAGAAGAGGTAGCTTTTTTTTTAATTTTTAGGATAGTTCAGTTTTTTTTTTTTTAATTTTATTTTATTAGTTGGAGGCCAATTACTTCACAACATTTCAGTGGGTTTTGTCATACATTGACACGAATCAGCCATAGAGTTACACGTATTCCCCATCCCGATCCCCCCTCCCACCTCCCTCTCCACCCGACTCCTCTGGGTCCTCCCAGTGCACCAGGCCCGAGCACTCGTCTCATGCATCTCACCTGGGCTACTGATCTCTTTCACCATAGATAAAATACATGCTGTTCTTTTGAAACATCCCACCCTCACCTTCTCCCACAGAGTCCAAAAGTCTGTTCTGTACTTCTGTGTCTCTTTTTCTGTTTTGCATATAGGGTTATCATTACCATCTTTCTAAATTCCATATATATGTGTTAGTAGGCTGTAATGTTCTTTATTTTTCTGGCTTACTTCACTCTGAATAATGGGCTCCAGTTTCATCCATCTCATTAGAACTGATTCAAATGAATTCTTTTTAATGGCTGAGTAATATTCCATGGTGTATATGTACCACAGCTTCCTTATCCATTCATCTGCTGATGGGCATCTAGGCTGCTTCCATTTCCTGACTATTATAAACAGTGCTGCGATGAACAATGGGGTGCACGTGTCTCTTTCAGATCTGGTTTCCGTGGTGTGTATGCCCAGAAGTGGTATTGCTGGGTCAAATGGCAGTTCTATTTCCAGTTTTTTAAGAAATCTCCACACTGTTTTCCATAGTGGCTGTACTAGTTTGCATTCCCACCAACAGTGTAAGAGGGTTCCCTTTTCTCCACACCCACTCCAGCATTTACTGCTTGTAGACTTTTGGATAGCAGCCATCCTGACTGGCGTGTAATGGTACCTCATTGTGGTTTTGATTTGCATTTCTCTAATAATGAGTGATGTTGAGCATCTTTTCATGTGTTTGTTAGCCATCTGTATGTCTTCTTTGGAGAAATGTCTGTTTAGTTCTTTGGCCCATTTTTTGATTGGGTCATTTATTTTTCTGGAATTGAGCTTCAGGAGTTTCTTGTATATTTTTGAGATTAATCCTTTGTCTGTTTCTTCATTTGCTATTATTTTCCCCCAATCTGAGGGCTGTCTTTTCACCTTACTTATAGTTTCCTTTGTAGTGCAGAAGCTTTTAAGTTTCATTAGGTCCCATTTGTTTATTTTTGCTTTTATTTCCAATATTCTGGGAGGTGGGTCATAGAGGACCCTGCTGTGATTGATGTCGGAGAGTGTTTTGCCTAAGTTCTCCTCTAGGAGTTTTATAGTTTCTGGTCTTACATTTAGATCTTTAATCCATTTTGAGTTTATTTTTGTGTGTGGTGTTAGAAAGTGTTCTAGTTTCATTCTTTTACAGGTGGTTGACCAGTTTTCCCAGCACCACTTGTTAAAGCAGTTGTCTTTTTTCCATTGTATATCCTTGCCTCCTTTGTCAAAGATAAGGTGTTCGTAGGTTCGTGGATTTATCTCTAGGCTTTCTATTCTGTTCCATTGATCTATATTTCTGTCTTTGTGCCAGTACCATACTGTCTTGATGACTGTGGCTTTGTAGTAGAGACTGAAGTCAGACAGGTTGATTCCTCCAGTTCCATTCTTCTTTCTCAAGATTACTTTGGCTATTCGTGGTTTTCTGTATTTCCATACAAATTGTGAAATTATTTGTTCTAGTTCTGTGAAAAATACCGTTGGTAGTTTGATAGGGATTGCATTGAATCTATAGATTGCTTTGGGTAGAATAGCCATTTTGACAATATTGATTCTTCCAATCCATGAACACGGTATGTTCCTCCATCTGTTTGTGTCCTCTTTGATTTCTTTCATCAGTGTTTTATAGTTTTCTATGTACAGGTCTTTTGTTTCTTTAGGTAGATATACTCCTAAGTATTTTATTCTTTTTGTTGCAATGGAGAATGGTATTGCTTCCTTAATTTCTCTTTCTGTTTTTTCATTGTTAGTATATAGGAATGCAAGGGATTTCTGTGTGTTAATTTTATATCCTGCAACTTTACTATATTTATTGGTTAGCTCTAGTAATTTTCTGGAAGAGTATTTAGGGTTTTCTATGTAGAGGATCATGTCAACTGCAAACAACGAGAGTTTCACTTCTTCTTTTCCTATCTGGATTCCTTTTACTTCTTTTTCTGCTCTGATTGCTGTGGCCAAAACTTCCAAGACTATGTTGAATAATAGTGGTGAGAGTGGGCACCCTTGTCTTGTTCCTGATTTCAGGGGAAATGCTTTCAATTTTTCACCATTGAGGGTGATGCTTGCTGTGGGTTTGTCATATATAGCTTTTATTATGTTGAGGTATGTTCCCTCTATTCCTGCTTTCTGGAGAGTTTTAATCATAAATGAGTGTTGAATTTTGTCAAAGGCTTTCTCTGCATCTATTGAGATAATCATATGATTTTTATCTTTCAATTTGTTAATGTGGTGTATTACATTGATTGATTTGCAGATATTGAAGAATCCTTGCATTCCTGGGATAAAGCCCACTTGGTCATGGTGTATGATTTTTTTAAGATGTTGTTGGATTCTATTTGCTAGAATTTTGCTAAGGATTTCTGCATCTATGTTCATCAGTGATATTGGCCTGTAGTTTTCTTTTTTTGTGGCATCTTTGTGTGGTTTTGGAATTAGGGTGATGGTGGCCTCATAGAATGAGTTTGGAAGTTTACCTTCTTCTGCAGTTTTCTGGAAGAGTTTGAGTAAGATAGGTGTTAGCTCTTCTCTAAATTTTTGGTAGAATTCAGCTGTGAAGCCATCTGGTACTGGGCTTTTGTTTCCTGGAAGATTTTTGATTACAGTTTCGATTTCCTTGCTTGTGATGGGTCTGTTAAGATCTTCTATTTCTTCCTGGTTCAGTTTTGGAAAGTTATACTTTTCTAAAATTTGTCCATTTCATCCAAGTTGTCAATTTTATTGGCATAGAGCTGCTGGTAGTAGTCTCTTATGATCCTTTGTATTTCAGTGTTGTCTGTTGTGATCTCACCCTTTTCATTTCTTATTTTGTTAATTTGGTTCTTCTCTCTTTGTTTCTTAATGAGTCTTGCTAATGGTTTGTCAATTTTGTTTATTTTTTCAAAAAACCAGCTTTTAGCTTTGTTGATTTTTGCTATGGTCTCTTTAGTTTCTTTTGCATTTATTTCTGCCCTAATTTTTAAGATTTCTTTTCTTCTGCTAACCCTGGGGTTTTTCATTTCTTCCTTCTCTAGTTGCTTTAGGTGTAGAGTTAGGCTATTTATTTGGCTTTTTTCTTGTTTCTTGATGTAAGCCTGTAATGCTATGAACCTTCCCCTTAGCACTGCTTTTACAGTGTCCCATAGGTTTTGGGTTGTTGTGTTTTCATTTTCATTCATTTCTATACATATTTTGATTTCTTTTTTGATTTCTTCTATGATTTTTTGGTTATTCAGAAGCGTGTTATTTAGCCTCCATATGTTTGAATTTTTAACAATTTTTTTCCTGTAATTGAGATCTAATCTTACTGCACTGTGGTCAGAAAAGATGACTGGGATGATTTCAATTTTTCTGAATTTTCCAAGACCAGATTTATGGCCCAGGATGTGATCTATTCTGGAGAATGTTCCGTGTGGACTTGAGAAAAAGGTGAAATTGATTGTTTGGGGGTGAAATGTCCTATAGATATCAATTAGGTCTAGCTGGTCCATTGTATCATTTAAGGTTTGTGTTTCCTTTTTGATTTTCTGTTTAGTTGATCTATCCATAGTTGTGAGTGGGGTATTAAAGTCTCCCACTATTATTGTGTTACTATTCATTTCCTCTTTCATACTCATTAGCGTGTGCCGTACATATTGCGGTGCTCCTATGTTGGGTGCATATATATTTATAATTGTTATATCTTCTTCTTGGATTGATCCTTTGATCATTATGTAGTGTCCTTCTTTGTCTCTTTTCACATCCTTTATTTGAAAGTCTATTTTATCTGATATGAGTATTGTGACTCCTGCTTTCTTTTGGTCTCCATTTGCATGAAATATTTTTTTCCAGCCCTTCACTTTTAGTCTGTATGTGTCTCTGGTTTTGAGGTGGGTCTCTTGTAGACAGCATATATAAGGGTCTTGTTTTTGTATCCATTCAGGCAATCTTTGTCTTTTGGTTGGGGCATTCAACCCATTTACATTTAAGGTAATTATTGATAGGTGTGGTCCCGTTGCCATTTACTTTGTTGTTTTGGGTTCATGTTTATACAACATTTCTGCATTTCCTGTCTAGAGAAGGTCCTTTAACATTTGTTGAAGAGCTGGTTTGGTGGTGCTGAATTCTCTCAGCTTTTGCTTGTCTGTAAAGCTTTTGATTTCTCCTTCATATCTGAATGAGATCCTTGCTGGGTACAGTAATCTAGGTTGTAGATTATTTTCTTTCATTACTTTCATTATGTCCTGCCATTCCCTTCTGGCCTGGAAGGTTTCTATTGGTAGATCAGCTGTTATCCTTATGGGAATTCCTTTGTGTGTTATTTGTTGTTTCTCCCTTGCTGCTTTTAGTATTTGTTCTTTGTGTTTGATCTTTGTTAATGTGATTAATATGTGTCTTGGAGTGTTTCGCCTTGGGTTTATCCTGTTTGGCACTCTCTGGGTTTCTTGGACTTGGGTGGCTATTTCCTTCCCCATTTTAGGGAAGTTTTCAGCTATTATCTCCTCGAGTATTTTCTCATGGCCTTTCTTTTTGTCTTCTTCTTCTGGGACTACTATGATTCGAAAGTTGGGGCGTTTCACATTGTCCCAGAGGTCCATGAGGTTGTCCTCATTTCTTTTGATCATTTTTTCTTTTTTCCTCTCTGCTTCATTTATTTCCACCATTCTATTGTCTACCTCACTTATCCTATCTTCTGTCTCCGTTATTCTACTCTTGGTTCCATCCAAAGTGTTTTTGATCTCATTCATTGCATTATTCATTTTTAATTGACTCTCTTTTATTTCTTCTAGGTCTTTGTTAAGCATTTCTTGCATCTTTTCAATCTTTGTCTCCAGGCTATTTATCTGTAACTCCATTTTGTTTTCAAGATTTGGATCATTTTTATTATCATTATTCTAAATTCTTTTTCAGATAGATTCCCTATCTCCTCCTCTTTTGTTTGACTTGGTGGGCACTTGTCATATTTTTTACCTGTTGGGTATTGCACTGTTCTTGCGCTAGTGCACATGGCAAGTATTAGGTTCGGTTTCTAAGTGAGAAACTAATGGCTACATTCACAGCTGGCCACTGAGGTACTTAATGGGAGAGGCGAACCCAGCTCTGCCAAGCAGTAGCCAACATGAAATCAGCTATTGTCATTGTAGCCAAGTTCCTTGAATTTGTAGTGTTATTTGCTGTGTTCTTCAAGAAGATGCCTTCGCCCTGCGAGAAAGACATATTTCCATAACACATAGCCAGGCACTCAATCGATGTGCATCCTCCAGTAAAGCACAGCCCCGATGCCTTAGAGGAGCCTCTCTGGCAATTGTCATAAGCCAGTCTAATTTTGTGTGAGACCATGAAAACTCAATGTCTTTATTACGCTTGTGCTTCAGACGGGAGGTCTGAGAAGGCACTTCTGAACGTTTATTCCTACCAGTCATTGTCATTTTTATCGAGTCTTTAGTTTTTTATTTTTGTTGTTGTTTTATTTATTAGTTCTACCAGTTTCTTGCTACCAACCCGTCTCCCTCCACCCTCGTGCACACACGATCAGTCATGGAATCCCGTGGACTTCAGCCCGCCAGACTCCTCTGTCCATGGATTTTTCCAGGCAAGAATACTGGAGTGGGTTGCCATTTCCTTCTCCATGTATGGAGTCTTTAAAGATTCCGTCACTGAGGTGTTGCTTCTCCACTTGTACATGTACTTTCTCCCTAAGTGCAGTAGAAGTCATCCCCACTTCCCAACATGTCTGTCTTCCGACCTTTGCAGAATGTTTTGCTTGAGCTCACCACAGCGTCAGGATATTCTAGAAAGCCTTCTGATTGCAGTCTCTTCAGGAGGTTACAAGTGCTTCAAACCTCAGGATTTTACAAAGCACTTTTTACAACCTCAGTTGAAGGGGAAGTCAACACTCAGTGAAAGTCACAGGCTTCCATGGGCTGGACTTGATTATGGGTTGTGCTTTCATAATCATCGTGTTTCATATACCAACTAAGATGTCACTGAGAATTTTTTTTTTCTCATCGTTCTCTCTTTCATGTTTATTTAGATATATTATGGGTTTTCCTATATACCTTCCGTTAGTGATGAGGGTCTTAAGTCAGTAGAACTTACTGCAACTGACTTCCAGTTAGCTGTGTTAGGACAGGAAAAAGAATGACCAGCTGCTGGATTCTTAAGATTATGTACGAAAACATTATTCGTTTTCCTGTGTGCAGTCATCCAATACTAACTTTGTGAAGTAGGCATTCAGAAAAATCACAAAATCGCCTAACTACTAGGCGGTCTCCCATGCAAGTACTGACCAGGCCCGGCCCTACTCAATTTCCTAGATGAGAGGAGATAGGGCACGTTCAGGGTGCTATGGCCTTAGACCGAGGCGGCTGTCAAGTGCCCCAAGAGCTCCGCGTTTCGCCTCCCTTGCGTTCTGACATGCCCTTCGGGCCTGGGGCCACAGCTCTCGAGCTGGCGCGCGCTGCACTTGAGCCGCACGAGCCCCGACTGGACTCCGAACAACCAGGGCCGGCAGCTCGGGGGCCAGCGGAGGGCACCACAGCCCCGCACACCTCAAGCCCCGGCCAGCACCCGTCTGGCCCGGCCGGGGCCTGACGTGCCTGCGGGACCTGGTGTGGGGGAAGGGGGGTGGGTAGAGCAGCGAGGACGTCTCAGTGCCCCCTCACTCCCTGCCCCCCACCATCCCGTTCACAGCTCAGGGTGACGTGGCTCCGGACGAGCGGGGCTTCGACCCGGGGCCGCGGTCCCCGGACCCTCCTGCAGGATTAGAGGCAGCCCAGCGGGGGCCCCAGGCGCACATCCTGCCCGCTGCGCAAACCCCCTGGAGCGCCTCAGCCCCGCGTTTTCGCCCTACCGAGAACCGACCTGCACCCACTCTGCGGGAGCAACACAAGTCTTACCTGAGAGAGCAGACGAGTGAAAGCCAGGCACACGGACAGGCACTCGCACGCACCCACGCCAGGTGAGATAGAGGCGGAAAGAGACGAGGGTTCAGAGAGAGACTCGAAGACAGCTTGTGGGCAGGGGGAGACTCGGGCAGCATGCCGGGCAGCTGCAGAGGACACCCGGCCATGAGCAGCGAATGAGATGGGGGAAGGGGGAAGCCGCTGAGTAGGGGCGGGCCTGGAGAGGCCCAGGGTGCGAGGGCACCTGAGATCTCCTCGCTCCGCGCCCGCCCCCGTCCTCCCAACCACCTGCACGCACGCCACGCCGGGGCGTTCTGACACTAGCTTCTCCGGAGTTTGGTCACCTGAATTTCTATCCTTGTGCTCAACTGAGTGATGATAGTGTATTGAACAGCTAGGTCATTTCCAAATAAATTAAGCTTAGTGTTTCACAGGACACCCGAACATGAATGCAGAGACCAGCACGGATGCATGGACACCAACCTTGGTAACTGGACAACCAATGGGAAATTACTGTCTGACTCAGGAGAGAGAAAGAAACCCGAACAGATGGAATGAAATGAACAGAAACACAAACTTTGCAATTCACACACTAATTCAATTACAAAAAAAAAAAAAAACAAAAACAAAAAAAAAAAAAACCAACAACACTATATCCATTTTAGAAAAACAATAGACCTCCCCATGACCTTTGGTTGGGTGATGAGTTCTAGCACACGACAAAAAAAGCCACCTTTTCCAAATCGTGAATATGTTAGCTCACACATTGACTTTTACATTGAAATGTGTAACAAATCAAATTAAAATCATTGACCCACTACATAAGCATGGAAGTATTTTAAACATAAAATATGTTCTATAGTATTCAGGAAGCATTTGGCACATGTCTCACTGTATGAGACCCAAAACTGGAACTTAGTTGAAGTGTCAGGGTAGTCTAAAAATGAATCCCTAACTAAAAGGAATACACAGGATTATTGTAGATAAAAAAGGTTAAAGAAGAGAAACTAGAAATCAGTCAATAAATGTTTTAGGGGTTAGCTTAGAGTGATTAGACTCTGCGTGACTTTTTAAGTTTTTCATGTTTGCATCTCCCAAATTTTCCATGCTGAGAATAATACTTTCATATCAGTTTCGAAATCAGTCTCAAACTAAAGACAGTAAGACTGGAATAAGAAATAAGAAATGCTGGGGGAAAAAAAAAATGCTTGAACTAAAGGTGGTACTGATGAAATTATTTGCAGGGCAGCCAAGGAGTCACAGATGTAGAGAACAGACTTACGGACATGGGCAAGGGGGAGGAAGGAGAGGGTGAGATGAATGCAGATTAACATGAAAATATATTACCATACGTAAAAACAGATGCCAATGAAATTTGCTGTATGACTCAGGGGACTCAAACAGCGGCTCTGCAACAAGCTAGGGGTGGAATGGGGAGGGAAATGGGAGAGAGGTTCTGGAGGGAGGAGACATATGTATACCTGTGGCTCATTCATGCTGATGTTTGGCAACAAAATTCTGTAAAGCAACTATCCTTCAATTGAAAGAAAAAGTCATGTTTGGACTTACCAAACAAGGTCTTGTGTACTTCTAGCATGGCCTTCTGTTTCGTGCTGCCACCCTTAACTCATTCTTCCATATCATTAAACAGACTAGTCAAGTTTTTGCCAAAAATATCTTGAGCTCCTGCATTATGCTGATCCACTGCCTTCTCACGATCCAGTTTAGAATGGAGACCAAAGAAACCTTTTGTCGTGTCTTCAAGTATTTGAGGCCACACTATGTGACTTTTAAAAATAAATGTGGATAAGACGGATATGACCAAAGCAATCTAATGAGAATATCTGTGCTTCATTAAAGACTTCTGCAGAGAACTATTAAATTTTATATATAGTATCAGAAGAATTTTTTAAATGCATGCCAACGTTAATTTCTCCTCCACTAGCCATCTGGACAAGGAAAACTGAGTTTACCAATCAATGTCCATCGTTATGCTCCCTCACCGATTTTTACCCAATATGTGTTACTCAGGCAGGAGACCCTGGTTCAGTTCCTGGGTCAGGAAGATCCGCTGGAGAAGGGATAGGCTACCCACTCCAGTATTAGTGGGCTTTCCTTGTGGCTCAGTTGGTAAAGAATCATTCCTCTTTCACAAGACTAGCTCAACTCCTCTCAAAGCAAATACAGGATGGTAATAACTATGCAGGACAAAGCTGATTCTGTATATTTATAGTATTCACTCATGAGCTTGACAGAGGTACTAGATCTGTTACCACATTTCTTTTTCTAAATAATAACCACATGTGCAGGTGAAAGTGGCTCAGTTCGTGCCTGACTCTTTGCGGCCCCATGGACTATAGAGTCCGTGGAATTCTCTAGGCCAGAATACTGGAGTGGGTAGCCTATCCCTTCTCCAGGGGATATTCCCGACCCAGGACTGAAAGCGGGGTCTCCTGCGTTGCAGGCAGATTCTTTACCAACTGAGCTAGTAGGGCTTCCCTGGTCGCTCAGTTGCTAAAGAATATCTGCATAACTGTCTATCGATTTGGCATTAGCAATCTGTCTGTGAGCAGGGCCGGTCATAAGCAGCTTCTGTGAGAAAACAGAAGCATGTCTGTCTGACTTGCTTCTCCGCGGAACTTTCACTGTTCTTGCGCTAGTGCACATGGCAAGTATTAGGCTCGGTTTCTAAGTGAGAAACTAATCGCTACATTCACAGGTGGCCACTGAGGTACTTAATGGGAGAGGCGAACCCAGCTCTGCCAAGCAGTAGCCAACATGAAATCAGCTATTGTCATTGTAGCCAAGTTCCTTGAATTTGTAATGTTATTTGCTGTGTTCTTCAAGAAGATGCCTTCGCCCTGCCAGTAAGACATATTTCCATAAAACATAGCCATGCACTCAATCGATGTGCATCCTCCAGTAAAGCCCAGCCCCGATGTCTTAGAGGAGCCTCTCTGCCCATTGTCATAAGCCAGTCTAATTTTGTGTGAGACCGTGAAAACTCAGTGTCTTTATTACGCTTGTGCTTCTGACGGAAGGTCTGAGAAAGCACTTCTGAAGGTTTATTCCTACAAGGCGTTGTCATATTTATCGAGTCTTTATTTTATATTTTTTCTTATTTTTTACTTCTATCAGTTTCTTGCTACCAACCCGTCTCCCTCCACCCTCGTGCACACACGATCAGTCATGGAATCCCGTGGACTTCAGCCTGCCAGACACCTTTGTCCATGGATTTTTCCAGGCAAGAATACTGGAGTGGGTTGCCATTTCCTTCTCCATGTATGGAGTCTTTAAAGATTCCGTCACTGAGGTGTTGCTTCTCCACTTGTACATGCCCTTTCTCCCTACGTGCAGTAGAAGTCATCCCCACTTCCCAACATGTCTGTCTTCCGACCTCTGGAGAATGTATTGCTTGAGCTCACCACAGCGTCAGGATATTCTAGAAAGTATTCTGATTGCAGTCTCTTCAGGAGGTTACAAGTGCTTCAAGCCTCAGGATTTTACAAAGCACTTTTTACAACCTCAGCTGAAAGGGAAGTCAACACTCAGTGAATGTCACAGGCTTCCATGGCCTGGACTTGATTATGGGTTTTGCTTTCATAATCATCGTGTTTCATATACCAACTAAGATGTCACTGAGAATTTTTTATTTTCTCATCGTTCTATCTTTCATGTTTATTTAGATATACTATGGGTTTTCCTATATACCTTCCGTTAGGGATGAGGGTCTTAAGTCAGTAGAACTTACTGCAACTGACTTCCAGTTAGCTGTTTTAGGACAGGAAAAAGAACGACCAGCTGCTGGATTCTTAAGATTAAGTACGAAAACATTATTCGTTTTCCTGTGTGCAGTCATCCAATTCTAACTTTCTGAAGTAGGCATTCAGAAAAATTACAAAACCGCCTAAGTACTAGGCGGTCTCCCATGCAAGTACTGACCAGGCCCGGCCCTACTCAATTTCCCAGATCAGAGGAGATAGGGCACGTTCAGGGTGCTATGGCCTTAGACCGAGGTGGCTGTCAGGCGCCCCAAGAGCTCCGCGTTGTGCCTCCCTTGCGTTCTGACCTGCTCTTCGGGCCTGGGGCCACAGCTCTCGAGCTGGCGCGCGCTGCACTTGAGCCGCAAGACCCGCGACTGGACTCCGACCAACCAGGGCCGGCAGCTCGGGGGACAGCGGAGGTGGCCTCGGCCCCGCACACTGCCAGCCCCGGCCAGCACCCGTTTGGCCCGGCCGGGGCCTGGCGTGCCTGCAGGACCTGGAGTGGGGGGAGGGGGTATGGGTAGAGCAGCGAGGACGTCTCGGTGCCCCCTCGCCCCCTGCCCCCCACCATCCCCTTTGCTGCTAAAGGTGACGTGGCTCCAGACGGGCGGGGCTTCGGCCCGCGTCCGCGGTCACCGGAGCCTCCTGTGGGCTTAGAGGCAGCCCAGCCGGGGCCCCAGGCGCACATCCTGCCCGTCTCGCAAACCTCCTCGAGCACAGCAGCCCGCCTTTTTGCCCTACCGCGACCCGCCCTGCCCCCACTCTGCCGGCCCAGCACAAGTCTTTCCTGAGAGAGCAGAGGGGCGAAAGCCAGGCACACGGACAGGCACTCGCACGCACCCACGCCAGGTGAAACAGAGGCAGAAAGAGACGAGGGTTCAGAGAGAGACTCGAAGACAGCTTGTGGGCAGGGGGGGACTCGGGCAGGATGCCGGGCAGCTGCAGAGGCCACCCGGCCCTGAGCAGCGAATGCGATGGGGGCAGGGGGAAGCCGCTGAGTAGGGGCGGGCCTGGAGTGGCCCAGGGTGCGAGGGCACCTGAGATCTCCTCGCTCCGCGCCCCGCCCCCGCCCTCCCAACCCACTGCACGCACACCACGCCAGGGCGCTCTGACACTAGCTTCTCCGGAGTTTGGTCACCTGAATTTCTATCCTTGTGCTCAACTGAGTGATGACAGTGTATTGAACAGCTAGGTCATTTCCAAATAAATTAAGTTTAGTGTTTCACAGGACACCCGGACATGAATGCAGAGACCAGCACGGATGCATGGACACCAACCTTGGTAACTGGACAACCAATGGGAAATTACTGTCTGAGTCAGGAGAGAGAAAGAAACCCGAACAGATGGAATGAAATGAACAGAAACACAAACTTTGCAACTCACACCCTAATTCAATTACAAAAAAAAAAAAAAAAACAACAACACTATAACCAGTTTAGAAAAACAATAGACCTCTCCATGACCTTTGGTCGGGTGAGGAGTTCTAGCACACGACAAAAAAAGCCACCTTTTCCAAATCATGAAAATGTTAGTTCACACATTGACTTTTACATTGAAATGTGTAACAAATAAACTTAAAATCATTGACTCACTACATAAGCATGGAAGGATTTTAAACATAAAATATGTTCTATAGTATTCACTAAGCATTTGGCACATGTCTCACTGTATGAGAACCTAAACTGGAACTTAGTTGAAGAGTCAGGATAGTCTGAAAATGAATCCCTAACTAAAAGGAATACACAGGATTATTGTCGATAAAAAACGTTAAAGAAGAGAAACTAGAAATCAGTCAATAAATGTTTTAGGGTTAGCTTATGGTGACTAGCCTCTGCGTGACTTTTTAAATTTTTCATGTTTGCATCTTCCAAATTTTCCATGGTGAGAATAATACTTTCATATCATTTTCGAAATCAGTCTCAAACTAAAGACAGTAAGACTGGAATAAGAAATAAGAAATGCTTGGGGGAAAAAAAAATGCTAGAACTAAAGGTGGTACTGATGAAATTATTTGCAGGGCAGCCAAGGAGTCACAGATGTAGAGAACAGACTTACGGACATGGGCAAGGGGGAGGAAGGAGAGGGTGAGATGAATGCAGAGTAACATGAAAATATACTACCATAAGTAAAAACAGAGGCCAATGAAATTTGCTGTATGACTCAGGGGACTCAAACAGGGGCTCTGCAACAAGCTAGGGGTGGAATGGGGAGGGAAATGGGAGAGAGGTTCAGGAGGGAGGAGACATATGTATACCTGTGGCTCATTCATGCTGATGTTTGGCAACAAAATTCTGTAAAGCAACTATCCTTCAATTGAAAGAAAAAGTCATGTTTGGACTTACCAAACAAGGTCTTGTGTACTTCTAGCATGGCCTTCTGTTTCGTGCTGCCACCCTTAACTCATTCTTCCATATCATTAAACAGACTAGTCAAGTTTTTGCCAAAAATATCTTGACCTCCTGCATTATGCTGATCCACTGCCTTCTCACGATCCAGTTTAGAATGGAGACCAAAGAAACCTTTTGTCGTGTCTTCAAGTATTTGAGGCCACACTATGTGACTTTTAAAATAAATGTGGATAAGACGGATATGACCAAAGCAATCTAATGACAATATCTGTGCTTCATTAAAGACTTCTGCAGAGAACTAGTAAATTTTATATATAGTATCAGAAGAATTTTTTAAATGCATGACAATGTTTGTTTCTCCTCCACTAGCCATCTGGACAAGGAAAACTTAGTTTACCAATCAATGTCCATCGTTATGCTCCCTCACCGATTTTTACCCAATATGTGTTACTCAGGCAGGAGACCCTGGTTCAGTTCCTGGGTCAGGAAGTTCCGCTGGAGAAGGGATAGGCTAACCACTCCAGTATTAGTGGGCTTTCCTTGTGGCTCAGTTGGGAAAGAATTATTCCTCTTTCACAAGACTAGCTCAACTCCTCTCAAAGCAAATACAGGATGGTAATAACTATGCAGGACAAAGCTGATTCTGTATATTTATAGTACTCACTCATGAGCTTGACAGAGGTACTAGATCTGTTACCACATTTCTTTTTCTAAGTAATAACCGCATGTGCAGGTGAAAGTGGCTCAGTTCGTACCTGACTCTTTGCGGCCCCATGGACTATAGAGTCCGTGGAATTCTCTAGGCCAGAATACTGGAGTGGGTAGCCTATCCCTTCTCCAGGGGATCTTCCCGACCCAGGACTGAAAGAGGGGTCTCCTGCGTTGCAGGCAGATTCTTTACCAACTGAGCTAGTAGGGCTTCCATGGTGGCTCAGTTGCTAAAGAATATCTGCATAACTGTCTATCGAGTTTGCATTAGTAATCTGTCTGTGAGAAGGGCCGGTAATTAGCAGCTTCTGTGAGAAAACAGAAGCATGTCTGTCTGATTTGCTTCTCCGCAGAGCTTTCACTGTTGTTGTGCTAGTGCAAAGGGCAAGTATTAGGTTCGGTTTCTAAGTGAGAAACTAGTGGCTCCATTTACACCTCACCACTGAGGTACTTAATGGGAAAGGCAAACCCAGCTCTGCCAAGCAGTAGCCAACATGAAATCAGCTATTGTCATTGTAGCCAAGTTCCTTGAATTTGTAGTGTTATTTGCTGTGTTCTTCTAGAAGATGCCTTCGCCCTGCCGGTAAGACATATTTCCATAACAAATTGCCATGCACTCAATCGATGTTAATCCTCCAGTAAAGCCCAGCCCCGATGTCTTAGAGGAGCCTCTCTGCCCATTGTCATATGCCAGTCTAATTATATGTGAGACCATGAAAACTCAGTGTCTTTATTACGCTTGTGCTTATGACGGGAGGTCTGAGAAAGCACTTCTGAAGGTTTATTCCTACCAGTCATTGTCATTTTTATCGAGTCTGTATTTTTTTTTTGTTAGTTTTATTTATTAGTTCTACCAGTTTCTTGCTACCAACCCGTCTCCCTCCACCCTCGTGCACACACGATCAGTCATGGAATCCCGTGGACTTCAGCCCGCCAGACTCTTCTGTCCATGGATTTTTCCAGGCAAGAATACTGGAGTGGGTTGCCATTTCCTTCTCCATGTATGGAGTCTTTAAAGATTCCGTCACTGAGGTGTTGCTTCTCCACTTGTACATGCCCTTTCTCCCTAAGTGCAGTAGAAGTCATCCCCACTTCCCAACATGTCTGTCTTCCGACCTCTGCAGAATGTATTGCTTGAGCTCATCACAGCGTCAGGATATTCTAGAAAGCCTTCTGATTGCAGTCTCTTCAGGAGGTTACAAGTGTTAAACCTCAGGATTTTACAAAGCACTTTTTATGACCTCAGCTGAAAGGGAAGTCAAAACTCAGTGACAGTCACAGGCTTCCATGGCCTGGACTTGATTATGGGTTGTGCTTTCATAATCATCGTGTTTCATATACCAACTAAGATGTCATTGAGAATTTTTTTTTTTTCTCATCATTCTATCTTTCATGTTTATTTAGATATATTATGGGTTTTCCTATATACCTTCCGTTACGGATGAGGGTCTTAAGTCAGTAGAACTACTGCATCTGACTTCCAGTTAGCTGTGTTAGGACAGGAAAAAGAATGACCAGCTGCTGGATTCTTAAGATTATGTACGAAAGCATTATTCGTTTTCCTGTGTGCAGTTATCCGATTCTAACTTTCTGAAGTAGGCATTCAGAAAAATCACAAAACCGCCTAACTACTAGGCGGTCTCCCATGCAAGTACTGACCAGGCCCTGCCCTTCTCAATTTCCCAGATCAGAGGAGATAGGGCACGTTCAGGGTGCTATGGCCTTAAACCGAGGCTGCTGTCAGGCGCCTCAAGAGCTCCGCGTTGCACCTCCCTTGCGTTCTGTCCTGCCCTTCGTGCCTGGGGCCACAGCTCTCGAGCTGGCACGCGCTGCACTTGAGCCGCACGACCCGCGACTGGACTCCGACCAACCAGGGCCGGCAGCTCGGGGGCCAGCGGAGGGCGCCACGGCCCCGCACACCGCCAGGCCCGACCAGCAACCGTCTGGCCCGGCCGGGGCCTGGCGTGCATGCAGGACCTGGGGTGGGGGAGGGGGGGTGGGTAGAGCAGGGAGGACGTCTCGGTGCCCCCTCACCCCCTGCCCCCCACCATCCCGTTCGCTGCTCAGGGTGACATGGTTCCGGACGGGCGGGACTTCGGCCAGGTCCGCTGTCCCTGGAGCCTCCTGCTGGCTTAGAGGCAGCCCAGCCGGTGGGAGCCCCAGGCGCACATCCTACCCGCTGCGCAAACCCCCTGGAGCACATCAGCCCCGCCTTTTCGCCCTACCAAGACCCGCCCTGCCCCCACTCTGCCGTCCCACCACAAGTCTTTCCTGAGCGAGCAGGCAAGCGAAAGCCAGGCACACGGACAGGCACTCGCACGCACCCACGCCAGGTTAGACAGAGGCAGAAAGAGACGAGGGTTCAGAGAGAGACTCGAAGACAGCTTGTGGGCAGGGGGGTACTCGGGCAGCATGCCGGGCAGCTGCAGAGGCCACCCGGCCCTGAGCAGCGAATGCGATGGGGGCAGGGGGAAGCCGCTGAGTAGGGGCGGGCCTGGAGAGGCCCAGGGTGCAAGGGCACCTGAGATCTCCTCGCTCCGCGCCCCGCCCCCGTCCTCCCAACCCCATGCACGCACGAAACGCCAGGGCGCTCTGACACTAGATTCTCCGGAGTTTGGTCACCTGAATTTCTATCCTTGTGCTCAACTGAGTGATGACAGTGTATTGAACAGCTAGGTCATTTCCAAATAAATTAAGCTTAGTGTTTCACAGGACACCCGGGCATGAATGCAGAGACCAGCACGGATGCATGGACACCAGCCTTGTTAACTGGACAACCAATGGGAAATTACTGTCTGACTCAGGAGAGAGAAAGAAACACGAACAGATGGAATGAAATGAACAGAAACACAAACTTTGCAACTCACACCCTAATTCAATTACAAAAAAAAAAAAATACACTATAACCAGTTTAGAAAAACAATAGACCTCTCCATGACCTTTGGTCGGGTGAGGAGTTCTAGCACACGACAAAAAAGCCACCTTTTCCAAATCGTGAATATGTTAGTTCACAAATTGACTTTTACATTGAAATGTGTAACAAATAAACTTAAAATCATTGACTCACTACATAAGCATGGAAGTATTTTAAACATAAAATATGTTCTATAGTATTCAGGAAGCATTTGGCACATGTCTCACTGTATGCGACCCAAAACTGGAACTTAGTTGAAGAGTCAGGATAGTCTAAATATGAATCCCTAACTAAAAGGAATCCACAGGATTATTGTAGATAAAAAAGGTAAAAGAAGAGAAACTAGAAATCAGTCAATAAATGTTTTAGGGGTTAGCTTAGAGTGACTAGCCTCTGCGTGACTTTTTAAATTTTTCATGTTTGCATCTTCCAAATTTTCCATGCTGAGAATAATACTTTCATATCAGTTTCGAAATCAGTCTCACACTAAAGACAGTAAGACTGGAATAAGAGATAAGGAATGCTTGGGGAAAAAAAAATGCTTGAACTAAAGGTGGTACTGATGAAATTATTTGCAGGGCAGCCAAGGAGTCACAGATGTAGAGAACAGACTTATGGACATGGGCAGGGGGGAGAAAGGAGCGGGTGAGATGAATGCAGAGTAACATGAAAATATAGTACCATACGTAAAAACAGATGCCAATGAAATTTGCTGTATGACTCAGGGGACTCAAACAGGGGCTCTGGAACAAAATAAGGTTGGAATGGGGAGGGAAATGTGAGAGAGATTCAGGAGGGAGGAAACATATGTATACCTGTGGCTCATTCATGCTGATGTTTGGCAACAAAATTCTGTAAAGCAACTATCCTTCAATTGAAAGAAAAAGTCATGTTTGGACTTACCAAACAAGGTCTTGTGGACTTCTAGCATGGCCTTCTGTTTCGTGCTGCCACCCTTAACTCATTCTTCCATATCATTAAGCAGACTAGTCAAGTTTGTGCCAAAAGTATCTTGAGCTCCTGCATTATGCTGATCCACTGCCTTCTCACGATCCAGTTTAGAATGGAGACCAAAGAAACCTTTTGTCGTGTCTTCAAGTATTTGAGGCCACACTATGTGACTTTTAAAAATAAATGTGGATAAGACGGATATGACCAAAGCAATCTAATGACAATATCTATGCTTCATTAAAGACTTCTGCAGAGAACTATTAAATTTTATATATAGTATCAGAAGAATTTTTTAAATGCATGCCAACGATTATTTCTCCTCCGCTAGCCATCTGGACAAGGAACACTGAGTTTACCAATCAATCTCCATAGTTATGCTCCCTCACCGATTTTTACCCAATATGTTTTTCTCAGGCAGGAGACCGTGGTTCAGTTCCTGGGTCAGGAAGATCCGCTGGAGAAGGGATAGGCTACCCACTCCATTAGTAGTAGGCTTTCCTTGTGGCTCAGTTGGTAAAGAATCATTCCTCTTTCACAAGAATAGCTCAACTCCTCTCAAAGCAAATACAGGATGGTAATAACTATGCAGGACAAAGCTGATTCTGTATATTTATAGTACTCACTCATGAGCTTGACAGAGGTACTAGATCTGTTACCACATTTCTTTTTCTAAGTAATATCCGCATGTGCAGTTGAAAGTGGCTCAGTTCGTGCCTGACTCTTTGCGGCCCCATGGACTATAGAGTCCGTGGAATTCTCTAGGCCAGAATACTGGAGTGGGTAGCCTATCCCTTCTCCAGGGGATCTTCCCGACCCAGGACTGAAAGCGGGGTCTCCTGCGTTGCAGGCAGATTCTTTACCAACTGAGCTAGTAGGGCTTCCCTGGTGGCTCAGTTGCTAAAGAATATCTGCATAACTGTCTATCGATTTGGCATTAGCAATCTGTCTGTGAGCAGGGCCGGTCATAAGCAGCTTCTGTGAGAAAACAGAAGCATGTCTGTCTGACTTGCTTCTCCGCGGAGCTTTCACTGTTCTTGCACTGGTGCACATGTCAAGTATTAGGTTCGGTTTCTAAGTGAGAAACTAATGGTTACATCACAGCTGGCCACTGAGGTACTAATGGGAGAGGCGAACGCAGCTCTGCCAAGCAGTAGCCAACATGAAATCAGCTATTGTCATTGTAGCCTAGTTCCTTGAATTTGTAGTGTTATTTGCTGTATTCTTCAAGAAGATGCCTTCGCCCTGCCAGTAAGACATATTTCCATAACACATAGCCATGCACTGAATCGATGTGCATCCTCCAGTAAAGCCCAGTCCCGATGTCTTAGACGAACCTCTCTGCCCATTGTCATAAGCCAGTCTAATTTTGTGTGAGACTGTGAAAACTCAGTGTCTTTATTATGCTTGTGCTTCTGACGGGAGGTCTGAGAAGGCACTTCTGAAGGTTTATTCCTACCAGTCGTTGTCATATTTATCGAGTCTTTATTTTATATTTTTTCTTATTTTTTACTTCTACCAGTTTCTTGCTATCAACCCGTCTCCCTCCACCCTCGTGCACACACGATGAGTCATGGAATCCCGTGGACTTCAGCCCGCCAGACTCCTCTGTCCATGGATTTTTCCAGGCAAGAATACTGGAGTGGGTTGCCATTTCCTTCTCCATGTATGGAGTCTTTAAAGATTCCATCACTGAGGTGTTGCTTCTCCACTTGTACATGCCCTTTTTCCCTACGTGCAGTAGAAGTCATCCCCACTTCCCAACATGTCTGTCTTCCGACCTCTGCAGAATGTATTGCTTGAGCTCACCACAGAGTCAGGATATTCTAGAAAGCCTTCTGATTGCAGTCTCTTCAGGAGGTTACAAGTGCTTCAAACCTCAGGTATTTTACAAAGCACTTTTTACAACCTCAGCTGAAAGGGAAGTCAAAACTCAGTGACAGTCACAGACTTCCATGGCCTGGACTTGATTATGGGTTGTGCTTTCATAATCATCGTGTTTCATATACCAACTAAGATGTCACTGAGAATTTTTTTTTTTTTCTCATTGTTCTATCTTTCATGTTTATTTAGATATACTATGGGTTTTCCTATATACCTTCCGTTAGGGATTAGGGATTTAAGTCAGTAGAACTTACTGCAACTGACTTCCAGTTAGCTGTGTTAGGACAGGAAAAATAATGACCAGCTGTTGGATTCTTAAGATTATGTACGAAAACATTATTCGTTTTCCTGTGTGCAGTCATCCGATTCTAACTTTCTGAAGTAGGCATTCAGAAAAATCACAAAACCGCCTAACTACTAGGCGGTCTCCCATGCAAGTACTGACCAGGCCCGGGCCTACTCAATTTCCCAGATCAGAGGAGATAGGGCACGTTCAGGGTGCTATGGCCTTAGACCGAGGCGGCTGTCAGGCGCCCCAAGAGCTCCGCGTTGCGCCTCCCTTGCGTTCTGACCTGCCCTTCGGGCCTGGGGCCACAGCTCTCGAGCTGGCGCGCGCTGCACTTGAGCCGCACGACCCGCGACTGGACTCCGACCAACCAGGGCCGGCAGCTCGGGGGCCAGCGGAGTGTGCCACGGCCCCGCACACCGCCAGCCCCGGCCAGCACCCGTCTGGCTAGGCCGGGGCCTGGCGTGCCTGCGGGACCTAGGGTGGGGGGACGGCGGGTGGGTAGAGCAGCGAGGACGTCTAGGTGCCCGCTCACCCCCTGCCCCCCACCATCCCGTTCGCTGCTCATGGTGACGTGGCTCCGGAAGGGCGGGGCTTCGGCCCGGGGCCACGGTCCCCAGAGCCTCCTGTGGGCTTAGATGCAGCCCAGCCGTGGCCCCAGGCGCACATCCTGCCCGCTGCGCAAACCCCCTGGAGCACATCAGCTCCGCCTTTTCGCCCTACCGCGACCCGCCCTGCCCCCACTCTGCGGGCCCAGCACAAGTCTTTACTGAGAGAGCAGAGGAGCGAAAGCCAGGCACACGGACAGGCACTCGCACACACCCACGCCAGGTGAGACAGAGGCAGAAAGAGACGAGGGTTCAGAGAGAGACTCGAAGACAGCGTGTGGGCAGGGGGTACTCGGGAAGGATGCCAGGCAGCTGCAGAGGCCACCCGGCCCTGAGCAGCGAATGCGATGGGGGCAGGGGGAAGCCGCTGAGTAGGGGCGGGCCTGGAGAGGCCCAGGGTGCGAGGGCACCTGAGATCTCCTTGTTCCGCACCCCACCGCCGTCCTCCCAACCCCCTGCACGCACGCCACGCCAGGGCGCTCTGACACTAGCTTCTCCGGAGTTTGGTCACCTGAATTTCTATCCTTGTGCTCAACTGAGTGATGACAGTGTATTGAACAGCTAGGTCATTTCCAAATAAATTAAGCTTAGTGTTTCACAGGACAGCCGGAAATGAATGCAGAGACCAGCACGGATGCATGGACACCAGCCTTGTTAACTGGACAACCAATGGGAAATTACTGTCTGACTCAGGAGAGAGAAAGAAACCCGAACAGATGGAATGAAATGAACAGAAACACAAACTTTGCAACTCACACCCTAATTCAATTACAAAAACAAAAAAAAAAATACAAAAAACCAACAACACTATAACCATTTTAGAAAAACAATAGACCTCTCCATGACCTTTGGTCGGGTGAGGAGTTCTAGCACACGACAAAAAAAGCCACATTTTCCAAATCGTGAATATGTTAGTTGACACATTGACTTTTACATTGAAATGTGGAACAAATAATCTTAAAATCATTGACTCACTACATAAGCATGGAAGAATTTTAAACATAAAATATGTTCTATAGTATTCAGGAAGCATTTGGCACATGTCTCACTGTATGAGACCCAAAACTGGGACTTAGTTGAAGAGTCAGGATATTCTAAAATGAATCACTAACTAAAAGGAATACACAGGATTATTGTAGATAAAAAAGTTTAAAGAAGAGAAAATAGAAATCAGTCAATAAATGTTTTAGTGGTTAGCTTAGACTGACTAGCCTCTGCGTGACTTTTTCAATTTTTCATGTTTGCATCTTCCAAATTTTCCATGCTGAGAATAATACTTTCATATCATTTTCGAAATCAGTCTCACACTAAAGACAGAAAGACTGGAATAAGAAATAAGAAATGCTTAGGGAAATAAAATGCTTGAACTAAAGGTGGTACTGATGAAATTATTTGCAGGGCAGCCAAGGAGTCACAGATGTAGAGAACAGACTTATGGACATGGGCAAGGGGGAGGAAGGAGAGGGTGAGATGAATGCAGAGTAACATGAAAATATATTACCATACGTAAAAACAGATGCCAATGAAATTTGCTGTATGACTCAGGGGACTCAAACAGGGGCTCTGCAACAAGCTAGGCGTGGAATGGGGAGGGAACTGGGAGAGAGGTTCAGGAGGGAGGATACATATGTATACCTGTGGCTCATTCATGCTGATGTTTGGCAAAAAAATTCTGTAAAGCAACTATCCTTCAATTGAAAGAAAAAGTCATGTTTGGTCTTACCAAACAAGGTCTTGTGTACTTCTAGCATGGCATTCTGTTTCGTGCTGCCACCCTTAACTCATTCTTCCATATCATTAAACAGACTAGTCAAGTTTTTGCCAAAAATATCTTGAGCTCCTGCATTATGCTGATCCACTGCATTCTCACGATCCTGTTTAGAATGGAGACCAAAGAAACCTTTTGTCGTATCTTCAAGTATTTGAGGCCACACTCTGCGACTTTTAAAAATAAATGTGGATAAGACGGATATGACCAAAGCAATCTAATGACAATATCTGTGCTTCATTAAAGACTTCTGCAGAGAACTAGTAAATTTTATATCTAGTATCAGAAGAATTTTTTAAATGCATGCCAACGTTTATTTCTCCTCCGCTAGCCATATGGACAAAGAGAACTGAGTTTACCAATCAATGTCCATAGTTATGCTCCCTCACCGATTTTTACCAAATATGTGTTACTCAGGCAGGAGACCCTGGTTCAGTTCCTGGGTCAGGAAGATCCGCTGGAGAAGGGATAGGCTACCCACTCCAGTATTAGTGGGCTTTCCTTGTGGCTCAGTTGGTAAAGAATCATTCCTCTTTCACAAGACTAGCTCAACTCCTCTCAAAGCAAATACAGGATGGTAATAACTATGCAGGACAAAGCTGATTCTGTATATTTATAGTACTCACTCATGAGCTTGACAGAGGTACTAGATCTGTTACCACATTTCTTTTTCTAAGTAATAGCTGCATGTGCAGGTGAAAGTGGCTCAGTTCGTGCCTGACATTTTGCGGCCCCATGAACTATAGAGTCCGTGGAATTCTCAAGGCCAGAATACTGGAGTGGGTAGCCTATCCCTTCTCCAGGGGATCTTCCCGACCCAGGACTGAAAGCGGGGTCTCCTGCGTTGCAGGCATATTCTTTACCAACTGAGCTAGTAGGGCTTCCCTGGTGGCTCAATTGCTGAAGAATATCTGCAGAACTGTCTGTCGATTTGGCATTAGCAATCTGTCTGTGAGCAGGGCCGGTCATAAGCAGCTTCTGTGAGAAAACAGAAGCATGTCTGTCTGACTTGCTTCTCCGCGGAGCTTTCACTGTTCTTGTGCTAGTGCACATGGCAAGTATTAGGTTCGGTTTCAAAGTGAGAAACTAATGGCTACATTCACAGCTGGCCACTGAGGTACTTAATGGGAGAGGCGAACCCAGCTCTGCCAAGCAGTAGCCAACATGAAATCAGCTATTGTCATTGTAGCCAAGTTCCTTGAATTTGTAGTGTTATTTGCTGTGTTCTTCAAGAAGATGCCTTCGCCCTGCCAGTAAGACATATTTCCATAAAACATAGCCATGTACTCAATCGATGTGCATCCTCCAGTAAAGCCCAGCCCCGATGTCTTAGAGGAGCCTCTCTGCCCATTGTCATAAGCCAGTCTAATTTTGTGTGAGACCGTGAAAACTCAGTGTCTTTATTATGCTTGTGCTTCTGACGGGAGGTCTGAGAAGGCACTTCTGAAAGTTTATTCCTACCAGTCGTTGTCATATTTATCGAGTCTTTATTTTATATTTTTTCTTATTTTTTACTTCTACCAGTTTCTTGCTACCAACCCGTCTCCCTCCACCCTCGTGCACACACGATCAGTCATGGAATCCCGTGGACTTCAGCCCGCCAGACTCCTCTGTCCATGGAATTTTCCAGGCAAGAATACTGGAGTGGGTTGCCATTTCCTTCTCCATGTATGGAGTCTTTAAAGATTCCGTCACTGAGGTGTTGCTTCTCCACTTGTACATGCCCTTTCTCCCTAAGTGCAGTAGAAGTCATCCCCACTTCCCAACATGTCTGTCTTCCGACCTCTGCAGAATGTTTTGCTTGAGCTCACCACAGCGTCAGGATATTCTAGAAAGCCCTCTGATTGCAGTCTCTTCAGGAGGTTACAAGTGCTTCAAACCTCAGGTATTTTACAAAGCACTTTTTACAACCTCAGCTGAAAGGGAAGTCAACACTCAGTGAAAGTCACAGGCTTCCATGGCCTGGACTTGATTATGGGTTGTGCTTTCATAATCATCGTGTTTCATATACCAACTAAGATGTCACTGAGAATTTTTGTTTTTTCTCATCGTTCTATCTTTCATGTTTATTTAGATATACTATGGGTTTTCCTATATACATTCCGTTAGTGATGAGGGTCTTAAGTCAGTAGAATTTACTGCAACTGACTTCCAGTTAGCTGTGTTAGGACAGGAAAAAAAATGACCAGCTGCTGGATTCTTAAGATTATGTACGAAAACATTATTCATTTTCCTGTGTGCAGTCATCCGATTCTAACTTTCTGAAGTAGGCATTCAGAAAAATCACAAAACCGCCTAACTACTAGGCGGTCTCCCATGCAAGTACTGACCAGGCCCGGCCCTACTCAATTTCCCAGATCAGAGGAAATAGGGCACGTTCAGGGTGCTATGGCCTTAGACCGAGGTGGCTGTCAGGCGCCCGAAGAGCTCCGCGTTGCGCCTCCCTTGCGTTCTGACCTGCCCTTCGGGCCTGAGGCCACAGCTCTCAAGCTGGCGCGCGCTTCACTTGAGCTGCACGACCCGCGACTGGACTCCGAACAACCAGGGCCTGCAGCTCGGGGGCCAGCGGAGGGCGCCACGGCCACGCACACCGCCAGCCCCGGCCAGCACCCGTCTGGCTAGGCCGGGGCCTGGCGTGCCTGCGGGACCTGGAGTGAGGGGCGGGGGGGTGGGTAGAGCAGCGAGGACGTCTCGGTTCCCCCTCACCCCCTGCCCCCCACCATCCCGTTCGCTGCTCAGGGTGACGTGGCTCCGGACGAGCGGGGCTTTGGCCCGGGTCCACGGTCCAGGGAGCCTCCTGCAGGCTTAGAGGCAGCCCAGCATGGGCCCCAGGCGCACATCCTGCCCGCTGCACAAACCCCCTGGAGCACATCAGCCCCACCTTTTCGCCCTACTGAGACCCGCACTGCCCCCACTCTGCGGGCCCAGCACAAGTCTTTCCTGAGAGAGCAGACTAGCGAAAGCCAGGCACACGGACAGGCACTCGCACGCACCCACGCCAGGTGAGACAGGGGCAGAAAGAGACGAGGGTTCAGAGAGAGACTCGAAGACAGCTTGTGGGCAGGGGGGGACTCGGGCAGGATGCCGGACAGCTGCAGAGGCCACCCGGCCCTGAGCAGCGAATGCGATGGGGGCAGGGGGAAGCCGCTGAGTAGGGGCGGGGCTGGAGAGGCCCAGGGTGCGAGGGCACCTGAGATCTCCTCGCTCCGCGCCCCGCCCCCGTCCTCCCAACCCCCTGCACGCACACCACGCCAGGGCGCTCTGACACTAGCTTCTCCGGAATTTGGTCACCTGAATTTCTAACCTTGTGCTCAATTGAGTGATGACAGTGTATTGAACAGCTAGGTCATTTCCAAATAATTTAAGCTTAGTATTTTACAGGACACCCGGACATGAATGCAGAGACCAGCACGGATGCATGGACACCAACCTTGGTAACTGGACAACCAATGAGAAATTACTGTCTGACTCAGGACAGAGAAAGAAACCGGAACAGATGGAATGAAATGAACAGAAACACAAACTTTGCAACTCAAACCCTAATTCAATTACAAAAAAAAACAAACAAAAAAACATAAAAACACCAACAACACTATAACCATTTTAGAAAAACAATAGACCTCTCCATGACCTTTGGTCGGGTGAGGAGTTCTAGCACACGACAAAAAAGCCACCTTTTCCAAATCGTGAATATGTTAGTTCACACATTGACTTTTACATTGAAATGTGTAACAAATAAACTTAAAATCATTGACTCACTACATAGGCATGGAAGTATTTTAAACATAAAATATGTTCTATAGTATTCAGGAAGCATTTGGCACATGACTCACTGTATGAGACCAAAACTGGAACTTAGTTGAAGAGTCAGGATAGTCTAAAATGAATCCCTAACTAAAAGGAATACACAGGATTATTGTAGATAAAAAAGGTTAAAGAAGAGAAAATAGAAATCAGTCAATAAATGTTTTAGGGGTTAGCTCAGAGTGACAGGCCTCTGCGTGACTTTTTCAAATTTTCATGTTTGCATCTTCCAAATTTTCCATGCTGAGAATAATACTTTCATATCAGTTTCGAAGTCAGTCTCACACTAAAGACAGTAAGACTGGAATAAGAAATAAGAAATGCTTGGGGGAAAAAAAATGCTTGTACTAAAGATGGTACTGATGAAATTATTTGCAGGGCAGCCAAGGAGTCACAGATGTAGAGAACAGACTTATGGACATGGGCAAGGGGGAGGAAGGAGAGGGTGAGATGAATGCAGAATAACATGAAAATATATTACCATATTTAAAAACAGATGCCAATGAAATTTGCTGTATGACTCAGGGGACTCAAACAGGGGCTCTGGACCAAGCTAGGGGTGGAATGGGGAGGGACATGGGAGAGAGGTTCAGGAGGGAGGAGACATAAATATACCTGTGGCTCATTCATGCTGATGTTTGGCAACAAAATTCTGTAAAGCAACTATCCTTCAATTGAAAGAAAAAGTCATGTTTGGACTTACCAAACAAGGTCTTGTGTACTTCTAGCATGGCCTTCTGTTTCGTGCTGCCAACCTTAACTCATTCTTCCATATCATTAAACAGACTAGTCAAGTTTTTGCCAAAAATATCTTGAGCTCCTGCATTATGCTGATCCACTGCCTTCTCATGATCCAGTTTAGAATGGAGACCAAAGAAACCTTTTGTCGTGTCTTCAAGTATTTGAGGCCACACTATGTGACTTTTAAAAATAAATATGGATAAGACGGATATGACCAAAGCAATCTAATGAGAATATCTGTGCTTCATTAAAGACTTCTGCAGAGAACTAGTAAATTTTATATGTAGTATCAGAAGAATTTTTTAAATGCATGCCAACGTTTATTTCTCCTCCGCTAGCCATCTGGACAAGGAAAACTGAGTTTACCAATCAATGTCCATCGTTATGCTCCCTCACCGATTTTTACCCAATATGTGTTACTCAGGCAGGAGACCCTGGTTCAGTTCCTGGGTCAGGAAGATCTGCTGGAGAAGGGATAGGCTACCCACTCTAGTATTAGTGGGCTTTACTTGTGGCTCAGTTGGTAAAGAATCATTCCTCTTTCACAAGAGTAGCTCAACTCCTCTCAAAGCAAATACAGGATGGTAATAACTATGCAGGACAAAGCTGATTCTGTATATTTATAGTACTCACTCATGAGCTTGACAGAGGTACTAGATCTGTTACCACATTTCTTTTTCTAAGTAATAGCTGCATGTGCAGGTGAAAGTGGCTCAGTTCGTGCCTGACTCTTTGCGGCCCCAAGGTCTATAGAGTCCGTGGAATTCTCTAGGCCAGAATACTGGAGTGGGTAGCCTATCCCTTCTCCAGGGGATCTTCCCGACCCAGGGCTGAAAGCAGGTTTTTCTGCGTTGCAGGCAGATTCTTTACCAACTGAGCTAGTAGGGCTTCCCTGGTGGCTCAGTTGCTAAAGAATATCTGCATAACTGTCTATCGATTTTGCATTAGCAAGTTGTCTGTTAGAAGGGCCAGTCCTAAGCAGCTTCTGTGAGAAAACAGAAGCATGTCTGTCTGACTTGCTTCTCCGTGGAACTTTGACTTTTCTTGCGCTAGTGCACATCGCAAGTATTAGGTTCGGTTTCTAAGTGAGAAACTAATGGCTACATTCACAGCTGGCCACTGAGGTACTTAATGGGAGAGGCGAACCCAGCTCTGCCAAGCAGTAGCCAACATGAAATCAGCTATTTTCATTGTAGCCAAGTTCCTTGAATTTGTAGTGTTATTTGCTGTGTTCTTCAAGAAGATGCCTTTGCCCTGCCAGTAAGACATATTTCCATAACACATAGCCATGCACTCAATCGATGTGCATCCTCCAGTAAAGCCCAGCCCCGATGTCTTAGAGGAGCCTCTCTGCCCATTGTCATAAGCCAGTCTAATTTTGTGTGAGACCGTGAAAACTCAGTGTCTTTATTACGCTTGTGCTTCTGACGGGAGGTCTGAGAAGGCACTTCTGAAGGTTTATTCCTACCAGTCGTTGTCATGTTTATCGAGTCTTTATTTTATATTTTTTCTTATTTTTTACTTCTACCAGTTTCTTGCTACAAACCCGTCTCCCTCCACCCTCGTGCACACACGATGAGTCATGGAATCCCGTGGACTTCAGCCCACCAGACTCCTCTGTCCATGGATTTTTCCAGGCAAGAATACTGGAGTGGGTTGCCATTTCCTTCTCCATGTATGGAGTCTTTAAAGATTCCGTCACTGAGGTGTTGCTTCTCCACTTGTACATGCCCTTTCTCCCTAAGTGCAGTAGAAGTAATCCCCACTTCCCAACATGTCTGTCTTCCGACCTCTGCAGAATGTATTGCTTGAGCTCACCACAGCGTCAGGATATTCTAGAAAGTATTCTGATTGCAGTCTCTTCAGGAGGTTACAAGTGCTTCAAACCGCAGGTATTTTACAAAGCACTTTTTAAAACCTGAGCTGAAAGAGATGTCAACACTCAGTGAAAGTCACAGGCTTCCATGGCCTGGACTTGATTATGGGTTGTGCTTTCATAATCATCGTGTTTCGTATACCAACTAAGATGTCACTGAGAATTTTTTTTTTCTCATCGTTCTATCTTTCATGTTTATTTAGATATCCTATGGGTTTTCCTATATACCTTGCATTAGGGATGAGGGTCTTAAGTCAGTAGAACTTACTGCAACTGACTTCCAGTTAGCTGTGTTAGGACAGGAAAAAGAATGACCAGCTGCTGGATTCTTAAGATTATGTACGAAAACATTACTCGTTTTCCTGTGTGCAGTCATCCGATTCTAACTTTCTGAAGTAGGCATTCAGAAAAATCACAAAACCGCCTAAGTACTAGGCGGTCTCCCATGCAAGTACTGACCAGGCCCGGCCCTACTCAATTTCCCAGATCAGAGGAGAGAGGGCACGTTCAGGGTGCTATGGCCTTAGACCGAGGCGGCTGTCAGGTGCCCCAAGAGTTCCGCGTTGCTCCTCCCTTGCGTTCTGAACTGCCCTTCGGGCCTGGGGCCACAGCTCTCGAGCTGGCGCGCGCTGCACTTGAGCCGCATGACCCTCGACTGGACTCGGACCAACTAGGGCCGGCAGCTCGGGGGCCAGCGGAGGGCGCCCCGGCCCCGCACACCGCCAGCACCGACCAGCACCCGTCTGGCCCGGCCGGGGCCTGGCGTGCCTGCGGGACCAAGGGTGGGGGGAGGAGGGGTGGGTAGATCAGCAAGGACATCTCGGTGCCCCCTCACCCCCTGACCCCACCATCCCGTTCCCTGCTCAGGGTTACGTGGCTCCGGACGAGCGGGGCTTTGGCCCGGGTCCGCGGTCCGCGGAGCCTCCTGCAGGCTTAGAGGCAGCCCAGCCGGGTCCACAGGCGCACATCCTGCCCGCTGCACAAACATCCTGGAGCACATCAGCCCTGCCTTTTCGCCCTACCGAGACCCGCCCTGCCCCCACTCTGCCGGCCCAGCACAAGTCTTTCCTGAGAGAGCAGAGAAGCAAAAGCCAGGCACACGGACATGCACTCGCACGCACCAACGCCAAGTGAGACAGAGGCAGAAAGAGACGAGGGTTCAGAGAGAGACTCGAAGACAGCTTGTGGGCAGGGGGGGACTCGGGCAGGATGCCAGGCAGCTGCAGAGGCCACCCGGCCCTGAGCAGCCAAAGCGATGGGGGCGGGGGGAGGCCACTCAGCAGCGGCGAGCCTGGAGAGGCCCAGGGTGGGAGGACACCGGAGATTTCCAGGCTCTGCGCCCCGCCCCCCTCCCCCCAACCCCCTGCACGCATGCCACGCCGGGGCGCTCTGACACTAGCTTCTCTGGAGTTTTGTCACTTGAATTTCTCTCTCTCTGCTCAACTGAGTGATGACAGTGTATTGAACAGCTAGGTCATTTCCAAATAAATTAAGCTTAGTTTTTCACAGGACACCCGGGCATGTATGGAGAGACCAGCACGGATGCATGGACACCAACCTTGGTAACTGGCCAACCAATGGGAAATTACTGTCTGACTCAAGAGAGAGAAGAAACCCGAACAGATGGAATGAAATGAACAGAAACACAAGTTTTGCAACTCACACCCTAATTCAATTACCAGAAAATAAACAACACTATAACCATTTTAGAAAAACAATAGACCTCTCCATGACCTTTGGTCGGGTGAGGAGTTCAAACACACAGCAAAAAAAAAGCCAACTTTTCCAAGTCGTGAATATGTTAGTTCACACATTGACTTTTACATTGAAATGTGTAACAAATGAACTTAAAATCATTGACTCACTACATAAGCATGGAAGTATTTTAAACATAAAATATGTTCTATAGTATTCAGGAAGCACTTGGCACATCTGTACGTGTATCAGACCCAAAACTGGAACGTAGTGGAAGAGTCAGGATAGTCTAAAAATGAATCCCTAACTAAAAGGAACACACAGGATTACTGTAGATAAAAAAAGTTAAAGAAGAGAAGCTAGAATCAGTCAATAAATGTCTTAGGGGTTAGCTTAGAGTGACTAGCCTCTGCGTGACTCTTTAAATTTTTCATGTTTGCAGCTTCCAAATTTTCCATTTTGAGAATAATACTTTCGCCTCCAAACCAGAGTGACTTGGGGACACAAGGTAGAAGTCGATAATTTTCTTTGCCTATATCTGAATATTTACAGTCAGAGGTAGAAAAGGAGGAGTCTGTCCCTTGTCTAGATGAGGTCAATCCCAAGGTGTGGGATGTCTCCAGCCCTGGTTTAGCCATAAATGTTCCACCAGTAAAGATTTCTCTGAGACCAAATGCTCCCTAGCCCTGGAAAAGACAATATCCCTTAAAACCAGAAGCTCTTGAGGGTCTTAGACCATTAGTTAACAAATACCGAGATACTGGAACTCGAATCAGCTGTGAGTCCCCCTGCAACACCCCAATCTTGCCCGTTCAAAAACCAGATGGATCTTACCGATTCGTCCAGGATCTAAGAGCTGTTAATGAAGCTGTGGTTCCCATCCACCCCATAGTCCCAAACCTCCTATCCCAAGTCCCAGGAAATGCCAAGTACTTCTCAGTCTTGGACCTTCAAGGTGCTTTCTTTTGCATTCCTCTCCATCCTGAATCCCAAAAACTCTTTGCTTTTGAGTGGCGGGACTTGGAAACAAGAGAGACCATACAACTCTCGACTGGACTCGACTACCCCAAAGGTTTAGGCACAGCCCTCATATCTTCGGGACTTCCTCGGGGCGAGAACTAAGGGAATTAACTTTAACAAACAGTAGTCTAATACAGTATGTGGATGACTTGCTCATAGCTAGGCCAGATTATACCAGCTCTCATATGGACACTATTTAAAACGCTAACTTTCCTGTATGAAAAGGGTTATCGAGTATCCCCCAAGTAGGCTCAGATTAGCTTAACCCAAGTAAAATACCTTGGATTTATAATTACGCAGAGAAAAAGAATGCCTGGCCCTGAGGGGAGATCCCTCATCTTAAATACCCCGTACCCCCAAACAAAACAACAGCTTAGGGGATTTTTAGGAAGGACCGGTTTTTGCAGGATCTGGATTCCTAATTATGGCAATCTGGCCAGACCCCTATATGAAAATTTAAGGGGGAAAGAGGAAGAGCCACTCGACTGGCATGAGACCTGCAAGGTGGCCTTTAATGCCCTAAAAGAGTCCATCACTACAGCCCCAGCTTTAGGCCTCCCCAACCTTGAGAAGCCTTTTAGACTCTATGTTTCTGGAAGGGCAGGAACTGCTCTTGGGGTATTAGAGCAGATGATGGTGCCCGTATTACAACCTGTGGCTTATCTCTCAAAATAACTAGATGAGGTGGCCAGAGGGTGGCCCACTTGCCTCCGGGCAGTAGCAGCCACCGCTCTTATGGTTAAGGAAGCATCTAAGCTGACCCTGGGTCAGCCCACCACAGTGTATACGCCTCACCGGGTGCAAGCAGTCTTGGAAACGAAAGGGGACAGGTGGATGACAGGGGGAAGGATCACCCAATACCAAGCCCTCCTCCTTGACACTCCAGAAATAAAGTTGAGGGTCTGCCAGACTTTAAATCCAGCAACCTTACTGCCAGATCCCCCTACCTCCCCGCTGGATCACCAATGCATACAAATCACAGACGAGTTATACTCTTCTCGCCGGGACCTATCAGAGACAACTTTATTTGACCCAGAGGAAAACTGGCACACAGATGGCAGCAGTTTTGTAGAAAAGGGAGAGAGGAAAGCAGGATATGCTGTAGCGAGCCTGGAAGAAACTAAGGAAAGTGGGTCTCTTCCCCCAGACACCTCAGCCCAGAAAGCTGAACTTTTTGCCCTGACAAGAGCTTTGGAGTTAGGAGAAGGAAAGAGGATTAATGTGTGTATGGACTCTAAGTATGCTTTCCTCATTCTGCATGCCCGTGCAGCAATTTGGAAAGAAAGAGGGATGCTCAGTGCCCGAAGCTCTGCTATTAAACACAAAGAGCTCATTCTCAGGCTCCTGGAGGCAGTCAAACTTCCTGCAAAATTAGCTGTCATCCACTGCAAGAGTCACCAAAAGGGGCAAGGAAAAGAGGCTCAGGGAAATAGGAAAGCTGATCAAGAGGCAGGACGAGCTGCCGGGGAAGCTACCTCTGCCACTGCTATCTGCCCCCTTTTCCCCAAGGAAACCCTGACTCCAGATTTTACCCCATGGGGCATTCCCGATATGCTGAGCGGGGCTGGGAGATTGGGTCACATGGGTGGTTTCAGCCTGATCAGGCCCAAATAATACTCCCTGATTCTCAGGTTTAAAACATTACTAACTCCTTACATAAGAGCACCCATTTTGGAAAAGATAATCTGGAAATCATGCTTAAGCCTATTCTCTCCCATCCGCAGTTAGCTAAGGTTGTTAAAAAGGTCACACAAAATTGTGACACCTGTCTAAAAAATATCCCAAAAACCAGACCTCCTCTAATTACACCTGTCCAACATCGGGGATCATACCCAGGAGCGGACTGGCAAGTAGAATTTACAGCCATGCCCAAGACCCAAGGGTTTTCTTATTTGCTAGTCTTTATTGACATATTCACAGGATGGATCGAAGCGTTCCCTACTGAGACAGAGAGAGCTACAGAAGTCTGTAAAGCTCTGCTGAAGGAGATAGTGCCTAGGTTTGGGCTGTCTCGGTCACTTCAGAGTGACAACGGGCCCTCACTTACAGCCACGATACCCCAGAACCTAGCTGCATGCTTAGGCATAAAATACCGGCTCCACTCATCCTGGAGGCCTCAAGCTTCAGGAAAGGTAGAGAGAACCAACCAGACTCTTAAAAGGGCTCTGGCTAATCTATGTCAAGAAAGACATAATAAGTGGACACATATGCTGCCCATAGACCTCATGAGGCTACGGATATGCCCCAAACGGCCACTATTGTGAAGTCCTTATGAAATGATGTATGGACGTCCATTCTGAACTTCTGATTTGTTTCTTGACGCGGATGCCAATACACTCTTAAAACACATAATTGACCTGGGAATGTTTCAACAAGAACGCCAACGGTATGGAGAACAAACCACAGGAAGACTTGAAAAATCCCCAGGTGAAGCCAGGGGATCAAGTATCAGTAAAGACCTGGCAAGAAAAAGGGAGTCCAAACCAGCTGTCCGAGAAATGGACAGGGCCATATCAGGTTGTTCTAGTGACTTCAACTGCTGTAAAAGTGAAGGGTCTATCTGCCTGGGTCCACAATTCTAGAATAAAACCCTATGGCCTACAGGAGGGGGAGACAGAAACTGAGACTCCAAAGCCAGAGGACAGCTATTCCTGTGAACCTGTTGAAGATCTCAGGCTCTTGTTCAAGCAGAACCCCATCAATACTGCCTCAGATAAGTAAAATGCATCATATGATGTTCTTCCTCTTTCTAATCATATCTCCCTGTATGGCTATTGATCTCTCCCTAAACGAGGCATGTTCACTTGCAAACCACACTGCTTCTCAACTGAACCTAACCAGCCCGGGCTGCATCTGCATTAATGACAAAGGTTGGGGGTATGTCCAACCCATCCCAGGGTATCAATATCAAAGGCCCACCCTTCCAGCCGAGCTATGGGCTGTTACTCAGCGCCCCCATGTGGTTATAATATGGCCTTTTGGGAAAAGGGGGAAAAAAAACTTCATGTCTTGGTACCAGCAACAACTGTCTCTATTTACCCCCTGGATGACATCTGCAATCCCAGCTGAGCCCTTATTTTCTCTCATGACTAACATCCCCCAAGTGACCTTCCCTATCTGTCTAAAAAGCCACTCCCTAACAGGGGTGTCAGTGAGAAATCTAGACGACTCACAATGTGGGGTGACCGTCACTGTTGAAAAAGACGGGAAAAACCGGGACAGGCCCTGCAGCTGGGAGACCAGCCGACGCCACCCCCGGCCAGCACGCGCCTGGACCGGCCCGGGGCACTTCCTGGACCCCGAGCTGCCTGGCGAGGCTGCGGGATCTCTGGCGGGGGTTGGGGAGGAGGGTGGCTTGAGCGGGGAGGACGTCTTGGTGCCCCCTCACCCCCCGCCCCCAACCATCCCGTTCGCTGCTCAGGGTCACGTGGCTCCGGCGGAGCGGGGCGTCGGCCCGGTTTCGTGGTCCCCGGAGCCTCCTGCGGGCTTAGGGACAGCCCAGCCGGGGCCCCAGGTGCCCATCCTGCCGGCTGTGCAAACCCCCTGGAGTGCCTCAGCCCCGCCCTGTCCCCCAACCGTGGCCCGCCCTGCCCCCACGCCACGGGCCCAGCACAGGACCTTCCTGAGAGAGCGGACGAGCGACAGCCAGGCACACAGACAGGCACTCGCACGCAACCACGCCAGCTTAGACAGAGGCAGAATGAGTCGAGGGTTCAGAGAGACACCGAAAGACAGCGTGTGGGCAGGGGGGGCCTCGGGCAGGATGCCGGGCATCTGCAGAGACCACCCGGCCCTGAGCAGCAAACGCGATGGGGGCGGGGGGAGGCTGCCGAGCAGAGGCAGGCCTGGAGAGGTCCAGGTTGGGAGGGCACCTGAGATATCCGCGGTCCGCGCTCCGCCCACCCCAACCCCCTGAACGCACGCGCCTCTCCGACAAAAGCTTCTCCGGAGTTTGATCACCTGAATTTTTATCCTTGTGCTCAACTGTGTGATGACAGTATATTGCACAGCTAGGTCATTTCCAAATAAATTAAGCTTAGTGTTTCACAGGACACCCGGACATGAATGCAGAGACCAGCACGGATGCATGGACACCAACCTTGGTAACTGGCCAACCAATGGGAAATTATTGTCTGACTCAGGAGAGAGAAAGAAACCTGAACAGATGGAAAAAATGAACAGAAACACAACCTTTGCAACTTACACACCAATTCAATTACCGAAAAAAACAACAACACTATAACCATTTTAGAAAACAATAGACCTCTCCATGACCTTTGGTCCAGTGAGGAGTTCTTACACACACAAAAAAAAGCCACCTTTTCCAAATCGAAAATATGTTAGTTCACACATTGACTTTTACATTGAAATGTGTAACAAATAAACTTAAAATCATTGACTCACTACATACGCATGGCAGTATTTTAAACATAATATATGTTCTATAGTATTCAGGAAGCACTTGGCACATCTGTAAGTGTATCAGACCCCAAACTGGAACTTAATGGAAGTGTCAGGATAGTCTAAAAATTAATCCCTAACTAAAAGGAATACACAGGATTACGTAGATCAAAAAGGTTAAAGAAGAGAAACTACAAATCAGTCAATAAATATTTTAGGGTTTAGCCTAGAGTGACTAGCCTCTGCATTACATTTTAAATTTTTCATGTTTGCATCTTCCAAATTTTCCATGCTGAGAATAATACTTTCATATCAGTTTCGAGATCAGTCTCACACTAAAGACAGTAAGAGTGGAATAAGAAATAAGAAATGCTTGGGGTGGGGGGAAGAAATGCTTGAACTAAAGGTGGTACTGATGAAATTATTTGCAGGGCAGCCAAGGAGTCACAGATGTAGAGAACAGACTTATGGACACTGGCAGGTGTGAGGAAGAAGAGGGTGAGATGAATGCAGAGGAACATGGAAACATAGTACCATACGTTAAAAGAGATGCCAATGCAATTTGCTGTATGACTCAGGGGACTCAAACAGGGGCTCTGCAACAAGCTAGAGGGGTGGAACGGAGAGGAGGAGATGGGAGAGAGGTTCAGGAGGGAGGAGACATATCTACACCTGTGGCTCATTCACGTTGATGTTTGGCAACAAAATTCTGTATAGAAAATATCCTTCAATTGAAAGAAAAAGTCATGTTTGGACTTACCAAACAAGGTCTTGTGTACTTCTAGCATGGCCTTCTGTTTCGTGCTGCCATCCTTAATTCATTCTTCCATATCATTAAACAGACTAGTCAAGTTTTTCCCAAAAACATCTTGAGCTCCTGCATCATGCTGATCAACTGCCTTCTCTCGATCCAGTATAGAATGGAGACCAAAGAAACCTTTTGTCGTTTCTTCAAGTGATTGAAGCCACTCTATGTGATTTTAAAAAATAAATGTGGATAAGACGGATATGACAAAAGCAATCTAATGACAATATCTGTGCTTCATTAAAGATCTGCAGAGAACTAGTAAATTTTTTGTTTCGTATCAGAAGAATTTTTTAAATCCACACCAACATTTCTTTCGCGTCCGCTAGCCATCTAGACAAGGAAAACTGATTTTACCAATCAATGTCCCTAGTTCTGCCCCCTCACCGTTTTTTACCCAATATGTGTTACTCAGGCAGGAGACACTGGTTCAATTCCTGGGTCAGGAAGATCTGCTGGAGAAGGGATAGGCTACCAACTCCAGTATTAGTGGGCTTCCCTTGTGGCTCAGTTGGTAAAGAATCATTCCTCTGTACCAAGAGTAGCTCAACTCCTCTCAAAGCAAATACAGGATGGTAGTAACTATGCAGGACAAAGCTGATTCTCTATATTTATAGTACTCACTCATGAGCTTGACAGAGGTCCTAGATCTGTTACCACATTTTTTTTTATTTAAGTGATATCTGCATGTGCAGGTGAAAGTGGCTCAGTTCGTGCCTGACCCTTTGCAGCCCCAAGGACTATACAGTCCATAGAATTCTCTAGGCCAGAATACTGGAGTGGGTAGCCTATCCTTTCTCCAGCGGATCTTCCCGACCCAGGACTCAAAGCGGGGTCTCCTGCGTTGCAGGCAGATTCTTTAGCAACTGAGCTAGTAGGGCTTCTCTGGTGGCTCAGTTGCTAAAGAATATCTGCATAACTTTCTATCGATATGGAATTAGCAATCTGTCTGTGAGCAGGGCCGGTCATAAGCAGCTTCTGTGAGAAAACAGAAGCATGTCTGCCTGACTTGCTTCTCTGGGGAGCTTTCACTGTTCTTGCGATAGTGCACATGGCAAGTTTCTAAGTGAGAAAGTAATGGCTACTATCACAGCTGGCCACTGAGGTACTTAAAGGCAGAGGCAATCCCAGCTCTGCCAAGCAGTAGACATCACGAAATCAGCTATTGTCATTGTAGCCAAGTTCCGTGAATTTGTGGTGTTATTTGCTGTGTTCTTCAAGAAGATGCCTTTGCCCTGCCAGTAAGACATATTTCCATAACACACAGCCATGCACTCGATCGATGTGCATCCTCCAGTAAAGCCCAGCCACGATGTCTTAGAGGAGCCTCTCTGCCCATTGTCATAAACCAGTCTAATTTTGTGTGAGACCGTGAAAACTCAGTGTCTTCATTACGCTTGTGCTTCTGACGGGAGGTCTGAGAAGGCACTTCTGAAGGTTTATTCCTACCAGTCGTTGTCATATTTATCGAGTTTTATTTTATATTTTTTTCTTATTTTTTACTTCTACCAGTTTCTTGCTACCAGCCCGTCTCCCTCCACCCTCGTGCACACACGGTCAGTCATGGAATCCCGTGGACTTCAGCCCGCCAGACTCCTCTGCTCATGGAGTTTTCCAGGCAAGAATACTGGAGTGGGTTGCCATTTCCTTCTCCATGTATGGAGTCTTTAAAGATTCCATCACTGAGGTGTTGCTTCTCCACTTGTACATGCCCTTCCTCCCTAAGTGCAGTAGAAGTCATCCCCACTTCCCAACATGTCTGTCTTCCGTCCTCTGGAGTATGTATTGCTTGAGCTCACCACAGCGTCAGGATATTCTAGAAACCCTTCTGATTGCAGTCTCTTGGGGAGGTTACAAGTGCTTCAAACCTCAGAATTTTACAAAGCACTTTTTACGACCTCAGCTGAAAGGGAAGTCAACACTCAGTGACAGTCACAGGCTTCCATGGCCTGGACTTGATTATGGGCTGTGCTTTCATAATCATCGTGTTTCCGATACCAACTAAGATGTCACTGAGAAATTTTATTCTTTCTCATCATTGTATCTTTCATGTTTATTTAGATATATTATGGGTTTTCCTATATATCTTCCCTTAGGGATGAGGGTCTGAAGTCAGTAGAACTTACTACAACTGATTTCCAGTTAGTTGTGTTAGGACAGGAAAAAAATGACCAGCTGCTGGATTCTTAAGATTATGTATGAAAATATGATTCGTTTTACTGTGTGAAGTCATCCGATTCTAACTTTCTGAAGTAGGCATTCAGAAAAATAAAAAAAAATCGCCTAACTACTAGGCGGTCTCCCATCCAAGTACTGACTAGGCCCGACCCTGCTCAGTTTCCCAGATCAGAGGAGAGAGGGCACGTTCAGGGTGGTATGGCCTTAGACCGAGGCGGCTGCCAGGCGCTGCAGGAGCCCCGCGTTGCGCCTCCCTTGCGGTCTGACCTGCCGGTCGGGCCTGGGGCTGCAGTTCTCGAGCGGGCTCGCGCTGCACTTGAGCCGCACGACCCGCGACTGGACTCCGGCCGGCCAGAGCCTGCAGCTCGGCGGCCAGCGGAGGGCGCCCCCTCTCCGCACACCGCGAGCCCAAGCCAGCACCAGTCTGGCCCGGCCGGCCGGGGCCTGGCGTGCCTGCTGAACCTGGGGTGGGGGGAGGGTGGGTGGATAGAGCAGCGAGGACATCTCGGTGCCCCCTCACCCCCTGTCACCCACCATCCCGTTCGCTGCTCAGGGTCAGGTGGCTCCGGACGAGCGGGGCTTCGGCCCGGGTCTGCAGTCCCCGGAGCCTCCTGGAGCTTAGGGGCAGCCCACCAGGGCCCCAGGCTCCGATCCTGCCGGCTGTGCAAACCCCCTGGAGTGCCTCAGCCCCGCCCTGTCCCCAAACCGAGGCCCGCCCTGCCCCCAAGCCAGGGGCCCAGCACAGGACCTTCCTGAGAGAGCGGACGAGCGACAGCCAGGCACACGGACAGGCACTCGCACGCACCCACGCCAGGTGAGACAGAGGCAGAAAGAGTCGAGGGTTCAGAGAGAGACTGGAAGACAGCGTGTGGGCAGGGGGGGCCTCGGGCAGGATGCCGGGCAGCTTCAGAGACCACCCGGCCCTGAGCAGCCAAAGCGATGGGGGCGGGGGGAGGCCACTCAGCAGCGGCGGGCCTGGAGAGGCCCAGGGTGGGAGGACACCTGAGATCTCTGCGCACCGCGCCCCGCCCCCCTTCCCCCAACCCCCTGCACGCATGCCACGCCGAGGCGCTCTGACACTAGCTTCTCTGGAGTTTTGTCACTTGAATTTCTCTCCCTCTGCTCAACTGAGTGATGACAGTGTATTGAACAGCTAGGTCATTTCCAAATAAATTAAGCTTAGTGTTTCACAGGACACCCGGACATGTATGGAGAGACCAGCACGGATGCATGGACACCAACCTTGGTAACTGGACAACCAATGGGAAATTACTGTCTGACTCAGGAGAGAGAAAGAAACCCGAAAAGACGGAATGAAATGAACAGAAATACAGGCTTTGCAACTCACACCCTAATTCAATTACCAGAAAATCAACAACACTATAACCATTTTAGAAAAACTATAGACCTCTCCATGACGTTTGGTCGGGTGAGGAGTTCAAACACACAGCAAAAAAAAAGCCAACTTTTCCAAGTCGTGAATATGTTAGTTCACACATTGACTTTTACATTGAAATGTGTAACAAATAAACTAAAAATCATTGACTCACTACATAAGCATGGAAGTATTTTAAATATAAAATATATTCTATAGTATTCAGGAAGCACTTGGCACATCTCTAAGTGTATCAGACCCAAAACTGGAACGTAGTGGAAGAGTCAGGATAGTCTAAAAATGAATCCCTAACTAAAAGGAACACACAGGATTACTGTAGATAAAAAAGGTTAAAGAAGAGAAGCTAGAAATCAGTCAATCAATGTCTTAGGGGTTAGCTTAGAGTGACTAGACTCTGCGTGACTCTTTAAATTTTTCATGTTTGCAACTTCCAAATTTTCCATTTTGAGAATAATACTTTCGCCTCCAAATGAGAGTGACTTGGGGACACAAAGGGAGAAGTCGATAATTTTCTTTGCCTATGTCTGAATATTTACAGTCAGAGGTAGAAAAGGAGGAGTCTGTCCCATGTCTAGATGATGTCAATCCCCAGGTGTGGGATGTCTCCAGCCCTGGTTTAGCCATAAATGTTCCACCAGTAAAGATTTCTCTGAGACCAAATGCTCTCTAGCCTTGGAAAAGACAATATCCCTTAAAACCAGTAGCTCTTGAGGGTCTTAAACCATTAGTTAACAAATACCGAGATACTGGAACTCGAATCAGCTGTGAGTCCCCCTGCAACACCCCAATCTTGCCCGTTCAAAAACCAGATGGATCTTACCGATTCGTCCAGGATCTAAGAGCTGTTAATGAAGCTGTGGTTCCCATCCACCCCATAGTCCCAAACCCATATACCCTCCTATCCCAAGTCCCAGGAAATGCCAAGTACTTCTCAGTCTTGGACCTTCAAGGTGCTTTCTTTTGCATTCCTCTCCATCCTGAATCCCAAAAACTCTTTGCTTTTGAGTGGCGGGACTTGGAAACAAGAGAGACCATACAACTCTCGACTGGACTCGACTACCCCAAAGGTTTAGGCACAGCCCTCATATCTTCGGGATTTCCTCGGGGAGAGCACTAAGGGAATTAACTTTAACAAACAGTAGTCTAATACAGTATGTGGATGACTTGCTCATAGCTAGGCCAGATTTTACCAGCTCTCAAATGGACACTATTTAAAACGCTAACTTTCCTGTATGAAAAGGGTTATCGAGTATCCCCCAAGTAGGCTCAGATTAGCTTAACCCAAGTAAAATACCTTGGATTTATAATTACGGAGAGAAAAAGAATGCCTGACCCCGAGGGGAGATCCCTCATTTAAATACCCCGTACCCCCAAACAAAACAACAGCTTAGGGGATTTTTAGGAAGGACCGGGTTTTGCAGGATCTGGATTCCTAATTATGGCAATCTGGCCAGACCCCTATATGAAAATTTAAGGGGGAAAGAAGAAGAGCCACTCGACTGGCATGAGACCTGCAAGGTGGCCTTTAATGCCCTAAAAGAGTCCATCACTACAGCCCCAGATTTAGGCCTCCCCAACCTGGAGAAGCCTTTTAGACTCTATGTTTCTGGAAGGACAGGAACTGCTCTTGGGGTGTTAGAGCAGATGATGGGGCCCGTATTACAACCTGTGGCTTATCTCTCAAAATAACTAGATGAGGTGGCCAGAGGGTGGCCCACTTGCCTCCGGGCAGTAGCAGCCACCGCTCTTATGGTTAAGGAGGCATCTAAGCTGACCCTGGGTCAGCCCACCACAGTGTATACGCCTCACCGGGTGAAAGCAGTCTGGGAAACGAAAGGGGACAGGTGGATGACAGGGGGAAGGATCACCCAATACCAAGCCCTCCTCCTTGACACCCCAGAAATAAAGTTGAGGGTCTGCCAGACTTTAAATCCAGCAACCTTACTGCCAGATCCCCCTACCTCCCCTCTGGAACACCAATGCATACAAATCACAGACGAGTTATACTCTTCTCGCCGGGACCTATCAGAGACACCTTTATCTGACCCAGAGGAAAACTGGCACACAGATGGCAGCAGTTTTGTAGAAAAGGGAGAGAGGAAAGCAGGATATGCTGTAGTGAGCCTGGAAGAAACTAAGGAAAGTGGGTCTCTTCCCCAGACACCTCAGCCCAGAAAGCTGAACTTTTTGCCCTGACAAGAGCTTTGGAGTTAGGAGAAGGAAAGAGGATTAATGTGTGTATGGACTCTAAGTATGCTTTCCTCATTCTGCATGCCCGTGCAGCAATTTGGAAAGAAAGAGGGATGCTCAGTGCCCGAAGCTCTGCTATTAAACACAAAGAGCTCATTCTCAGGCTCCTGGAGGCAGTCAAACTTCCTGCAAAATTAGCTGTCATCCACTGCAAGAGTCACCAAAAGGGGCAAGAAAAAGAGGCTCAGGGAAATAGGAAAGCTGATCAAGAGGCAGGACGAGCTGCCGGGGAAGCTACCTCTGCCACTGCTATCTGCCCCCTTTTCCCCAAGGAAACCCTGACTCCAGATTTTACCCCAGGGGGACATTCCCGATATGCTGAGCGGGGCTGGGAGATTGGGTCACATGGGTGGTTTCAGCCTGATCAGGCCCAAATAATACTCCCTGATTCTCAGGTTTAAAACATTACTAACTCCTTACATAAGAGCGACCATTTTGGAAAAGATAATCTAGAAATCTTGCTTAAGCCTATTCTCTCCCATCCCCAGTTATCTAAGGTTGTTAAACAGGTCACACAAAATTGTGACACCTGTATAAAAAATAACCCAAAAAGCAGACCGCCTCTAATTACACCTGTCCATCATCGGGGATCATACTCAGGAGTGGACTGGCAAGTAGAATTTACAGCCATGCCCAAGACCCAAGGGTTTTCTTACTTGCTAGTCTTTATTGACACATTCACAGGATGGATCGAAGCGTTCCCTACTGAGACTGAGAGAGCTACAGAAGTCTGTAAAGCTCTGCTGAAGGAGATATTGCCTAGGTTTGGGCTGCCTCGGTCACTTCAGAGTGACAACGGGCCCTCACTTACAGCCACGATACCCCAGAACCTAGCCGCATGCTTAGGCATAAAATACCAGCTCCGCTCACCCTGGAGGCCTCAAGCTTCAGGAAAGGTAGAGAGAGCCAACCAGACTCTTAAAAGGGCTCTGGCTAAGCTATGTCAGAAACACATAATAAGTGGACACATATGCTGCCCATAGCCCTCATGAGGCTACGGACATCCCCCAAACGGCCACTATTGTTAAGTCCTTATGAAATGATGTATGGACGACCATTCTTAACTTCTGATTTGTTTCTTGACGAGGAGGCCAATACACTCTTAAAACATATAATTGACCTGGGAAGGTTTCAGCAAGAACTCCAACGGTATGGAGAACAAACCACAGGAAGACTTGAAAAATCCCCAGGTAAAGCCAGGGGATCAAATATCAGTAAAGACCTGGCAAGAAGAAGGGAGTCCAAACCAGCTGTCCGAGAAATGGACAGGGCCTTATCAGGTTGTTCCAGTGACTTCAACTGCTGTAAAATGAAGGGTCTATCTGCCTGGGTCCACAATTCTAGAATAAAACCCTATGGCCTACAGGAGGGGGAGACAGAAACTGAGACTCCAAAGCCAGAGGACAGCTATTCCTGTGAACCTGTTGAAGATCTCAGGCTCTTGTTCAAGCAGAACCCCATCAATCCTGCCTCAGATAAGTAAAATGCATCATATGATGTTCTTCCTCTTTCTAATCATATCTCCCTGTATGGCTATTGATCTCTCCCTAAACGAGGCATGTTCACTTGCAAACCACACTGCTTCTCAACTCAACCTAAGCAGCCTGGGCTGCATCTACATTAATGACAAAGTTTGGGGGTATGTCCAACCCATACCAGGGTATCAATATCAAAGGCCCACCCTTCCAGCCGAGCTATGGGCTGTTACTCAGCGCCCCCACGTGGTCATAATATGGCCTTTTGGGGAAAGGGGGAAAAATAACTTCATGTCTTGGTACCAGCAACAACTGTCTCTATTTACCCCCTGGATGACATCTGCAATCCCACCTGAGCCCTTATTTTCTCTCATGACTAACATCCCCCAAGTGACATTCCCTATCTCTCTAAAAAGCGACTCCCTAACAGGGGAGTCAGTGAGAAATCTAGACGACTCACAATGTGGGGTGACCGTCACTGTTGAAACTGATGGGAAAAACCGGGACAGGCCCTGCAGCTGGGAGACCAGCCGACGCCACTCCGGGCCAGCACGCTCCTGGCCCGGTCCAGGGCGCTTCCCGGACCACGAGCGGGCTGGCGAGGCTGCGGGAGCTCTGGCGGGGGTTGTGGAGGGGGGTGGCTTGAGCGGGGAGGACGTCTCGGTGCCCCCCCAACCCCCGCCCCCCACCATCCCTTTCGCTGCTCAGGGTCACGTGGCTCCGGACGAGCGGGGCGTCGGCCCAGGGCCGCGGTCCCCGGAGACTACTGCGGGCTTAGGGGCAGCCCAGCCTGGGCCCCAGGCGCCCATCCTGCCGGCTGTGCAAACACCCTGGAGTGCCTCAACCCCGCCCTGTCCCCAAACCGAGGCCCGCCCTGCCCCCACGCCACGGGCCCAGCACAGGACCTTCCTGAGAGAGCGGACGAGCGACAGCCAGGCACACGGACAGGCACTCGCACGCACCCACGCCAGGTGAGACAGAGGCAGAAAGAGTCGAGGGTTCAGAGAGAGACTGGAAGACAGCGTGTGGGCAGGGGGGGCCTCGGGGAGGATGCCGGGCAGCTGCAGAGACCACCCGGCCCTGAGCATCCAAAGCGATTGGGGGCGGGGGGAGGCCACTCAGCAGCGGCGGGCCTGGAGAGGCCCAGGGTGGGAGGACACCTGAGATATCTGCGCTCCGCGCCCCGCCGCCCTCCCCCCAACCCCCTGCACGCATGCCACGCCGGGGCGCTCGGACACTAGCTTCTCTGGAGTTTTGTCACTTGAATTTCTCTCCCTCTGCTCAACTGAGTGATGACAGTGTATTGAACAGCTAGGTCATTTCCAAATAAATTAAGCTTAGTGTTTCACAGGACACCCGGACATGTATGGAGAGACCAGCACGGATGCATGGACACCAACCTTGGTAACTGGACAACCAATGGGAAATTACTGTCTGACTCAGGAGAGAGAAAGAAACCCGAACAGATAGAATGAAATGAACAGAAACACAAGCTTTGCAACTCACACCCTAATTCAATTACCAGAAAATAAACAACACTATAACCATTTTAGAAAAACAATAGACCTCTCCATGACCTTTGGTCGGGTGAGGAGTTCAAACACACAGCAAAAAAAAGCCAACATTTCCAAGTCGTGAATATGTTAGTTCACACATTGACTTTTACATTGAAATGTGTAACAAATAAACTTAAAATCATTGACTCACTACATAAGCATGGAAGTATTTTAAATATAAAATATGTTCTATAGTATTCAGGAAGCACTTGGCACATCTCTAAGTGTATCAGACCCAAAACTGGAACGTAGTGGGAGAGTCAGGATAGTCTAAAAATGAATCCCTAACTAAAAGGAACACACAGGATTACTGTAGATAAAAAAGGTTAAAGAAGAGAAGCTAGAAATCAGTCATTAAATGTCTTAGGGGTTAGCTTAGAGTGACTAGCCTCTGCGTGACTCTTTAAATTTTTCATGTTTGCAGCTTCCAAATTTTCCATTTTGAGAATAATACTTTCGCCTCCAAACCAGAGTGACTTGGGGAAACAAAGTTAGAAGTCGATAATTTTCTTTGCCTATATCTGAATATTTACAGTCAGAGGTAGAAAAGGAAGAGTCTGTCCCTTGTCTAGATGATGTCACACCCCAGGTGTGGGATGAATCCAGCCCTGGTTTAGCCATAAATGCTCCACCAGTAAAGATTTCTCTGAGACCAAATGCTCCCTAGCCCTGGAAAAGACAATATCCCTTAAAACCAGTAGCTCTTGAGGGTCTTAAAACATTAGTTAACAAATATCGAGATACTGGAACTCGAATCAGCTGTGAGTCCCCCTGCAACACCCCAATCTTGCCCGTTCAAAAACCAGATGGATCTTACCGATTCGTCCAGGATCTAAGAGCTGTTAATGAAGCTGTGGTTCCCATCCACCCCATAGTCCCAAACCCATATACCCTCCTATCCCAAGTCCCAGGAAATGCCAAGTACTTCTCAGTCTTGGACCTTCAAGGTTCTTTCTTTTGCATGCCTCTCCATCCTGAATCCCAAAAACTCTTTGCTTTTGAGTGGCGAGACTTGGAAACAAGAGAGACGATACAACTCTCGACTGGACTCGACTACCCCAAGGGTTTAGGGATAGCCCTCATATCTTCGGGACTTCCTCGGGGAGAGAACTAAGGGAATTAACTTTAACAAACAGTAGTCTAATACAGTATGTGGATGACTTGCTCATAGCTAGGCCAGATTATACCAGCTCTCAAATGGACATTATTTAAAACGCTAACTTTCCTGTATGAAAAGGGTTATCGAGTATCCCCCAAGTAGGCTCAGATTAGCTTAACCCAAGTAAAATACCTTGGATTTATAATTACGGAGAGAAAAAGAATGCCTGACCCCGAGGGGAGATCCCTCATCTTAAATACCCCGTACCCCCAAACAAAACAACAGCTTAGGGGATTTTTAGGAAGGACCGGATTTTGCAGGATCTGGGTTCCTAATTATGGCAATCTGGCCAGACCCCTATATGAAAATTTAAGGGGGAAAGAGGAAGAGCCACTCGACTGGCATGAGACCTGCAAGGTGGCCTTTAATGCCCTAAAAGAGTCCAACACTACAGCCCCAGCTTTAGGCCTCCCCAACCTGGAGAAGCCTTTTAGACTCTATGTTTCTGGAAGGACAGGAACTGCACTTGGGGTGTTAGAGCAGATGATGGGGCCCGTATTACAACCTGTGACTTATCTCTCAAAATAACTAGATGAGGTGGCCAGAGGGTGGCCCACTTGCCTCCGGGTAGTAGCAGCCACCGCTCTTATGGTTAAGGAGGCATCTAAGCTGACCCTGGGTCAGCCCACCACAGTGTATACGCCTCACCAGGTGCAAGCAGTCTTGGAAACGAAAGGGGACAGGTGGATGACAAGGGGAAGGATCACCCACAACCAAGCCCTCCTCCTTGACACTCCAGAAATAAAGTTGAGGGTCTGCCAGACTTTAAATCCAGCAACCACACTGCCAGATCCCCCTACCTACCCTCTGGATCACCAATGCATACAAATCACAGACGAGTTATACGCTTCTCGCCGGGACCTATCAGAGACACCTTTATCTGACCCAGAGGAAAACTGGCACACAGATGGCAGCAGTTTTGTAGAAAAGGGAGAGAGGAAAGCAGGATATGCTGTAGCGAGCCTGGAAGAACCTAAGGAAAGTGGGTCTCTTCCCCAGACACCTCAGCCCAGAAAGCTGAACTTTTTGCCCTGACAAGAGCTTTTGAGTTAGGAGAAGGAAAGAGGATTAATGTGTGTATGGACTCTAAGTATGCTTTCCTCATTCTGCATGCCCATGCAGCAATTTGGAAAGAAAGAGGGATGCTCAGTGCCCGAAGCTCTGCTATTAAACACAAAGAGCTCATTCTCAGGCTCCTGGAGGCAGTCAAACTTCCTGCAAAATTAGCTGTCATCCACTGCAAGATTCACCAAAAGGGGCAAGAAAAAGAGGCTCAGGGAAATCGGAAAGCTGATCAAGAGGCAGGACGAGCTGCCGGGGAAGCTACCTCTGCCACTGCTATCTGCCCCCTTTTCCCCAAGGAAACCCTGACTCCAGATTTTACCCCAGGGGGACATTTCCGATATGCTGAGCGGGGCTGGGAGATTGGGTCACATGGGTGGTTTCAGCCTGATCAGGCCCAAATAATACTCCCTGATTCTCAGGTTTAAAACATTACTAAATCCTTACATAAGAGCGCGCATTTTGGAAAAGATAATCTAGAAATCTTGCTTAGGCCTATTCTCTCCCATCCCCAGTTAGCTAAGATTGTTAAACAAGTCACACAAAATTGTGACACCTGTCTAAAAAATAACCCAAAAACCAGGTCTCCTCTAATTACACCTGTCCAACATCGGGGATCATACCCAGGAGCGGACTGGCAATGCCGCTCCACATTTAGAATTTACAGCCATGCCCAAGACCCAAGGATTTTCTTACTTGCTAGTCTTTATTGACACATTCAAAGGATGGATCGAAGCGTTCCCTACTGAGACTGAGAGAGCTACAGAAGTCTGTAAAGCTCAGCTGAAGGAGATAGTGCCTAGGTTTGGGCTGCCTCGGTCCCTTCAGAGTGACAACGGGCCCTCACTTACAGCCACGATACCCCAGAACCTAGCCGCATGCTTAGGCATAAAATACCAGCTCCGCTCATCCTGGAGGCCTCAAGCTTCAGGAAAGGTAGAGAGAGCCAACCAGACTCTTAAAAGGGCTCTGGCTAAGCTATGTCAGAAACACATAATAAGTGGACACATATGCTGCCCATAGCTCTCATGAGGCTACGGACATCCCCCAAACGGCCACTATTGTTAAGTCCTTATGAAATGATGTATGGACGACCATTCTTAACTTCTGATTTTTTTCTTGACGAGGATGCCAATACACTCTTAAAACATATAATTGACCTGGGAAGGTTTCCGCAAGAACTCCAACGGTATGGAGAACAAACCACAGGAAGACTTGAAAAATCCCCAGGTAAAGCCAGGGGATCAAGTATCAGTAAAGACCTGGCAAGAAAAAGGGAGTCCAAACCAGCTGTCCGAGAAATGGACAGGGCCATATCAGGTTGATCTAGTGACTTCAACTGCTGTAAAAGTGAAGGGTCTATCTGCCTGGGTCCACAATTCTAGAATAAAACCCTATGGCCTACAGGAGGGGGAGACAGAAACTGAGACTCCAAAGCCAGAGGACAGCTATTCCTGTGAACTTGTTGAAGATCTCAGGCTCTTGTTCAAGCAGAACCCCATCAATCCTGCCTCAGATAAGTAAAATGCATCATATGATGTTCTTCCTCTTTCTAATCATATCTCCCTGTATGGCTATTGATCTCTCCCTAAACGAGGCATGTTCACTTGCAAACCACACTGCATCTCAACTGAACCTAAGCAGCCCGGGCTGCATCTGCATTAATGACAAAGGTTGGGGGTATGTCCAACCCATCCCAGGGTATCACTATCAAAGGCCCACCCTTCCAGCCGAGCTATGGGCTGTTACTCAGCGCCCCCATGTGGTCGTAATATGGCCTTTTGGGGAAAGGGGGAAAAAAAACTTCATGTCTTGGTACCAGCAACAACTGTCTCTATTTACCCCCTGGATGACATCTGCAATCCCACCTGAGCCCTTATTTTCTCTCATGACTAAAATCACCCAAGTAACCTTCCTTATCCCTCTAAAATGCCACTCCGTAACAGGGGTGTCAGTGAGAAATCTAGACGACTCACAATGTGGGGTGACCGTCACTGTTGAAACTGATGGGAAAAACCGGGACAGGCCCTGCAGCTGGGAGACCACCCGACGCCACCCCCGGCCAGCACGCGCCTGGCCCGGCCCGGGGCGCTTCCCGGACCCCGAGCGGCCTGGCAAGGCTGCAGGAGCTCTGGCGGGGGTTGGAGAGGCGGGTGGCTTCAGCGGGGAGGACGTCTCGGTACCCCCCCACCCCCCGCCCCCCACCATCCTGTTCGCTGCTCAGGGTCACGTGGCTCCGGACGAGCGGGGCGTCGGCCCGGGGCCGCGGTCCCCGGAGCCTCCTGCGGGCTTAGGGGCAGCCCAGCCGGGGCCCCAGTCGCACATCCTGCAGGCTGTGCAAACCCCTGGAGTGCCTCAGCCCCGCCCTGTCCCCAAACCGAGGCCGGCCCTGCCCCCACGCCACAGGCCCAGCACAGGACCTTCCTGAGAGAGCGGACGAGCGACAGCCAGGCACAGGGACAGGCACTCGCACGCACCCACGTCAGGTGAGACAGAGGCAGAAAGAGATGAGGGTTCAGAGAGAAACCGGAAGACAGCGTGTGGGCAGGGGGGGCTTCGGGCAGGATGCCGGGCAGCTTCAGAGACCACCCGGCCCTGAGCAGCAAACGCGATGGGGGCGGGGGGAGGCTGCCGAGCAGAGGCAGGCCTGCAGAGGCCCAGGTTCGGAGGGCACCTGAGATATCCGCGGTCCGCCCCCCTCCCACCCCAACCCCCTGAACGCACGCCCCTCTCCGACGAAAGCTTCTCCGGAGTTTGATCACCTGAATTTCTATCCTTGTGCTCAACTGAGTGATGACAGTATATTGCACAGCTAGGTCATTTCCAAATAAATTAAGCTTAGTGTTTCACAGGACACCCGGACATGAATGCAGAGACCAGCACGGATGCATGGACACCAACCTTGGTAACTGGACAACCAATGGGAAATTACTGTCTGACTCAGGAGAGAGAAAGAAACCCGAACAGATGGAAAAATTGAACAGAAACACAAACTTTGCAACTCACACCCCAAATCAATTACCGAAAAAAACAACAACACTATAACCATTTTAGAAAAACAATAGACCTCTCCATGACCTTTGGTCCAGTGAGGAATTCTTACAGACAACAAAAAAAGCCACCTTTTCCAAATCGAGAATATGTTAGTTCACACATTGATTTTACATTGAAATGTGTAACAAATAAACTTAAAATCATTGACTCACTACATACGCATGGAAGTATTTTAAACATAAAATATGTTCTATAGTATTCAGGAAGCACTTGGCACATCTGTAAGTGTATCAGACACCAAACTTAATGGAAGAGTCAGGATAGTCTAAAAATGAATCCCTAACTAAAAGGAATACACAGGATTACGTAGATCAAAAAGGTTAAAGAAGAGAAACTAGAAATCAGTCAATAAATGTTTTAGGGTTTAGCCTAGAGTGACTAGCCTCTGCGTTACTTTTTAAGTTTTTCATGTTTGCATCTTCCCAATTTTCCATGCTGAGAATAATACTTTCATATCAGTTTCGAGATCAGTCTCACACTAAAGACAATAAGAGTGGAATAAGAAATAAGAAATGCTGGGGGGGGGGGAAGAAATGCTTGAAGTAAAGGTGGTACTGATGAAATTATTTGCAGGGCAGCCAAGGAGTCACAGATGTAGAGAACAGACTTATGGACACGGGCAGGGGGGAGGAAGGAGAGGGTGAGATGAATGCAGAGGAACATGGAAACATAGTACCATACGTTAAAAGAGATGCCAATGCAATTTGCTGTATGACTCAGGGGACTCTAACAGAGGCTCTGCAACAAGCTAGAGGGGTGGAATGGGGAGGAGGAGACGGGAGAGTGGTTCAGGAGGGAGGAGACGTATGTAAACCTGTGGCTCATTCACGTTGATGTTTGGCAACAAAATTCTGTAAAGCAACTATCCTTCAATTGAAAGAAAAAGTCATGTTTGGACTTACCAAACAAGGTCTTGTGTACTTCTAGCATGGCCTTCTGTTTCGGGCTGCCATCCTTAATTCATTCTTCCATATCATTAAACAGACTAGTCAAGTTTTTCCCAAAAACATCTTGAGCTCCTGCATCATGCTGATCAACTGCCTTCTCTCGATCCAGTATAGAATGAAGACCAAAGAAACCTTTTGTCGTTTCTTCAAGTGATTGAAGCCACTCGATGTGATTTTAAAAAATAAATGTGGATAAGACGGATATGACCAAAGCAATCTAATGACAATATCTGTGCTTCATTAAAGACTTCTGCAGAGAACTAGTAAATTTTTTGTATAGTATCAGAAGAATTTTTTAAATCCACACCAACATTTCTTTCGCCTCCGCTAGCCATCTAGACAAGGAAAACTGATTTTACCAATCAATGTCCCTAGTTCTGCTCCCTCACCGATTTTTACGCAATATGTGTTACTCAGGCAGGAGACCCTGGTTCAATTCTGGATCAGGAAGATCTGCTGGAGAAGGGATAGGCTACCCACTCCAGGATTAGTGGGCTTCCCTTGTGGCTCAGTTGGTAAAGAATCATTCCTCTGTACCAAGAGTAGCTCAACTCTTCTCAAAGCAAATACAGGACGGTAGTCACTATGCAGGACAAAGATGATTCTGTACATTTATACTACTCGCTCATGAGCTTGACAGAGGTTCTAGATCTGTTACCACATTTTTTTTTTTAAGTGATATATGCATGTGCAGGTGAAAGTGGCTCAGTTCGTGCCTGACTCTTTGCGGCCCCAAGGACTACACAGTCCATGGAATTCTCTAGGCCAGAATACTGGAGTGGGTAGCCTATCCCTTCTCCAGGGGATCTTCCCGACCCAGGACTCAAAGCGGGGTCTCCTGCGTTGCAGGCAGATTCTTTAGCAACTGAGCTAGTAGGGCTTCCCTGGTGGCTCAGTTGCTAAAGAATATCTGCATAACTTTCTATCGATTTGGAATTAGCAATCTGTCTGTGAGCAGGGCCGGTCATAAGCAGCTTCTGTGAGAAAACAGAAGCATGTCTGCCTGACTTGCTTCTCTGGGGAGCTTTCACTGTTCTTGCGCTAGTGCACATGGCAAGTTTCTAAGTGAGAAAGTAATGGCTACTATCACAGCTGGCCACTGAGGTACTTAATGGCAGAGGCAATCCCAGCTCTGCCAAGCAGTAGACATCACGAAATCAGCTATTGTCATTGTAGCCAAGTTCCGTGAATTTGTGGTGTTATTTGCTGTGTTCTTCAAGAAGATGCCTTCTTGAAGACATATTTCCATAACACACAGCCATGCACTCAATCGATGTGCATCCTCCAGTAAAGCCCAGCCACGATGTCTTAGAGGAGCCTCTCTGCCCATTGTCATAAACCAGTCTAATTTTGTGTGAGACCGTGAAAACTCAGTGTCTTTATTATGCTTGTGCTTCTGACGGGAGGTCTGAGAAGGCACTTCTGAAGGTTTATTCCTATCATTCGTTGTCATATTTATCGAGTCTTTATTTTATATTTTTTTCTTATTTTTTACTTCTACCAGTTTCTTGCTACCAGCCTGTCTCCCTCCACCCTCGTGCACACACGGTCAGTCATGGAATCCCGTGGACTTCAGCCCGCCAGACTCCTCCGCCCATGGATTTTTCCAGGCAAGAATACTGGAGTGGGTTGCCATTTCCTTCTCCATGTGTGGAGTCTTTAAACATTCCATCACTGAGGTGTTGCTTCTCCACTTGTACATGCCCTTCCTCCCTAAGTGCATTAGAAGTCATCCCCACTTCCCAACATGTCTGTCTTCCGTCCTCTGGAGTATGTATTGCTTGAGCTCACCACAGCGTCAGGATATTCTAGAAACCCTTCTGATTGCAGTCTCTTCGGGAGGTTAAAAGTGCTTCAAACCTCAGAATTTTACAAAGCACTTTTTACGACCTCAGCTGAAAGGGAAGTCAACACTCAGTGAAAGTCACAGGCTTCCATGGCCTGGACTTGATTATGGGCTGTGCTTTCATAATCATCGTGTTTCCGATACCAACTAAGATGTCACTGAGAAATTTTTTTCTTTCTCATCATTGTATCTTTCATGTTTATTTAGATATATTATGGGTTTTCCTATATATCTTCCCTTAGGGATGAGGGTCTGAAGTCAGTAGAACTTACTACAACTGATTTCCAGTTAGCTGTGTTAGGACAGGAAAAAGAATGACCAGCTGCTGGATTCTTAAGATTATGTATGAAAATATGATTCGTTTTACTGTGTGAAGTCATCCGATTCTAACTTTCTGAAGTAGGCATTCAGAAAAATAAAAAAAAATCGCCTAACTACTAGGCGGTCTCCCATCCAAGTACTGACCAGGCCCGACCCTGCTCAGTTTCCCAGATCACAGGAGAGAGGGCACGTTCAGGGTGGTATGGCCTTAGACGGAGGCGGCTGCTAGGCGCTGCAGGAGCCCCGCGTTGCGCCTCCCTTGCGGTCTGACCTGCCGGTCGGGCCTGGGGCTGCAGATCTCGAGCGGGCTCGCGCTGCACTTGAGCCGCACGACCCGCGATTGGACTCCGGCCGGCCAGAGCCTGCAGCTCGGTGGCCAGCGGAGGGCGCCCCGGCTCCGCACACCGCGAGCCCAGGCCAGCACCAGTCTGGCCTGGCCGGCCGGGGCCTGGCGTGCCTGCGGAACCTGGGGTGCGGGGAGGGGGGGTGGGTAGAGCAGCGAGGACATCTCGGTGCCCCCTCACCCCCTGTCACCCACAATCCCGTTCGCTGCTCAGGGTCAGGTGGCTCCAGACGAGCGGGGCTTCGGCCCGGGTCTGCAGTCCCCGGAGCCTCCTGGAGCTTAGGGGCAGCCCAGCCAGGGCCCCAGGCTCCCATCCTGCCGGCTGTGCAAACCCCCTGGAGTGCCTCAGCCCCGCCCTCTCCCCAAACCGAGTCCCGCCCTGCCCCTACGCCACGGGCCCAGCACAGGACCTACTTGAGAGAGCGGACGAGCGACAGCCAGGTACACGGACAGGCACTCGCACGCACCCACGCCTGATGAGACAGAGGCAGAAAGAGTCGAGGGTTCAGAGAGAGACTGGAAGACAGCGTGTGGGCAGGGGGGGCATCGGGCAGGATGCCGGGCAGCTGCAGAGACCACCCGGCCCTCAGCAGCCAAAGCGATGGGGGCGGGGGGAGGCCACTCAGCAGCGGCGGGCCTGGAGAGGCCCAGGGTGGGAGGACACCTGAGATCTCCGCGCTCTGCTCCCCGCCTTCCCCCCAACCCCCTGCACGCATGCCACGCCGGGGCGCTCTGACACTATCTTCTCTGGAGTTTTCTCACTTGAATTTCTCTCCCTCTGCTCAACTGAATGATGACAGTGTATTGAACAGCTAGGTCATTTCCAAATAAATTAAGCTTAGTGTTTCACAGGACACCCGGGCATGTATGCAGAGACCAGCACGGATGCATGGACACCAACCTTGGTAACTGGACAACCAATGGGAAATTACTGTCTGACTCAGGATAGAGAAAGAAACCCGAACAGATGGAATGAAGTGAACAGAAACACAAGCTTTGCAACTCACACCCTAATTCAATTACCAGAAAATAAACAACACTATAACCATTTTAGAAAAACTATAGACCTCTCCATGACCTTTGGTCGGGTGAGGTGTTCAAACACACACCAAAAAAAAAGCCAACTTTTCCAAGTCGTGAATATGTTAGTTCACACATTGACTTTTACATTGAAATGTGTAACAAATAAAATTAAAATCATTGACTCACTACATAAGCATGGAAGTATTTTAAACATAAAATATGTTCTATAGTATTCAGGAAGCACTTGGCACATCTGTAAGTGTATCAGACCCAAAACTGGAACGTAGTGGAAGAGTCAGGATAGTCTAAATATGAATTCCTAACTAAAAGGAACACACAGGATTACTGTAGATAAAAAAGGTTAAAGAAGAGAAGCTAGAAATCAGGCAATAAATGTCTTAGGGTTTAGCTTAGAGTGACTAGCCTCTGCGTGACTCTTTAAATTTTTCATGTTTGCAGCTTCCAAATTTTCCATGGTGAGAATAACACTTTCGCCTCCAAACCAGAGTGACTTGGGGACACAAAGGTAGAATTCGATAATTTTCTTTGCCTATGCCTGAATATTTACAGTCAGAGGTAGAAAAGGAGGAGTCTGTCCCTTGTCTAGATGAGGTCAATCCCCAGGTGTGGGATGTCTCCAGCCCTGGTTTAGCCATAAATGTTCCACCAGTAAAGATTTCTCTGAGACCAAATGCTCCCTAGCCCTGGAAAAGACAATATCCCTTAAAACCAGTAGCTCTTGAGGGTCTTAGACCATTAGTTAACAAATACCGAGATACTGGAACTCGAATCAGCTGTGAGTCCCCCTGCAACACCCCAATATTGCCCGTTCAAAACCCAGATGGATCTTACCGATTCGTCCAGGATCTAAGAGCTGTTAATGAAACTGTGGTTCCCATCCACCCCATAGTCCCAAACCCATATACCCTCCTATCCCAAGTCCCAGGAAATGCCAAGTATTTCTCAGTCTTGGACCTTCAAGGTGCTTTCTTTTGCATTACTCTCCATCCTGAATCCCAAAATCTCTTTGCTTTTGAGTGGCGGGACTTGGAATCAAGAGAGACCATACAGCTCTCAACTGGACTCGACTACCCCAAGGGTTTAGGGACAGCCCTCATATCTTCGGGACTTCCTCGGGGAGAGAACTAAGGGAATTAACTTTAACAAACAGTAGTCTAATACAGTATGTGGATGACTTGCTCATAGCTAGGCCAGATTTTACAAGCTCTCAAATGGACACTATATAAAACGCTAAATTTCCTGTATGAAAAGGGTTATCGAGTATCCCCCAAGTAGGCTCAGATTAGCTTAACCCAAGTAAAATACCTTGGATTTATAATTACGGAGAGAAAAAGAATGCCTGACCCCAAGGGGAGATCCCTCATCTTAAATACACCGTACCCCCAAACAAAACAACAGCTTAGGGGATTTTTAGGAAGGACCGGGTTTTGCAGGATCTGGATTCCTAATTATGGCAATCTGGCCAGACCCCTATATGAAAATTTAAGGGGGAAAGAGGAAGAGCCACTCGACTGGCATGAGACCTGCAAGGTGGCTTTTAATGCCCTAAAAGAGTCCATCACTACAGCCCCAGCTTTAGGCCTCCCCAACCTGGAGAAGCCTTTTAGACTCTATGTTTCTGGAAGGACAGGAACTGCTCTTGGGGTGTTAGAGCAGATGATGGGGCCCGTATTACAACCTGTGGCTTATCTCTCAAAATAACTAGATGAGGTGGCCAGAGGGTGGCCCACTTGCCTCCGGGCAGTAGCAGCCACTGCTCTTATGGTTAAGGAGGCATCTAAGCCGACCCTGGGTCAGCCCACTACAGTGTATATGCCTCACCGGGTGCAAGCAGTCTTGGAAACGAAAGGGGACAGGTGGATGACAGGGGGAAGGATCACCCAATACCAAGCCCTCCTCCTTGACACTCCAGAAATAAAGTTGAGGGTCTGCCAGACTTTAAATCCAGCAACCTTACTGCCAGATCCCCCTACCTCCCCTCTGGATCACCAATGCATACAAATCACAGACGAGTTATACTCTTCTCGCCTGGACCTATCAGAGACACCTTTATCTGACCCAGAGGAAAACTGGCACACAGATGGCAGCAGTTTTGTAGAAAAGGGAGAGAGGAAAGCTGGATATGGTGTAGCGAGCCTGGAAGAAACTAAGGAAAGTGGGTCTCTTCCCCCAGACACCTCAGCCCAGAAAGCTGAACTTTTTGCCCTGACAAGAGCTTTGGAGTTAGGAGAAGGAAAGAGGATTAATGTGTGTATGGACTCTAAGTATGCTTTCCTCATTCTGCATGCCCATGCAGCAATTTGGAAAGAAAGAGAGATGCTCAGTGGCCAAAGGTCTCCTATTGAACACAAAGAGCTCATTCTCAGGCTCCTGGAGGCAGTCAAACTTCTGCAAAATTATCTGTCATCCACTGCAAGAGTCACCAAAAGGGGCAAGGAAAAGAAGCTCTAGGAAATAGGAAAGCTGATCAAGAGGCAGGACGAGCTGCTGGGGAAGCTACCTCTGCCACTGCTATCTGCCCCCTTTTCCCAAAGGAAACCCTGACTCCAGATTTTACCCCAGGGGGACATTCCCGATATGCTGAGCAGAGCTGGGAGATTGGGTCACATGGGTGGTTTCAGCCTGATCAGGCCCAAATAATACTCCCTGATTCTCAGTTTTAAAAAATTAATAACACCTTACATAAGAGCACCCATTTTGGAAGAGATAATCTAGAAACCTTGCTTAAGTCTATTCTCTACCATCCCCAATTAGCTAAGGTTGTTAAACAGGTCACACAAAATTGTGACACCTGTCTAAAAAATAACCCAAAAACCAGAACTCCTCTAATTACACCTGTCCAAAATCGGGGATCATACCCAGGAGCGGACTGGCAAGTAGAATTTACAGCCATGCCAAAGACCCAAGGGTTTTCTTATTTGCTAGTCTTTATTGACACATTCACAGGATGGATCGAAGCATTCCCTACTGAGACAGAGAGAGCTACAGAAGTCTGTAAAGCTCTGCTGAAGGAGATAGTGCCTAGGTGTGTGCTGCCTCGGTCACTTCAGAGTGACAATGTGCCCTCATTTACAACCACGATATCCCAGAACCTAGCCGCATGCTTAGGCATAAAATACCAGCTCCGCTCATCCTGGAGGCCTCAAGCTTCAGGAAATGTAGAGCCAACCAGACTCTTAAAAGGGCTCTGGCTAAGCTATGTCAAGAAACACATAGTAAGTGGACACATAGGCTACCCATAGCCCTCATGAGGGTACGGATATCCCCCAAACGGCCACTATTGTTAAGTCCTTATGAAATGATGTATGGAGGTCCATTCTTAACTTCTGATTTGTTTTTTGACGAGGATGCCAATACACTCTTAAAACATATAATTGACCTGGGAAGGTTTCAACAAGAACTCCAACGGTATGGAGAACAGGTCCTCCCTAAACCACAGGAAGACTTGAAAAATCCCCAGGTAAAGCCAGGGGATCAAGTATCAGTAAAGACCTGGCAAGAAAAAGGGAGTCCAAACCAGCTGTCCGAGAAATGGACAGGGCCATATCAGGTTGTTCTAGTGACTTCAACTGCTGTAAAAGTGAAGGGTCTATCTGCCTGGGTCCACAATTCTAGAATAAAACCCTATGGCCTACAGGAGGGGGAGACAGAAACTGAGACTCCAAAGCCAGAGGACAGCTATTCCTGTGAACCTGTTGAAGATCTCAGGCTCTTGTTCAAGCAGAACCCCATCAATCCTGCCTCAGATAAGTAAAATGCATCATATGATGTTCTTCTTCTTTCTAATCATATCTCCCTGTATGGCTATTGATCTCTCCCTAAACGAGGCATGTTCACTTGCAAACCACACTGCTTCTCAACTCAACCTAACCAGCCCGTGCTGGATTTGCATTAATAGCAAAGGTTGGGGGTATGGCTTCTTCCCTCAAGCCTCATGAATCAGTCTCTGCTACCTTCAAACTCTTCTGCAGATTCCTCACCTCTCTCAGCCTTCAGAGAACTGAAGAGACTTACGAGAGTTTTAAGGCTTCCCTTGTAGCTCAGTCGGTAAATCTGCCTTCAATGCGGGAGACCCGGGTTCAATCCCTGTGTCATGCAGATCCATTGGAGAAGGAAATGCCAACCACTCCCAGTACTCTTGTCCGGAGAATCCCACAGACATAGGAGCCTGGCAGGCCACTGTCCATGGGGTTGCAGAGAGTCAGATGCGACTTAATGACTAAATCATCATCAGGGTTTGCTCAAGATTTGGCTTTGGCTTAAGGGTCATTCAAACTTTTTCCGCATCATCAATAAGGTTGTTTCACTTTCTTATTATTCCTGTGTTCACGAAATAGCCCTTTTACTTTCAAGAACTTTTCTTTTGCACTCAGAACTTGACTAACCAGCACAGAGTTCTAGTTGTCAGCCTATCTTGGCTGTCAACACACTTTCCTCCCTAAGCTCATAATCATTTCTAGCTTTTGGTTTCAAGTAAGAGATACGCTACTCTGCCTTTCACTTGAACACCTGGTGCCTCAGATGGTAAAGAATCTGACCCAATGCAGTAGGCTGGGGTTTGATCCCTTGGTCAGGAGGATCCCCCAGAGAGGGAAATGGCAACCCACTCCAGTATTCTTACCTGCAGAACTCCATGGACAGAGAAGCCTGGCGAGCTACAATCCAGGGGTCACAAAGAGTTGGATAGAACTGAGTGACAAACACACATACACTCAGAGGCCACTGCAGGGTTATTAACTGCCCTAATTTCAATACTGCTGAGTCTCAGGGAATAGGGAGACCTGAGGAGAAGGAGAGAGATAGGGAATGGCTGGCTGGTGGGGCAGTCAGAACACACATATTTTACTAAGATCACTGCACTATCTCCTGTGGGCACGGTTCATGGTTACAATTAATTACAAACTCCGAAACAATGACAACAGTATTATCAAAAGTCACCGATCACAGCTCACTCTAAGAAATAACAATGAAAAAGTGTGAAATACTGCGAGAATCACCAAACTGACACAGAGACCCAGAGTGTGCAAATGCTACTGGAAAGATGACGGACACCCTCAGTGCAGGGCTGCCGCAGAACTTCAGTTTCCAAAAACTGAATTTGCAGGTACAATAAAACACGGTCTACTTGTATGCTAAAGTATCGACAATGGGCATTTTGTCAAACAGTTTAAGAAAAGAGAAGTTCTTTGTACTGCAATTGTAATTTTTCTCCAAGTCTGAGATTGTTTCAAAACAAAAGTAAACAAAAATACAAACAGAGACACACAAACATACATATATACAGGGAGTCTTCACTTTTGCAACTAGTGTTAACTGAAATTTGCGTACATCAGAATCCTGACTTCATAAGTGCACAACTCCAGAACAGGCATGGCAGTTTGCTACAGTGTGGAAATTGAGAGTTTTTTAAAAATATAAAAAATTTTAACAAGATTTTGTACACTTAATTTCTACACTGAAGTATTTTCTACCTAATTTTATACAGAAATGTCACACACATAAAACTGTTAATAAAATCAGAGGTTTCAAAAACAAAGAAAAATGTTCTATTTCTTAAACTAGAGTAATGTTTTATTATTATTCTTCAGAATTTAGTTAAAAAGTAGTCTTTTCAAACCATTCAAAATTTTATAAATGACAATTAAAATTAACCTTAAAACCTTGCACTGGCTCTGGAAAAGACACTTCCATTTGGGAATGATATCTCTGTCCAAAGATTCCTTTTCCCTTTTAACTACTATTTCCATCATTAATGGCAAGATCATACAATTCTTCCTTCAGTGTTTGGAAGAAATGATCATGAAGATACTAAATGAAAACTGCAAGGTCCAAATCAGAGTATGTTGTGTCTATAAAAGGAGAAGCCAAAAGAATATATATATAATCATTTGTGAAGACACAGAAGTTATCCAAAAGAATACATTTAGAAACTAAGGAAGGGACATGGATGGCTGGCAGACAGAGACTGGACGGACACTTTTACTGTTATCCTTCTGTTCTTCTACACTGTCCTGTGGGACTTTCCTAGTGGTCCAGTGGTCCAGAATATGCCACCCAGTAGGGGATACAGGTTCAATCCCTGGTCTGGGGAGGTTCCACAGGGCAGCTAAGCCTGTGTGCCAGAACTAACGAAGCCCTCGAGCCCATGCTCTGCAACAAGAGGAGCCGCCGCAGAGAGGGGCCCGCGTCCCACAGCTGAAGAGCAGCCCCAGATAGTAATCGCCACTTGCTGCAACTGGAGAAAGCCTGTACATGGTGAAGACCTCATACTGCCGTATATACATAAGTAAATTCTTAAATGTGTTAAGTAGGTAAGTAAATAAATTATACTTTGTGAAGAAAATCTACTCAGAAAAAAAAAGGTCCGATTTAAAAAAAAAAAAAAAAAACAACACTTCAGACTAAGCAGATAGAACAAACTAACCAAACTCACGCCATTGACTAGTAACTTTTTCAAATGAAATAATAATAAAAAATCAATTTTTACACTAAGGCTGTCAAAAACTACATATATTTCAAATAATTTCATGTGATAAGGCCAACTTAAAGGCAAATTTTATCGAAAATAGAACTGGAATCTTCATTTAACTTCAAAAGCTAAGAAAGAAACTTTCAGATTTTTCCTAATTTATGTCTTAACATTTCAAAGACAGCATCCTTGAAGTTTAATACATGTTCTTGCCAATGTACACTCAGAAATATAACCAATCACATTTTCACGACATCTGTGTCTTTACACAGATGACGTGATTCAGAAAAATTAAAATTGTCAGAGAGAGATTATTGGAGTTGTTCAAGTTATCAAACTAGACACTTAACAAGTCTCTGTCTGGAATCTGGGGCCCACTGATCAATCCCCATACCACGCTTTCCCCAATCCATGCATGAGGTAGTTTAAAAACATCAGAAACAAGCTTACAGAACACTTACTGACACTAAACCCAACCCTTCAAATCCAGCAGTGTGCAAGGCTTCACTCTCTGCATGTACTATGGATTAAGATAAAATGCCAGATATTAAATATGCAGGTTGGTTACCCATCTCCTTAGTTTTCATTGTTTCTAATCCACTATTTTTTGAAAGCCAATATATGAACATAGTTAGGCACTAGGTGATACAGAGAAGAAAGTGTCCCTGGCATGACCCAAGTATTGTGATCACAGTCAAACAAAACCATGAGAGAAATGTGTTAAATGTCTACAAAAGGTGTAGCCCTAAGATACAGGAAGAATGTAAAGAGTATTCTGGAAAAGAATGAAAGAAGTCGTCAATAGATCAGCTGAATAAAATCAATTGGTACAGCAATAAAACAGATTCAGGTTCTAGAGACGACCCTGTTGAGAACACTTACAAAGGTTATCTTTTGTTTGGAAAGGCTATGGCCGAGCAATTACGAGTTACAAGGAAAGAAGTTCCCAAGGACTTCAGTGCCCCAACCAAAACCTTATGAATCATTAAAAAAAAAAAAAAATGCTAGCACAGAACACAACCTCGGAATGTGCAAGAAAGGTTCCAACCAACATTATTTGGAATGACACAACTACAATTCTACTGAGCAAGTACCTTTCAATGCAAGGAAAGAAACTGAAGAAATAAATAAAAGAAATTAACTAATATATAAATATCTTACAGACTCAAATCCTTAGTACCAGTATTTATGATGTTTTACATATTTATATATTTGTAACGTAAAACAATTCTGACTATTAGCATAAAATATCAGCCCTATAATTTCAATTTAAAACAGAATTAACAGCTAACCTAGACTTGTAATTTTAATTTGAATTTCACTATAAATAGTACTGAAACTTAAGATATTAATATGTACCATGCTTGTAAGTTTATTAAATGTTTTAAGATTTACCATAACATTTGTGAAGGTTTGTCTGAAAACTGAACTACTTACCAAATAGTGAATATATTAAGTTATTTAAACAGTTTTTTAAAGTTTTAAATATGTATGTAAAAGGGATGCAATATAGTTTAAGTCTCCTTTTAAAATGATTCCCTAAACTTACTATATGTATCTAAAAAGATTTGTTAAGTTGAACTTTAAAATTTAAGGGAAATTTGGGGTTTAAAATGTAACTTTGATAAACTACATACTAATTCTTTAAAACCAAAGGAGCTTCCAAATAATTATTTCTGTTTAGAAAAACCCACCTTCAAGGATACAAAATCCTACTTAACTCTTATTAATCCTTCAGTATCTACGTAAAATTCTTCCTTTTCCATGAAGTCTTTCCTCTTTTTCCTTTTACCCTATACTAGGCAAAAAGAAAATAAATGTGTCTCTATCATTCAAACTGCTAATTTATTCTATTCTAGTGGCATAACTTTATGAAAACTCTTCTTTCAGGAATCCACATCGCCTATCCAAGGGTCACACGCACTTTCAGAACAGGGTCTGTGCTTTATACTGCTCTCAACCTCTAGAAACATCTTACACAAGGCAACGCTAGCACACAGTAACTATTGGCGGTGGATGAACTGAATTCTAACAATCTTCCATGCCTTTCCAAATGGACCATTACCTCTGTTATGTCCCAATGGTGTGAAAACTGATCCAAGTCAGTGAGGTAAAGTAGCACGGGAGAAAGCTGCGTCTGGATGACATGGGGCACTCCTCAAAGGCTCTGAAGCCAAGTCAGTTCCTCTTTTGAAAACCCTAATTTGAGTATAAAGAAATCCAATTTAAAATAAATCACAAAGCAAGTAACATTCTTAAGTAATTTTTAAAAAATAGACATGTATCTTCAAGTTAAATTCTTCAAGCTAACAAGCTATTTTCTCTGAATTTCTGTACTTTATGTATTGTTTTAAAAAATGAAATGCCAGCGATGTAGTAAAATTCATATAATTATGTACACAAAGATTTGACCTGAATCAAATGTGTAATACATCAAGAAACAATATTATATCCCTTAAACTGAGGGCTTTGCCACCTTTATACTTAAATAAGTGTGAAAGACATAATCATTCTAATTAATGTCAGGTTTAAAAAAGCAAATGAACAAGAAAAACAATATGCTCCTTCATACATATACCAAACTCTGTATTCTTACATAATAGCCTTTCAAGTGTCTTAAAACTATTCCATCCCCCCTAAGTCTATTTCTTCAACAATTACTGTGTACTTCCTTCTACCTATTCCATATAATAAGATTTCTGATTCTCTTACCACCTCTATTACACCTAGTCTGACCTATACAAACAACTTGCCCAAGTCCCTCCTGAAAGACAGCTCTTAGAATGATCAGAATACGAGCACAATGTGGTCTGACCCTAGCTACCTGCTTTGATGTTTTCAGATCACTGTACTTCCATGAACATGCCCTAAAGAGCCATCATCTAGTTGGGAAGCCATATCACACTCCTGGCTGATTCCTAATGAGTTTCCACTAAACCCTTTGACAGGTACTACTAATTAAAACATAAAGCCCTCACATCCATCTCAAACGCATACATCCAAAACTATCAAACAAACATGGACAAGTCTACTTGTTACTTGTTTCTTTTATATAATATTTATCTTGCTACATTCAGCTCCTTATCAGAACTTTTCAAGCTATTTTTGGATTCTGACAACATATTTCAATAAGTCTCTTAATTTTAAGTCTTCAGAAAATTTCAAACACTGTCATCTTTATCATCCAGTTACAAAACAAAACTACCAAAGACAGTATGATCATTTAAAACAACAGTAATAATACTTACTAATCTAACACATCAAGACTCATTTTACTAATTTTTCTCTGACATCAATGGAAAGCAAAATATGGCTAATTAAAATGTGATGTTTTTCCTAACACACCGAACATGTTAAACATGCTTAAAATGGATATTCTGTTTCCCATCTTATTAAGCTATGCAGTGAGGTCCAAAACTTAGACCCAAACAGGTAAGACAGTAAATCTCAGGAGAATTTTCATACTAGGTTCTTTTCCTTTCCTTAACTTGGTGGATCAGGGCAGTTACCTGTAAGTGTTGAAAATAAGAAGCTGAAATAGTCCTCATTACTGATGTTTAACTGATCACTTCCATTCCATTCTTTCACTGAAGACTTCCATCCAGAAAATGATGATCTACAATAAACAATGGAGACCTAGTACTAGAAGTGACCAAATTGAAGACTCAGGAATAAAGCACAGAATATATGACTATTCTTTATGGAATACAAGTATAATTTAAGAGCTCAGTCAAAAATCCGTAGCATGTATCATCTTTACATGTAAGGGGGTTCAAGTATCGTAATATGGAAAACATAATTTCTAACATATGTTTATGTAAAGTTTCCTTGAAAAGCATAACCAGCCCACTTATATGGTACAACTGGAAAATTTTTCCACACCACTCAAAACTCAGTTTCAAGGAGCCAAGGTGAAGTTCTGCTTTTCAGTAGTAGGTTCAGCTGCTATGTATTTACTACCTCATCTTCATTAAAAAAAAAAAAAAAGTCTTACCTTGTTTATATGAATGAGCTAAGTTTAAACAAGCTCCTGCTTCCTACCTAAACCAAAGCATCTTAACTAGGTAAAGAATACTTCAATTTAAAGCCACTCTGCAATAACTATGCACTCCTATACTTTGCGAGGCTTTATAACTAGTCTACGTCACAATACTGCAGCTAAAGTATTGGTAGTGGACTTAAGGGAATAGCTAAACATAAAGCAGCTTCTCATTAAATGAAGATTATCTGGTTCCTGCTATGAGATCAGTTTCCAGTGATACCTTTAAAAACTCTCCTCAAGGTAAGACTAAGAAGGAATACAGCAAATGTCAGCCATGAATACAGCAAAAAAACAAAAAGCTGAGAATAATCAGATCCAAAAAGCTATCTTTTTGGATAGCTTTTTGTGACAAATTTTTTTTTTGGGACAAACTTTTATAATAGAAATCTGAATAAATGTCAAGACAAAATAAGGAGTTTCTAATTCAATGAGAAGCACTTTTTTTTTAACCACTGAAACAACTGTATTTATTAACATTCTTAAAAGTTGGGGAGTTAAAAATAATGGCAACATTTTTCTGAATCACTTCTACTTAAAGGACTTCTCTTTGCTTAAAGGGCTATGGGAGAGAATATCACAAGCTAAGAGGTTATAAAAAGTCAGAGATGCTCAATGGAAATGAGTACAAAATGGGTGATTAGAAAAGAAGCTAATATCCTCTTATACCCAGTGAACACTGTGCTGTCCAGTGGCTAAAAAGAGTAGCAAATCCATTTAAAAATCTAGTTTGGACAAAAGATAAGCAATGTATCACTCTGTCCTTAAAACTACAATGACCACACATACTGGCCACACCAGAACAGTTCTGAGACTAGAAGGGATGCTATATCAATTATGCTTGGACAACAGAAGCAAACCAGACCTGCTCCTGGCAGGCCAGCTCACATATTCACCCTGCTTCAAAACCAGGCTGAATTTCTCAGTAATTTCTCCCTTCTCTGGTATTTTTATCTAACAGCATAGACTACGTTTCCACATGCATGTCTCATGTTCCCCAAACCAGCTGTAAATGAACTAGGGGCAGAGAGGGCAAGAAGAGTAACGGTCAGCAGAACACCACAGGTAGATGGAGAGGAAAAACTCAAAAAACCTCTAAGTGAATAGTGAAAAAGGCAGGAACAGCAATTCTAAGTACAGTTTTTAAGACAAACTAAACACCAACAACTCTAAGTTGATGGGTTTTTCACACACTGAACAAACGGAGATGGTCTGGTGGTGACCTGCTCTCCCATGAACTTCCCCTGCTGGAGACAACAGTGTCAGAACGCTAACACCCAGAGTGAACTAGACCGCAGAGCCCAATTAATATAGCAGATGAGAATCAGAAATTATTGAAGGAATATTTCAGGAAAAGGAGCCTGCCAACAGTCCTTGGCACAGACGGAGCTGAGGAGTGGGATGCCTCAGGTGAACAGTGCAGGTGGGAGACAGTGAGAAAGCTAGCTGGTTTACCGTCACCATCAAGGACGGAGGGGAAAACCAAAGACGTTAAATAACCCAGGTGATGTCTAAGGAATGGTATTCCTTAGAAGAACATCATTCCTTAAGAATAACCGAACATTATTCTTCAATTCTAAATCTAGGAAAAGTGATGCAATGATAATACCACTGGCCTGGGAAAGTTGAAAAGGCCCCATCTTGTTTTAATTTTTAAAGAGATTAGTTTGAATAGGGACAATACATCTACAGAAAGAGAAGTCTACTAAGACTCTGTGCAAATGCTAAAAGGCAAAGTTTAACTTGGTACACTTTTAACTACATGACAACTTGCTTTTGATGATTATAAACTTCTATTACCATTACTTGTAAATTAATATTTTCTCAGTACTCACCACAAACCCACAAAAAAATGTAAAAAAAGACTTGTGAAAAAATCCTTGACCAAAGTTATTGAGCACAAGTCAATCGTAATTAATGCCAAAAAAGATACTAAATACAAGTTCTAAAGAGAATTAATTTTAAGAGGTGTTCAAAAGTCACTTTTAAATGAATGCCAAAACAGATCCTCCACAAGTTCTATCATGGGAAAAGAGTGCCCTCTACTGGAAGTTAACAGTCATAAAACCACTTAAGTTAAATTGTATTTCTTAAAGACCTGGCATTTAGTACTGAACTAGACAAAGAGGGTTTCATATATAGACAACATATTGCAAACAGCTCTCTTTTGCTAAAAGGAAAAAGTAATTATCAGTTATGAAGCACAATTTGGGCGACAACATTCAAACATACGTCTTATCCTGGTACGAAGAGACTGGCAAACAAAGCTAAAGAAAGTCTACTAATAAAGCGAGCCACTCCTGTTTAATTGGGGTAGAGGGTCTGCACAAGAAGCCACAAAGAAGCTAGTTTTTAAATTTTTCAGCTACAGCCCAGATTCAACTCCTGCCTAAAACTGTATCAGACCCTGGCCTTGAGCCACAATCAGTAACAAATGGCTGAATATGAAAGTACTATGCCTGATACAAACATTACATTTTAAAGGATACTTTGAACACTAGCAACAGGAAACATTATTAGTTTTAAGACCTTTGAGAGTAAAACACCACAGTCACATTCTGGAAAGTAGCTCCTTGAAAAATTAAACAGAAAATTAACATATGATTCAGCAATTCTACTTCTGGGTATACAGCCAAAAGAATTAAAAGGATTCAAACAGGTGTCTGCACACCAATGTTTATAGCTGCATTATTTGTAACAGCCAAAAGGCAGAACAACCGAGTATCCATTAACAGATGAATATATCAAAATCATGAAGACAAAATAGTGGTAAACAAGGGCTGGGAGAAGGGGAAATAATCAGTACAGAGTTTCAGTCTGCAACGATGACAGTGCTGGAGATGAATAGTGGTAGCAGTCGCACAACAGTGTGAATGTACTTAATGCCCCAAACAATTCTCACTGTATACCTAAAACTGGTTAAAATGGGAAGTTTTAGGTTATGTATATTTTGCCACACACACACACACCCACCCACCCACCCACAGATATTTTAATGATTCCCTGTCTGAGTCCGCAAGCTTTTATTTCACCACCTACATTGAACTGAGCTCCCTTCCAAAAAGAAAGACCTGTATTACAATTTCATAACACCAGAAGTTTTAAAACACAGCACTCTCATCCGTCACTGAATCCTTACTATGGCTACACACTTCTGATAATCTTAACCCTTGTTTCAATGCACCTACACAAATCACTGTATGTTTCTACCTGATGGTTCAGCGGTAAAGAATCCACCTGTGGTGTAGCAGAACAAGAGTTCAATCCCTGGGTCAAGAGGATCCCCTGGAAAAAGAAACAGCAACCCACTCCAGTATCCTTGCCTGGAAAATCCCATGGGCAGAGGCGCCTGGTGGACTACAGCCCATGGACTTAGTGACTGCAACCATGACAATGCAAACCGCCAAGCAAACCACCTGGAACAGTCTTGCCCCAGTGACCTTCCTCTTACCCAGTATCATCAACAGTTTTAACTGCTGTTTTAAGAGCAAATGAAGGGAGGGGCGGCATTTTAAAAAGTCAGTTCATTAACTGCCAGTGACAGGGGAAGGGTGAGGGAGAAGATTATACACTTGAAATACAGCTCACTTTAGCATGCTACCTCATGTGCAGTATCCCGATAAGCATGGCAGCCAAATTTGCACTGAGTCTTCCCATAATACAGCAGCAGCTTAACCGAGAAAGCAAGTCAGCAGGCAGACTGGGTAGAAAATACACAAGCTGGACCAAAAGCTGCTGAGACTCTGCTGACAGAACCACCACTGTGCCTTCTTGTGGATCTAGTGAGGCAGGAAGACAAGTTAAATTTTAAAAGATATACAAACAAGAATTAATAAAGCAGACTGACCATTTTCACTGTGCTATGTTGAATTCTAACATATCAACTACATGAAAAAAAAATATATATGTATGGCTTAAGGTACTGCCTAGAGTAATACTAAATACAATCATTATTTAAAGATAACATTTAACACTCGATTTCATAATATTCAAATGTGTTATTTGAAATAATAACTGATGGAGTTAAAGGTATTAGAAACAAAGCAAAACAGTAAAAACAAAAAACAAACAAAAAAAAAAAACAAGCACTTTTGCCAAACAGGGACAATTATAATATCAACCTAATCCGGCCCCATCACTTCATGGCTAATAGATGGGGAAACAGTGGAAACAGTGGCTGACTTTATTTTTCTGGGCTCCAAAGTCACTGCAGATGGTGACTGCAGCCATGAAATTAAAAGATGCTTACTCCTTGGAAGGAAAGTTAGGACCAACTCAGATAGCATATTAAAAAGCAGAGACATTACTTTGTCAACAAAGGTCTGTCTAGTCAAGGCTATGGTTTTTCCAGTGATCATGTATGGATGTGAGAGTTAGACTGTGAAGAAAGCTGAACACAGAACAATTGATGCTTTTGAACTGTGGTGTTGGAGAAGACTCTTAAGAGTCCCTTGGACTGCAAGGAGATCCAACCTGTCCACCCTAAAGGAGATCAGTCCTGGGTGTTCATTGGAAGGACTGATGCTGAAGCTGAAACTCCAATACTTTGGCCACCTGATGCAAAGAGTTGACTCGTTGGAAAAGATCCCGATGCTGGGAAAGATTGAAGGCAGGAGCAGAAGGGGACAACAGAGGATGAGATGCTTGGATGGCATCACTGACTTCATGGACATGGGTTTAGTTGGGCTCCAGGAGTTGGTGATGGACAGGGAGGTCTGGCATGCTGCAGTTCATGTGGTTGCAAAGAGTTGGACATGACTGAGCAACTAAACTGAACTGAATTTAAAACCAAAGACTTATCTGAGTATACACACACAGTCCTATATATAAGCAATACTGAAAAATACAGATTTTTAAATACCACACACAAAAGGTAGACACAAACCAACGTTTGTCATTTAATAAATGGGTAAATATAAAGTGGTGTATATTCAACAGTGGAATGTTACTCAGCATTAAAAAGAAATACAGTACTCGTATATGCTCGTAAATCCTAAGAACAGTATGCCAAGTGACGGAAGCCATACTGAGAAGATCCACATCACACAATGTCATCTGTGAGAAATGATGAAAACAGGCAAATACAGAGAGACAGAAATGGTGAGCAGTGGTTGTCAGGAGCTGAGGTAGGAAGAAATGAGGAAATAGGGATGGACTACTAATGGTAGAGTTTCTTTTTGAGGTGATAAAAATATTCTGGAATAAGATAATAGTGACTATCGCACAATCTTGGGAATATGATAAAAATTAATGAATTGCACAGTGTAAAATGGCCAATTTTATGGTATATAAACTGTGTCCTAATAATAAATACTAATTATACATATGCATATATGTATATTTTTATTGATATTTTTGCTAAAAGAATGAAAAGGTTTCAGGGGTGAGTGAAACGTTAATATATGAAAGCCGTACAAGATCTCAATAACGATTAAATAAGTAAAATTTGCCATCAAAGTTTCAAAAGAATTCTATAAAAATACCTGATCAGTTTTGAATTTGTGAATTTCGTGGCTTAAAAGATAATTTAAGATCTGAAGAGACATCTACAACCTTTAGTTTTCTTAAACTATTGTATTAAGTAATACTATTGAAAATGAATTTACTGTTTGATATTTTATTCATTTTACCATAGTACAATTAATGTATAATTTGAAGGAAAAGTAAAACCTAAAGATCTCCCCTTTGAAACATTGTTCTTAAGTCGGGGTAGACCGATTATTACATACACAGGTAAACAACACTCTTACCATAGATTCGGAGAGCAGTAACTTGTAAACTTTTGAGTAGCTCTTTATTTGCTCGGGCTGCAGCAGTATGGATAATGTCAACAAACTGTGTTGAAAGCTCAGGATTTCGGGAGCCGAGATGTGCAAGCTGCAGTGGTAAACCAGCCAACCAACGTGATAACACTTTACTACGGTATCTAAGGCCATCAAAGAAAAGGGAAATACACCACATTTATTTAAACATTTGAGAGCCTATAAGATGACTGGCATACTATATTCATCTATAGTATTCTCTAAGGTTTTACCCACTGTATTTTAAAAGTTTATGTAGTTTGGGGCACTATGTACATTGTAATTTTATCTTAAAGGACACAGGCTCTACTTAGCTTGTGAACTATTTACACTAATTTGTAATGACCGTTTTACTATATTAAGTCATTTATGCATTCAGTATAGGGTGCCCCCACATTAAGTGGCTTCAAACTTGGGTTATTTCCATTCTTGCACATACTTGCTCACTCTCTAATGTCTCATCTTGGACACGGCAATCACTTTTGCTGTCCCCCAAGAGTTCAGTGATTTACACACAACCTTTGGAGTCTACCAGACTTGAACTTAAGTCTCAGTCTGGCTGCCCTTTAACAGCATGACACTCACCAACTTATTTAACCTAAGCTTCCTTCTATAAGGCAGAAACCAACAGTACCTACATAAAAGTATGAGAATTACTGAAAAATTAAGAAAAGCACCTGACTCACAGTAAAGACTTGAATATGTTCTAACAACTACCTATGTATGCTGAGGTACCACAAATCCCGTTATCTTTCACCCAAACATCTCTTCCAGACTATCCCAAGTAAACCTCAAACTCACCACATCTAAGACTGATTCCTGAGTTCTACTCTTCGTGTTGTCTGCATCACCAGACAGCACCAAACCAAGCTGGACACTTTTGCTCTTTAAGATACCGCCATTTAAAAATTTATTGAAACATTTTTGACACCCAGTATTATGTTAGTTTCAGGTATGTATCACATAATAGTCTGACATCTGTACACATTGCAAATGGTCACCATACGTCTAGTAACCACCTGTCCTAAGAAAAGTTACTGGTCATATTCTTTATGCTGTATATTATATCCCCATGACTTATTTACTTTATAACTCAGTTTGCACCTTTTAATCTCTTTCACCTATTGTACACCTCTCCTCTTCTACTGCCCTCATTCTTATACCATGTGTCCCAATATGTCACTAAGGGCCGGAGGTTAAACCTCCATAATTTTTATGGGAAGCAAAACAAAATTCTGAGGCTGCTACAGGTGGTTCCAATAATTGTCCTTTAGCTGTTAAGCAGACAAGTGGAAATATATGCTCAAAGAGACTTTTACCTTCTCAGTTATGTGTATAAAGGTTACTGAAACTATTATGTATGCCTTTTTATTTAAAAAAAATAATAATAAAACCAAAAAGGATAAAAAGAAGATTTTCTCCAAAGATTTAATCACCCTATCATCTTATTCATACAGATTACAAAGTAACCTGGTAAGAAAAAGAAAAGCAAAATAACAAAGGAACTGTACCGGATTCTGTAAGATCTCAGTTCTTCTTTTTGATAGCTTTTACTGAAAAACTTCAGTAACAAAGTCGGAACTGGACGGAGAAGGCCTCTCTGCTGATACAATGTATAAACTGCCTTTATGAGAGACTCTGTAGCCTCTAAGAAACAAGAGAAAACAGCTGCATGTGAGTCAAAATGTTTCTTCACCAGCACCATAATTCTTCTAAAAAGCACAGAAGCACCTTGTTCCTATGAGGAAGCAGATTTTAGCCACAAACTGATGACTACCATCAAAATCCTACATCAATGGCCTAATAAAAAAGTCAAACCAATCGGAGATTACAGTACAAATTTTCCTAAGAGACAACAAACCTAGGAAAGGACAACAAATACCACAATACTAGAAAGGTGGATAAGCCAGGAACCAAACAGCAAAGTTCTGCTTGAATGAAAAGAATTAGTAAGTCACACTAAAAACTGACTTAATGCAACATAACTTCAAGTTACAAGAAAGGTAAAGAGATAAGGATCCACCAATTTCTAGTCAAACTAGATCAGAAAAGTATTTCTTTATCCTTAGGCTCAATGTCATTTCCTATTAATAAAACTTACCTTCTTTCACTCCAACTATGTAATCTAGTAGAAAACCTACCCATCAGCTTCAGAGTGGACCTACCCACCGAAAAGGGGGTGTTCTCAGCCATCAGGGTTCAAGCAGACATTCCTTCATGATTATGCTGGCTACCTTTTATGGCTCGAACGTAAATGACTATGAAATGTTTGACAGGTATGAACTCAAAATTAGATGCTCAACATTAACAGTATGCGTAAGAGCCCCTCTCTTAAGTAAGGACAGAGCATTGACACCCACCTCTGTCTGACTGCATCTGCATTAACCTCCAGGAGACACCAAGCAATCTGTTCAGCTGCTTACTGTTTAGCCTAGACCCATCTTCAAGGGCTTCTGTTACAAATTTCCTTATTCTTTCTATCCAACTGGAATCCTTCTGCAAAGTTGAGGCATTTGCCAGGGAGACCATGATATCAGACAGTGTTAAATTCAGTAAAAGGTGATCTACATTATTCGAGAGAATCGTGCAATGCTTGATGCTAAAAACAAAGACACACATAACTGTTAAGTGTTGTATCTACCATGCCTGTTTCACTTAAACACTTAACTATTCCTCCCAGAATGAACTGTCAAGAAGGTAAGTATATTAAAGCGACTGTAAGCAAACCATTCATTACAGAATCAGAGTTGTTAAGGCATAAATTAAGAATGCATACTGCTCAGTTCATTACCCAAGTTGCTATTCACACAAGAACTACAGGCCCTTGAAACATGGTGTGGTAATCCTAGATGTACTACAGGGATAAGAACACTTGAAAACTTCAACACACTTGAAGATTTTCGTTAAGCAGATATTTATATTAGGATGAAACTCACGACAGACCTTGATTCTGCTTCTAACTAATTTTGACTTGACAGAATCACTAATTTCTCCTGGCCACAATTTCCTTATATGTGAAACAGGAGACTGGTCTAGATAAGCCCAATTCTGAAACAATTTAATTTTATGACTCACATATTACAATCACTTTTTCTAACAGATTATCTTAAGAAAAACAAAATTTGCAACTTAGGATAAAAACCACTAGATATATAAACACTATATAAACACAGTGTAGATTTCAGGCTACACTGCATTCAACAGCAGAGCCTATTTATTCTCATGTTCAGAAACATGTAAAGTTGATTAAACTAAAAAAATACCTGAAACTAATTTATTTTAAAAGAAAGTTAACCCTGGATTAGGCATGAGAAAGGACACAGTCGTAAGGAACCACAAATACAAGGGGAGGGAAATTTTTAATATTTGGTGTTATTAGGGTATCAAATGTAGGGTTAGGAATGACAAATGGGACCAGATCACAAAGAGTTGAAAACTAAGGACACTAAAATCAATTCTGCAAGCACAGGAGTAACATAGTTGAAAAGTTCTTTCATTTCTGCTGATGAAAAAGAAAATATCAGTTACAAGACTCTAAACAAAGAAGTAGTTGTATGTCTACTTGAGCAATACAGGCAAGACGTGACAAGCTCAAGAAACAATGCTGGTACAGACTAGGAGAAAGGGGGATGTATAGCAAGAATAAAAGTTAGCTGGATTTGAAGTCTGCTTAAATGCATACATGTATGTGAGCTTTTAGCTGAGCTGGTAAAGAATCCGCCTGCAATGCTGGAGACCCCAGTTCGATTCCTGGGTTGGAAAGATCCTCTGGAGAAGGGGTAGGCCACCCACTTCAGTATTCTTGGGTTTCCCTGGTGCCTCAGTTGGTAAAGAATATGGCCGCATTGTGAGAGCCCTGGGTTCCATCCCTGGGTTGGGAAGATCCCCTGGAGAAGGGCATGGCAACTCACTCCAGTATTCTTGCCTGGAGAATCCCCATAGACAGAGGAGCCTGGTGGCCTACAGTCATGGTGTCGCAGAGAGTCGGGACCTGGCTGAGTGAGTGAGTAAGCACAGCACAGCCCAGCAAAAAACTGGGAATTCTATCACGGAGAGAGAATGAATGAAAACTGGGACAGATGAGTAGCAATCTATACTACAAACCCAAAACTACTGGTAGGTTCTTTGCCCAACTGTTCAGTGCCCAAAACCAAGGCACATTTTATACTAACCAGACCACACAAAAACTCAACTGCATCATTTATTCACCACAGGTAGAGCTTTTGAAGATCTACTTACCTATTACTGTCTGGAAGGTGTCAACAGACATTCAAAAGTTGGGAGAATTCATCCCGCTCCTCCAAGAATTTACACAAAATTTTAAAGTCTAAATACACTGACCACCAATTCTATGAGGGAGACAGGAAACTGGGGAAACTCATTTTCAGCAATGATAGAGGAGGAAATTAGAACTGATTCCCATCCTGAAAATAACTTTAAAAGCTGGATGAAATAGTTTTTAACAACTCAAAAGCATTCAAGAGGTAACAAGGTGATGAACAATTGCTGGGTCCCCAAAATAAAGCAAGATCACAGTACTCAGGTTCCAAGGGCTGTGGAACCAAATACCCAATTCCAACGAAAAGCCTGGAAAACGGAACTAACCTTTCAGAGGCCTCACAGGGAAAAGTCAAACTTCAGAGCCAGACAAACATGGGGACTCTGGTATATTATCCCTACTTCAAGCTGAACCTGTAAGGGCTCCCTGCCAGAGTAACGGTGAACTGGAAGTAAAAAGAGCTCTTACATAAAACAATCCCAGTTATACATCATCTCAGTAGTTAACGCAACAATTTTTCCCAACTAGATCTATAGATTCAACACAATTCCAATCAAAACCCCAGCCAGTTACTTTATAGTTATCAACAAAATGATTTCTGAAGTTTACACACAAAGGCAAACACTAGACTACCCAACACAAGACCAAAGTGGAACAATGTTGGAGGACTCGCACCACTCGATTTCAAGGCTTACTGTACTACAGTAATCAAGACAGCACAGAACTGGTGAACGAACAGACAAACATAGGTCAGTGGAAGAGCCCCAAGAGAGGCCTACAAGTACAGTCAACTGATGATTTCAGACAAAGGAGCCGAAGCAATCCAAAAGAGAAACAAGAGTCTTTTTCTGCAAACAGTGCTGGAATAACTGGACAGAAACTCTAGAACTGAAAAATAAAAATAAAACAAATTCAACAAATGTATGTTTGAATGAGACAAAGAGAAACAAAAAATTCAGTAAGTGGGTCTTATATACAATCAACTGGTCTTTAAAGAGAAGGAGAAAAATGGCATTAATATTTTAAAGATGAGAATTTTTCAGATGTGTTTAAACACTTCACTCAAGTTCTCAGATTTAAGAAGCTCACTGAATTCCAAGGAAAATCAATAAAAAAGAAAACCACACCTGGATACATCATTGTCAAACAGCAGAAAATAAAAGACAAGGAGCAAAGTCTTATGGGGGAGGTGGGGGGGGTGGGGAGGGAAGTAACTTTTATAAAGTAGCAACAGTTCAGACTCATAGCTGACTTCTTAACAGCAGTGGGAACCAACAGAGCGAAGCGTTGCAGTCAGTACGGTCAGTACGCTCAAACAAGAAAACTGCCAAGCTCAAGCACTGTGCTCTGTTAAAACAGTCCTTGGAAATAAAGGAGAATACATATATTCTCCTTCATTTTATATTATATATATATATATATATATATATATATATATATATATATATATATGTATGTATTTGTGTGTGTAAATCCTCTAGCAGCTTCTAAATAAGCCTAATGAAGAGAGATGAAAAAAATGAAGAGCAAAAAAGTAGAATATAAAGATAAAACTCAGATGGTGGATACAAGTTCTCCAAAAATATTAATTTTTGCTTGAAAGTTCAAATTTTATCTCTAGCACAGACACTATTTTCCTGAAACTGATAGGCTTATTTTTTTCATTTCTGAGAAAATATCTACAAATACCCAAGTCTGAATAAGCATAGTTAGTCATTTAAATTAAAATCATGTCCATTGCAGAAAATACAAACAGAATGACAAGTGCATTTCCTCGAGACAACCATCATTCTTTGGCATGCAGCCAAAATACTTCAGGCACACTTTCCATTTCACCACACAGAATATTAAAATTACGTGTTTTCAAGGATTGTGACTTAATAAGATTAGTAATTTTTTACTTAATTAAGAACAATTTTAAGTGAAACTGGCATGTTCTTTTAAACTGTGAATGCATAGTGGTGAAGAATACTGTTAACCCTCCATACCGTTCTGCCTCCACATATTCAACCAACTGCAGATGGTGTATCATGTGTATGGATTGTGGCTTTCTGAATCCATAGATGCAGAATGTGTATTTGGAGGGCAACTTGCTTCTGGATCAGTGAAAATACCACGTATGACACTATGTCTTTACACAAAACTCAGACTGTACAACAAGAAGAGTGACCCCTCACATAAACCAAGGACTCCAGTGTAAATGATGTATCACTGAGGTTTGTATTTTACAACAGATACACAACTCTGGTGTGGGACGCTGACGTGAGGGAGGCTGTGCATCCATGGGGGTAGGAGTAGTGTATGAGGACTCCGTACTTTCTGTTCAATTTTAATACGAATCTAAAATTGCTCTAAAAAATGAACTCCATTAAAAAAAAAAAAAAAAAAGGAATGAAATGCTAGTAGTGCCACAACATGAATAAACCTTAAAGATATCATGCTAAGTGAAGTTAAGCCAGACATAAAACAGTGTTTTCAGTTTCTACTGATACATGGTACCAGAACAGTCAAATTAATAAAGGGGAAAAATGCAATAGCGGTTCCCAGTACCTGGAGGGAGAAGAGCATAGGAAGCTGTTATTTAACGTGTACCGAGTTTCAGACTGGTAACATGAAAAATGTGAAATGTACTTAATGCCACCAATCAGTACACTTTAAAAATGGTTAAAATGCTAATTTTTATGCTATGGACATCTTACCACAATGAAAATAATATCTTTTGTAACTCCACAGTTCAACCCAAGATTAAAAAAAATCTAGACATCAGGTCAAAATTGAAGACCACCAGCTTAGGCCACATTGGCTCCTCTAACTTGAATCTGTGAATTTAATAGATAGCCTCCAAAGGCTATCTGAGAAATATTCAACACGCTTCCTTATGGAAGTTCAAGAGCAGCCTGCGGACCCTCAAAACAAATCACTAGGGAAATTTATGGTAATACTGTCAATCCACTTTTGTTAAAAATGCCACAATTTCACCACCTCAGTGTCTTCATCGTTAACTCCTTTTTCACCTTCTATATCTTAGCACAAATCACTACCTAGGCAGGCAGCCCTCCCTAGGACCTATGCCCCCCATGAAAGAGCAGGACCAGCTCCCTACTATACTGATATACTTTTATTACCCTACATTCTTTTTCCTAAGTGCCTTCAACATATTAAGTGCCCAATAAAGTGAATAATGACAGTACACCCATATGCTCTTGAGTAGTTTACTTACATTTAATGGTCTACCAAATTCCAAACATCCTTTTATTTAATCTCATTTTGATGAAAATTACACCTGAAACCTCTTCCTTGACAACATAAAAATCACATGTCATTATATTCACGCATTGAAGGATATCCTCAACCTTATCCATGGACCTGATTAAAAACTTCTGTGTTAATAAGAAAACTGTATCTGGAGCAAGTAACAACTTACTTGCTCAAGAAAGTATCTCCATATTTGATTCTCTGTCACCTCCAACTCCAGAAACTCTAAATTAATGGTCCTAAAACATGGTTTTGATCCAACCAATAATAGTCTTCAATGCCTAAAGGATCAAGGATGAAAGAGAAATGAGAGTCAGAGACAAAAAAATGACTTTCAGCATTAAAGTTAGTCATCAGTAGAAACCAATTTGATCCAGGTCTGTCCCATGTCCTCCATTATGCAATTTTATAGCTTTCTCATACCCTATAATATCTCCTTCCATTACTGCAATCATCCCTCACTTCACTTCTGCCTGCTAAAATCACATTCACATTAAAACACTACTCTCCAACACTGCCTTGTCTGTTTATCCTAACAAGGATCTGTCTTCTCCTATTAATTCCTATAGCATTTCTTGACTATAAAGTTCTAATGACACTTAAATATGCCTTGTGTGAAAGATGTAGATTCATTTTTCTTCCTGCAAGTTATTGAGCTTTTGTTTCTCAGCCTTAAAACTACGCTTCCACGCTCTTACTTTGTGATCCTGGGGGTGAGTCACATTTTCTCCTTTACAGTTTGCTTCTTGTTAGGCTCTGCCAATAAAGTGCTTGTTATTGTTTAGTCACTAAGCTGTGTCAGACTCTTCAGCAACCCCGTGGACTACAGCCCGCCAGGCTCCTCTTTCCATGGGATATTCTAGGCAAGAATACTGGAATGGGTAGTCATTTCCTTCTCCAGCAGATCTTACCAACCCAGGGATTGAAATCTGTCCCTGCACTGGCAGGAGGGCTCTCCACCACTGAGCCACCTGGAAGTCAAGGGGTACTTGAGACCAGAAAGCTGGAGGAGGAAAATGCGGCACTTTCTGTTTGCTTCCTAGTCCTATTTTTTGCTTCCTTTTGCCACCAGTGCAACCCAACCACTCTTCAGGCCAGCAGCAGTTCATTCTAGCAGCCAGAGTTGGTTCCAGTCTGTATCTTCCTGACACAGAACCAGTATCACCGTGCCCCTAGAACACCAGCGCCAGCCAGCAGAACCCTCTTCGCTGAGCCCTGTACCCTTACCCCACTGGGCCCCTCTCCTGACCCCAAAGACATTAGTCCCAGCTGAGTGCAAACCCCTTCCTCGAGGCCTGAGTTTGGGCTGCAGCCTTTCTTTCCAGCCACTTGCCCTCTTCTTTTTGCTCTCCGGTCAGGAGGCAGTGGTGGCTTCCGACAAGACCTTGCTGTTCCCTTTTGTCTTTCCACTATTAAGTGGAAATGCCTAGTTAACAACCGGTTGTATTAAATTCTCTGTGAAAATCACTGGTATGATTTCCATCTCATGACTAGAGTCTGACACACATTTTTATCAATTTTAAGATTTTGTATTGATTTTTGCAATTTATGAATCACTTAAGAGATCAAAGAATATACCTTAGGGCATCTAATTATCTGTCATAATACTTTACTTACAGTGAGAGACCAAAAAACTTCAGTGAATGAAGTTTCTCTGCCTACAACATACTTATCACTTCTGAGCATATCCTCTGAACTCTGCCCAAAGAGCCTCACTGATTCTCCAAGTAGTTTCTTCCTTTTGATAAGTTTAAGAACCTTCTGACAAAGACTTTAAAATCTGTTCAAGCGTTTGCTCATTTGGGGAATTGCACCTTGAGTATCTGTATCTGCTTGTCAAGTTTTATTTGGTAATTTGTTTTTACGTTTATCTGCTCTTACTTCAGGTAAACATTTCAAAGAACTTCCAGGCTTACACTTTTCCAGTGAAACTTCATCCATAATTTGTTCTTTTCACTTATTTTAAAAAAGAGAACTGCTTTTCTTCAATTATCCCTCTTCCATCAGGATACTGATAACAGTTACATTACGCTTCCTTGTGTATATAAATGAGAGCAGAAACTAGTGATGTTATGCTCTCAAAGATTCAGTAATTACACAGTGCCTCTCACAAACAAACTATCCACTCTAAGCAAATTTTTATTAAATTCTTATCTATACAATTTGATAACTGACACTCATTTAGCACAAAACATTCACTTCACAGATTAAAAATAAAAATAAAAACTAAGTAAAATTGGAAGTCCAGGGCTTAAAGTGACTTGTTTAAGATCAGATACTACAGCTTTTATCTTTACGTCACAGTCTAGATAACAACTACTTGCAGTGTACAAAGTTCAGTGTGAGACTGTTTTCTGAAAATGTCAGGTTAAACAGTGGATGAGAATGGCAATATCTTTTATTTGTCCCTTTCCTTTTTTTGCTTGGTTATTTCTTTTAAGGCATATGGAAAATTACTCCTAAAATGGTGTTTGAAATCAGTAAGGTAATTCTTTCAAAGCCATGACTCCTAGTAAAATAAGCACAGATTAGAAAATCTGTAAGAAACAATAACTTAAAATAGCAAATAAGACTTTAAGCAGAAACTTAACAACTTGTCAATATTCACTTACAAATTTACCCTTATAACACACCTTTTGCTAATGATATAATATGTAAATAAATCTTAAAATCTGAATAAACTGTTAGGCCATCCAACTTTCACCCACAGTTCTTTTTGGTGCTTTCATTTTTACATGCATTTCATCTACTTAAAATGAGAAAAAAATGGAGAAAGTAAAATTTAATAAAATTCTGATTTTGAACTACTAATGCAATATTTATAAAGTATACAAGAAAATCTTCTACTTAGTGTTCCATTTAAGAGTAACTATATTCTCTAGAAATTCTATTGCTCATTAAAGACATTTAATACCTTCACAAATCAATGTGTTTGTCTAAATTCTTCAGCAGTATTCTTCAATGTATCATGTTCTCCTACCTGAAACACTGATTCCCTACTATCCAGAGGACCAATCATTCCAGTCTGCCAGTGGCTGAGGGGTTGCTTGGGATATGGGACATGAGACACTACAATAGCTAGCTCCAGCTCTAGCAAACCTGGAGGCCAAACTCAGACCATAAATCAACAGCTAGCTATTGCAGCATATCTCCTTAGTTACCTTCACTGGGTTTTCCTCTTTTTCTTAACCTAAAAATGTGTCCTTGACAACCTCTGGACTTCTACTAGGTATCTTAAACTTAACATGAATAAACTGAACTCTCCTATGGGCAGTCACATCATCATCTGGACCACAGTACAGGCATCACCCCTGCTCCTCTTTCCTTAACTACATACACCAGCATTCCTGCTGGTTTCACCAGAATCTGGCTGCTTCTCATCACTTCAACCACCACCTGCCATTCGACTCCAAGCCACCATCACCTCTCACTTAAGACTGCTCTCTCAGGCTCCCAAAGGCCCTCATGCTTTTCCTCTTGCCCCCCTAAACTTAACTCTCTACACGGCAGCCAGGGTGATCTTTTAAAACACAAATCCTACTTTACAATATTACAGGGAAGGATAAAGGAGATAATATATATAAAGGAAGGACAGGTCATCCATGGGATCAATGATCTCAGTTGGGCCCATTTTGCTAGAGTTGGAGAATGAGGGCATGGGGGTTTTTAACTGTTTTATTTGTAAATCTGGCATATTAAAGTTAAATAAACATAATTTAGATCATGCCACTCCTCTGCTCAAAACCCTCCAATGTCTTTTCACCACACTCAGGTTAAAATTCTAAGTCTTTACCACAGACCACAAGGTACCACATGATGTGGCTACTGTCCGTCATGTCCCCCCTCATCACCCACCATTCTCCCAGGACCTCACTTGCACATGCCTTGCTGCCATTCCTCAAGTATGTCCAATCTGTTCTCACTTCAGGGTTTTGCACTTGCTGTTCCCTGTGCCTAGAAGGGTCTTCCTACAGGTCTTCACAAGACTTGCTCCTTCTCTTCATTCACTGACATGCAAATATTAAGAAGGCATTTCCTGACCACCTAGTTAACAGGTACCTCCCCGCACACTGTTTCATTACATCTTCTCTCTTACCCACTTTCATCTTTCTTCCTAATGATGACATGATGGACATCAGCTATTTGTTTGCCATCTCTCAACCCCACCAGGAGCTAAGTGTTTGCCTTGTCAGTCATGTTTATCTCTGTATTCCCAGAGTCTAGACAGAACCTAACTCACTGCAAAGCAGCACTATTCAAAAGACCTTTCTGCAGTGACAGAGCCATTTTATTCTTGTATTTGTGCTGTCCAATACAGTAGCCACTGCCACCTGAAGCTACTAAGCATCTAAAATGTGACTACTGTTTACTGAGGAATTGAATTTTAATTAAACAGCCAAATTTATAGGTGCTCAATTAACCTTTGCATCTAACTCTTTCTCACAAATTCTGATCTTCATGGTAAAAACAAAACAATAAGGAAACATTTACACTGAACGCAGCAAGCATTAAAATACAAAGCTAGGACACAACAAAATCTCTATAGTGTATAAAATTATACTACTGACCTAAAGTTAATAATACAGGACTCCAAAAACTGAAGTTAATTAAAAAGTTAACATTACATTGTATTTTAAAACACTGTGTGTTTTAAAAATATTAAATACAGTATACTTTAAATTAAGGATCCTAAGGATACAAAGAGTGTATTACAAATAAACCACCTCAGTCAGGATCTGAGTACTCAACCACTGAAAATAAGATTTAATATTAACTTGAGATTTCTTTCCAAAGATGAAAGATTTCAAATTCCTAAAAAGCTTTAAAATAAAAAATACTTGGGCAAAAATGAAACTTCTCAATTATGCAGCAAATACAAACACACTATATGCGTTTAACAAAACTTAAAAAGTAAGCAGTCAGTTACCCTAAGGTTGCACCCTAATACAGATGCCAATTTATCAACAGAAAACCTACTCATTTTGAGAGAAAAGAGCTACAATTCAGCCTGTGGTGCATAATTAGAATTTAAGACCAAGAAATGCCATTTCATTCCTCCTAAAGTTTGAACTTTGACCACTCAGTACTTTAAGTACTAAGCTATAACTAAGGTGAATGAGAAAGTGGAACTGACAGCAGGAATGGTAATGAAAAATAAACTAACAGACATTTTAATGTAATCTGGTGTAACATACATATTTATACTTTGTCTGCAAAGTAATAGATTTACCTTATTCAGTTATTATAGTTCAAATCTGCCGTGGTCAATTAGAGAACTCTGCCAATGGATGCTTTTAAATACTATTTCAGTTTGAATTTGCACCATACCTGCAACTGCAGCTTACCTACAGTAAAGGTTAACTTTAAGAAATATTTTCCGATTTATATCCTTTATCAAGAAAATAGAGAGAGACTGAGTAACTCTCTTAGTAAATGTCACATTGCACTTGAAAAGATGTGGGTTATTTTCAAATATCTTTTTATGTTGGTTTCTAACGTAATTCCACTGTGATAAGAGAACAGACCCTGTGTGATTTCAATACCTTTAAGACCATGAAATTTTTGCACGTTGTTTTATGTCCTTGGATAAGTTCCAGAGTCTCCCAATTTACAGTCTATGGGAACTTGAATAGAATTTGTGTCCTACTGTTGTGTAAAAATTGTATAAATCTTAATTATATTGAATTGGTTCATAGTGTTTTTCAGGTCTAGTATATCATTCTATTTCTCTACATATTCATTCTATTAATTTTTGAGAGTTTGATACTAAAACTCCAACTAAAAATCTTAATTTATCTCCTTAAAAAATAATTGTAATATACAGTGTATTTTCCAAGTCTCCTGTAAATGTGTTATCATACTTTCAGAATTTAAAAAATTGAAATTAAAAAACTACTATGTATGAAGTAAATAAACCCCAAGGATGTATTGTACAGCACAGAAAAAATAGTCATTATTTCATAATAAAATGGAGTATAATCTGTAAAAATACTGATTCACTGTATTGTATAACTGAAACAAATGTAACATTATAAATCGGCTATGTGCTCATGCATACTCAGTCTCTTCCATCGCGTCTGACTCTTTGCCACCCTATGGACTACAGAACACCAGCTCTTCTTTCCATGGGACTCTCCAGGCAAGAATACTGGAGTGGGTTGCCCTGCCCTCCTCCAGGGGATCTTCCCGACCCAGGGATTGAACCCAAGCCTCCCGTGTCTCCTGCATTGTAGGCAGATTCTTTACTGCTGAACCACCAGGGGAGTAAATCAACTATATTTCAATATAAATACCCTCCTCAAAAGAGAGACTGAGTAGGAAGATAAAGATCAGAGAATCTTAAGTGATACATCAGCCAATAACCCTGATTTATACAAAGAAGCTCAATTATATATTATGGCAATCAAGGAAATATGAACACTAGATCTTTGATAATATTAAGGAATCGTGGATAATGATAAAGGAATTTAAATTATTTTTTTAAAAGACTCACTGCCTTTTAAGAAAACATGCTGAAACATTTATGGATGAAATGATGGTATAAGATGATTTGCTTTGCTTTGCTTTAGGATTTGCTTCAACCATCTGTATGAAGGGTTGGGGGGTGAGGTGGGTCGAGCAGAAATAGAAAAAGCTTGTCCTTGAGCTGAAAACTTGGAGCTGGAGGATAAGAGAATATGGAGATTTGTGTTCTATTTTTTGTGTGTGAAATTTTCTACACTATAATCTTTAAAAAAAGAAAAAAAGAAAAAACTAGTAGAGCCATTTTTTTTTTAAATGCAAGTAGGTCATAAGAGAGTAAGAAGATTTCCAATAATGAATTAACAACCTGCAAATAGCTATATATTATGGTTATCCTACTGGAAATTTTAATATAAATAAATTCACTTATTTGGGAAAGTTTCTTTCAGGTTATATGTTGTATTTGGAAAATATAACAGCCATACCCAGGGGCAAGTGACAAGACTCATCTGCACACCTGGGTCTTCACTGCCAGTGCCTGTGACACTTGACTATTTTACCATTTCCACGTTACCATTCTCAGAATATAAGGCAAATCTTGCCTGAATCACTGTCACTGACCCGAGAGGGTCCTAGCCCAGAGTCTTAAAGAAGGTCTTCCTCCAGAAATTAGACACGGTCCTTGTGTAGTTCTGTCCTCTAGAATCTTTCTCCCAAGTAACATAATAACAAGAGGAGAAAGGCAGAGATGATCTGGATTTCTTGAGCCATCTGGGTGGATCAAGTTTTTTATTTCTTTCCTCTGCACAAAGTCCCTCACCTGTGACAAGCTTCAGCATTAGGTCCTGGTGACACAGTCCCCTGCGGGGGGAGATAGAGAAGTAAGGAGACAGGTAGTAGTAAGTAGCTTCTTAATCTGACTAAGATCAATTTAATTTGAAAGAGGAAGTAGCTTTACAGCAATCCTTTTTCTCATCATTGTCAGATTACCTCATTGCTTTAAAAGAAAATGAATTCCTCCATCTCAAGTGTTTGGCAAACAATAGTCAGCAGATTTGTGTAAAAAAAAAAAGTATACATAGTCAATTAGGGGTCGATTACAAATTTCTATTTGGGGAGTCTCCAAATTGGGAACCTGAGAGTAGAGTAGAAAAAAGATTTTTCCCTTTGAATACTTCATGCTTTTAAAATTTTGAGCCATGTGAATGTATTGCTTTATGTAATTAATTAGTTAACTTATTAAAAATAAAGATTAAATAAATAAATAAAAATAAAGATAAAAATGGAGATCATAATGCCTAAAAAGAGATTAAGATCACAGGGCCATTTGCTTCTAATGTAAAAACTAATACAAATCACTCTGTTAAGAATCAAAAGGCTATTATAATTAAATGACACATAATATCAGATTTTCTTTTGCAAAATAGGCCCTTATGGGCAAAGTTGGTGAATTCTGAATAAAATCTCTAAGTTAGATAACAGTATTGTATCAATATTAATTTCCTGACTTTAATAATAGTACTGTGGTCATATAAAAGTTTTTTTAAGAAACACACTTCAAAATATTAGGGGTAAAGTGGTGTCATATCTGCAACTTTCTCTGAAAGAGTGGGGATGAGATATATAGAGAAAGACAGAGAGAAAATAATAATAATAAAGTAGACTCGATAAAATGTTGATATTTAGTGGCAAAGAGGGGGAGCGCCTGGAACTCTCATACACTAATGGCAGAAGTAAAAAAATTATGACTATTTTTGAAACCAGGCAATGCTTTAATAATGTTAAACATAGACTTATCATATGACCTAGCAATTACAGTCCTAGGTATTTACCCTAGAGAAATTAAAACATAGAGATCCAAAACATGTGTCTAAGAATGTTCATATCAACTTTATTCATAATAGCCCAAAGTGCAAACAATCTCCATGTTCATCAATAGGAGAGTGAATCACATTCATCAATAGGAGATGAATAAACAAATATTTATCAACAGGAGAGTGAATAAACAAATGTATTCTCACACAAATGTTTGACAAACATTATTTTCACAAACAAATGTATCCACCTGCAAAGTGGGAGACCTGGGTTCCATCTGATCCCTGGGTTGGGAAGATTCCCTCGAGAAGGGGAAGGCTACTCACTCCAGCATTCTGGCCTGAAGAATTCCACAGGCTGTATACACATGAGGTGACAAAGGGTCAGATATGACTGAGTAAGTTTCACTTCACTTCATTCACACGCCAGACACTGGGACATGATTCCCATGGGTCCCTTGTGTTTCCACATGTCTTATGAATAGAGGTGCTGACAGTTTTGCTCCAGACAATCTTCTTTAAAAAAAAAAAACACTTGCACAGTAGATACCCTTGGAAAATATAATTTCTCCATCTGGAGCAGAAGGCAAATTTTTTGGAGTCCAGTATGATGAAGATAATGTCTCCTTCCAGGAACAAAGGTTGGGCAGATTTTCTTGAAGTCTCTTATTAAAGATTGAGGTTTTCTAAGCTTAGGGTTCCTCAGCTATGACTCAAGATTTACTATGTGTGGACATTTAGGTTGTTTTTACCTGTATAAGTTTATTGAGGCATAACTTACATGCAAAAAAATCATATTTGATCTGGTACAAGCATGAATCCGAGGCAGCCTAACTTTTTAGCTTGCAAACAGGATAAAATCTCAGATTCTTCACAGTCCTTGACAGTGGAATGCTGCCCAGCAACAAAAAGGAAAGAATCACTGAGACACACAGCAGTACAGATGAGTCTTGCAAACATTATGCTGCGTGAAAAAGCTGAGCCCGAATCAAGTATGATACTGTCTAATTTTATTTACTGAAAATTCTCCATCGAGCAGAATAAATCTGTATTAATAGAAATCACAATGGCAGTTGCCTGAGACAGGGAGTTTGGGGCATGTTGACAGAGGTAAAGGATGAAGGATTTTCCCAAGAGTCCAGTGGTTAAGAATTATCCTTGCAGTGCATGGGACACGGGTTCCGGGAACCAAGGTTCTGCGTGCTGCAGCACAGCTAAGGCCACGTGCTGCGGATACTAGGTGAGGAGGAGCCCCACAATGCGACTAAGGCCCGGTGCAGGCAAATAACCAAGTCTTTAAAAGGAGGTGAGGGGGAAGCTTTCTAGCGTGGTGGGAGTGGTGGAACTATTTTGTATCTTTGTTGTGTTTGCATGGATATATACATCTTTCAAAGTGCATCAAACAGTGTGCCCTAAAATGTATAATTTTGTTATATGTGAATTACGCCTCAGTAAAATTACATAGAAATAGTCTAAATATTTATCAACATGTGAACAGATATGCAAAATATGGTATATACATAAAATGGAATATTATTCAGCCTTGAAAAGGAATGAAATTCTGAAACATGCTAGAACATGGGTGTTCCTTGAAATCATTACACTACGTGAGAGAAGTCAGACATGAGAAGACAGTTACTGTGTGATTCCACTTCTTTGAGCTGCCTGGAATAGACAAATTCATAGACAGAAAGTAGAGCAGTGGTTATCCAGGGCTGTGGAGTTGTGGTCTAGTGGGTACAAGGTTTCAGTTTGGAAGGATGAAATAATTCTGGAGATGGAGGTGATGGTGTTGTACAACAGTGTGAACACACTTAATGCCACTTAACTGGACACTCAAAATGTTTAAAATGATAAATGTTATATCTAGTACATTTATATGTATTACAGTAGTGGTGTGAAAAAAAATAATCTCTCTCTCCAGTGGTGTGCTGCAAAATGTATAACAACCAGCTATGAGAGGGAAGCATATTGGTAGTATTCACTTTGATAGAAACACTCCCACAGTGATCCAGTTCAAGCAACAGTGTGATATCACTGAATGTAGAGTTTGGAAAAGATACAAACAACTGACTTTACAAAGTCAATAGGAGTTGGCTCAAAGACACTACTGTCTCTATCCAACCAACCGATTGTTAGTACACAGCAAATCCAGTAAAGAAAACACAACATAAAAGTTATAAAGAAAAAGGGAAAAAAATCACCCCACCACTACTTATAGGCAGTTGTCTGTATGCCAGCCAGGGAGGTCGATGGTTATTTGTGGGCTGATAACATACAGGAACAACAAAGTGCCAGTTCACTGATCCTGCAGGCTGGAAGGCATCAATTCTGGTTGGTTGGTACCCATTGCCACATCAGTTATTAAATCTTGTGGCTCTTATTCCTGGTGGTGACATCCAGAAAAGGAAAACTGTGGGACCTTCTTGAATCATGTAAGTTTAGCTACCAGTAGGTAACCCTTTAAAATTTTTATCCATCTTTACTGTCATCATATTCCCTTTGTTTTGGCACAAAATGGCTGCAAAAGTACAGGAGATACAAAATTTTGAAGCCATTTCCAGAAGATTTAGGCTGATTCTCGGTGCCAGTGACTCTCAGATAGGGTGTGCATGTAATTACTTGGAGTAATCTTCATTTTGAAAGAACTACAGGTGATTCTAATGCAGTTGGTTCACAGAACACATTTGGCAACATGGTTCGATGAGGTAGCTCTTTCCCTTCTCCCCTTTCATAATTTCACACCACAACCACATTGCTCTAAGATGCAAATTAGGGTAACTGATGTTATAAAACATGTCCCAATGTGTGTATAACAATGTCTGAAATGATTTTAAGAATATTCAGTATAGAAAAGGTGACATAAAATTGTGCTAATTCATTTTACTGTCATTGGTGAAACAAGTGTTATTCAAGCCTTTTGATGTGGCAGAAATATTTTAAGACAACCCCTTCTATTCTTTGAGCAGGAAATAAAATCTAGCAAACTGTGTAGCCAGTAACCTTAGGGATGGTACTTGAGGCTTGATCTCTAAAAGATGTTGAGTCCAAAAGTTGAACCTAAATCTGCCTGTATTGTTCTGCCTTGAGTGAATCTTTCATGCAGGCTGTGATCAGTGCATTTAAAAGAGCAGAGATCTGAATTTTATTGAGATTTACCTTATGTTTTATTATTGTGGGCTTGCCAGGTGGCACTAGTGGTAAAGAACCCACCTGCCAATGCAGGTGATGTAAGAGGTGCTGATTGGATTTCTGGGTCAGGAAGATCGAGGAGGGTGTGGCAACCCACTCCAGTATTCTTGCCTGGAGAATCCTATAAACAGATGAACCTGGTGGGCTACAGTCCGTAGTCGCAAAGAGTCGGACACAACTGAAGCAACTTAGCATGCATGCATGTTTTATTAATAATGAATTTCTGTTTAGTAAATGTTTCATAGTTATGTGCCAGACTTGCTTTCCTTATAACATGGTGGCAAGGTTAAGAAGGCATCGTTAGTCTTCATCCACTCTAATTAATAAATGCTACATGAATCTACCAAAAAGAACCTTATAACTGTGCTTGAAAAGTTGGCTTAGGGTAGCTCTTTATAGGGTGTTTGGGGGAACACTAAACCCCAAGATGCTCATTTGAAGATAGAAGACCTGCAAAAAAAAAAAAAAAAAAAGAGAGAGAGAGAGAAAGAGAAGAGAAAGAAGACTTGCATGATTAAATAAACATAGGAAATGCTGCATAGGCGAATATTTTATTTTTTTTAATTTAGTCCACCATTTACCAAAGTTATTGATTAAAGATTTTAAAATTTCATAAGAATAACATTTTGTGGAATATATATTTAGCAAAGAATTCTCCAGTGCTCTGGCGAAAATTTTAGCTGTGAAGGGGAACACAGGGATAGAGAGGCAAATTAATTTGGCATTCTTGACTTCAAACTTACATTAACCACATTTGTTTCCACTATTAAATGTAAAGAATTTGATGGATTTAACAACAGTCATCAAGGATAGTCAAAAGGTAACTTCCTCAGTGGTCTGGTGCAGCCAAAATTCAACTGGAGAATATACCTCAGGTGCCCGCTGCAACTCGAGAAAAACCATGAGGCTTCCCCCTCGCTACGAGATGAACCCCAATTCCCCAGCATTGCGTGAAGACCAATTCCGTGTTCCCCATCAAACAAGAAAGGAGCCTTGACTTCCTTGATGGAACTCCAGAGAGGCCCCAAGAACACTGTCACAAGTCTAGAGGGACCTGAGGTCACCACAATCACACAAAAGAGCTCCATGTACCACAAATCAACTCGAGATGAGGCCTGATTCCCCTGCAATGGCTCCAGAGCTAGCAGGCGTTCCCCTGCAAACACAGCAAGTGGCTTGCCTTCCTTTAGGCAACTCCAGAGATTCCGCGAGAACACCATCCCAAGTCTAGAGGAACACGAGTTCAGCACAGCAACTAGAGAGAAGCTCCGTGTACAGCAAATCATCTCGAGATGAGAGCTGATTCTCTGGCTTTGACTCAAGAGGAATGCCAACTTTCCACAAGCACCTCAAGAGGAAGCTTCTCTCAGCTATAGGTATGTGAGAGGGACCCTGAGTTTGCTGCCTCAAGTGGAATGGACACCGAGATGCCGTGACTCGAGATAAGGCCGGATTTCCCTGCAGTGACCTGAATGCAAGCTCGTCTTTCATCTCACGAGATGAAGGGATGTCTGAATCCCCTGTGGAGACCCTAGAGAAAGCCCTAGTTCCACGTATCATCTCAACAGGAGGCCTCACACTCCTTTCAAAACTCGAGAGTCACGCGGAGGTCAATGCCTCAAAAGGAGACGATTCCTGACTCCTCTTGAAAATTGATAGGAATCCCAATATCCCTGTGGCAACTGGACAGGAACACTGGGTCTCTCGCCTCACCTTGAGAGGGGTCCCTATTGCCCTATCAAGCCTCGATGAGAATACCGAGGTGTCCCTAACATCTAGGCAGGAGTCCTGATGTCACTGAACAACATGAGTTTCGAAGGGTCATTCCCGCCGTAACTCGAGAAGATACCCCAGGTCCCCACCACAACTCAAGAAAACCCAGGAGAATTCACCCTCGCCGTGAGATGAGGCCCAATTCCACTGCCTCGCATGTAAAGCAATTCCGTGTTCCCCATAAAACAGGATATGAGCCTTGACTTCCGTGATGGAACTCCAGAGAGTCCCCAAGAACACTGTCGCAAGTGTAGAGGGACACTGAGGTCCCCGCAGCAACACGAAAGTGCTCCGAGTACCCAGATCAACTCGAGATGAGACCCGATTCCCCTGCACTGGCTCCAGAGCAATCCCGCTTTCCTCATCAAACTAGACAAGTGGCTTGACTTCCCTTAGGCAACTCCAGAGATTCCCCGAGAGCACCGTCCCAAGTCTAGAGGAACACCAAGTTCAGCACAGCAACTCGAGAAAAGCTCCGTGTACCCCAAAACATTCGAGATGAGAGCTGATTCCCTGGCTTCGACTCAAGAGGAATGCCAACTTTCCACAAGCAGCTCAAGCGGAGGCTTTTCTCAGCTCTAGGTATGTGAGAGGGACCCTGAGTTTGCTGCCTCAAGTGGAATGGACACCGAGATGCCCTGACTCGAAATAAGGCTGGATTTCCCTGCAGTGACTTGAATGCAGGCTCGTCTTTCATCTCACAAGATGAAGAGATGTCTGAATCCCCTGTGGAGACCCTAAAGAAAGCCCTAGTTCCCCACCTCATCTCGACAGGAGGCCTTACATCCCTTTGACAACTCGAGAGGAACACGGAGTTCAATGCTTCAAAAGGAGACGATGCCTAACACCTCTTGAAAATTGATAGGAATAGCAATATCCCTGTGGCAACTGCAAAGGGAAGCTGGGTCAACACCTCACCTCGAGAGGCATCCCTATTGCCCTGCCAAGCCTCGAGGAGAATCCCGAGGTGTCCTTCAAAACTAGACAGGAGTCCTGTCGCCGCTCAACCAACACGGGTTTTGAAGGGCCATCCTCGCCGTAACCCAAGAACATACCCTAGGTCCCAGCCGCAACTCAACATAAACCATGAGACTTCCCCCTGGCCGCGAGGTGAGGCCCGATTCCCCTGCACTGAATGCAGAGCAAATCCGTGTTCCCCATCAAACATGAAAGGAGGCTTCACTTCCTAGATGAAACTCCACATAGTCCCCAAGAACACTGCCAGAGGTCGAGAGGGACCCTGAGGTCACCGCAGCAAAACAAAAGAATTCGTGTAAATGAAATCAACTCGAGATGAGGCGCGATTGCCCTGCATTGGCTCCAGAGCCATCTCGCATTCCCCATCAAACATGACAAGTGGCTTGACTTCCTTTAGGCAACTCCAGTGATTCACCAAGAGTACCGTCCAATATCTAAAGGAACACAAAGTTCAGCACTGCAACTCGAGAAAAGCTCCCTGTACCCCCAAATCATCTCGAGTTGAGAGCTGCTTCCCTGGATTCAACTCAAGAGGAATGCCAACTGCCCACAAGTACCTCAAGAGGAGGCTTCTCTCAGTTATATGTATGTGAGATGGGCCCTGAGTTTGTGGCCTCAAGTGAAATGGACACCGAGATGTCCTGACTCGAAATAAGGCTGGATTTCCCTGCAGTGACTTGAATGCAGGCTCGTCTTTCATCTCACGAGATGAAGGGATGTCTGAATCCCCTGTGGTGACCGTAGAGAAAGCCCTAGTTCCTGGCCTCATCCCAACATGAGACCTCACATCCCTGTGAAAACTCGAGAGGCACACGGAGTTAAATGCTTCAAAAGGAGACGATGGCTGACTCTTCTTGAAAAATGATAGGAATCCCAAAATTCCTGTGGCCACTGCAAATGGAACCTGGGTTTCCCCTCTCACCTTGAGAGGCGTCCCTATTGCCCTCCCAAGCCCCGAGGAGAATCCCGAGGTGTCCCTCGCAACTAGACAGGAGTCCTGACATCACTGATCCAACCCGAGTTTTGAAGGGCCATCCTCGTCATAACACGAGAACATAATCCAGGTTCCCACCGCAACTCGAGAAAAACAATGACACTTTCCCCTCGCCACGAGATGAGGCCCGATTCCCCTGCACTGCATGCAGAGCAAGTCCGTGTTCCCCATCAAACAGGAAAGGAGCCTTGACTTCCTTGATGGCACTCCAGAGAGTCCCCAGGAACACTTTCACAAGTCTAGAGGGACCCTGAGGTCCCCGAAACAACATGAAAGCGCTCCATGTACTCCAAATCAACTCGAGATGAGGCCTGATTCCCCTGCACTGCATGCAGAGCAAGTCCATGTTCCCCATCAAACACGAAAAGAGCCTTGACTTCCTAGATGAAACTCCACATAGTCCCCAAGAACACTGTCACAGTTCTGCAGGGACCCTGAAGTGACAGCAGCAGCACGAAAGAACTCGTTTAACTCAAATCAACTCTAGATGAGACCCGATTCCCCTGCATTGACTCCAGAGACATCCCTCATTCCCCATTAAACAGGGCAAATAGCCTGACTTCCTTTAGGCAACCCCAGAGATTCACCGAGAGCACCGTCCCATATCTAGAGGAACACCAAGTTCAGCACAGCAACTCGACAAAAGCTCCGTGTACCCCAAAACATTTCGAGATGAGAGTTATGACACAGGAGGAATGGAAACTTTCCACAAGCACCTCAAGAGGAGGCTACTCTGAGCTATAGGTATGTGAGAGGGATCCTGAGTTTGCTGCCTCGTGTGGAATGGACACCGAAATGCCCTTACTCGAAATAAGGCCGGATTTCCCTGCAGTGACTTGAATGCAGTCTCGTCTATCATCTCACAAGAAGAAGGGATGTCTAAATCCCCTGTGGATACCCTAGAGAAAGCCCAAGTTCCCTGCCTCATCTCGACAGGAGGCCTCACATCCCTTTGAAACTTTGAGAGGCACGTGGAGTTCAATGCCTCAAAAGTAGATGATGCCTGCCTCCTCTTGAAAATTGATAGGAATCTCAATATCTCTGTGGCAACTGGAAAGGGACCCTGGGTCTCCACTTTACCTCGAGAGACTTCCCTATTGCCCTCCCAAGCCCCGAGGAGAATCCCGAGGTGTCCCTCACAACTAGACAGGTGTCCTGACGTCGCTGACCCAACACAAGTTTGGAAGATCCATCTCCACCGCAACTCAAGAACATACCCCAGGTTCCCACCGCAACTCGAGAAAAACCATGAGACATCCCCCTCGCCGTGAGATGAGGTCTGATTCCCCTGCATTGCATGCAGAGCATGTGTGTGTTCCCCATCATACTTGAAAAGCGTTTTGACTTCCTTGATGGAACTCCAGAGAGTCCCCAAGAACACTGTTACAAAGCTAGAGGGACCCTGCGGACTCCGCAGCAACATGAAAGAGCTCGTGTACCCCAAATCAACTCGAGATGAGGCCCAATTCACCTGAATTGGGTCCAGAGCCATCACACGTTCCCCATCAAATAGAACATGTGGCTTGACCTCCTTTACGCAACTCCAGAGATTCCACGAGAACATCATTCCAAGTCCAGAGGAACACCAAGTTCTGCAGAGCAACTCGAGAAAAGCTCCATGTACCCCAAATCATCTCGAGATGAGAGCTGATTCGCTGAACTCGACTCAAAGGGAATTCCAACTTTCCACAAGCACCTCAAGAGGAGGCTTCTCTCAGCTATAAGTATCATAGTGGGACCCTGAGCTTGCTGCCTCAAGTGGAATGTACAATGAGATTCCCAGACTCGAAGAAAGGCCGGATTTCCCTGCAGTGACGTGAATGCAGGCTCGTCTTTCATCTCACAAGATGAAGGGATATCTGAATCCCCCGTGGAGACCCTAAAGAAAGCCCTTGTTCCCCGACTCATCTCGACAGGAGGCCACACATCCCTTTGACAACTCGAGAGGAGTGCAGAGTTCAAGGCGTCAAAAGGAGACGACGCCTGACTCACCTTGAAAATTGATAGGGATCCCAATATCCCTCTGGCAACTGCGAAGGAAGTCTGGGTCTCCTGTCTCACCTCGAGAGGCGTCCCTATTGCCCTGCCAAGCCTCAAGGAGAATCCCGAGGTATCCCTGGCAATTAGACATGAGTCCTGAAGTCGCTGAACCAACATGAGTTTTGAAGGGCCATCCCCGCCGTAATACGAGAACATACCCCAGATTCCCGCTGAAACTCAAGAAAAACCATGAGACTTCCCCATCGCTGCGAGATGAAGCCCGATTGCAATGCTGCGTGCAGAGCAAGTCTGTGTTCCTCATTAAACACAAAAGGAGCCTTGACTTCCTTGATGGACCTCCAGAAAGTCCCCAAGAACACTATCACAAGTCTAGCGGGACCCTGAGGTCCCCGCAGCAACACAAAAGAGCATCGTGTACCCCAAATCGACTCGAGATGAGGTGTGATTCCCCTGCATTGCATGCAGACCACATCTGAGTTCCACATCAAACACTAAAGGAGCCTTGACTTTCTAGATGAAATTCCACGTAGTCCCCAAGAAGACTGGGGACTTCAGCACCTCACAAGTATAGAGGTGCTGAGGCCACCACAGCAACACATAAGAGCTTCGTGTACTACAAATCAACTTGACATGAGGCCGGATTCCTCTGCATTGGCTCCAGAGCCATCGTGCATTCCCCATCAAACAGATCAAGTAGCTTGACTTCTTTTAGCAACCCCAGAGATTAACCGAGAGCACCGTCCCATATCTAGAGGAACACCAAGTTCAGCACAGCAACTCGACAAAAGCTCCGTGTACCACAAATCATCTCAAGATGAGAGCTGATTCCCTGGATTGGACTCAAGAGGAATGCCAACGTTCCACAAGCAACTCAAGAGGAGGCTTCTCTCAGCTATATGTATGTGAAAGGGAACCTGATTTTGCTGCTTCAAGTGGAATGGACATCGAGATGCCCTGATTCAAAATAAGGCCGGATTTCCCTGCATTGACTTGAATGCAGGCTCATCTTTCATCTCACATAAAGAAGGGATGTCTGAATCCCTTGTGGAGACCCTAGAGAAAGCACTAGTTCCCTGCCTTATCTCGACATGATGCCTGACTTCCCTTTGAAAACTCGAGAGGCATTCGAAGTTCAATGCTTCAAAAGGAGACGAAGCCTGACTCCTTTTCAAAATTGATAGGAATCACGATATCCCTGTGGCAACTGGACAGGAACCCTGGGTCTCTCGCCTCACTTCGAGAGGCATCCCTATTGCCCATGCAAGCCTCGAGGAGAATTCCGAGGTGTCCCTCGCAACTAGAGAGGAATCTTGACGTTGCTGATCCAACACAAGTTTTGAAGGTCCATCCTCATCGTAACTAGAAAACATAACCCAGGTTCTTGCCGCAACTCGAGAAAAACCATGAGGCTTTCACCTGGCCGTGAGATGAGGCCTGAATCCCCTGCACTGCAGGCAGAGCAATTCCCTGTTCCCCATGAACACGAAAGGAGCCTTGACTTCCTTGATGGAACTCCAAAGAGTCCCCAGGAACACTGTCACTGGTATAGAGGGACACTGAGTTCCCCACAGCAACACAAAAGCGCTCCGTGTACTTCAAATCAACACGAGGTGAGGCCTGATTCCCCTGCATGGTCTCCAGAGCCATCCAGCATTCCCCATCAAACACGACAAGTGGCTTGTCTTCCTTTAGGCAACTCCAGAGTTTACCCGAGAACACCGTCCTAAGTATAGAGGAACACCACGTTCAGCACAGCAACTAGAAAACATCTCTGTGTACCTCAAATCATCTCGAGATGAGCGCTGATTCCCTGGTTTTGACTCAAGAGGAATGCCAGCTTTAAACAACACCTAAAGAGGAGGCTTCTCTCAGCTATAGGTATGTGAGAGGGACCCTGAGTTTGCTGCCTCAAGTGGCATGGACACTGAGAAGCCCTGACTCAAAATAAGGCCAGGTGTCCCTGCAGTGGCTTGAATGCAGGCTCATCTCTCATCTCACAAGATGAAGGGATGTCTGAATCCCCTGTGGAGACCCTAGAGAATACCCTAGTTCCCAGCCTCATCTTAAAAGGAGGCCTCACATCCCTTTGACAACTCGAGAGGAACACAGAGCAACATGTAAAGGCTCTGTGTACTCCAAAACAACTCGAGATGAGGCCCGATTCCCCTGCACTGTGTTCAGAGCAAGTCTGTGTTCCCCATCAAACATGAAAGGAGCTTTGACTTCCCTGATGGAAATCCAGAGAGTCCCCAGGAACACTGTCACAAGTTTCGAGGGTCCCTGAGGTCCCCGCAGCAACATGAAAATGCACTGTGTACTTGAAATCAACTCGAGATGAGGCCCGCTTCCCATGCACTGCATGCAAAGCAAGTCTGTGTTCCCCATAAAACACGAAAGGAGCCTTGACTTCCTTGATGGAAATCCAGAGAGTCCCCAGGAACACTTTGAAAAGTCTAGAGGGACCCTGAGAACCCCACAGCAACATGAAAGTGCACTGTGTGCTTCAAATCAACTCGAGATGAGGCCCGATTCCCCTGCATTAGCTCCAGAGCCATCACTCATTCCCCATCAAACACAACAAGTGGCTTGACTTCCTTTAGGCAACTCCAGAGATTACCTGAGAATACCGTCTCAAGACAAGAGGAATACCAAGTTCAGCACAGCAACTCGAGAAAAGTTCCGTGTACCCCAAATCATCTCGAGATGAGAGCTGATTCCCTGGCTTCGACTCAAGAGGAATGCCAACTTTCCACAAGCCCCTCAAGAGGAGGCTTCTTTCAGCTCTAGGTATGTGAGAGGGACCCTGAGTTTGCTGCATCAAGTGGAATGGTTACCCAGACGCCATGACTCGAAATAAGGTTGGATTTCCCTGCAGTGACTTTAATGCAGGCTCGTCTTTCATCACACATGATGAAGTGATGTCTGAATCCCCTGTGGAGACCCTAGAGAAAACCCTAGTTCCCCGGCTCATCTCGACAGGAGGACTCACAGTCTTTAGAAACCTCCAGAGGCACATGGATTTAAATGCTTCAAAAGGAGACCATGGCTGCCTCCTCTTGAAAATTGATAGGAATCCCCAAATTACTGTGGCAACTGGAATGGACCCTGGGTCTCCCCCCTCACCTCGAGAGGCATCCTTATTGCCCTACCAAGCCTCGAATAGAATCCCGAGTTGTCCCTTGCAGCTAGACAGGAGTCCTAATGTCACTGAATCAACACGAGTTTGAAGGGCCATCCCAACCATAACTTGAGAACATAACTCAGGTTCCCGCCACAGCTCAAGAAAACCGTGAGAATTCCCCCTTGTCATGAGATGAGGCCCGATTCCCCTGCATTGCATGCAGAGCAAGTCCATGTTCCCCATCAAAAACGAAAGGAGCCTTGACTTCCTAGATGAAACTCCACATAGTCCCCAAGAACTGTGTCAGAAGTCTAGAGGGACCCTGAGGTCAGTGCAACAATAGGAAAGAGCACCGTGTACCACAAATCAACTTGAGATGAGGCCCGATTCCCCTGCACTGGCTCCAGAGCAATCCTGCATTCCTCATCAAAGAGCACAAGTGGCTTGACTTCTTTTGGGCAACTCCAAGATTCCCCGAGAACACGATCCCAAGTCTAGAGCAACACCAAGTTCAGCACAGCAACTCGAGAAAAGCTCCGTGTAGCCCAAATCATTTCGAAATGAGAGCAGATTTCCTGGCTTTGAAACAAGAGCAATGCCAACTTTCCACAAGCAGCTCAAGTGGAGGCTTTTCTCAGCTCTTGGTATGTGAGAGGCACCCTGAGTTTGCTGCTTCAAGTGGAATGGACACCGAGATGCCCTGACTCGAAATAAGGCCGGAATTCCCTGCAGTGACTTGAATGCCGGCTCATCCTTCATCTCAAAAGATGAAGGGATATCTGAATCCCCTATGAAGACCCTAGAGAAAGCCCTAGTTCCCCGCCTCATCTCGACAGGAGGCCTCACATCCCTTTGACAACACGAGTAGAACACGGAGTTCAGTGCTTCAAAAGTAGACAATGATTGAGTCCTCTTGAAAATTGACAGAAGCCCCAGTATCCGTGTGGCAACTTGAAAGGACACTGGGTCTCCCGCCTCACCTCGAGAGGCATCCCTATTGCCCTGCCAAGACTCGAGGACAATCCCGAGTTGTCCATCGCAACTAGACAGGAGTCCTGACGTAGCTGAAAAAACACGAGTTTTGACGGGCCATCCCCATCGTCACTTGAGAATATAACCCAGGTTCCCTCCACAACTCGAGAAAATCCATGAGACTTCCCGCTCGATGAGAGATGAGATCAGATTCCCCTGCACTGAGTGAAGAGCAATTCCGTGTTCCCCATCAAACATGAAAGGAGCCTTGACTTCCTTGATGGAACTCCAGAGAGTCCCCAAGAACACTGATAAATGTCTAGAGGAACCCTGAGGTCACCACAGCAACATGAAATAGTTCGGTGTACCCCAAATCAACTCGAGATGAGTCCAGATTCCCCTTCATTGGCTCCAGAGCCATCCGGCGTTCCCCATCAAACATGACAAGTGACTTGACTTCCTTTAAGCAACTCCAGAGATTCCCCGAGAACAACGTCCTGAGCATAGAGGAACACCACGTTCAGCACAGCAACTAGAAAACAGCTCCGTGTACCTCAAATCATCTCGAGATGAGACTTGATTCCCTGGCTTTGACTCAAGAGGAATGCCAGCTTTAAACAACACCTAAAGAGGAGGCTTCTCTCAGCTATAGGTACGTGAGTGGGACCCTGAGTTTGCTGCCTCAAGTGGAATGGACACCGAGATGCCCTGACTTGAAATAAGGCCGGATGTCCCTGCAGTGATTTGAATGCAGGATTGTCTTTCATCTCACAGATGAAGGGATGTTTGAATCCCCTGTGGAGACCCTAGAGAATACGCTAGTTCCCAGCCTCATCTTGACAGGAGGCCTCACATCCCTTTGACAACATGAGAGGCAAGCGGAGTTCAATGCTTCAAAAGGAGACGAAGCCTGACTCCTCTTGAAAACTGACAGGAGTCACAGTATGGCTCTGGCAACTGCAAAGGGAAACCTGGTGTCCCGCCTCACTTCGAGAGGCATCCCAATTGTCCTGCCAAGCCTCGAGAAGAATCCCAAGGTGTCCCTCGGAACTAGACAGGAGTCCTGACGTCGCTGAACAAACACGAGTTTTGAAGGGCCAACTCTGCCGTAACTCGAGAATATAACCCAGGTTCCACACCACAGCTCCAGAAAAACAATGAGACTTTCCCCTCACCGTGAGATGAGGCCCGATTCCCCTGCATTGCATGCAGAGCAAGTCCGTGTTCCCCATCAAACACGAAAGGAGCCTTGACTTCCTAGATGAAACTCTCCATAGTCCCCAAGAACTCTGTCAGAAGTCTAGAGGGACCCTGAGATCAATGCAGCAACACGACAGAGCCCCGTGTACCACAAATCAACTCGAGATGAAGCCTGATTTCCCTGCATTGGCTCCAGAACAATCCTGCATTCCTCATCAAAGAGCACAAGTCGCTTGACTTCTTTTAGGCAACTCCAGAGACTCTATGAGAATACCGCCACCAGTCTAGAGGAACACCAAGTTCAGCACAGCAACTCGAGAAAAGCTCCGTGTACCCCAAAACATTTCGAGATGAGAGCTGATTCCCTGGCTTCGACTCAAGAGGAATGCCAACTTTCCACAAGCAGCTCAAGCGGATGCTTTTCTCAGCTCTAGGTATGTGAGAGGGACCCTGAATTTGCTGCCACAAGTGGAATGGACACCGAGATTCCCTGACTCGACATAAGGCTGGATTTCCCTGCAGTGACTTGAATGCAGGCTTGTCTTTCATCTCAAAAGATGAAGTGATGTCTGAATCCCCTGTGGAGACCCTAGACAAAGCCCTATTTTCCCACCTCATCTCGACAGGTGACCTTACATCCCTTTGACAACACGAGTCGAATGCGGAATTCAATGCTTCATAAGGAGACGATGACTGAGTCCTCTTGAAAATTGACAGGAATCCCAGTATGTCTGTTGCAACTTGAAAGGACACTGGGTCTCCCCCGTCACCTCGAGAGGCGTCACTATTGTCCTGCCAAGCCTTGAGGAGAATCTCAAGGTGTCCCTCGCAACTAGACAGGAGTTCACACATCGCTGAACAAACATGAGTTTTGAAGGGCCATCCCCGCCGTAACTCTAGAACATAACCAGGTTCCCTCCACAACTCCAGAAAAACAATGAGTCTTTCTCCTCACCGCGAGATGAGGCCCAGTTCCCATGCAATGTATGCAGGTTAAGTCCGTGTTCCCAATCAAAAGGAAAGGAGACTTGACTTCTTTGAAGGACCTCCAGAGAGACCCCAAGAACACTGTCAGAAGTCTACAGGGACCCTGAGGTCCCCGCAGCAACATGAAAGGGCTCCGTGTACTCCAAATCAACTCAAGATGAGGCCCGATTCCCCTGGACTGCATTCAGAGCAAGTCCGTGCTCCCCATCAAACACGAAAGGAGCCTTGACTTCCTTGATGGAACTCCAGAGAGTCCCCAGGAACACTGTCACAAGTCTAGAGAGACCCTGAGGTCCCCTGCAGCAACATGAAAGTGCACCGTGTACTTCAAATCAACTCGAGATGAGACCCGATTCCCCTGCATTGTCTCCAGAGACATCACTCGTTCCCCATCAGACACACAAAGTGGCTTGATTTCCGTTAGGCTACTCCAGAGATTACCCGAGACTACCATCTCAAGACTAGAGGAACACCAAGTTCAGCACAGAAACTCGAGAAAAGCTCTGTGTACCCCAAATCATCTCGAGATGAGAGCTGATTCCCTGGCTTTGACTCAAGAGGGATGTCAACTTTACACAAGCACCTGACGAGGAGGCTTCTGTCAGGTATATGTATGTGAGAGGGACCCTGAGTTTGCTGCCTCAAGTGGAATGAACACCGAGATGCCCTGACTCATAATAAGGCCGGAATTCCCTGGAGTGACTTGAATGCAGGCTCGTCTTTCATCAAACAAGATGAAGGGATGTCTGAATCCCCTGTGGAGACCCTAGAGACAGCCCTAGTTCCCCGGCTCATCTCAACAGGAGGCCTCACATCCTTTTGAAACTCGAGAGGCACGTGGATTTAAATGCTTCAAAAGGGGAGTATCGCTCCCTCCTCTTGAAAATTGATAGGAATCCCAAAATTCCTGTGGCAACTGGAAAGGACCTTGGGTTGCCCCTCTCACATTGAGAGGCGTCCCTATTGCCCTGCCAAGCTTCGAGGAGAATCTCGATGTGTCCCTCACAACTAGACAGGAGTCCTGATATCACTGAACCAACACAAGTTTTGAAGGGCCATCCCAGCTGTAACTCGAGAATATAACCCAGTTTCCCGCCACAACTCGAGAAAACCATGAGAATTCCCCCTCGCCGTGAGACGAGGCCTGATTCCCCTGCATTGCATGCAAAGCAAGTCGGTGTTCCCCATCAAACACGAAAGGAGCCTTGACTTCCTAGATGAAACTCCACATAGTCCCCAATAACTCTGTCACATGTCTAGTGGGACCCTGAGGTCAACGCAGCAACACGAAATATCCCCGTTTACCTCAAATCAACTTGAGGTGAGGCCTGATTTCCCTGCATTGGCTCTAGAGCAATCCAGCATTCCTCATCAAGCAGGACAAGTGGCTTGACTTCTTTTAGGCAACTCCAGAGATTCCCCGAGAACACCGTCCCAAGTATAGAAGAACACCAAGTTCAGTACAGCAACTCGAGAAAAGCTCCGTGTACCCCAAATCATTTCGAGATGAGAGCTGATTTCCTGGCTTCGAATCAAGAGGAATGCCCACTATCCACAGCAGCTCAAGCGGAGGCTTTTCTCAGCTCTAGGTATGTGAGAGGGACCCTCAGTTTGCTGCCTCAAGTGAACTGGACACCGAGATGCCCTGACTCGAAATAAGGCCGGAATTCCCTGCAGTGACTTGAGTGCAGGCTCGTCTTTCATCTCATCAGATGAAGGGATTCCTGAATCCCCTTGAAGACCCTATAGAAAGCCCTATTTCCCCACCTCATCTTGACATGTGGCCTCACATCCCTTTGACAACACGAATGGAAAGTGGAATTCAATGCTTCAAAAGTAGACGATGACTGAGTCCTCTTGAAAATTGACAGGAATCCCAGTATCCCTGTGGCAACTTGAAAGGACACTGGGTCTCCCGCCTCACCTCGAGAGGTGTCCTCCTTATTGACTTGCCAAGTCTCGAAGTGAATCTCGAGTTGTCCGTCGCAACGAGACTGGAGGCCTGATGTCGCTGAACAAACACGCGTTATGAGGGGCCATCCCCTTCGTCACTCGAGAATATAACCCAGGTTCCTTCCGCAACGCGAGAAAGTCCATGAGACTTTCCACTCGAAGAGAGATGAGATCAAATTCCCCTGCATTGCGTGCAGAGCAATTCCATGTGCACCATCAAACATGAAAGGAGCCTTGACTTCCTTGATGGAACTCCAGAGAGTCCCCAAGAACACTGATACAAGTCTAGAGTGACCCTGAGGTCACCGCAGCAACACGAAAGTGCTCAGTGTACTGCAAATCAACGTGAGATGAGGCCAGATTACACTACATTGGCTCCAGAGCCATCCGGCGTTCCCCATCAAACACGACAAGTGGCTTGACTTCCTTTAGGCAACTCCAGAGATTCCCTGAAAACACTGTCCTAAGTATAGAGGAACACCACGTTCAGCACAGCAATTAGAAAACAGCTCCGTGTACCTCAAATCATCTCGAGATGAGAGTTGATTCCCTGGCTTCGAATCAAGAGGAATGCCAACTTTCCAGAACCCCCTCACGGGGAAGCTTCTCTCAGCTATAGGTACGTGAGAGGGACCCTGAGTTTGCTGCCTCAAGTGGAATGGACACCGAGATGCCGTGACTCGACATAAGGCCGGATTTCCCTGCAGTGACATGAATGCAGGCTTGTCTTTCATCTCAAAAGATGAAGGGATGTCTGAATCCCCTGTGGAGACCCTAGAGAAAGCCCTAGTTCCCCACCTCATTTCCGCAGGAGGTCTCACATCCCTTTGACAACTCGAGAGGAACACGGAGTTCAATGCTTCAAAAGTAGACGATGACTGACTCCTCTTGAAAATTGACAGGAATCCCAGTATTCCTGTAACAACTTGAAAGTGACAGTGGGTTTCCCTACTCATCTCGAGAGGCATCCCTATTGTCCAACCAAGTTTCGAGGAGAATCCCGAGGTGACCGTCACAACTAGACAGGCGTCCTGACATCATTGAACAAACAGGAGTTTTAAGAGTCCATCCCTGTCGTCACTCGAGAATATACCCCAGGTTCCCTCCGCAACTCGAGAAAAACCATGAGACTTCCCACTCGATGAGAGATGAGATCAGATTCCCCTGCATTGAGTGCAGAGCAAGTCCGTGTTCCCCATCAAACATGAAAGGAGCCTTGACGTCCTTGATGGAACTCTAGAGAGTCCCCAAGAACACTGATACAAGTCTAGAGGGACCCTGAGGTCCCCGCAGCAACATGAAAGCACTCCGTGTACTCCAAATCAACTCAAGATGAGGCCAGATTCCCCTTCATTGGCTCCAGAGCCATCTGGCGTTCCCCATCAAACACGACATGTGGCTTGACTTCCTTTAGGCAACTCCAGAGATTCCCCGAAAACACTGTCCTAAGTATAGAGGAACACCCTGTTCAGCACAGCAACTAGAAAACAGCTCCGTGTACCTCAAATCATCTCGAGATGAGACCTGATTTCCTGGCTTTGTCTCAAGAGGAATGCCAGGTTTAAACAACACCTAAAGAGGAGGCTTCTCTCAGCTATAGATATGTGAGAGGGACCCTGAGTTTGCTGCTTCACGTGGAATGGACACCAAGATGCCCTGGTTTGAAATAAGGCCGGATTTCCCTGCAGTGACTTGAATGCAGGTTCGTCTTTCATCTCATAAGAGGAAGGGACGTCTGAATCCCCTGTGGAGACCCTAGAGAATGCCCTAGTTCCCCGCCTCATTTTGACAGGAGGCCTCACATCCCTTTGACAACACGAGAGGCACGTGGAGTTCAATGCTTCAAAAGGAGATGAAACCTGTCTCCTCTTGAAAACTGACAGGAGTCACAGTATTGCTCTGGCAACTGCAAAGGCAAACTTGGTCTCCCCCCTCACCTTGAGAGGCGTCCGTATTGCATTGCAACATCTCGAGGAGAATCCTGATGTGTCTCTCCCAACAAGACAAGAGTCCTGACGTCACTGAACCTCACCCCAGACCCTGCACCTGGGGTCACTCCTCCAGTTTCCAAGGTGACTCCACCTGAAATATCCTGTGTCTGTAATCACATGTGCACATCTCCAGGATGACGCCACTTCCCAGACCCAGTACCTGTGGTCACGCTTCCACAATCTCCAGGGTGATCACAACACACTGGACCATGCACCTGGGGTCACATGTCCACAGTCTGCAGGGTGACATTCTCCCAAACCCTATATCTAGGATCACATATCTACAGTCCCCTGGGTGATCCCTCCCAGACACTGTATCTGGAGTCACACATCCACAGTCTCCACGGTGACCCCTTCCCAAGCCTTGCAACTGGGCTCACAATTCCACAGTCTCCAGGGTGAATTCCTTCTGACCATTCCCCTGGGGTCACATATCCACATTCTTCAGGGTGACCAACCCAGTCCCTGTCCATGGGGTCACATATCAACAGTCTCCAGGGTGACACTCCTCCCCTGAATGCACATTTCAAGGGGAGCACAAAAAGCACACCCAAAATATGCACATTTGACAAAAGGGTTATTTTGGACTGATTAATTAAAAAAAAACAAAACAAAACAAAAGAAAAAAACAAACAGCCGCCCCAGGAGGATCTTTGAAAACCAAGTCGAAATTCCATTTTATGAAGTAGATTTACATTTGTTAAGGATATCTCCATCTTTAAGGACGTGTCCCTGTCTGGACCAGGAAATAGAGGATGGCTAAATATCAAGAATGGACTAAGTATCAAGACTGACTTGATATCACTAAATGACTTGACTAAATATCAAGAAGGTCTATGGAATGGACCTGGAAGTTAATCTGCATACCACCATGTCTTTGTTTACTGTGCTTCACCTAATAATCTCCCTTAAATAGCTTCTTCCATTCCTTAACCTCCTTCTTTCATTCTTAGCTGATGATAGCATTTAGGTAAAGTCTTGGACCATTTCAGAAAGTGACAGTTTTCCCAGGTATCTTTCAACTATATAGGAGGTATGCATGTCATATATTAAACTTCTGATTGTTTTTCTCCAATCCATCTTCCTTTCATTATGAACATCTCAGTGAAGAACATTGAGGCTAGGGGGAAAATTATCTTTCCTCTCATCTAATGCAATAAAATAGCATTCAGAGATATAGAGGAATGAACCACAGACCAATTTAAAATAAAAATAAAGGAAAGCATGAATCTAACACTTACATTACTGAGTGAGGGAATCCAGCCTCAAGTGCTACACACTGTATGATCGTATAAGACATTCTAGCAAAGGTAAAACAGACATGATAAAGAGTTTATGGAATATATGGTTGAAATATTTCACATGGTACTTTAGTGAGGAATACCTGCCACTATGCATTTGTCTAAGCACATAGATTTCTGTTTTCAGAACACAAGAAATTTATTACCTATTCACATTTATTTATTTATGGTATGGAGTGCTAAAGACTGGAATGCAGAATTTAACAAAGAATATAACAGATTGAGAAATAAATGAAAAGCTTCAGACTTCCCTAGGGGCCCAGTGGTTAAGACTCCACGTTGCCAGTGCAGGAAATATGGGTTCAATTCCTGGTCAGGGACCTAAAACCCCACATGACGCGGCACAGCCAAAAGATTTAAAAGGAAGAAGAAAAATTTTAAAAGGCCACTCTCACTCTTAGGACAAAATTATCTGACCTAAGTTCACTGTGTAAATGAATGGAATCTGCAGGCCAAAGGCAAATGTACCATACATAAACAATGGGCTCTGTAAGTTCTTTCCACGGGGGTTTGTAGCTAACAGGACTGAAACTACCATATCAGTTATTGAAGGAGCAAGCCCTGAATTTGGTAAGTGATGAGTAGTGGAAGCCAGGTTTCTTACCATTGGAGTGGGAAGTTACAGGCAGACAAAAGGAGAAGGTTATAATACCTGTGTCATAAGAGATCAGGTTGGAGACATCATTATAAACTATCTTTAGCCTAATGCAGAAACATATAACTCCATGTGAAAATCTTCATAACTGTCTGTATGCATAGTCTGGATACATGCATGTGTATTTCCATGCATTGTCTGCTGAGATTATTAAGTTCCCACATACAAGTTTTTATTAATATGCTCTAACAAAAAGGGACAAGGACTCTTTAAATATGTGTCTGATACTAGGACTGAGACAATAAATATGTAAAGCAGCATAATCTTAAAATGTGAGAAAGAAGGACCAAAAAGCCCCATAAAAGCTGAATTATGTAAAATAAAAGCAGGAGAGTATGGAAAAAGCTCTCAATAGCCAAAGCTAGAATGAACTAAGCAGTCTAATTGGCTGGATTATAGCCAAAAGAAAGTGAAAGTGAAGTTGCTCAGTCGTGTCTGACTCTTTGCAACCCCATGGACTGTAAGCTATGAGGCGCCTCCATTCATGAAATTTTCCAGGCAAGAGTACTGGAGTGGGTTGCCATTTCCTTCTCCAGGGGATCTTCCCCACCCAGGGATTGAACCCAGGTATCCTGCATTGCAAGCATATGCTTTTACAGGCTGAGCCACCAGGGAAGCTCCCAAAAGTTTAAAATAATTTTCAGGTGTCCAAACTGGTAAAAAGTAAAAATTAGGTTTTATGAGTAATGTTGAATAAAAATCTCACACAGAAAGATTCTAAATAATTGATACAGACTCAGCTGTCCATCAAGTATATGAAGCTAACTCTCCTCTCCTCAAATGTGGGTCCTGCATTATGACTTCCTCCTTAATAAGGCACTCAGGATGGACGTGAGGAAAATCAACAATAAAGACAAATAACAAATGTTGGCGAAAATGTACGAAATTGAAACTCAAAACTTTACTTGTGGAGAGGTAAAATGGTGCAATCAATGTCTCCAAAACAAGCATTTTCTCGAAAACATAAAAATGTAATTATATCACTCAGTAGTGGCCACAGGACTGGAAAAGGTCAGTTTTCATTCCAATCCCAAAGAAAGGCAAAGCCAAAGAATGTTCCAACTGCCACACAGTTGCACTCATCTCACATGTTAACAAAGTAATGATCAAATTTCTCCAAGCCAGGCTTCAACAGTAAGTGAACCATGAATTTCTAGATGTTCAAGCTGGATTTAGAAAAGACAGAGGGACCAGAGATCAAATTGCCAACACCCGTTGCATCACTGAAAGAGCAAGAGAGAAAAACATCCAGAAAAATATTTACTTCTGCTTTGTTAACAATGCCAAAGCCTTTGACTCTGCAGATCACCACAAACTGTGGAAAATTCTGAAAGGTATGGGAATACCAGACTGCCTTACCTGCCTCCTGAGAAATCTGTATGCAGGTGAAGAAGCAACAATTAGAACTAGACATGGAACAATGGACTGGTTCCAAATCAGGAAAGGAGTACAGCACCCTGCTTATTTAACTTATATGCAGAGTATATCATGTGAAATCTCGGATCTGGATGAGGCACAAGCTGGAATCAAAATTGCCAGGAGAAATATCAATAATTTCAGATACACAGAGGACACCACTCTTATGGCAGAAAGCAAAGAAGAACTAAAGAGTCTCTTGATGAAAGTGAAAGAGGAGAGTGAAAAAGTTGGCTTAAAAATCAGTATTCAGAAAACTAAGATCATGGCATCTGGCCCCATCACTTCATGGCAAATAGATAGGAAAACAATGGAAATGGTGACAGAATTTATTGGGGTGGGGGGGGGCTCAAAAATCACTGAAGATGGTGATTGCAGCCATGAAGTTAAAAGACACCTGCTCCTTGGAATAAAAGTTATGGCCAACCTAGACAGCATATTAAAAAGCAGAGACATTACCAACAAAGGTCCATGTACTCAAAGCTATGGTTGTTCCAATAGTCATGTATAGACGTTACAGCTGGACTACAAAGAAAACTGAGCACCGAAGAAGTGATGCTTTGGAACTGTGGTGTTGGAGAAGACTCTTGAGCATCACTTGGACTGCAAGGAGATCCAACAAGTCAATCCTAAGGGAAATCAACCCTGACTATTCATTGGAAGGACTGATGCTGAAGCTGAAACTGCAATACTTTGGCCACCTAATGTGAAGAACTGACTCATTGGAAAAGACCCTGATGCTGGGAAAGATTGAAGGCAGGAGCAGAAGGGGATAACAGAGGATGAGATGGTTGATGGCATCACCAACTCGATAGACATGAGTTTGAGCAAGCTCTGGGAGTTGGTGATGTATAGGGGAGCCTGGTGTGCTGCAGTCCACGGGGTCACAAAGAGTCGGACATGAGTGAGTGACTGAACTGAAATATCATATGTTTTGGTAACTCCACTCCTAGATATACATCCAAAGAATTTAAAAGAGGTGCTCAAATATATACTTGTACACCAATATTTACAGCAGCAGTGTTCTTGATAATCCAAGTTAAAAACAATGAAAATGTCCACCAACAAGTGAATGGAAGAGCAAATAGGGCAGTTCCATCCATGAGATGCATTACTCTGCCATATAAAGGAATATAGTAAAATAATGCCACAGCTTCAGAAAATAGTAGGGGGCTTTACAAAAACTTAAACACAGAGTTAACATAGAATCCATCAATTCCGGTCCAGGTTATACACTCAAGATATTTAAAACCAAATACTGAAACAGATATTCAAACCCCATATTCATAGCAGCATTATTCATAGTAACCAAAAGGTGGCAGCAGCACAAGTGTTCAACAGATGACTGGATAAGCACGATGTAGTATATACACAGTGGGATCTGATTCAACCTTTAAAAACAAGATAACTCATACATGCTATAATGTAGATGAAACTTCAAGTCATTAGGTGAAGTGAAACAAGCCTGACACAAAAGGAAAAATGTTCTATGATTCCACTAGTATGAGATATCCATATAAGACAAATTCCAAGTAGAGTAAGATGGCCAGGGATTGGGGGTTATGAGTATTTAATGGTTACAGTGTCACTTCAGGAAAAGGGAAAGATTCTGGAGATGAATGGTGGGGAAATTTTTACAATGAGAGTGCAGTTAATGCTATAGAAGTTCATACTTAAAATGACTCAAATAATAAATGTTGTTATATGTTTGTAAGCACAGTGAAAAAAATGACACATGGCACAACATGGAAAAGCACTAAAAACATTCTCAGTGAAAGAAACCACACTGAAAAGCCACCCAGATCATAGTCATCTTGTCACTTTAAATCCATGAAGGTTTTTAACATGAGGGAAAGCCCCAGTGATGGCTCCAGAAAAAGAAAACTGCATTAGAATGAAGAAAGACAGTTGCACAAAGCTTGGGCAGCTGATGAAAGTTGAACTGGTCCTATGGATAGGATTGTAATGTGGAAACCATAATTATCCCCCATTTTGGGGTTGTGGGCTGGTTCCTGGGAAAGTGACCATGTTTTGGGTAAAACACATTGCGGTATTTGGTGTGAATGTAGAAAACTTTGTACCACTATTTAAAGTAGACACGTTTGAAATTTTACTAGAAAGTAAGTTACTTTTCAATACAGCCATGTAAGTCACATGCCAGAAAATCAGAGATGACATCGAACATTGCAATAGAGGCCAAGAGTTAACCTAACTAAATTCAGCTAAAGTAGTTTGATGCTAATTGCCTTGTACTAGTCCACATGGCATTAAAAGGCACCATAGGAAGAGTATATTAGTAGACACCATGCCCTGGGTGCTGTGGATGACCAGATGGAACTGAAACTATTAGATGTCTTAATTCTAGTTTTCCACATAACACTACACCAAAGCAACTGTCAGAACTAAAAAGCGAATTCACAGACTTGCCTGGCAGTCCAGTAGTTAAGACTGCACTTCCACTGCAGGGGGTACAGGTTTGATCCTCGGTCAGAGAACTAAGATCCAACATGTCGAGCTGTGGGGCCAAAAAAAAGAAAAAAGAAAGTCAGCAGAACTGCAAGATCATTTGTGATTCTCTACACTAATAATGAACTATCAGAAAGAGAAATTAAGAAAATAATTCCTTTTACAATTGCATCCCCTCCCCCACATAACTAGAAATCTAACCAAGGACTTGAAAGACCTGAAAGCTAAAAACTACAAGACAATGATCAAAGAAACTAAATGGATACAAGTAAAAAGATATCCCATGCTTATGGGTGAAAATACCATTAAAATATCCATTCTAAACAAAGCAACGTACACATTCATGCAATCACTGCCAACATTTCAATGACATTTTTCACAGAAACAAAAGCAATCTTTACATCTGTGTGGAGCCACAAAGGAACCAGAAGAGCCAAAGGGATCCTGAGAAAGCAGAACAGGCTGGTGGCATGTCTATCCCTGACTTCAATCTAGAGTATGTACCTAAAGTCACCAGAAGACGTGTGGAATTGGCACAGAAATAGTCAAGAGAGCTCAGAAGTAAACCTACAGGTGCATGGTAATTAATTTACAAGAAAGGAACTAAAAATATATACGCGGGAAAGGACAGTCCCCCCCACCCCCCTCAATAAACCGTGCTGGGAAAAATGGAAACCACACACCAAGGAACAATATAGGACACCATCTTATACTACAGACAAAAACTGACTAAAATCCCACAACTTTCCACATCAAGCCCTAACAGTCTTGGGTCCTCTTAAGACAGACTTTCAGCAACAGCCACACACAGAAGCTTCTTCCCAATTTTCCTCACTTTTTCTTTCAGCAGCACATCGTTGCAGGAATCTTGAGGAAACCAGACTCCCGTCAGACTCAACTGAACCCCACAATGTCCCAAAGCTGAAGCACCAATGGGTTCTGAGGAGATCATGGGTCCTGAGGAAACTAGATTCCATCAGCCAAAACTAAACCCCATAATGCCCCAAAGCCAAAATACAATGGATCCTGTGGTGACCCATCTCCTGTCAGCCTGAACTGAACCCCACAATGTCACAAAGCTGAACCCCCATAAGGTCCTGAGGAGATCAAATTCTATCAGCCTGAATTGAACCCCACAATGCCCCAAAGCTGAAACCACATGGGTCTTGTGGTGACCCATCTCCTGTCAGCCTGAACTGAACCCCACAATGTCCCAAAGCTGAACACCCAGCAGGTCCTGAGGAGACCAGATTCCATCAACCTGAACTAAACCCCACAATGCCCCCAAACTGAAGCCCCAGTGGGTTCTGAGAAGACCAGATTCCATCTGCCTGACCTGAACCTCAGAGTATCCTGAAGCTGGGTCCTGAGGAGACCAGAGTGCTGTCAGTGGCCACCAACAGCCAGGTGCTCCAGCAGAGTGGGGAGTTCCCCCTGGGGTGAGGAGAGTGTCAGGGGGGCGGGCTCTTCATTATCATGAATAGGCATGATCAAGAAGGTTTGCAGGGGCCAGGGCAAGGACAAGGGAGATAAGCTCCAGCTCCGAGTATTCTAAGTCCCCACTTTCTGAGATTGCGTGACCTACATGATCCAGACTTTGCAAGGAGCAAGCTGAGTTACAGAGGCAGAAGGAGCAGGAGGTGATGTAAAATTTTAACGTTTCCTCTTCAGGTTCAGAAAGATGAAGCCCTCCCAGGTTCCCAGGTCCTTGTGCCCCAGTGACTGTGAGCTCTTCCTTCTGGGTGTATGACCAACCCCCACACTAAGTCCCCTCTATACCCATGGCCCTGGCCCAAGCCTAACCTCCCCCTCAGGCCCTGATGAAGCTCCCCGCCCCCATTGTGCATCTCACATCCCACCCCAACGTGGTCTTTTTGAAGCCTAAACAAGACCATCCTCCTCTCCTCCCTGTGATTCCCCTCACCTGATGAAGCCAGGTCTTCATCCGTTCCAGGTGACTCCAAGGGCCTCATTCTCTCCATGTGTGTGGCCGCTCTCTGTGCCCGTCTTTATGGGCATGTGGTGATCTCCTAAAATGAGGGTTATTTGACAGAGAGAGAATGGGGTAAATGGTGGCCACCAAAGATGTGTCCCCCCAGAACAGGGCCGTATCTGGGAAAAGAGTCTTTGTAGATGTAGTTAAGGATAGCAAGGTAAGGTCATCTAGGGTTAGGGTGACCTTCAATCCAACTGACAGACTCCTTCAAAGAGACGAAAGAGGACACAAAGGGGAAGCCTCTTAAAGGCAGAGGCAGAGATGGGAGGGAGGGGGCCACAAGCCCAGGGACCCCTGGAGCCCCTGAAGTTGGAAAAGGCAGGAATGATCCTGTCCTGGAGCCTCTGGAGGGACCTCAGCCCTGTGCCACCTTGATTTCCGGTGTCTGGTCTCCAGGACTGAGAGAGGATGAACTCCTGTTGTTTTAAACCACCCAGCATGTGATCATGTTAGAGAAGCCACAGAGCAGCCACACAGACCCTGCTCTGTAGGATCCTAGAAATGTGGGTCTCATTAAAGCAGATGAAGGGTGGATTACAGAACCCTTAAAATCAGCTCTGGACCCTCAGAAATGCTAAAGCATGTGGCTGGGCTCCAGAATGTTGAGGGGTCAAGTCTGAAGCCTGTGCCTAGGGTACTGGGTGCACACGCCTCCCCGGGTTCTTACACCAGTACATGTGGTGTAACATCTCAGTCTTGATGGAGGACATTTAATATCAATGGCCACATTGCTAATTAAGAAGCCACGAGTTGCACAGGTTAAAGCCCAATTAGGGCACTTGCTTCAGGGATGAGCAATTCTGAAGATGGTCAGGGATGGGGACTTACTCATGTGTAGCCAGCCAGCAGCCCTTGCACATACCCCACCCCCTCCCCTCCCAAGGAGGGACCTCAGTGGGAAGCTGGGAGACTACACGGAGTCATCTCTAAGTAAATGCTGGCTGACCCCCAGGCTAGCCATTCCTGAACCTCATCCACCCTTCATAGATAAAACACTTGAATATGTGCAAAGACCTCACAGGCTGGAGAAAAGTGGAGCCACTCCAGCGACAGCATGCTTACTGACGTGGCTCCTGTAGGTCAGGCAGAATGGTCCTGGCCTGGGTGATCTGGAAGCTTTGCACTTTCCTACCTGAGTTACTCCTCCTGTGCTGCTCCCATTGCCTGTTTTCTTGCTTCCTCATTTCTGCCTGAGAAGATTTCCAACAGCAGGAACAGGTGACACAGCCCATCCTTAGGAAGTGACAGCTTAGCACCTCCTGCAGAAGGTCCAGCAGAGCCCAACACAGACCCAATTCCCCGAAACACTATGGGCCCTCACTCTCTCTTATCAAGCCAACCCTGCAAGATCTAAGCAGAAAGACAGCATCAGGTACAGCTGCAGGCACTTGAGGGGGTTTATATAGACCTCAACCCAGGCACACATCCAAAGGGCAGGCCAGTCAGGTCAGCCAATCTGCCCACCTGGGCTTGTGGTTTCAGAAAATGGGCCTCGTTGTCCTGGCCAGGGTTCCAGGAACAGGTGTGGGTCCTTTGGGTCAGGATGGATATGGGGCTGCTGCTCTGACTTGTTTTCTCATCTTCTTATCTGACCTATAAGTGGGAGAGGATTTCAGGAAGGCCTTCTTCTAATGAGAGGGACCCAGGGGTCAGGGAGAGGATGGGTGGTGGGTGGAGACAGACTCAGTGCCCAGGTGCTATGGGACCCTCTGGAAAACCTGCTGGAAGGAGGCTGCAACCAGTGAAGCCCAAGGTCACAAAACTATCCTGAAGCTGCTGTATGTTACCTCAGGTCCTCCTCTGAGGGTCTCAAGGTCAGATCTGTCCAACAGAGGAGCTGGGGGCTCTTTGCAGTGAGGGCTCTGTGAACAGCTCCTGGGTGCTGAGCCCTACAGGATACCTGCCCAGGTGAGCCCCATATCTTGGGAGGCACCTGCCCATAAGAACCATGTATCCTGGGAGGGGCGAGTGAACAAGTATTCTCTCTGTGCAGTTATCACAGATTAGCTTAGTGACTCTCACGTGGGCAGTGCTGGAATTAGATGAGAACAAGGACATGTTGGGGGACGTTCCCTGAAACACCCCCAGGCCCATCCAGAGTGAAGAGTTCAGTAGGTGGGTACTGGTTGCTGTGCTGGGGTGGGAGGTTTCATGGGTGCCTCTTGTTTCTTCACCTGACACCACAGAGGCCTCTGCAGGACACAGAAGACAGCCTGCCCAGGGACGGTGTGAGCCCCTGGCGACCAGGCACGGGAAGTGAGAGGGAAGGACCAGGCTGAGGGGGCCTTTCTGCTCTGAGTTGGGAGTGGACAAGCAAGTGGTGAGTGTGATCTAGGAAAGTGGCTCTGGTGATGGGAGGCTTGTTGAGGCCGTCTGAGTACGAGTTGGAAAAGAATGTTCAGACATAGAGCATTTCAGAAGGGAGTGAGTTTGTATTAAGAACAAAGAGCAGAGATAAAGTGGGCACTGTGGGCTCAGGGGGCCAACCACCTGACAGACTAGGGAAAGTTGACTGATTTCCTGGGTTAAGAGCCAATTTTTACAGTTTCAAGGCAAAGAAAATTCCTACTGGAAGGTTGATATTAGGTGATTGGGTGGGGTACCATAGGGTGTTTACTGGAGTGGGCATCCTTGCCTGGTAGGGAGTCAGGAAGCTCATTAGCAATGATCAGGTGCTTTTGGCAACAGTTGCAAAGGGGGCCCAGTCCGATTCACAGGTGACCTTGGTTCTGGGGCCCACTTCTATGGCCTTGGTGTGAGGACTCCCAGTTGTGGCCTTGGGGAAGGAGTCACCTCAACAAGACTGACCCTGCTTCAGAGTAAAAGTTCCATCAAGTTTTCTCTGCAGGAGAGATCTAGTGATCCTAGATCTGTTTGGAAAAGTCTTGGACACTGCAGGGACACATACTGAGTGTGAAACTGGATATTGAACCTTGTTGGCAAAACTCACCTTTTCTCTCTGTTGGCATTAAAAGGGTGTGGGCTGACAGCTACCTGAGAATCCATCCAATTGACAATTTCCTATTTACAACATAAATGAGTTTGGTCAAATTATTTCTATTTCTATGCAAACAGGCAGCTTGCAACACCTTGTGGCAGGATCATTTCCAATAGATTGTCGACTAATCAAGGTAACAACATTATGACACTCAACACATTTAGATATAATTTCCTAAGCCTTTTTCTTGAGGGACAGACCCAATATGAGCTAGGAATGTGTTCAAAAGGCTCAGAAAGTGCAGGAAAATACACTGGCTATGACTGGAAATTAGGGTCTCTGTGCAAACCTGGAGTTCTGACATCTTACAATCTAGACAGTTCCTGATAGACAGATGCATGAAAAACACTCTACTTTTATGTTTTTCTTTCATCAAAGGAACATGGATTTCCTAGCATTCTGTGTGCTCAGAGTAACTCACTGCTCTAAAATGCTTGCTTGGACTTCATTTTTCAGTAAGAACTTCCCCTGACTGTGTTACAGTCAGGACGGTCCCACACTCACAGGGAAAAAGCAAACTTGCCTCCAAATGTTTGTTCCATCAGGTTTTCTCTGTAGGAGAGATCCAGTGATCCTAGGTCTGTCTGGAAAATGCTTGGGTAGTGCATGGACACATACTGAGTGTGAAGCTGGATCCTGGACCTTGTTGGCTAAATCAGCATTTTCTTTCAGGTGGTCCTAAAATGGTGCAGAGTAGCAACTGCCTGAAGATCCATCCAATTGCTGTTTTCTTACTTGTGACAGCAATATCTTTGGTCAGACCTCTTGGATTTCTGCAGCAAACATGGGACTTTCAATTCCTTGCCACTGGATCATTTCCAATGGCAGGTAAACTCATTAGGTAACCAGACTCGATGGCATTCAGCACTCTCAGACACACTCCTACAGCCTGTTTCTTCATAGACAGTCCCAGGATGACCTAGGAATGGGTTCGCTAGTATCAGAAATGTGAGCAAACATACTGGCTGTGACTCTGAAAATTAGGTGCTCTGTGCAAATCTGGAGTTTTAACATTTTAGAATCTAGACAGTTTCTGATAGATGTCTGAAATACACTCCTTTTTATTTTTTGCCTTTCATTCCTCAAAGAAACACAGATTTCACAGCATTATGTTTGCTGAGAGTGACAGACTGCTTGGAAATTCTTGCCTGGAAGTCATTTTGAAGTAACAATTTCCCCTCCCCTGTGTTACCATGGGAAATGCCCCCACACTGACAGAGAAAAGTAAACAAATGTCAAAACATCTGTTCCGTGAAGTCCCCTGTAGGAGGGATCCAGTGATCCTAAGTCTGTCTGGAAAATTCTTGGACAGTGCTTGGACACATGCTCAGTGTGAACCTGGATTCTGGACCTTGTTGGCAAATTAGAATTTTCTCTGTGTTGGCCACAGTAGGCTGGGGTTTAGCAACTCCTTGAAAATCAGTACACTTGCTCTTTTCCCACTAACGACAGCAATAGCTTTGGTCAAAACACTGGAATTGCTGAAGCAAGCAGGCAGCATGCAACTCCTTGTGGCAAGATCATTTCCATTGGAATGCCAATTAAACTACTTAGAAACAGTATGGCACTCAGCTGTGTCAGACACACTCCTCCAGACTCTCTCCTCATGGTGTGTCCCAGTAAGATAGAGTACTGTGCTCATGAACCATGGAAAGTTCAGGGAAACTTACTGGCTGTGTCTCTGGAATTGAGGGCATCTGTGGAAGCGTGGTCTTCTCACATCTTAGAATCCAGACAGCAGTCATGGATAGAGAGATGCCTGAAAAGCACCCTATTCATTGCCGCTCATTCCACGAGTGAACACAGTTGTCCCAGCATTCTGTTTGCTGAGAGTAACCCGCTAAGTGGAAACCCTTGCCTGGAAGTCATTTTTAAGTAAAAATTTCCCCTCACGTGTGTTACACTAGGGAAGGCTCCCACACTCACAGGGAAAAGCAAGCAAACATCAAAATGTCTCTTCCATCAATTTTTCTCTGTCAGAAGGATCCAATGGCCCCAGGTCTCTCTGGAAATTTCTTGGATACTGCAAGGGAAACATACTGACTGTGAACCTGAATATTTGACCTTCTTGGCAAAATTAACATTGTCTCTCTTTTGGCACTAACAGGATGTGCGCTGGCAGCTGCCTGAAAATCCATCCAATTGATATTTTCCTACTTCTGACATCAATAGGTTTGGTCAAATCTTTCAGGTTTCTGACACAAGCAGGTGGCTTGCAACCCCATCGAGCTGGATCATTTCCATTAAAATGTCAAATAATCTAGGTAACAACAGTATGGCTCTCAGCAATCTTAGATAATTTCACAGTCAGTTTCCTCTGAATTGGACCCAATAGGAGCCAGGAATGTGTTCATAAGGCTCTGAAAGTGCAATGAAATATACTGGCTATGACTTTGGAAATTAGGCCCTGTGTGCAAACCTGGAGTTCTCACATCTTAGACTTTAGATAGTTCCTGACAGATAGATGCCTGAAAAACACCCACTTTTATGTCTTTCATGCATTTAAGTAACATAGTTATCCCAGATTTCTGTGTGATGAGAGTAACACACTGGTTGAAAATCCTTGCTTGAAGGTGATTTTTCAGTAACAATTTCCCATGACTGTGTTACTGTAGGGAAGACCCCCAAACTCACAGGAAAAAGAAAACAACCAACCAAATGTCTATTCTATAAAGTTTTCTCTTTAGGAGAGATCCAATGATCCTCTGCCTGTCTGGAAAATTCTTGGATACTACAGGGACACATACTGAGTGTGAATCTGCATCCTTGAATCTGTTGGCAAAATTAGCAAATTTTGTCGGTTGGATCTAAAAGAGTGCGGCCTCAGCAACTGCCTGAAGATTCATCCAATTGGTCTCTTCCTAATAATGACAGTGATAACATTGGTCAAACCTTTGAGGTTTCTAAAGCAAGCAGGCAGCTCACTACTCCTATCTGCTGGCCCATTTCCAGTGTAATGTCACCTCATCTAGTTAAGCACTGTATGGCACCCAGCCCTCTCAGACATACTCCTGCATCCTGTTTCCTCATGGGCAGGCCCAGTTTGAATAAGGAATGTGTTTAAAGCCTTGGAAGGTGCAGGGAAACACAGTACCCTAACTCTGGAAGTTAGGACCCTGGGAAAGTCTTGAAGTCTCATGCCTTGAGTTCTAGACAGTTCCTGATAGATAGAGGCCTAAAAATACACTCCATATGGATGCCTTTCCGTCCTCGAAGGAACATAGCTTTCCCAACATTCTGTGTGCTGAGAGACACACGGTGCTTGAAAACACTTGCTTGTAGGCCATTGGTCAGTAGAAAATTCCCCTGAAGGTGCAATGGTAGGGAAGGCTCCCACACTCACTGGGAAAGGCAAACCAACATCCAAACGTGTACTCCATAACATTTTGTCTTTAGGGGCGATCAAGTGAGCCTAGGTCTGTCTGGAGAATTCGTGGGTATTGTGGGGACACATCATGAGTGTGAACTTGTATATATGAACTTGGTGGCAAAATTCTCATTTTCATCTCCCACACTCATTTTGGGACCACATTGGTTCTAAAATGGTGCAGTGTAGCAAATCCTTGAAAATCCATCCAATTGCTGTTTTCTTACTTTTGACAGTGATAGATTTGTCCACCCTTTGGAATTTCTGAAGCAAGCAGGTTGCTCACCACTCCAGCCACTAACTGATTTCCATTGTACTGGCACCTCATGCAGGTAAGCACAGTATGCTGCCCAACACACTCGGATACACTCGTGCAGCCTGTTTCTTCAGGAGCAGTCCCAGTATATACTTGGAAAGTGTTTACAAGGCTTGAAAAGTTCATGGAAACACACTGCCCTGACTCTGGGTGTTAGGATCCCTAGGAAAGACTGAAGGTCTCACGACTTAGAATGTAGACAGCTCCTGATAGATAGAGGGCTGAAAGCACTCTCTGTTGATGCATTTCTTTTCTTGAAGGAACATAACTTTCCAAACATTTTGTGTGCAGAGAAACACACACGGCTTGAATATGCTGGCATGGAGGTCATTTTTCAGTAGCACTTTCCCCTGATGGTGTGACCATGGGGATGCCGCACTCTCCATTTTTAGAGAAAGACAAATTAGCATTCAAACGTCTGTTCCTTCACATTTTCTCAGTAGGATCGATCCACTGAGACTAGTTCTGTCTGGAAACTTTGTGGATACTGCATGGAGACATCCTGAGTCTGGACATGGATACCGGATTTTGGGGGCAAAAATAATATTTTTTCTCTTGATTTGGGAAAATGCTACGGCCTTGCAACTGCTTGGAAATCCATCCAATTGCTGTTTTCTTCCTTCTGACAATGATAGCTTTGGTCCATCCTTTGGGATTTCTGAATCAAGCAGGCGACTCACCACTCCTACCCTCTGGCCCATTCCCAGAGGAATGTCATCTCATCTAGGTAAGCACAGTATTGGTACCATACAATCTCAGACACTCTCCTACAGTCTGTTTCCTCATGGGCCATCCCTATATGAGCTAGGATGTCTTTGGGAGGCTTGGAAGGTGTAGGAAAAATAGTGTCTTGACTCTGGTAGTTAGGTCCCCTGGACAAGCCTGGAGGTCAATGTTAGATTCTAGACAGTTCCTAATAGATATAGGCCTAATAACACACTCTCTGTTGATGCCTTTTCTTCCTTGAAGAAACATACTTTTCCCTGCATTCTCTGTGCTGGGGATCACACACTGCTTGAGAACGCTCTTTGGAGGTCATTTTTCAGTAGAAACTTCCTCTGACAGTGTAACCTTAGGGAAGGCCCCCACACTCACTGGAAAAGGCAAACCAACATCCAAACTTCTGTTGCATCACATTTTGTCTCTAGGAGTGATCCAGAGAGCCTAGGTCTGTCTGGAAAATCGTGTATACTGCAGGACCACATCCTAAGTGTGAACCTGGATACTGGAACTGGTGGCACAATTCACATTTCTCTTTCGGTTTGTCCTAAAACTGTGTGGCCTGGCACCTGCTTGAAAATCCATCTAATTGCTGTTTTCTTACTCTGAAGAGCAATAACTTTGGTTCACCCTTTGGGATTTCTGAAGCAAGCAAGGAGATCACCACTCCTAGTCATCGGCCTATTTCCAGTGGAATGTCACCTTATCTAAGTAAGCACATAATGGCCCCTCTGTATACTCAGACACACGCCCACAGTCTGTGTCCTCATGGACAGTCCCAGTGTGACCTAGGAATATGTTTACAAAGCATTAAAAGGGCAAGGAAGACACTGCCCTGACTCTGGAAGTTCCGTTCTCTGGGAAGGCTGGAGGGCTCTTGTTAGAATCAAGACAGTTCTTCATAGATAGAGCCCTGAAAACACACTCTCTGTTGATACCCTTCCTTCCTCGAAGAAACAGTACTTTCCCAGTATTCTGTGAACTGAGAGTCACACATTGCTTGAAACCGTTTGCTTGCAGGTCATTTTTCAGTAGCAATTTCTTGTGATGTTGTGACAGTAAGGATGTCCTCTACACTCACAGGGTAAGGCAATCCAAGATCCAAACATCTGTTCCATCACATTTTCTCTATCAGAGCAGCCAGTGAGCCTAGGTCTTTGTGAAATATGGGTAGATACAGCAGAGACACCTCCTGAGTCTGACAGTGGATACCGGAACTTGACGGTCAAATTTGCAACTGCTAGAAAATCCATACAATTGCTTTTTTTTTTTTTAAATTTCTAACAGTGGTCACTTTTGACCCACCTTTGGGATTTCAGAAGCAAGAAGGCAGCTCGCAAGTGCTGCTGATGGCCTATTTGCAATGGAATGTCACCTCACCTGGGTAACAACAGCATGGCACCCTGCAGTCTGAACACATTCCTGCAGCCTGTTTCCTCATGGGCAGTTCTGGGATGATGTAGGAAGGTGGTTAAAAGCCTGGGTTAGTGCAGGGAAACACACTGCCCTGACTCTGCAAGTTAGGTCCTCAGGGTAAGACTGGAGGTCTCACATCTTAGAAATCTAGACAATTCTTGATAGATAAAGGACTGAAAATTCATTCTCTGCTGATGCCTGTCTTTCCTTGAAGGAACATTGTTTTCCCAACATTCTGCTTCCTGAGTGTCACACACTTGCTTGGAGGTCATTTATCACTAAGAATTTCCCCTGAAGATGTGACTGGAGGGAAAGCCCCACAAACACAGTAAAAGGGAACCACATTCAAATGTCTGTTCCATCACGTTTGCTCTGTAGGTGAGATATAGTGAGCCTAGTCCTATCTGGAAAATTCTTGGATACTGCAGGGACACATCATGAATGTGAATCTTGATAGCAGATCTTGGTGGCAAAATTTGCATTATCCTCTCCATTGGGCTTAAAACGTTGTGGCCTAACAACTGCTTGAAAGTTCATTTAATATCTGTTTTCTTACTTCTGACAATGATAGCTTTGTTCCAGCTTTCTGGATTTCTGAAGCAACAGGCGGTTCATAACTCCTAGTCCCTGGCCCATTTCCAGTGGAATGTCAGTTCATTTGGTAAGGGCAGAATGACACACAGCACACACGGACACTCTTCCATCGCCTGTTTCATCATGGACATTCCTGAGTGATCTTGGAATGTGCTTACAAGGCTCAAAATTTGCAGGGAAACACTGCCCAGACTCTGGAAGATGGGTCCTCTGGACAAGCCTGGAGATCTCACATCTTAGAATATAGACAGATCCTGATAGATAGAGGCCTGAAAACACACTCTCTATTGATGCCTTTCCTTCCTCAAATGAACGTAGCTTTCCCAGCATTCTGTGTGCTGAGAGTCACATACTGCTTGAAAATGCTTGCCTGGAAGTTGTTTTTCAGTAGCAATTTCCCTTGATGGTTTGACCATAGGGAAGTCCACCACACTCACAGGAAAAGGCAAAACATCATCCAAACGTCTGTTCCATCATGTTTCTCTGTAGGAGAGATCCTAGGGTTAGGGTTAGGGTTAGGGTTAGCCTAGGTCTGTCTTGAAAATTCTTCAGTGCTGTGGGGACACATCCTGCGTGTGAACCTGGGTAATGGACCTTGGTGGCAAATTTCGCATTTTCCTCTAGGTTGGCCCTAAAATGTTGGGAAAGCAATGGCCCTTTGAGTAAGGAAAGGCGTCACCAGAGAGTGTGTTTCCAGGCCTCTATCTATTAGGAACTGTCTAGATTGTAAGACGTGAGACCTCCAGTCTTGCCCAGATGACCTAACATCCCGAGTCAGGGGATATGTTTCCATACAATCTCTGAGCCTTGTAAATACATTCCTAGGTCATACCAGGACTGCCAAGGAGGAAACAGGCTGTCAGAGTGTGTCTGAGAGAGCTGGGTGCCATGTGGTGCTACCTATATTATGTGACATTTCACAGGAAAGGGACCACCAGATAGAAGTGGCAAGCAGACTGCTTGCTTCAGAAATTACATGGGTGAACCATATCTGTCACTGTCAGAAATAAGAAAACAAGTACTGGATGGATATTTAAGCAGTGGCTATGCCAAACCATTTTAGTGCCAACTGAGAGAAAAAGGTGAATTTTGTCCTGTATTCAGGTTCACACTCAGGATGTGACCCCACAGGATCCAAACTTTTCCAGATAGACCTGGGTTCACTGGACCTCTCTAACAGAGAAAACGTGATGGAACAGGTATTTGGATGCTTGCTTGTCTTGTGATTGTGGGCGCTTCCCTACTGTCACAGTCTCAGGGGAAATTGCCACTGAAAAATGAACTCCAAGCAAATGTTTTCAAGCAGTGTGTGACTCTCAGCACACAGTACATTGGGAAAGTTATGTTCCTTCAATGAAGGAAAGGCATCAACAGAGAGTGTGTTTTTTATAGCAGGAACTGTTCAGCTTCTAAGATGTGAGAGCTCAGGCCTGATTAAAGGACCTAAGTTCCAGAGTCAGGACAGTGTGTCTTGCTGCACTTTCTGAGACTTCTAAATGCATTCCTAGGGCATACCAGGTCTGCTCCTAAGGAAGGATGCTGAGGGAGTGTATCAGACTGTGCTGGGTGAAATACTGTGGTCACATAGATGAGGTGTCATTCCACTGGAAATGGGCCTGCAGCTAGTCATTCACATGCTTCAAAAATCCCAAAGGGTGAACCAAAGCTAGCATTGTCAGAAGGAAGAAAACAACATTCAGATGGAATTTCAAGCAGTTGCTCGGCGGCACTCTTTTAGGGCCAAGTGAGAGAAAAATACATATTTTAACACCAATGTCTGGTATCCAGATTCAAACATAGGTGTTTCCCCGCAGTGTCCACGGATTTTCTAAATAGACTTACATTGATGAATGGCCCCACCAAGAAAACGTGATTGAACAGATGTTTGGAAGTGCTTTTGAACTTACCTGTGAGTGTGGCGCCTTCCCTACAGTCACACCTCCAGGGGAAATTGCTAATGAAAAATGACCTCCAACAAGCGTTTTCAAGGAGTGTGTGACACTCAGCACACAGAATGTTGAGAAAGCTATATTCCTTTGAGGAAGGAAAGGCATCTCGAGAGAATATGTTATCAGGCCTCTACCTGTCATGAACTGTCTAGATTCAAACATGTGAGTCCTCCAAGTTTCCCAGAGGACCTAAATACCAGAGTCAGGGCAGTGTGTTTCCCACCACTTTCTGAGATTTGTAAACACATTCCTAGGTCAAACCAGATCTGACCATAAAATTCATGCTGCAAGAGTGTGTCTCAGAGTGCTGGGTGACATATTGTGCTAACCTAGATGAGATGACATCTCCCTGGAAAGGGGCCAGTGGCTTGGAGTGGAGAGCCTCCTGCTTGATTCATAAATCCCAAAGGGTGCACCAACACTATCACTGTCAGAAGTAAGAAAACAGCAATTAGATGCATTTTCAGGCAGTAACTAGGTTTAATCGTTTTAGGGCCAACTGAGAAAACAATGGAAATTTTGCTGCCAAGGTCCAGTATCCAGGTTCAAACATAGGGTGTGTAGGAACAGTATCCATGAGCATTCTAGACAGTTAGGTTGAATGGATTGCTCCTATCAAGAAAACGTGATTGAGCAGACGTCTGGATGATCCTTTGCCTTTTCCTGTGGGTGTGGCGGTCTTCCCTAAGGTCACAACATCAGGGGAAGTTGCTACTGAAAAATTACTTCTAGCAAGCCTTTTCAAGCAGTTTGTGACTCTGAGCACACAAAAAGCTGGGAAAATTATGTTCCATCCAGGAAGGTAAGGCATCAACAGAGAGTGTTTTATCAGGCCTCTGTGTATCACAAACTGTATAGACTCAAAGATGTGAGACTTCCAGGTTTGCCCTGAGGACCCAAATTCCAGAGTCAGAGCATTGTATTTCCCTACACTTTCTGAGATTGCATCCAAGTACCATATTTTGGACTCGATTGTTGACCATGATGGCTACTCCATTTCTTTTAAGCGGTTCCTGCCCACAGTAGTAGATATAATGGTCATCTGAGTTAAATTCACCCATTCCTGTCCATTATAATTTGCTGATTCCTAGAATGTCGACATTCACTCTTGCCACATCCTGTTTGACCACTTCCAATTTGCCTTGATTCAAGGACCTAACATTCCAGGTTCCTATGCGATATTGCTCTTTACAGCATTGGACCTTGCTTCTATCACCAGTCACATCCACAACTGGGTACTGTTTTTGCTTTGGCTCCATCCCTTCATTCTTTCTGGAGTTATTTCTCCACTGAGCTCCAGTAGGATATTGGACACCTACCGACCTGGGGAGTTCCTCTTTCAGTATCCTATCATTTTGCCTTTTCATACTGTTCATGGGGTCCTCAAGGCAAGAATACTGAAGTGGTTTGCCATTCCCTTCTCCAGTGGACTACATTCTGTCAGACCTGTCCACCATGACCCGTCCGTCTTGGGTGGCTCCACACGTCATGGCTTAGTTTCATTGAGTTAGACAAGGTTATGGTCCATGTGATCGGATTGGCTAGTTTTCTGTGATTATGATTTCAGTGTCTGCCCTTTGATGCCCTCTCACAACACCTACCATCTTATTTGAGTTTCTCTTACCTTGGACGTGGGGTATCTCTTTACAGCTGCTCCAGCAAAGCACAGCCACTCCTCCTTACCTTGGACAATGGGTATCTCCTCAGGCCGCCCCTCCTGACCTTGAATGTGGAGTAGCTCCTCTCGGTCCTCCTGCACCCGTGCAGCTGCTGCTCTGTGGACGTGGGATTGCTCCTCTTGGCCACAGCCCCTGACCTCAGGCATGAGGTAGCTCCTCTCGGCCGCTGCCCCTGGTCTCGGACATGGGGTGGCTCCCCTCAGCCACTACCTCTGACCTTGGGCGAGAGATAGCTCCTCATGGCCATGCTTCTGCATGGTCCGTCACAGCCTGCACCATTTGAATGCCGAGTTCCAAAGAATAGCAAGGAGAGATAACAAAGCCTTACTCTGATCAATGCAAAGAAATGGAGAATAACAACAGAATGGGAAAGACTAGAGATCTCTTCAAGAAAATTAGAGATACCAAAGGAACATTCCATGCGAAGATTGGGTTCAATAAAGGACAGAAATGCTATGCATCTAACAGAAGCAGAAGCTGTTAAGAAGAGGTGGCAAGAATACACAGAACAACTGTACAAAAAAAGATCTTCATGACCCAGATAATTATGATGGCGTGATCAGTCACCTAGAGCCAGACATCCTGGAATGTGAGGTCAAGTGGGCCTTAGAAAGCATCACTACAAACAAAACTAGTGGAGTTGATGGAATTCCAGTTAAGCTATTTCAAATCCTAAAAGATGATGCTGTGAAAGTGCTGTACTCAATAGGTCAGCAAATTTGGAAAACTCAGCAGTGGCCACATGACTGGAAAAGATCAGTTTTCATTCCAATTCCAAAGAAAGGCAATAACAAAGAATGCTCAAACTACTGCACAATTGCACTCATCTCACACGCTAGTAAAGTAATGCTCAAAATTCTCCAAGCCAGGCTTCAGCAATACATGAGCCGTGAACTTCCAGATGTTCAAGCTGGTTTTAGAAAAGGCAGAGGAACCAGAGATCAAACTGCCAACATCTGCTGGATCATTGAAAAAGCAAGAGAGTCCCAGAAAACATATATTTCTGCTATATTGACTACGCCAAAGCCTTTGATTGTGTGTATCACAATAAACTGTGGAAAATTCTGAAAGAGATGGGACTACCAGACCACCTGACCTGTCTCTTGAGAAACCTATGTGCAAGTCAGGAAGCAACAGTTAGAACTGGACATGGAACAACAGATTGGTTCCAAATAGGAAAAGGAGTATGTCAAGGCTGTATATTGTCTCCCTGCTTATTTAACTTATATGCCGAGTACATCATGAGAAACACTGGGTTGGAAGAAGCACAAGCTGGAATCAAGACTGCCAGGAAAAACATCAGTAACCTCAGATATGCATATGATACCACCCTTATGGCAGAAAGTGAAGAGGAACTAAAAAGCCTCTTGATGAAAGTGAAAGAGGAGAGTGAAAAAGTTGGCTTACAGCTCAATATTCAGAAAACTAAGATCATGGCATCTGGTCCCATCACTTCATGAGAAAGAGATTGGGAAACAGTAGAAACAGTGTCATACTTTATTTTTGGGGGCTCCAAAATCACTGCAGATGGTGATTGCAGCCATGAAATTAGAAGATGCTTACTTCTTGGAAGGGTTAAGTCCAACCTAGATAGCATATTAAAAAGTGGAGACATTTCTTTGCCAACAAAGCTCCATCTGGTCAAGGCTATGGTTTATCCAGTGGTCATGTATGGATGTACGAGTTGGACTGTGAAGAAAGCTGAGCACTGAAGAATTGATGCTTTTGAACTGTGGTGTTGGAGAAGACTCTTGAGAGTCCCTTGGACTGCAAGGACATCCAACCAGTCCATCCTAAAGGAGATCAGTCCTGGGTGTTCATTGGAAAGACTGATGCTGAAACTGAAACTCCAGTACTTTGGCCACCTGATGTGAAGAGTTGACTCATTGGAAAAGACCCTGATGCTGGGAGGGCTTGGGGCCAGGAGGAGAAGAGGATGACAGAGGATGAGATGGCTGGATGTCATCACCAACTCGATGGTCATGAGTTTGTGTAAGCTCCGGGAGTTGGTGATGGACAGGGAGGCCTGGTGTGCTTCGATTCATGGGGTCCCAAAGAGTCGAATACAGCTGAGCGTCTGAACGGAACTGAACTCTTTCTGAGCATTGTAAACACATTCCTAGGTCATACCAGAAGTGCCCTTAAGAAAAAACAGGCTGCAGGAAGATTTCTGAGATTGCTGGGTGCCATGCTGCACTTACCAAGATGATGTAGCATTCCACTGTAATTGGGCGAGCGGCTACGAGTTGCTAGCTGCTTACTTGCTTCAGAAATCCCAAAGGGTGTACCAAGTGATCACTGCCAGAAGTAAGAAACCAGCAGCTAAATGCATTTCCAGGTAGTTGTTATGCTCTACTGTTTTTGGCCAACTGAGAGAGAAAGGTGAATTTTGCCACCAAGGTCCACTGTCCATGTTCACACCTAGGATGTGTCCACTCAGGATCCAAGAATTTCCCAGACAGACCTAGGCACACTGAATCTCCACTACAGAGAAAACATGATGGAACTGACCTTTGGTTGTTGCTTTTCCTTTTCCTGTGAGTTTGGTGGCCTTCCCTATGGTCACACTATCAGGAGCAATTGCTAATGAAAAAGGACTTCCAACAAGTGTTTTCAAGCAGTATGTGACTCTATGGACATGGAATACTGGAAACCTACGTTCCATTGAGGAAGGAAATGTGTGTTTTCAAGAATCTGTCTATTAGGAACTGTCTAGCTTCAAAGATGTGAATTCTCCATATTTGCCCAGAGGACCTCAATTCCAAAGTCAGGGCAATGTGTTTTCCTGCACTTTTTGAGCTTTGTAAATACATTTCTTGGTCATACCAGGACTGCCCATGAGGAAACAGGCTCTCTATATGAGGAACTGTCTAGATACTAAGATATGAGACCTCTAGGTTGGTACAGAGGACCTAAATTTCAGAGCAAGGGCAGTGTGTTTTTGAGCATTTTCTGAGCTTTGTAAACACATTTCTGAGTAACGCCAGGTCTGCTCATGAGAAAACAGGCTTCAGGTGTGTGTCTGAGGGTGCTGAGTACCATACTGTGCTTACCTAGATGAGGTAACTTTCCATGGCAAATCGGCACGTGACCAGGAGTTGTGAGCCATCAACTTGCTTCAGAAATCTTGAATGGTGGACTAAAGTTTGCACTGTCAGAAGTAAGAAAAAAGTAATTGGGTGGATTTTCAAGCAATTGCTAGCCACACCTCTTTATGGCTCCAGAGAGATAAATACAAATTGTGCACCCTAGGCCCTTTATTCAGGTTCACACACGGGATGTGTTCCCTCGTGATTCAAGAAATTTCCAGACAGACCTTTGCTCCCCAGAGTTCTTCTACAGAGAAAACTGGTTGGAACAGCCATTTGGATGTTGCTTTGCCTTTCCCTGTGAGTGTGGGGCCGCTACTTATGGTCACAGCCTCAAGGAGATATTGCCACTGAAAATAGACTCGCAAGCAAGCACTTTTCAAGCAGAGTGTGACTCTCAGGTCGCAGAATGTGAAGAAAGCTATCTTCCTTTGAGGAAGGAAAGACGTCCACAGAGAGTGTGTTTTCAAACCTCTATCTTGCAGGAAATTTTGAGCTTCTAAAACATGAGACCAGCAGGTCTGCTGAGAGGACCTATATTCCTGAGTCAGGGCCGTGTGTCTCCCTGTAATTTCCGAGTCTGACAAACACATTCCTAGATCATAACGGTACTGACCATGAGAAAGCTGGCAGCAGGAGTGTGTCTGAAAGGGCTGAGTGCCTTACTGTGGTCAACTGTGTGAGGTGACATTCCAGTGACAGGCTCAAAGCTCCAAGGTGTGAGCCACCCGCTTGCTTCAGAAACCCCAAAAGGTAGAGCAAAGCTAGCTCTGTCAGAGGTAAGAAAAGAGCAATTGGACGGATTTTCAAGCTGTTGCTAGGCCGAACCACTTTAGGGCCCCCTGAGAGAAAAATGTGAATTGTGCCCTGTAGGTCAGGTATCCAGGTTCAAACACAGGGTGTGTCCCAGCAGGATCCAAGAATTTTCCACAGAACTAGGCTCACTAGACCTCTCCTGCTGGGAAAATGGGATGGAACAGACATTGGAAGTTGGTTTGCCCCTCCCTATTGTCACAGACTCAAGGAGAAAGTGCCCCTGAAAGATGACCTCCAAGCAAGCACTTTGCAAGCAGTGTGTGACTCTCAGTTCACAGAATGCAGGGAAAGATATCTTCCCTCAAGGAAAGAAAGGCATCAAAAGAGAGTGTATTCTCAACCCTCTATCTTGCAGGAACTGTTTAGCTTCCCAGATGGGAGGCCTCCAGTAGTGCTCAGAGGAACTAAATTCCAGAGTCAAGGCCATGTTTCTCCCTGCACTTTCCAAGCCTTGCAAAGCCATTCCTAGGTTATACCAGTACTGCACATGAGGAAGCAGTCTGCGAGAGTGTGTCCAAGAGGACTAGGTTCCTCACTATACTCACTTCAGCGAGGTGGCATTCCACTGTGAAAAGGCCCACAGCTGGGAGTTGAAATTCACCCACTTGCTTCAAAAATCAAAAAGGAAGGAGCAAATCTAGCTCTCTCAGAATCAAGAAAAGAGCAAGTGGATGGATTTTCAAGCTGTTGCTAGGCTACATTGCTTTAAGGTCCACAGAGAGAAACACAAATTGTGCCCCCTCATTCTGGTATCCTGGTTCACAAACAGGGTGTGTCCCCAAAGGATCCAAGAATTTTCCAGACAGACTTACGTTCACTAGAGTTCTCCTACAGAGAAAACGGGATGGAACAGACATTTAGATATTGCCTTGTCTTTCCCAGTGAGTGTGGAACCCCTCTGTTTGACTACAGCCCCAAGTGGAAATTACCATTGAAAACTCATGTCTAAGCGAGCACTTTTCAAGCACTGTGTGACTCTCAGTTCGCAGGATACTGGCAAACCTATATTTCTTCAAGGAAGGAGAGGCATCCACAGAGAGTGTGTTTTCAAACCTGTCCCTTGCAGGAACTCTTTAGCTCCTAAGACATGAACCCTCTAGTTCTGCTCAGAGGACCTAAATTCGAGAGCCTGTGCCCTGTGTCTTGGTGCATTTTCCCACCTTTCAAACACATATCTAGGTGATACTGGTACTGCCCTTGAGGAAGCAGACTGTGGGAATATGTCTCAGAGTGCTGGGTCCCTTACTGTGGTCACCTCTGTAAGGTGACACTCCAGTGTAAATAGGCCCAAAGATAGGAGTTGCGAGCCGCCCATGTGCTTCAGAAACCCCAGGGGTGGAACAAAGTTAGCTCTGTCAAAAGTAAGAAAATGGCAATTGGACGGATTTTCAAGATGTGGATAGGTTACACCACTTTAGGGCCACCCGAGAAAAATATGCAAATTTGAACCTGGGTGTCCAGATTAACGCACAGGGTGTTTCCCCACATGATCCAAGAATTTTTCAGACAGACCTAGGTTCACTGGAGCTCTCCTGCAGAGGAAACATACATCCAGAGTCTCCAGTGTGAACCCTCCAAAATCTATACCTGGTGTCACGAATCCACAGTCTCCAGGATGACCCTACCCTCAAGATCCTGTACCTGGGGTCACAAGTCCACTATTTCCATGTCGAGTCCACCTCCAAGAACTTGAACTTGTGGTCACATGTCCAGAGTCTTCAGGGTGACCCCACCTCCCCGAAGCTACTGGTGTGAAGCATCCACAGTTTTAAGGATGGACCCAATTCCCAGAACCTGTAGCTGGGGTCACACTTCCAAATTCTAAGGGTTACCCCACCTCCCACACATTGAACCTGGTTTCCCATGTCCCTGTTAGCCAAGGTTACCCTCTCCATGACCCTGTAATGGGGATCACATGTCCACAGTCTGCTGTGTGTCGTCACTTCCCAGACCCTTCACCTAGAGTCACAATCACAGTTTCCAGGTTACTCCTTTGCAGACCCTGCACCTGGAGTCACTTATCCACAGTCTCCAGGGTGACTCATTCAAAACCCCACACTGGGGCTCACATGACCACAGTCTCCAGGGTGACCCAAGCACCCAGATCCTGCACCCAGGGTCACATATCCACAGGCTCCAGGGTGTACCTCTTGCAGACCCTGCACCTGGGGTCACATATCTACAGCCTCCAGTGTGATCCCCATCCCCAGACCTGATTTGGGTGAGAAATATCCATAGTCTCCAGACTCACACCTTGGATCACATATCCACAGTCTCCAGAGTCACACCTTGGGTCACATAGCCATAGTCAGCAGGGTGAACTCACCTCCCAGAGCCTGTACATGGTGTCAAATGTGCACATTCTCCAGGGTTACCACCCTTCCAACATGCTGTACCTGGGTCAAAAGCCCACAATCTCAAGGGTGACCCCCTCTCAGACCCTGTTCCTGGGGTCACATGTCCAGAATCTCCAGAATGATTTACCTCCAAGATGAAGCACCTGATGTCACATGTCAACAGTCTCCAAGGTGACCCCGTCCTCAGAATCTGCACCTGTGGTTACATTTCTCCAGTCTGCAGGATGACCCCCAATCTCAGTATTTGTATTATGTGTCACATGTACATAGTCACCAGGGTAACCACTGCAGGCCCTTTTTCTGACATAACATTTCCACAGACTCCTGAAGAACTCCCTTCCCAGACTCTGAACCTGGGCTCCTACCTCCAGGGTCTCGAGGGTGATGCCCTTCCCTGTCCCTTCACCTGGTGTCAAACATCCACAGTCTCCATGGTAACATCCACACCAAAGTCTGATATTGGGGACACAGATCCATAGTCTTCTGGGTCGCAACCCCTCCCAGATCATGCACCTGGTCTCACATGTCCTCAGTCTCCAGGTTGACACCCCTCCCAGACACTGCAGCTGGGGTTACACATCCACAGTCTCCAAGGTGAACCCACCTCACTGACTATTGTACCTCTGGCCACATGGCCTCAGTCTCCAGGGTGACCCTATATCTCAGACACTGTACTTGAGGTTACATATCAACAGTGTCCAGGATGACACCTCTCCCCAGACCCTGTACCTGGGGTCGCATTTGCACAGTCTCCAGGGTGATGCTATATTCCCAACCCTGTACCTGGAGTCACACAGGTCACAGTCACCAGGCTTTCCCCACCCTCAAGAGCCTTTACCTGGGGTCATACGTCCACAGACTCCAGGGTGACTCCCTCCCAGACCCTTCACCTGGCATCCTATGTCCACAGTCTCCTGTGTGATATCACTTCCCAGACCCTATACCTGTGGTCACAGATCCACAGTCTCCATGGTGATCCCCTTCCCAGACCCTGTAATTTGGATCCCATGTCCTCAGTCTCCAGTGTGACACCACCTCTCATACCTTGTACTTTGGTGACTTGTCCACAGTTTCCAGGATGACCCAAACGGTGCATGTGGAGTCACATGTCCACATTCTGCAAAGTGACCCCAGTCCCTAACCCTGAACCTTAGTCACACAGCCACAGTTTCCAGAATGACCTCACTCCAGACCCTGCACATAGGGTCACACCTCCACCTTCTCCATATTGACCCCCTCCTTGAACTTCTATCAGGTTTCACACATGCACCAGCTCCACAGTGACCACCACCAGATCCTGTACCTGTGGTCAGGGTCCGCAGTCTGCAGGGTGAGACCATTTTGTACCTTAAACCTTGGTTCACCTAGCCAGTCTCCAGGGTCATCCCTGCCAAACCTGCACCTGGGGTCACATGTCCATACTCTCCATGGTGACATCCCCCAGGCCCTGTACTGCTGCTGCTGTTGCTGCTGCTGCTAAGTCATGCCAGTGGTGTCCAACTCTGCGACCCCATAGATGGCAGCCCACCAGGCTCCCCCATCCCTGAGATTCTCCAGGCAAGAACACTGGAGTGGGTTGCCATTTCCTTCTCCAAAGCATGAGAGTGAAAAGGGAAAATGAAGTCACTCAGTCATGTCTGACTCTTAGGGACCCCATAGACTGCAGCCTACCAGGCTCCTCCATCCATGGGATTTTCCAAGCAAGAGTACTGGAGTGGGTTGCCCACTCCAGTACCTAGTGTCATATATCTGCGCAGACCCTATACGTAGTGTCATATATCCACAGTTTCCCGGGTTACCCCACTTCCCATATCATGCACCTGGGATCACATGCTCAGTCTGCAAGGTGACCCCGATCCCATTCCTGTACCTTGTGTCACAAGTCCACAGCCACCAGGATGGCCCCACCCTCAAGATCCCATACCTGGGGTCACACTCCTGTCTCCAGTGTGATCTCACCTCCCAGAAACTTTACCTGGGGATAAACGTCTACTGTTTTCAGGATGGTCCCAACTCCCTGAAACGGTACCTGGAGTCACTCTTCCATAGACATTGAGGCTGTTCCATGCCCCTGGTCCACAGGGTTACACCCTCCAAAACCCTGTAATGTGGTTTACATGTCCACAGTCTCCTGTATGTCATCACTTCCCAGAACCTTCACCTGCAGGCACACAAACAGAGGTTCCAGGATGACTCCCTCATAGACCCTGCACTTGGAGCCACATATCCACAGTCTCACAGGTGACTCATCCAAATCACTGTACCAGGGCTCACATAACCACAGTCTTCCAGATGCTGGACTATTGACCCCAGCACCCAGTGTCACATGTCCACAGATGCTAGCATGGCCTCACACTCCAGACACTGTACCTTGGGACACATACCCACAGTCTCTAGGGTGAACACCCTCCTAGACACTGTACATGGTGTCACATGGGCACATTCACCAACTCCCAAACCCTGTACCTAGGGTCACACGTAGATAGTCTCAGGGTGACCCCACTTGCCAGAACTTGCACCTGGGTTTATATGTCCGCAGCGCCCAGGGTAACACCACCTGTCAAACAATTGTACTCGGTTCAAACACCCACTGGTTCTAGGGTGACACCAATTCCAAGCCCGTGAACCTAGCTAGGGTCACACATCCATGGTCTCCTGGGTGGCAACCCCTCCCAGATCATGCACCAGGTCTCACACCTCCGCAGTCTCCAGGGTGACTACACCTCACAGAATATTGTAATTCTGGTCACATTGCCCCAGTCTCCAGGGTGACCCCGTATCTCTAACCCTCTACCTGGGGTTACATGTACATGTTGGCCAGGAATACACGCCTCCCCAGACTCTGTACACGTGTTTACATTGGCACAGTCGCCAGGGTGACTCCAACTTCCCCACCCTCTACCTGGGGTCACATGTCCAGAGTCTCCTGGATTTACCCACATTCAAGGGCTAGTAACTGGGATCACATGTCCACAGTCTCGAGGCTTTCCCCACCCACAAGTGCCTGTACCCAGGGTCACATGTCAACTGACTCCAGGGTGACTCCCTCCCAGACCGTTCACCTGGCATACCATGTCCCTAGACTTTTGTGTGATGTCATTTCCCAGACTCTGCACATGTACTAACAGATTCACAGGCTCCGTGGTGACCCCCTTCCTGGTCTCTGTAACTTGGGTCACATGTTCTCAGTATCCAGTGTGACCCGACCTCTCATGCCCTATACCTTTGGTGACTTGGCCACAGATTCCAGGGTAACCCTCCCCTGCCAGACCCTGTGCTTATTTACACACATCCACAATCTCCAGGATGTTCGCCCTCCCATACCCTGCACCTGGAGTCACATGTCAACAGTTTCCAGCGTGAACCCCACTTTGCCCACTGCACCTGGGCTCACATATCCACATCATGCAGGGTGACACCCCTTCCAGACCATTTCCCTGCCATTAAATGCCTGCAGTCCCCAGAGTGACCCCGTACCTCCCAGACACTGTACCTGAGGTCACATATACAGAGTTTCCTGGATCACCCCCATCCTAGACCCTGTACCTGGGTTCAGATATCCTAGTGTCTTGGGGGACCCAGGTCAGACCTTGCATCTAGGGTCGAATGCCCACTATCCAGGATGACTTGCCTCCCCAATCAGTGCATCTGGGGTCATATGTCCACAATCTTCAAAGTGACCCCATCCCCTAACCCTGCACCTTACTCACACATCCACAGTCTCCAGAGTGATGTCCACTGTCTCACGGGTGACCTCTTCCCTGAACTTGTTCCAGATTTCACACGATCACCATTGCCACAGTGACCACCAGCAGATCCTGAACTTGTGGTCACAGTTCAACAGTCTGCCTGATGAGACCCATTTTGTACCCTGAACCTTGTGAACCTGCACCTGGGATCACAAGTCCATATTCTCCATGGTGTCATCCCCCAGACCCTGTACCTAGTGTCATATATACAGTCTCCTGGACTTCCCCACTTCCAATACCATGCACCTGTGATCACACATCCACAGTATCCAGGGTGATCCCCCTCCTAAACCTGTACCTGGTGTCACAAGTCGACAGACTCCAGGATGACTCTACCGTTAAGACCCTGTACCTAGGGTCACAAGTCCACTGTTTCCAGGGTGAGACCCCTCCCAGACTCTGCGCTTGGGGTCACTTGTCGAGAGTCTCCAGGGTGACCCCACCTCCCAGAAACTGTACCTAGGGTGAAACATCCACAGTCACTCAGGTTGGCCCCAATTCCCAGAACCTGTACCTGGGGTCCCACTTCCATAGTCTCGGTTACCACACGCCAAGACATTTAACATGGTGTCCCATGATCTTGGATGCCAGGGTTACCCCCTCCAAGACCCTGTAATGGGGTCACATGTTCACAGTCTCCAGAGTGTCGTCACTTCCCAGACCCTCCACCTGGAGTCACACAAACACAGGTTCCAAGGTGACTCCCTCGCAGGCCCTGCACCTGGAGTCACATATTCACAATCTCACCTTGGGGAATCCCATTCAGACCCTGGATCTACGGTCACGTATCGAGTCTCCAAGATGATTTGCCTCCCAAATGGTGCATTTGAGGTCACATGACCACAATCTTCAAAGTAAACGCGTCCCCTAACCCTGCATCTAAGTCACACGGCAAATAGTTTCCAGAGTGACCTCAACCCAGACCCTGAAACGAGGGTCACATGTACACAGTCTTGGAGGGTGACCCCCTCCGTGAACTTGTACTAGGTTTCATACGTCCATCATCGCCACAGTGACTACCACCAGATCCTGTACCTGTGGTCATAGATCCACAGTCTACAGGGTGAAACCCTTTTCCTACCCTGAACTTTGGGTCACACGACCACAGTCTCCAGGGTGACCCCACCCAAACCTGCACCTGGGGTCACATGTCCACACTTTCCATGGGGACATACCTGAGACCCTGTACCTACTGTCATATATCCACAATCTCCTAGGTTACCAAACTTCCCATACCATACACCTGTGATCACATGTCCACAGTCTCGAAGGTGGCCCCTGTATAACCTGTACTTGGTGTCACAAGTCCACAGCCTCCAGGTGACCCCACCCTCAAGATCCTGTATCTGGGGTCACAAGTCCACTTTTTCCATGGTGAGTCTACCTCCCAGACCCTGCATTTGGGGTCACATGTCCAGAGTCTTCAGGGTGACCCCACCTCCCAGAAACCATACCTCGGGTGAAATGTCCACCATTTTCAGGATGGCACCAACTCCCAGAACCTGTACCTGGGGTCACACTTCCATACTCTCAGGGTATCCCCACCTCCCAGACATATAACCTTGCATCCCATGACCCTGGCCACAAAGGTTCCCCCCTCCAAGACCCTGTAATAGGGGTCACATGTCCACAGTCTCCTGTTTGTCAAAACTTTGTAGACCTCACCTGGAGTCACACAAACACAGGTTCCATGGTGACTCCCTTGCAGACTCTGCACCTGGAATCACATATTCACAGGCTCCAGGGTGACCCCCTCGGAAATCCTGTACCTGAGATCACATATCTACAGTCTCCAGGGTGAATCCCATCCCCACACACTGTCTGAGCGGAATCATCCAGTCTCCCATGAGACCCCAATGTCAAGAACTCATCCCTTGTGCTAGAAGTCTACATTCTCCAGGGTGACATTATTTCCCACACCCTGCACCTTGGGTAGCATATTCACAGTCTCCAAGGTGACCTTACCTCCCAGACCCTTTACCTGGGGTCACATGTGCAAATTATCCAGGATTCCCGCCACTCCAACACCCTGCACCTGGGTCAAAAGCCCACAGTCTCAAGGGTGACCTCCTATCTGACCATGTTCCTGAGGTACATGGCCAGAATCTCCAGGATGATCTTGAAAGGTATTGCTGAACCACACAAAGACACTGGAATTCTTGGCCTCCAGAGGAGATGAATTCAATTCAGGTCCAGAGACGAGGCTTGATTGCTTAGAGTTTTTGTGTAATAAAGTTGTATTAAAGTATAAAGGAGATAGAGAAATCTTCTGACATAGGCATCAGAAGAGGGCAGAAAGAGTAGCCCCTTGCACGTGTTAGCAATGGAATTATATGGCTCAAATGGTAAAGCGTCTGTCTGCAATGCTGGAGACCCAGGTTAGATCCCTGGGTCAGGAAGATCTCCTGGAGAAGGAAATGGCCACCCACTCCAGTACATTTGCCTGGAAAACCCCATGGACAGAGGAGCCTGGTAGGCTACAGCCCATGGGGCCACAAAGAGTTGGACATGACTGAGCAACTTTACTTTACTTTTAATTAGTTATTCATATCAGTTCAGTTCCGTTCAGTCGCTCAGTCATGTCTGACTCTTTGGGACCCCATGAATCACAGCACGCCAAGCCTCCCTGTCAGTCACCAACTCCCGGAGATTTCTCGAACTCATGTACATCGAGTCGGTGATGCCATGCAGCCATCTCATCCTCTGTCATCCCCTTTTCCTCCTGTCCCCAATCCCTTACAGCATCAGGGTATTTTCCAATGAGTCAGCTCTTCGCACCAGGTGGCCAAATTATGGGAGTTTCAGCTTCAGAATCAGTCGTTCCAATGAACACCCTGGACTGATATCCTTTAGGATGTACTACTTGGATGCCCTTGCAGTTCAAGGAACTCTCAAGAGTCCTCTTCAACACCACAGTTCAAAAGCATAAACTCTTCGGTGCTCAACTTTCTTCACAGTCCAATTCTCACATGTGTACATGACCACTGGAAAAACCATAGCCTTGAACAGAGGGACCTTTGTTGGCAAAGTAGTGTCTCTGCTTTTTATTATGCTATCTAGGTTGGTCATAACTTTCCTTCCAAGGAGTAATTTTCTTTTAATTTCATGGCTGCAATCACCATCTGCAGTGATTTTGGAGCCCAAAAAGATAAAATCTTACACTGCTTCCACTGTTTCCCCATCGATTTCCCATGGAGTGATGGGACCTGTTGCCATGATCTTAGTTTTCTGAATGTTGAGCTGTAAGCCAACTTTTTCACTCTCCTCTTTCACTTTCATCAAGAGGCTTTTTAGTTCTTCTTCACTTTCTGCCATAAGGGTGGTGTCATCTGCATGTCTGAGATTATTGATATTTCTCTTGGCAATCTTAATTCCAGCTTGTGCTTCTTCCAGCCCAGCATTTCTCATGATGTACTCGGCATATCAGTTAAATAAGCAGGGTGACAACGTACAGTCTTGACGTACTCCTTTTCCTATTTGGAACCAGTCTGTTGTTCCATGTCCAGTTCTAACTGTTGCTTCCTGACCTGCATACAGGTTTCTCAAGAGGCAGGTCAGGTGGTCTGGTAGTCCCATCTCTTTCAGAATTTTCCACAGTTAATTGTGATCCACACAGTCAAAGGCTTTGGTGTAGTCAATAAATCAGAAATAGATTTTTTTTTCTGGGACTCTCTTGCTTTTTCAATGATCCAGCAGATGTTGGCAGTTTGATCTCTGGTTCCTCTGCCTTTTCTAAAGCCAGCTTGAACATCTGGAAGTTCACAGTTCACGTATTGCTGAAGCCTGGCTTGGAGAATTTTGAGCATTACTTTACTAGCGTGTGAGATGAGCATAATTGTGTGGTATTTTGAGCATTCTTTGGGATTACCTTTCTTTCTATTTGGAATGAAAACTGACCTTTTCCAGTCCTGTGGCCACTGCTGAGATTTCCAAATTTGCAGGCATTATGAGTGCAGCACTTTCACAGCATCATCTTTCAGTATTTGAAATACTTCAACTGGAATTCCATCAACTCCACTAGCTTTGTTCTTACGATGCTTTCTAATTGCCACTTGACTTCACACTCCAGGATGTCTCGCTCTAGGTGAGTGATCACACCGTTGTGATTATCTGGGTCATGAAGATATTTTCTACAGTACTTCTGTGTATTCTTGCCACATCTTCTTAATAGCTTATGCTTCTGCTAGGTCCATAGCATTTCTATCTTTTATCAAACCCAGTTTTGCATGAAGTGTTCCCTTGGTATCTCTAATTTTCTTGAAGAGATCTCTAGTCTATCCCATTCAGTTCTTTTCCTGATTCACACGTGATGCACACAAGGTGCACATGAGGTGCACACGTGATGCCCACGTGATGAACACGTGATGCACACGTGATGCTCATGTGATGAACATGTGGTGCACAAGTGAGGCACACGTGATGAACACGTGATTCACACGTGATGCACATGTAATGAACAGGTCATGCACACGTGATTCACACGTGATACACATGTGATGAACACGTGATGCACACATAACACACACGTGATGAATACGTGATGAACAAGTGATTCACAGGTGACGCACACGTGGCGCACACGTGACGAACACGTGTTGCACAAGTGATGCACATGTGATGGACATATGATTCACATGTGAAGAACACGTGACACACATGTGATGAACACGTGCCTCACACATGATGAACACGTGATGCACACGTGATGAAAACATGATGCACACGTCACACAGACGTTGTGAACAAGTGAACTACACGTGAGGCACATGTGATGAACAAGTCATGAACACGTGATGCACACGTGATTCACGTGTGATACACATGTGACTCACACGTGATGAACACGTGATGCACACATAACCCATATGTGATGAATACGTGATGCACACATGACACACACGTGACGCACACGTGACGAACACGTGATGCACACGAGATGCACACGTGACGCACATGTGATGCACACATGATGGACACGTGATCAACACGTGACACACACGTGATGAACACATGATTCACACATGACGCAAACTTGATGCACACGTGATGCGCACGTGACGAACACGTGACGCACACGTGTCGCACATGTGATGCACATGTGATGCACACGTAACACATATGTGATGAATACATGATGCAGACGTGACACACACGTGACGAACACGTGACGCACATATGACGAACATGTGATGCACACGAGATGCACATGTAACTCACACGTGATGTACACATGATGGACACGTGATGAACACGTGACACACACGTGACGAACACGTGATTCACACGTGACGCAAACTTGATGCACACGTGATGCACACGTGATGAACACATGTCGCACACATGATGAACTCGTGACGCACACGTAACGCACACGTGATGGACACGTGATGCACCAGTGACGCACACCTGATGGACACGTGATGCACACATGACGCACCCGTGACGCACACGTGATTCCCACGTGCACACACGTGATGCACACGTGACACACAAGTGACACACATGTGATGAACACGTGATTCACCCGTCATGGACACGTGACACACACCTGATGAACACGTGACTCACACGTGATGGACATGTCACACACACGTGATGCACACGTGATGCACTCATGACACACACGTGACACACACATGATGGACACGTGATTCACACTTGATGCACACGTGATTCACACGTGATTCACTCATTTCAACTCGAGATGAGGCCCGATTCCCCTTCATTGGCTCCAGAGCCATCCCACTTTCCCCATCAAACTCAACAAGGCGCTTGACTTCCTTTAGGCAACTCCAGGGAATCCCTGAGAACACTGTCATAAGTCTAGAGGAACACCAAGCGTAACACAGCAACTCGAGGAAAGCGCCATGTACCCCAAATCGTCTCGAGATTAGAGTTGATTTCCTGGCTTCAACTCAAGAGGTATGCCAACTTTCCACAAGCACCTCTAGAGGAGGCTTCTCTCAGCAATAGGTATGTAAGTTGGACCCTGAGTTTGCTGCCTGAAGTGGAATGGGCCCCGAGATGCCCTGACTCAAAAGAAGGCCCGATTTCTCTGCAGTGGCTTTAATGCAGGCTCGTCTTTCATCTCACCAGATGAAAGGATGTCTGAATCCCCTGTGGAGACCCTAGAGAAAGCCCTAGTTCCCCATCTCATCTCGACAGGAGGCCTCACATGACTTTGATACCTAGAGAGGCACCAAGAGTTCATTGCTTCAAGAGGTGACGATGCCTGACTCCTCTTGAAAAGTGATAGGAATCCCAATATCCATGTCACAAGTGGAAAGGGATTTTGGGTCTCACGCCTCATCTCCAAAAGCGTCCCTATTGCCTGCCAAGCCTCGAAGAGATTCCCGAGGTGTCCCTCTTAACTAGACAGGAGTCCTGACATAGCTGAACAAATCCGAGTTTTGAAGGGCCATCCCCACCGTAACTCGAGAATATATCCCAGGATCCCACCGCAACTCGAGAAAAACCATGATACTTCTCCCTGGCCACGAGATGAGCCCCGGTTCCTCTGCATTGCATGCAGAGCAATTCTGTGTTCCCCATCAAACATGTAAGGAGCCTTGACTTGCTTGATGGGACACCAGAGAGTACCCAAGAACACTGTAACAAGTCTAGAGTGACCGTGAGGTTAGTGCAGAAACGGGAAATAGATCCGTCTACCCCAAATCAACTCGAGATGCTGCCCCATTCCCCTGCATTGGCTCCAGAGTCATTCTGCGTTCCCCATCAAACACAAGTGGCATGACTTCATTAAGCAACTCCAGAGATTCCCCGAGAACACTGTCCCAAGTGTAGAGGAACACCAGGTGCAACACAGCAACTCGAGGAAAGCCCCATGTACCCCAAATCGTCTTGAGATTTAGAGCTGATTTCCCTGCTTCGACTCAAGAGGTATGCCAACTTTCTGCAAGCACCTCAAGAGGAGGCTTCTCTCAGCAATATGTATGTGAGTAGGACCCTGAGTTTGCTTCCTGAAGTGGAATGAACACCAAGATGACCTGACTCAAAAGAAGGCCAGATTTCCCTGCAGTGGCTTTAATGTAGGCTCGTCTTTCATCTCACAAGATGAAGGGATGTCTGAATCCCCTGTGGAGGACCTAGAGGAAACCCTATGTCCCCGCCTCATCTCGACAGGAGGCCTCACATCCCTTTGACACCTCGAGAGGCACGCGGAGTTCAATGCTTAGAAGGTAACGATGCCTGACTCCTCTTGAAATGTGATAGGGATCCCAGTATCCCTGTGGCAACTGGAAAGGGACCCTGGGTCTCCCGCCTCACATTGAGAAGCGTCCCTATTGCCCTGCCAAGCCTCGAAGAGATTCCTGAGGTGTCCCTCGTAACTAGACAGGAGTCCTGACGTCGCTGAACAAACATGAGTTTTGAAGGGCCATCCCCACCGTACCTGGAGAATATACCCCAGGTTCGCGCCGCAACTTGAGAGAAACCATGAGACTGCCTTCTCGCCGCGAGATGAGGCTTGATTCCCCTGCATTGCATGCAGAGCAATTCCGTGTTCCCCATCAAATACGTAAGGAGCCATTACTTGCTTGATGGAATTCCGGAGAGTCCCCAAGAACACTGTCTCAAGTCCAGAGGGACCCTGATGTCACTGCAGCAATGGGAAATAGCTTCGTGTATCCCAAATCAACTCGAGATGAGTCCCTATTCCACTGCATTGGCTTCAGAGCCATCCCGTGTTCTGCATCAAACACGACAAGTGGGTTGGCTTCCTTTAGGCAACTGCAGAGATCCCGAGAACACTGTCCCAAGTCTAGAAGAACACCAAGTTCAGCACAGCAACTCGAGGAAAGCTCCATGTACCCCAAATCATCTTGAAATGAGAGCTGATTCCCTGGCTTCCACTCAAGAGGTATGCCACCATTCCACAAGCACAACCAGAGGAGGTGTCTCTCAGCAGTAAGTATGTGGGAGGGACCCTGAGTTTGCTGCCTCAAGTGGAATTGACCCTGAGACGCCCTGACTCGAAAGAAGGTCCGATTTCCCTACAGTGGCTTGAATGCAGGCTCATCTTTCATCTCACAGGATGAAGGGATGTGTGAATCCCCTATGGAGAGCATAGAGAAAGTCCTAGGTCCCCGCCTCTTATCGACAGGAGGCCTCACATCCCGTTGACACCTCGAGAGGCATGCAGAATTCAATGATTCAAAAGGTGATGATGCCTGACTCCTCTTGAAAATTGGTAGGAATCCCAATATCCCTATGGCAACTGGAAAGGGACCCTGGGTCTCCCTCCTCACCTCGAGAAGTGTGCTGATTGCCCTGCCAAGCCTCAAGGAGATTCCTGTGTCCCTCATAACTAGACAGGAGTCCTCAAATTGTCCAAGAACACTAGAGCAAACAAGCCCATTCATAACTGGTAAAGATTGAAATAGACACCTGGCCACGGAGGGTATACTGATAGTAAACTCTCCTACAGAAACATACTCAAGATACTGGTGGGATGCATGCACAGCCCCCTTTGGAAGACAGTCTGACAGTTGTTTCAGTAACCACATGGGACAAGCACTGAATTCCAAACATGACAAGTGGTGGAAGCCAGGTATCTTACCATTGGAATGGTAAGTTATGGATAAACAAAAGGAAAGGTTACAAGATTCATGGAGACATCATCACAAATTACCCTCAACTGAATATATAAGCTGGAATACATGTATATATTTCCAAATATTGTCAGCTGAGCATATTTAGCTCCTACATGTATGTTTTAAATATCACTCTATAATGAAAAAGAACAGGAAATGTCCCTGGTGGCCCAGTGGTAAAGGATCTGCCTACCAATGCAGGGAACACTGGTTCAACCCCTGGTCCTAGAGGATTCCACATGCCCAGGGGCAACTAAGCCCCCGTACAACTATTGAAGTACTTGCATGCTCCAGAGCCCAAGTTCTGCAACCAGAGAAAGTGCTGCAATGAGAAGCCATGGCAAGTCAACTAGAGGGTAGCCTCTGCTCACTACAACTAGGCATCTAGCTACAAAGACCCAGCATTGTCAAAAATAATTCAGTGTTTAAAAAAAAGGACAGAAATTCTTTGAATAAACGATTGAGACTAGGGGCGAGACAGTAAATATATAAGCTAGGATAATCTTAAAGTATGAGGAAGTAAAGAAAGTAAAGACAACTATCAAGCTGTCCAAGCTGATAAAAATGAATGATTACACAGTTTTATCTGTATACACTAGCAAATAATAATCTGAAAAGGAATTTAAAAAAAACAATTTCCTTTTGATAGTGTCAACATTAATAAAATATTTTGCCATGGGTGTAATGAGGATGACAAGACTGGCACATTGGAAATTATACACGATTGCTGAAAAATATCCTGAATACATGCACAGATATTCCATAGTGATGGAAAGACTTAAGATGGCAATACCATGGAATGCATCTTCAATCTGAAATGAAGATTCAATATGAATTACAAAAGACTGAAAGGTCATTGCTGAACCACAAAAGGCGCCAGGATTTTTGGCCTCCAGAGGAGAAGAATTCAATCCAGGGCCAGTTGACAAAGCTTGATCGCTCAGAGCTTTTGTGTCATAAAGTTTTATTAAAGTATAAAAGAGATAGAGAAAGCTGCTGACATAGACATCAGACGGGGGCAGTAAGAGTACCCCCTGCTAGTCTTTAGGCAGATGTTATACAGCCACTAGCAGTCTGCTAATGAAAGAAAGGCAATGTCTCAGAGAATGACACCAGGCCCCTCACCCACAACATGCATTGAGATAATATTGGCAGCAGGTGAGTCATCCCGGGCCATAGAATGATTGACATGAATTTTGAAGAAAGGCAGATTTCCAAGCCAATATATCATTTCATTAACATAGATTAGGAGAACAGGTATGAGTAAAACATATTGGTTTGTCAAGTCGGTTCTGAGCCTTTAGGGGGAACCGACCTGAAGACAGAGTCTAGCAGAAATACGTAGTATATTAACATAGCTTAAGACAAACCTTTCCTTAAGACAAAATGCATTGCTTAGCTGAAGGTTTGAGAAAAGTTAAGTTCAGGTGGAGCCAGGAGTCGTCATAGCAACACAAAATTTTAAGAGAAACCTCTTAAATTTGTATTGAGAAGGGGAAAAAATGTAGCACTCGTTTCGTTCCTCCAGCTGCTTAAGAGATGAAAAAACGTCTGACACTTGCAGCCTATTCCCTCTGTCTGGAGACCCCTGGCCTTCCTGTCTATTACCCTCTCCAGGCCTTTAGGAAGCAATATACAAGCTGACCCTAACATACACGTGGAATAACAAGGGACTCCAAAGAATCCAAACAATCACATGAGTCTGCAGTTCAAAGGTCCTATGGTATGCTGTGCTAAGTCGCTTCAATCACGTCTGACTGTCAGAGCCCACCAGGCTCCTCTGTCCATGGGAATTTTCCAGGCAAGAATACTGGAGTGGGCTGGGTGCCCTCCTCCAGGGGATCTTCCCAACCCAGGGATAGGATTCCTGCATTGGCAGGTAGGTTCTTTACCACTAGCACCACCTGGGGAAAAAGTGCCTAAAGGAGATCATGGAAACCCATTTAGGAAAAGGGACTCAGAGGAAAGACAGTGAGGGAAGGAAACTCTTAATCACACTCAGAGAAGCCCAGCAGGTAGTTCTGCAGGTGGAAGAGGAGGAGGAAGCATGCTGGAGCTGTGTAGAAGATGAAAGAGGGAACTAAAGCAGGGGCCCCCAACCTCTAGGATCTAATGCCTGATGATCTGAGGTGGAGCTGGTGAAATAATAATAGAAATAAGAGTTTGATCACTCAGCCATGTCCAGCCCTTGGTAGCCCACCAGGCTCCTCAGTCCATTGAATTCTTCAGGCAAGAATACTGGAGTGGGCTGTCATTTCCTTCTCCAGGGGATTTCCCTGACCCAGGGATTAAACCCGGGTCTCCCTCATTGCAGGCAGACTCTTTACCAACTGAGCCTCCAGGGAACAGAAACAGAAATAGAGTGCACAATAAATGGACTGCACTTGAAACATCCCAAAACCTTGCCCCACCCCTGTCTGTCAAAAAATTGTCTTCCAAAAAAACTCCCAAGGTCAAGGAAGGAACTTCAAGTGTACTCAGCTGTCCTAGATTGCTGGTTTAGGGAGATGCTGAAGTGGGGATGTCCCAAGAGGTAGACCCTCCCTTGTGTGGAGTCTGCAGTAGACCTCTGATAGCCTTGGTGATGATCAGAGAGATTTGTTTCATTTTTTAAAAATATCCTTGTGGGTACCAACTGGGACCATCCCTGTTCTAATATACCTCATAGTGTTGCTGACACTACAGATACAATTGTGTGACATTGAACTTATTCAATAAAAATGATGAAGCATCTGCCCTGTGCCCAGCACTTTCCAAGGGCTGGGAAGTACAATGAAAATACTCCATAAGATGCACAGCTGGTAGGCACATTCTTTCAAAAAGCCTTTTTCATTTCCACCAATAGTTTATTCTCAATGTCAACCCTTGCCACTTAATGACCATGCTGGGTAGGAAGCTCATTAAAAACCCAGGAGCCAGTGTTCCTGGAAGGATATCCCATTCTCCCTTGGACAGTCCTCCACCCTCTCCGACTCTCAGTTTCCTCATCTGCGAAATCATGGACAACTGACTATAATTCATCACCGGAACCCAAGCCTATTGAGGGGGAGGGGAAATATTACTCCAAGGCCTGGATGATAGACCAGATTGAAAGAAAAATATGCCATTTCTGGTTTTCAGTCAAACAGACAAATACAATGAAGAAAGGAGTCCCTGGCCCTGTGGGATTTGCCTAGGGGTCTAGTCTGGGAAATTCTTACACATCAGGAGATGGCTCTGAGCTGGATTCCACAAACAAGCACATCCATGCAAAGGACAAGCCTGCAGAGCTCTGTGCCCATTGGTCACAAGAGACTGCCTCCCGATGGCCAGCAGCATTTACAAGTGACCTCCTAAGACCTTCACCAAACTCCTGCGGCACCTCTGGCTTTTCTGTTTCCCTCACTTTTCTGACCCTTTTCTTTAAAAAAACGCACATTTCTTCATAGAATGCCACAGTGGGAGGAAAATAGGCCTTCAAGTTTGAGGCCTCAATTTGCAGAAAACTTGGAGCTGCTTGTTTTTTTTTTTTTTTTTTTTTTTTAATTAAAGCACCACATAAATTAAAAATTTTACACGTTCTAATTATTCAGTTCCAAAACACCAAACTTATTGCACAGGGTCCCCATGGAAAGGCCCCCTCTCAGCAGGACAGCCACAGATTCCCCCATGAAAGGGCAGCAAGTTGCCCTCCTCCCTTCTCTCCTGCCTGGGTGGCCACCAGGTTTTTAAATACATGCACCCTACTAAGTTTCTAGGATGCAATTCGTGGACCCTTCCCTTTCCTGTCCCAGCAGGTGGTCAAGGGCCTGCTGGCCTGCAAAGTGCTGGAAGCAGGGCTGGGTCAGCCGGCCAGACTAAGGGTTGTGGAGTCCCAGCTGGTGAAATTACCAGGCAGGATAAATCCCTTGGACTTCCAGCAGGCACTACGCTGCATGGGAAAATAGATAGATATAACCGGCCTGGAGCCTCAGGGTGGGACCTAAAGTTCGATTTTGTTTTCTCCAATGTTAAATGATACAAGCAAGGGCCTTTGAGACTGTTGTTTTCTTTTCTAAGCCCAAAGACTCCTTCAGTTACTAATGTAGGTATCCTAGAAACTATGTGACATCCATGAAAATCTGATATGTCCTGGTAAAATGCTGTCAGTTATAATTCTAGTTATCATATTAAAGTGTTTCAAGTCACAGCAGTGACTATTTTGTCACTTTTTTTGTCAATTTTTATTTTGTCAATTTTGTCAATTTTTATTTTGTCAATTTTTATCTAATCAGGTTTTAAACATGCCTTCCATGGTTTCACACTGATGCCTTTGCAAAAATACTGCTACCTCAAGATACATGGAAAAGACTTTCCTGAGCTTACCCATAAACAACGCTTTTTGTTTGTTATCTGGTAAGCTGGTACCAGACTGGAATTTAGTCTACTCTCTAGGTTAAGAGAACACAGCTTTCTTAGAATGCAGCTTTCAATCACAGATGATGAATTTATTTACCTTTCAGTGATTTATATTTGTTTTTATCATCTGTTTTTTTTTTTTTTTTTTTTTTTTTTTTTTACTTCCGTAAAATAAATAAGCATTATTTAAGTACGGTACATGTAGGATGGACCAAGATTTCCCCACTCCTGCAAATTCCCTTAAGCCCTCAGATTCTTCTCTTGGGACCAAGGTCTCACTTTCCTCCAGAGGGACAATCCAAGCTTTTTATCAGCTAGCTGATCTGCCCCTGATATCAGAGTCAATTTGAGCATGAGTTGGTCTATAATTTAGGCATGAAACTGTGATTACATAAAAGAAAGATGACTTTTTGATGGAGGATGTCCATGATATTCCTTGAACTTCAGAGAAAATTGGTTAAAATGAAACTTTTTTCCCTTGGAAACTGCAAAGGCAGTTCTTTTAGCATATGCGATTGAAAACATCTAGGTTGTTAGCTCAGTTTTCATTCCAGTCTCAAAGAAAGGCAATGACAAAGAATGTTCAAACTGTCACACAACTGGACTCATCTCACATGCTAGTAAAGTAACACTCAAAATTCTCCAAGCCAGGCTTCAGCAATATGTCAACCGTGAAATTCCAAATGTTCAAGATGGATTTAGAAAAGGCAGAGGAACCAGATATCAAATTGCCAAAATCCACTGGATAATTGAAAAAGCAAGAGAGTTCCAGAAAAACACTTATTTCTGCTTTGTTGACTATGCCAAAGCCTTTGACTGTGTGTATCACAATAAACTGGGGAAAATTCTGAAAGAGATAAGAATACCAGATCACCTGACCTGCCTCTTGAAAGACCTATATGCAGGTCAGGAAGAAACAGAACTGGACCTGGACCAACAGACTGGTTCTAAATAGGAAAAGGAATATGTCAAGGCTGTATATTGGCACCCTGCTTATTTAACTTATATCTGCTTATATATAGGGCATCGTGAGAAATGCTGCACTGGATGAAGCACAAACTGGAATCAAGATTGCGGGGAGAAATATTAATAACCTCAGATATGCAGATGACACCACCCTGATGGCAGAAAGTGAAGAACTAAAGAGCCTCTTGATGAAAGAGAAAGAGGAGAGTGAAATAGTTAGCTTAATGCTCAGCGTTCAGACAACTAATATCATTGCATCCAGTCTCATCACTTCTTGGCAAATAGATGAGAAAACAGTGGAAACAGTGGCAGATTTTATTTTTCGGGGCTCGGAAATCATTGCAGATGGTGACTGCAGCCATGAAATTAAAAGATGCTTACGACTTAGAAGGAAAGTGATAACCAAACTAGACAGCATATTAAAAAGCTGAGACATTGCTTTGCCAACAAAGATCCGTCTAGTCAAGGCTAAGGTTTTTCCATATCATGTATGGATGTGAAAGATGGACTATAAAGAAAGTTGACAGCCAAAGATTTGATGCTTTTGCACTGTGGTGCTGAAGAAGATGCTTGAAGTTTGCTTAGACTATAAGAGGACCCAACCACTCCATCCTAAAGGAAATCAGGTCTGAATATACATTGGAAAGACTAATATTGAACCTGAAACTCCAATACTTTGGCCACTAGATGTGAAGAGCTGACTCATTTGGAAGTTGCTTTGATTTGCCTGTGAGTGTGGGCGCCCTACCTGGGCACAGGGCCTCAGGGGCCATTGCCACTGAATCATGACCTCCACGCAAGCACATTCCAGCTGTGTGACACTCAGCATGCAGGAGACTGGGAAAGCTATCTTCCTTGGAGGAAGGAAAGTCATACACAGAGTGTGTTTTCAGGCCTCTATTTGCAGCAAGTGTTTTGCTTCTCAGATGTCAGACCTGCAGGCCTGCCCCAAGGACCTCAATTCCAGAGTCAGGGCCATGTGTCTCCCTGCACATTCCGAGCCTTGCAAACACATTCCTGGGTCAGAGAGGTGCTTCCCATGAGGAAGAATGCTGCGGGAGTGTGTCTGAGGGGGCCAGGTGGCATGCTGGGGTCACCTGGTTGAGGGCACCTTGCACATCCATTGGGCCCCAGGAGAGTAGTTATGGACTCGCCCCTTGCTTGAGATATCCCAAAGCAAGGAGCAATGCTAACTGTATCAGAAGGAGGAAAACAGCAATGGGATGGATTTTCAAGCAGTTGCTAGGTCACACTGTGTTAGGGTTCCCCAGGAGACATGTGAGAATTTTGGCCCCTAGGCCCGGTATCTAGGGGTGTGCACAGGGTGTTTTCCCCACAGGATCCAAAATGTTCCAGACAGACCTAGGCTCAATAGCTGTTGCTAGGCTGCACCGCTTTAGGCACACCGAGAGAAGCAGGCACACTGTGGCCCGAGGTCCGGTATGCAGGTTCACATATGGGGTGTGTCCCCGTAGGAGCCAAGAATTTTCCTGACAGTCCTAGGCTCCCTAGAGCACTCAGGTCTGCTCAGAGGACCGAAGTTCCAGAGGCAGGGTCGTGTATCTCCCCTTCCCTTTGTGATCCTTGCAAAGACATTCCAAGCTGATAGTGGTACTACCCATGAAGAAGCAAGCAGTGGGAGTATATTTGACATGACTGGGTGCCTTGATGGGCTCAGCTCCTCAAGGGGGCCTTTCCTCTCAAAGTAGGCCCCATGTCCGCTTGAGGACGGGGTTGGGCCCTCTTCCCTCCACACTGCCAAAGGGGGGAACAAAGCTAGGTGTCAGAGGTAAGAAAGGAGCAATTGGATGGATTTTCAAGCTCTCACTAGGCTGTACTGCTTCAAGGCCCACTCGAGCAAAACAGGCGCCCTGTGGCCCCTAGGTCGGGTATGCAGGTTCACACACAGGGTGTGTTCCCGTCAAAGCCAAGAATTTTCTGACAGACCTAGGCTCACTAGAATTGTCCTACAGAGCAAAGGGGATGAAAGAGATGTGTGGAGGTGGGTCTGCCTTCCCCTGTGAGTGTGGGGCTACTCCCTATGGCCCCAAGTTGAGGGATAACTGCAACTAAGAAAGGAACTCCAAGAAGGAACTCCAAGAAGCGCTTTTCCAGGAGGCTGGGACAGGGAGTCCGCAGGATGCAGGGAAAGGGAGCCTTCTTCAGGGAAGAAGAGGCAGCCACTCGGGGTGTGTTTGCAAGCCTCTTTGGAAGGCACAGTTTCGCTGATACAATTGAATTCCAGTTCTGCTCAGAGGACTGAAATTTCAGAGGCAGGGCCATGTATCTCCCCTTCCCTTTTCAATCCTTGCAAAGACATTCCTAGCTGATAGTGATACTGCCCATGAGGAAGTAAGCAGCTGGAGTGTGTTTGACATGACTGGGTGCCTTCCTGGGCTCAGCTCCTCAAGGGGACTTTCTACTCAAAGTAGGCCCATTGCCTACTTGGGGAGAGGGTATGGAAGGTTTGCTTCCAAATGGCAAAAAGGTGGAGCAAATCTAGCTTTGTCAGAGGTACGTAAAGTGCAATTTAATGGATTTTCAAGCTGTTGCCAGGCAACACCGCTTCAGGGTCCCCTCTCCCAGAAGAAAACAGGCGCCCTGTGGCCCCTAGGTCTGGTATGCAGATTCACACACAGGATGTGTCCCCACAGGAGCCAAGAGTTTTCCTACCAGGCCTAGGCTTACTAGAGCTCTACTATAGAGCAAAGGGGATGGAACAGAAGTGTGGATGTGACTTTGCCTTTACCTTTGACTGTGAGGCCCCTCCATAAGGTCCCAGGCGAAATTGCCCTCGCCCTTGCCCTAACCCTAACCCCAACACGACACCCTAACCCTAACCAACACCGTAACCCTATCCCAGAACCTAACACCAACCCGACCCCCAACCCTAACCTGACACACTAACCCTAACGCATCATCCCAACCCTAACCTGACACCTTCACCCCTCAGCCCTCACCCTCACCCACACCCCTAACTTCTAACCCCTAAGCCACAATGTAACCCACACCCCAATCCACACCCTTAACCTAACCCACACCCTCCCCCCCACCCTACTCACACCCTCAACCCTAGACTTAACCTGCATCATCTTCAATTTCAGCACTTCTCATGCATCACAAAAGACAAGGGAGTCATATTTCAAACGTGAATCCAAGACCCATTAACCACATAACAGGAATATAAACACTGTGAACACATCATTTAAATCACTTGCACCACCAAATACCTCTCCACCACATATCATATCAATAACAGTGGAACTCATGTATGCCATACATATTGTAACATAGCAATCTAATACCCAACAGTAATCTGGGTAATTATACACACAAGATATATTTAAACCAAAAATATTTAAGCAAATTCCAGTTTTTACGATGGTTTTAATCCTTGCAAAAGTAGGATTAACAGCATGTTTTTCCACTAGGATCCAAAGCATTGAGCAAAATTGCCGAGGTCCAGCCCCAGCAGGACCAGGAATACCCAAGGAATGAGTGGCGTCAGCGAGGAAGTAGACAGACAGAAGACACACAGATGTTGCATAGAAGAGGTAGCTTTTTTTTTTTTAATTTTTAGTATAGCTCAGTTTTTTTTTTTTTTTAATTTTATTTTATTAGTTGGAGGCCAATTACTTCACAACATTTCAGTGGGTTTTGTCATACATTGACACGAATCAGCCATAGAGTTACACGTATTCCCCATCCCGATCCCCCCTCCCACCTCCCTCTCCACCCGACTCCTCTGGGTCCTCCCAGTGCACCAGGCCCGAGCACTCGTCTCATGCATCTCACCTGGGCTAGTGATCTCTTTCACCATAGATAAAATACATGCTGTTCTTTTGAAACATCCCACCCTCACCTTCTCCCACAGAGTCCAAAAGTCTGTTCTGTACTTCTGTGTCTCTTTTTCTGTTTTGCATATAGGGTTATCATTACCATCTTTCTAAATTCCATATATATGTGTTAGTATGCTGTAATGTTCTTTATTTTTCTGGCTTACTTCACTCTGAATAATGGGCTCCAGTTTCATCCATCTCATTAGAACTGATTCAAATGAATTCTTTTTAATGGCTGAGTAATATTCCATGGTGTATATGTACCACAGCTTCCTTATCCATTCATCTGCTGATGGGCATCTAGGCTGCTTCCATGTCCTGGCTATTATAAACAGTGCTGCGATGAACAATGGGGTGCACGTGTCTCTTTCAGATCTGGTTTCCGTGGTGTGTATGCCCAGAAGTGGTATTGCTGGGTCAAATGGCAGTTCTATTTCCAGTTTTTTAAGAAATCTCCACACTGTTTTCCATAGTGGCTGTACTAGTTTGCATTCCCACCAACAGTGTAAGAGGGTTCCCTTTTCTCCACACCCACTCCAGCATTTATTGCTTGTAGACTTTTGGATAGCAGCCATCCTGACTGGCGTGTAATGGTACCTCATTGTGGTTTTGATTTGCATTTCTCTAATAATGAGTGATGTTGAGCATCTTTTCATGTGTTTGTTAGCCATCTGTATGTCTTCTTTGGAGAAATGTCTGTTTAGTTCTTTGGCCCATTTTTTGATTGGGTCATTTATTTTTCTGGAATTGAGCTTCAGGAGTTTCTTGTATATTTTTGAGATTAATCCTTTGTCTGTTTCTTCATTTGCTATTATTTTCTCCCAATCTGAGGGCTGTCTTTTCACCTTACTTATAGTTTCCTTTGTAGTGCAGAAGCTTTTAAGTTTCATTAGGTCCCATTTGTTTATTTTTGCTTTTATTTCCAATATTCTGGGAGGTGGGTCATAGAGGACCCTGCTGTGATTGATGTCGGAGAGTGTTTTTCCTAAGTTCTCCTCTAGGAGTTTTATAGTTTCTGGTCTTACATTTAGATCTTTAATCCATTTTGAGTTTATTTTTGTGTGTGGTGTTAGAAAGTGTTCTAGTTTCATTCTTTTACAGGTGGTTGACCAGTTTTCCCAGCACCACTTGTTAAAGCAGTTGTCTTTTTTCCATTGTATATCCTTGCCTCCTTTGTCAAAGATAAGGTGTTCATAGGTTCGTGGATTTATCTCTAGGCTTTCTATTCTGTTCCATTGATCTATATTTCTGTCTTTGTGCCAGTACCATACTGTCTTGATGACTGTGGCTTTGTAGTAGAGACTGAAGTCAGACAGGTTGATTCCTCCAGTTCCATTCTTCTTTCTCAAGATTACTTTGGCTATTCGTGGTTTTCTGTATTTCCATACAAATTGTGAAATTATTTGTTCTAGTTCTGTGAAAAATACCGTTGGTAGTTTGATAGGGATTGCATTGAATCTATAGATTGCTTTGGGTAGAATAGCCATTTTGACAATATTGATTCTTCCAATCCATGAACACGGTATGTTTCTCCATCTGTTTGTGTCCTCTTTGATTTCTTTCATCAGTGTTTTATAGTTTTCTATGTACAGGTCTTTTGTTTCTTTAGGTAGATATACTCCTAAGTATTTTATTCTTTTTGTTGCAATGGAGAATGGTATTGTTTCCTTAATTTCTCTTTCTGTTTTTTCATTGTTAGTATATAGGAATGCAAGGGATTTCTGTGTATTAATTTTATATCCTGCAACTTTACTATATTCATTGGTTAGCTCTAGTAATTTTCTGGAAGAGTATTTAGGGTTTTCTATGTAGAGGATCATGTCAACTGCAAACAACGAGAGTTTCACTTCTTCTTTTCCTATCTGGATTCCTTTTACTTCTTTTTCTGCTCTGATTGCTGTGGCCAAAACTTCCAAGACTATGTTGAATAATAGTGGTGAGAGTGGGCACCCTTGTCTTGTTCCTGATTTCAGGGGAAATGCTTTCAATTTTTCACCATTGAGGGTGATGCTTGCTGTGGGTTTGTCATATATAACTTTTATTATGTTGAGGTATGTTCCCTCTATTCCTGCTTTCTGGAGAGTTTTAATCATAAATGAGTGTTGAATTTTGTCAAAGGCTTTCTCTGCATCTATTGAGATAATCATATGGTTTTTATCTTTCAATTTGTTAATGTGGTGTATTACATTGATTGATTTGCAGATATTGAAGAATCCTTGCATTCCTGGGATAAAGCCCACTTGGTCATGGTGTATGATTTTTTTAAGATGTTGTTGGATTCTATTTGCTAGAATTTTGCTAAGGATTTTTGCATCTATGTTCATCAGTGATATTGGCCTGTAGTTTTCTTTTTTTTGTGGCATCTTTGTGTGGTTTTGGAATTAGGGTGATGGTGGCCTCATAGAATGAGTTTGGAAGTTTACCTTCTTCTGCAATTTTCTGGAAGAGTTTGAGTAAGATAGGTGTTAGCTCTTCTCTAAATTTTTGGTAGAATTCAGCTGTGAAGCCATCTGGTACTGGGCTTTTGTTTCCTGGAAGATTTTTGACTACAGTTTCGATTTCCTTGCTTGTGATGGGTCTGTTAAGATCTTCTATTTCTTCCTGGTTCAGTTTTGGAAAGTTATACTTTTCTAAAATTTGTCCATTTCATCCAAGTTGTCAATTTTATTGGCATAGAGCTGCTGGTAGTAGTCTCTTATGATCCTTTGTATTTCAGTGTTGTCTGTTGTGATCTCACCCTTTTCATTTCTTATTTTGTTAATTTGGTTCTTCTCTCTTTGTTTCTTAATGAGTCTTGCTAATGGTTTGTCAATTTTGTTTATTTTTTCAAAAAACCAGCTTTTAGCTTTGTTGATTTTTGCTATGGTCTCTTTAGTTTCTTTTGCATTTATTTCTGCCCTAATTTTTAAGATTTTTTTTCTTCTGCTAACCCTGGGGTTTTTCATTTCTTCCTTCTCTAATTGCTTTAGGTGTAGAGTTAGGCTATTTATTTGGCTTTTTTCTTGTTTCTTGATGTAAGCCTGTAATGCTATGAACCTTCCCCTTAGCACTGCTTTTACAGTGTCCCATAGGTTTTGGGTTGTTGTGTTTTCATTTTCATTCATTTCTATACATATTTTGATTTCTTTTTTGATTTCTTCTATGATTTTTTGGTTATTCAGAAGCGTGTTATTTAGCCTCCATATGTTTGAATTTTTAACAATTTTTTTCCTGTAATTGAGATCTAATCTTACTGCACTGTGGTCAGAAAAGATGACTGGGATGATTTCAATTTTTCTGAATTTTCCAAGACCAGATTTATGGCCCAGGATGTGATCTATTCTGGAGAATGTTCCGTGTGGACTTGAGAAAAAGGTGAAATTGATTGTTTGGGGGTGAAATGTCCTATAGATATCAATTAGGTCTAGCTGGTCCATTGTATCATTTAAGGTTTGTGTTTCCTTTTTGATTTTCTGTTTAGTTGATCTATCCATAGTTGTGAGTGGGGTATTAAAGTCTCCCACGATTATTGTGTTACTATTCATTTCCTCTTTCATACTCATTAGCGTGTGCCGTACATATTGCGGTGCTCCTATGTTGGGTGCATATATATTTATAATTGTTATATCTTCTTCTTGGATTGATCCTTTGATCATTATGTAGTGTCCTTCTTTGTCTCTTTTCACATCCTTTATTTGAAAGTCTATTTTATCTGATATGAGTATTGTGACTCCTGCTTTCTTTTGGTCTCCATTTGCGTGAAATATTTTTTTCCAGCCCTTCACTTTTAGTCTGTATGTGTCTCTGGTTTTGAGGTGGGTCTCTTGTAGACAGCATATATAAGGGTCTTGTTTTTGTATCCATTCAGCCAATCTTTGTCTTTTGGTTGGGGCATTCAACCCATTTACATTTAAGGTAATTATTGATAGGTGTGGTCCCGTTGCCATTTACTTTGTTGTTTTGGGTTCATGTTTATACAACATTTCTGCATTTCCTGTCTAGAGAAGGTCCTTTAGCATTTGTTGAAGAGCTGGTTTGGTGGTGCTGAATTCTCTCAGCTTTTGCTTGTCTGTAAAGCTTTTGATTTCTCCTTCATATCTGAATGAGATCCTTGCTGGGTACAGTAATCTAGGTTGTAGATTATTTTCTTTCATTACTTTCACTATGTCCTGCCATTCCCTTCTGGCCTGGAAGGTTTCTATTGGTAGATCAGCTGTTATCCTTATGGGAATTCCTTTGTGTGTTATTTGTTGTTTTTCCCTTGCTGCTTTTAGTATTTGTTCTTTGTGTTTGATCTTTGTTAATTTGATTAATATGTGTCTTGGAGTGTTTCGCCTTGGGTTTATCCTGTTTGGCACTCTCTGGGTTTCTTGGACTTGGGTGGCTATTTCCTTCCCCATTTTAGGGAAGTTTTCAGCTATTATCTCTTCGAGTATTTTCTCATGGCCTTTCTTTTTGTCTTCTTCTTCAGGGACTCCTATGATTCGAATGTTGGGGCGTTTCACATTGTCCCAGAGGTCCCTGAGGTTGTCCTCATTTCTTTTGATCATTTTTTCTTTTTTCCTCTCTGCTTCATTTATTTCCACTATTCTATTGTCTACCTCACTTATCCTATCTTCTGTCTCCGTTATTTTACTCTTGGTTCGCTCCAAAGTGTTTTTGATCTCATTCATTGCATTATTCATTTTTAATTGACTCTCTTTTATTTCTTCTAGGTCTTTGTTAAGCATTTCCTGCATCTTTTCATTCTTTGTCTCCAGGCTATTTATCTGTAACTCCATTTTGTTTTCAAGATTTGGATCATTTTTATTATCATTATTCTAAATTGTTTTTCAGATAGATTCCCTATCTCCTCCTCTTTTGTTTGACTTGGTGGGCACTTGTCATGTTCCTTTACCTGTTGGGTATTGCACTGTTCTTGCACTAGTGCACATGGCAAGTATTAGGTTCGGTTTCTAAGTGAGAAACTAATGGTTACATTCACAGCTGGCCACTGAGGTACTTAATGGGAGAGGCGAACCCAGCTCTGCCAAGCAGTAGCCAACATGAAATCAGCTATTGTCATTGTAGCCAAGTTCTTTGAATTTGTAGTGTTATTTGCTGTGTTCTTCAAGAAGATGCCTTCGCCCTGCCACTAAGACATAATTCCATAACACATAGCCATGCACTCAATCGATGTGCATCCTCCAGTAAAGCCCAGCCCCGATGTCTTAGAGGAGCCTCTCTGCCCATTGTCATAAGCCAGTCTAATTTTGTGTGAGACCATGAAAACTCAATGTCTTTATTACGCTTGTGCTTCAGACGGGAGGTCTGAGAAGGCACTTCTGAAGGTTTATTCCTACCAGTCATTGTCATTTTTATCGAGTCTTTAGTTTTTTTTTTTGTTGTTGTTGTTTTATTTATTAGTTCTACCAGTTTCTTGCTACCAACCCGTCTCCCTCCACCCTCGTGCACACACGATCAGTCATGGAATCCCGTGGACTTCAGCCCGCCAGACTCTCTGTCCATGGATTTTTCCAGGCAAGAATACTGGAGTGGGTTGCCATTTCCTTCTCCATGTATGGAGTCTTTAAAGATTCCGTCACTGAGGTTTTGCTTCTCCACTTGTACATGCCCTTTCTCCCTAAGTGCAGTAGAAGTCATCCCCACATCCAAACATGTCTGTCTTCCGACCTCTGCAGAATGTTTTGCTTGAGCTCACCACAGCGTCAGGATATTCTAGAAAGCCTTCTGATTGCAGTCTCCTCAGGAGGCTACAAGTGTTTCAAAACCTCAGGATTTTACAAAGCACTTTTTACAACCTCAGCTGAAAGGGAAGTCAACACTCAGTGAAAGTCACAGGCTTCCATGGCCTGGACTTGATTATGGGTTTTGCTTTCATAATCATCGTGTTTCATATACCAACTAAGATGTCACTGAGAATTTTTTTTTTCTCATCTTTCTATCTTTCATGTTTATTTAGATATATTATGGGTTTTCCTATATACCTTCCGTTAGGGATGAGGGTCTTTAATCAGTAGAACTTACAGCAAGTGACTTCCAGTTAGCTCTGTTAGGACAGGAAAAAGAATGACCAGCTGCTGGATTCTTAAGATTATGTACGAAAACATTATTCGTTTTCCTGTGTGCAGTCATCCAATACTAACTTTGTGAAGTAGGCATTCAGAAAAATCACAAAACCGCCTAACTACTAGGCGGTATCCCATGCAAGTACTGACCAGGCCCGGCCCTACTCAATTTCCCAGGTCAGAGGAGATAGAGCACGTTCAGGGTGCTATGGCCTTAGACCGAGGCGGCGGTCAGGTGCCCCAAGAGCTCCGCGTTGCGCCTCCCTTGCGTTCTGACCTGCCCTTCGTGCCTGGGGCCACAGCTCTTGAGCTGGCGCGCGCTGCACTTGAGCCGCACGACCTGCGACTGGACTCCGACCAACCAGGGCCGGCAGCTCGGGGGCCAGCGGAGGGCGCCACGGCCCCGCACACCGCCAGCCCCGGCCAGCACCCGTCTGGCCCGGCCGGGGCGTGGCGTGCCTGCGGGACCTGGTGTGGGGGGAGGTGGGGTGGGTAGAGCAGCGAGGACGTCTCGTTGCCCCCTCACTCCCTGCTCCCCACCATCCCGTTCGCTGCTCAGGGTGACGTGGCTCCGGACGAGCGGGGCTTCCGCCCGGGGCCGTGGTCCCCGGAGCCTCCTGCGGGCTTAGAGGCAGCCCAGCCGGGGCCCCAGGCGCACATCCTGCCCGCTGCGCAAACCCCCTGGAGCGCCTCAGCCCCGTCTTTTCGCCCTACTGAGACCCGCCCTGACCCCACTCTGCCGGCCCAGCAAAAGTCTTTCCTGAGAGAGCAGAGGAGCGAAAGCCAGGCACACGGACAGGCACTCGCACGCACCCACGCCAGGTGAGACAGAGGCAGAAAGAGACGAGGTTTCAGAGAGAGACTCGAAGACAGTTTGTAGGCAGGGGGGTACTCGGGCAGGATGCCGGGCAGCTGCAGAGGCCACCCGGCCCTGAGCAGCGAATGCGATGGGGGCAGGGGGAAGCCGCTGAGTAGGGGCGGGCCTGGAGAGGCCCAGGGTGCGAGGGCACCTGAGATCTCCTCGCTCCGCACCCCAACCCCGTTCTCCCACCCCCTGTACGCACGCCACGCCCGGGCTCTCTGACACTAGCTTCTCCGGAGTGTGGTCACCTGAATTTCTCTGCTTGTGCTCAACTGAGTGATGACAGTGTATTTCACAGCTAGGACATTTCCAAATAAATTAAGCTTAGTGTTTCACAGGACACCCGGACATGAATGCAGAGACCAGCACGGATGCATGGACACCAACCTTGGTAACTGGACAACCAATGGGAAATTACTGTCTGACTCAGGAGAGAGAAAGAAACCCAAACAGATGGAATGAAATGAACCGAAACACAAACTTTGCAACTCACACCCTAATTCAATTACAAAAAAAAAAAAAAAAAAGAAAGAAAACAACACTAAAACCATTTTAGAAAAACAATAGTCTTCTCCATGACCTTTGGTCGGGTGAGGAGTTCTAGCACACGACAAAATAAGCCACCTTTTCCAAATCGTGAATATGTTAGTTCACACATTGACTTTTACATTGAAATGTGTAACAAATAAACTTAAAATCATTGACTCACTACATAAGCATGGAAGTATTTTAAACATAAAATATGTTCTATAGTATTCAGGAAGCATTTGGCACATGTCTCACTGTATGAGACCCAAAATTGGAACTTAGTTGAAGAGTCAGGATAGTCTAAAAATGAATCCCTAACTAAAAGGAATACACAGGATTACTGTAGATAAAAAAGTTTAAAGAAGAGAAACTAGAAATCAGTCAATAAATGTTTTAGGGGTTAGGTTAGAGTGACTAGCCTCTGTGTGACTTTTTAAATTTTTCATGTTTGCATCTTCCAAATTTTCCATGCTGAGAATAATACTTTCATATCAGTTTCAAAATCAGTCTCACACTAAAGACATTAAGACTGGAATAAGAAATAAGAAATGCTTGGGGGGTAAAAAAATTGCTTGAACTAAAGGTGGTACTGATGAAATTATTTGCAGGGCAGCCAAGGAGTCACAGATGTAGAGAACAGACTTATGGACATGGGCAAGGGGGAGGAAGGAGAGGGTCAGATGAATGCAGAGTAACATGAAAATATATTACCATACGTAAAAACAGATGCCAATGAAATTTGCTGTATGACTCAGGGGACTCAAACAGGGGCTCTGCAACAAGCTAGGGGTGGAGTGGGGAGGGAAATGGGAGAGAGGTTCAGGAGGGAGGAGACATATGTATACCTGTGGCTCATTCATGCTGATGTTTGGCAACAAAATTCTGTAAAGCAACTTTCCTTCAATTAAAGAATAAGTCATGTTTGGACTTAACAAACAAGGTCTTGTGTACTTCTAGCATGGCCTTCTGTTTCGTGCTGCCACCCTTAACTCATTCTTCCATATCATTAAACAGACTAGTCAAGTTTTTGCCAAAAATATCTTGAGCTCCTGCATTATGCTGATCCACTGCCTTCTCACGATCCAGTTTAGAATGGAGACCAAAGAAACCTTTTGTCGTGTCTTCAAGTATTTGAGGCCACACTATGTGACTTTTTAAAATAAATGTGGATAAGACGGATATGACTAAAGCAATCTAATTACAATATCTGTGTTTCAGGAAATACTTCTGCAGAGAACTAGTAAATTTTATATATAGTATGAGAAGAATTTTTTAAATGCATGCCAACGTTTATTTCTCTTCCGCTAGCCATGTGGACAAGGAAAACTGAGTTTACCAATCAATGTCCATAGTTATGCTCCCTCACCGATTTTTACCCAATATGGGTTACTCAGGCAGGAGACCCTGGTTCAGTTCCTGGGCCAGGAAGATCCGCTGGAGAAGGGATAGGCTACACACTCCAGTAGTAGTGGGCTTTCCTTGTGGCTTAGTTGGTAAAGAATCATTCCTCTTTCACAAGAGTAGCTCAACTCCTCTCAAAGCAAATACAGGATGGTAATAACTATGCAGGACAAAGCTGATTCTGTATATTTATAGTACTCACTCATGAGGTTGACAGAGGTTCTAGATCTATTACCACATTTCTTTTTCTAAGTAATATCCGCATGTGCAGGTGAAAGTGGCTCAGATCGTGCCTGACTCTTTGCGGCCCCATGGACTATAGAGTCCGTGGAATTCTCTAGGCCAGAATACTGGAGTGGGTAGCCTATCCCTTCTCCAGGGGATCTTCCCGACCCAGGACTGAAAGCGGGGTCTCCTGTGTTGCAGGCAGATTCTTTAGCAACTGAGCTAGTAGGGCTTCCCTGGTCACTCAGTTGCTAAAGAATATCTGCATAACTGTCTATCGATTTGGAATTAGCAATCTGTCTGTGAGCAGGGCCGGTCATAAGCAGCTTCTGTGAGAAAACAGAAGCATGTCTGTCTGACTTGCTTCTCTGTGGAGCTTTCACTGTTCTTGCCCTAGTGCACATGGCAAGTATTAGGTTCGTTTTCTAAGAGAGAAACTAATGGCTACATTCACAGCTGGCCACTGAGGTACTTAATGGGAGAGGCGAACCCAGCTCTGCCAAGCAGTAGCCAACATGAAATCAGCTATTGTCATTTTAGCCAAGTTCCTTGAATTTTTAGTGTTATTTGCTGTGTTCTTCAAGAAGATGCATTCACCCTTCCATTAAGACATATTTCCATAACACATAGCCATGCACTCAATTGATGTGCATCCTCCAGTAAAGCCCAGCCCCGATGTCTTAGAGGAGCCTCTCTGCCCATTGTCATAAGCCAGTCTAATTTTGTGTGAGACCGTGAAAACTCAGTGTCATTTTTACGCTTGTGCTTCTGACGGAAGGTCTGAGAAGGCACGTCTGAAGGTTTATTCTTACCAGTCGTTGTCATATTTATCGAGTCTTTATTTTATATTTTTTCTTATTTTTTACTTCTACCAGTTTCTTGCTACCAACCCGTCTCCTTCCACCCTCGTGCACACACGATCAGTCATGGAATCCCGTGGACTTCAGCCCGCCAGACTCCTCTGTCCATGGATTTTTCCAGGCAAGAATACTGGAGTGGGTTGCCATTTCCTTCTCCATGTATGGAGTCTTTAAAGATTCCGTCACTGAGGTGTTGCATCTCCACTTGTATATGCCCTTTCTCCCTAAGTGCAGTAGAAGTCATCCCCACTTCCCAACATGTCTGTCTTCCGACCTCTGCAGAATGTATTGCTTGAGTTCACCACAGCGTCAGGATATTCTAGAAAGCCTTCTGATTGCAGTCTCTTCAGGAGGTAACAAGTGTTAAACCTGAGGATTTTACAAAGCACTTTTTACAACCTCAGCTGAAAGGGAAGTCAACACTCAGTGAAAGTCACAGGCTTCCATGGCCTGGGCTTGATTATGGGTTGTGCTTTCATAATCATCGTGTTTCATATATCAACTAAGATGTCACTGAGAATTTTTTTTTTCTCATCGTTCTATCTTTCATGTTTATTTAGATATATTATGGGTTTTCCTATATATCCTCCATTAGCAATGAGGTTCTTAAGTCAGTAGAACTTACTGCACCTGACTTCCAGTTAGCTGTGTTAGGACAGGAAAAAGAATGACCAGCTGCTGGATTCTTAAGGTTATGTGTGAAAACATTATTCGTTTTCCTGTGTGCAGTCATCCGATTCTAACTTTCTGAAGTAGGCATTCAGAAAAATCACAAAACCGCCTAACTACAAGGCGGTCTCCCATGCAAGTACTGACCAGGCCCGGCCCTACTCAATTTCCCAGATCAGAGGAGATAGGGCACGTTCAGGGTGCTATGGCCTTATACCGAGGTGGCTGTCAGGCGCCCCAAGAGCTCCGCGGTTCGCCTCCCTTGCGTTCTGACCTGCCCTTCGGGCCTGGGGCCACAGCTCTCGAGCTGGCGTGCGCTGCACTTGAGCCGCACGACCCGGACTGGACTCCGACCATCCAGGGCCGGCAGCTCGGGGGACAGCGGAGGGCGCCACGGCCCCGCATACCACCAGCACCGGCCAGCACCCGTCTGGCCCGGCCGGGGCCTGGCGTGCCTGCGGGACCAGGGGTGGGGGGGTGGTTAGAGCAGCGAGGACGTCGCGGTGCCCCCTCACACCCTGTCCCCCACCATCCCGTTCGCTGCTCAGGGTGACGTGGCTCCGAACGAGCGGGGCTTCGGCCATGGCCCGCGGTACCCGGAGCCTCCTGCGGGCTTAGAGGCAGCCCAGCCGGGGCGCCAGGTGCACGTCCTGCCCGCTGTGCAAACCCCCTGGAGCGCCTCAGCCCCGCCTTTTCGCCCTACCAAGACCCGCCCTGCCCCCACTCTGCCGGCCCAGCACAAGTCTTTCCTGAGAGAGCAGAGGAGCAAAGCCAGGCACATGGACAGGCACTCGCACGCACCCACGCCAGGTGAGACAGAGGCAGAAAGAGACGAGGGTTAAGAGAGAGACTCGAAGACAGCTTGTGGGCAGCGGGGGACTCGGGCAACATGCCGGGCAGCTGCAGAGGCCACCCGGCCCTGAGAAGCGAATGCGATGGGGGCAGGGGGAAGCCGCTGAGTAGGGGCGGGCATGGAGAGGCCCAGGGTGCGAGGGGACCTGAGATCTCCTCGCCCCGCGCCCCGCCCCCCTCCTCCAAACCCCCTGCACGCACGCCACGCCTGGGCGCTCTGACACTAGCTTCTCCGGAGTTTGCTCACCTGAATTTCTATCCTTGTGCTCAACTGAGTGATGACAGTGTATTGAACAGCTAGGTCATTTCCAAATAAATTAAGCTTAGTGTTTCACAGGACACCCGGACATGAATGCAGAGACAAGCACGGATGCATGGACACTAACCTTGGTAACTGGACAACCAATGGGAAATTACTGTCTGACTCAGGAGAGAGAAAGAACCCCGAACAGATGGAATGAAATGAACAGAAACACAAACTTTGCAACTCACACCCTAATTCAATTACAAAAAATAAAAAACAACAACACTATAACCATTTTAGAAAAACAATAGAACTCTCCATGACCTTTGGTCGGGTGAGGAGTTCTAGCACAGGACAAAATAAGCCACCTTTTCCAAATCGTGAATATGTTAGTTCACACATTGACTTTTACATTGAAATGTGTAACAAATAAACTTAAAATCATTGACTCACTACATAAGCATGGAAGTATTTTAAACATAAAATATGTTCTATAGTATTCAGGAAGCATTTGGCACATGTCTCACTGTGTGAGACCCAAAACTGGAACTTAGTTGAAGAGTCAGGATAGTCTAAAAATGAATCCCTAACTAAAAGGAATACGCAGGATTATTGTAGATAAAAAAGGTTAAAGAAGAGAAACTAGAAATCAGTCAATAAATGTTTTAGGGGTTAGCTTTGAATGACTAGCCTCTGCGTGACTTTTTAAGTTTTTCATGTTTGCATCTTCCAAATTTTCCATGCTGAGAATAATACTTTCATATCAGTTTCAAAATCAGTCTCACACTAAAGACAGTAAGACTGGAATATGAAATAAGAAATGCTTGGGGGAAAAAAAAATGCTTGAACTAAAGGTGGTACTGATGAAATTATTTGCAGGGCAGCCAAGGAGACACAGATGTAGAGAACAGACTTATGGACATGGGCAGGGGGGAGGAAGGAGAGGGTCAGATGAATGCAGAGTAACATGAAAATATATTACCATAGGTAAAAACAGATGCCAATGAAATTTGCTGTATGACCCAGGGGACTCAAACAGGGGCTCTGCAACAAGCTAGGGGTGGAATGGGGAGGGAAATGGAAGAGAGGTTCAGGAGGGAGGAGACATATGTATACCTGTGGCTCATTCATGCTGATGTTTGGCAACAAAATTCTGTAAAGCAACTTTCCTTCAATTGAAAGAATAAGTCATGTTTGGACTTACAAAACAAGGTCTTGTGTAATTCTAGCATGGCCTTCTGTTTCGTGCTGCCACCCTTAACTCATTCTTCCATATCATTAAACAGACTAGTCAAGTTTTTGCCAAAAATATCTTGAGCTCCTGCATTATGCTGATCCACTGCCTTCTCACGATCCAGTTTAGAATGGAGACCAAAGAAACCTTTTGTCGTGTCTTCAAGTATTTGAGGCCACACTATGTGACTTTTAAAAATAAATGTGGATAAGACGGATATGACCAAAGCAATCTAATGACAATATCTGTGCTTCATTAAAGACTTCTGCAGAGAACTAGTAAATTTTATATATAGTATCAGAAGAATTTTTTAAATGCATGCCAACGTTTATTTCTCCTCCGCTAGCCATCTGGACAAGGAAAACTGAGTTTACCAATCAATGTCCATAGTTATGCTCCCTCACCGATTCTTACCCAATATGTGTTACTCAGGCAGGAGACCCTGGTTCAGTTCCTGGATAAGGAAGAACCGCTGGAGAAGGGATAGGCTACCCACTCCAGTATTAGTGGGCTTTCCTTGTGGCTCAGTTGGTAAAGAATCATTCCTCTTTCACAAGAGTAGCTCAACTCCTCTCAAAGCAAATACAGGATGGTAATAACTATGCAGGACAAAGCTGATTCTGTATATTTATAGTACTCACTCATGAGCTTGACAGAGGTGCTAGATCTGTTACCACATTTCTTTTTCTAAGTAATATCCGAATGTGCAGGGGAAAGTGGCTCAGTTCGTGCCTGACTCTTTGCGGCCCCTTGGACTATAGAGTCCGTGGAATTCTCTAGGCCAGAATACAGGAGTGGGTAGCCTATCCCTTCTCCTGGGGATCTTCCCGACCCAGGACTGAAAGCGGGGTCTCCTACGTTGCAGGCAGATTCTTTACCAACTGAGCTAGTAGGGCTTCCCTGGTCGCTCAGTTGCTAAAGAATATCTGCATAACTGTCTATCGATTTGGCATTAGCAATCTGTCTGTGAGCAGGGCCGGTCATAAGCAGCTTCTGTGAGAAAACAGAAGCATGTCTGTCTGACTTGCTTCTCCGCGGAGCTTTCAGTGTTCTTGCGCTAGTGCACATGGCAAGGATTAGGTTCGGTTTCTAAGTGAGAAACTAATGGCTACATTCACAGCTGGCCACTGAGGTACATAATGGGAGAGGCGAACCCAGCTCTGCCAAGCAGTAGCCAACATGAAATCAGCTATTGTCATTGTAGCCAAGTTCCTTGAATTTGTAGTGTTATTTGCTGTGTTCTTCAAGAAGATGCCTTCGCCCTTCCATTAAGACATATTTCCATAACACATAGCCATGCACTCTATCGATGTGCATCCTCCAGTAAAGCCCAGCCCTGATGTCTTAGAGGCGCCTCTCTGCCCATTGTCATAAGCCAGTCTAATTTTGTGTGAGACCGTGAAAACTCAGTGTCTTATTACGCCTGTGCTTCTGACGGGAGGTCTGAGAAGGCACTTCTGAAGGTTTATTCTTACCAGTCGTTGTCATATTTATCGAGTCTTTATTTTATAATTTTTCTTATTTTTTACTTCTACCAGTTTCTTGCTACCAACCCGTCTCCCTCCACCCTCGTGCACACACGATCAGTCATGGAATCCCGTGGACTTCAGCCCGCCAGACTCCTCTGTCCATCGATTTTTCCAGCCAAGAATACTGGAGTGGGTTGCCCTTTCCTTCTCCATGTATGGAGTCTTTAAAGATTCCGTCACTGAGGTGTTTCTTCTCCACTTGTACATGCCCTTTCTCCCTAAGTGCAGTAGAAGTCATCCCCACTTCCCAACATGTCTGTCTTCCGACCTCTGCAGAATGTATTGCTTGAGCTCACCACAGCGTCAGGATATTCTAGAAAGTCTTCTGATTGCAGTCTCTTCGGGAGGTTACAAGTGCTTCAAACCTCAGGATTTTACAAAGCACTTTTTACAATCTCAGCTGAAAGGGAAGTCAACACTCAGTGAAAGTCACAGGCTTCCATGTCCTGGACTTGATTATGGGTTGTGCTTTCATAATCATCGTGTTTCATATACCAACTAAGATGTCACTGAGAATTTTTTTTTTCTCATCGTTCTATCTTTCATGTTTATTTAGATATACTTTGGGATTTCCTATATACCTTCCGTTAGGGATGAGGGTCTTAAGTCAGTAGAAGTTACTGCAACTGACTTCCAGTTAGCTGTGTTAGGACAGGAAAAAGAATGACCAGCGGCTGGATTCTTAAGATTATGACCGAAAACATTATTCATTTTCCTGTGTGCAGTCATCCAATTCTAACTTTCTGAAGTAGGCATTCAGAAAAATCACAAAACCGCCTAACTACTAGGCGGTCTCCCATGCAAGTACTGACCAGGCCCGACCCTGCTCAGTTTCCCAGATCACAGGAGAGAGGGCACGTTCAGGGTGGTATGGCCTTAGACCGAGGCGGCTGCCAGGCGCCCCAGGAGCCCCACGTTGCGCCTTCCCTTGCGGTCTGACCTACCGGTCGGGCCTGGGGCTGCAGTTCTCCAGTGGGCGCGCTGCACTTGAGCCGCACGACCCGCGACTGGAGTCTGGCCGGCCAGAGCCTGCAGCTCGGCGGCCAGCGGAGGGCGCCCCCGCTCCGCACACCAGGAGCCCAGGCCAGCACCCGTCTGGCACGGCCGGCCGGGGCCTGGCGTGACTGCAGAACCTGGGGTGGGGGGAGGGGGGGTGGGCAGAGCAGCGAGGACATCTCGGTGCCCCCTCACCCCCTGTCACCCACCATATCGTTCGCTGCTCAGGGTCAGGTGGCTCCGGACGAGCGGGGCTTCGGCCCGGGTCCGCGGTCCCCGGAGCCTACTGGGGCTTAATGGCAGCCCAGCCGGGGCCACAGGCACCCGTCCTGCCGGCTGCGCAAACCCCCTGGAGCGCCTCATCCCCGTCTTTTCGCCCTACCGAGGCCCGCCCTGCCCCCACGCCGCGGGCCCAGCACAGGACCTTCCTGGGTGAGCAGACGAGCGACAGCCAGGGACACGGACAGGCACTCGCTCGCACCCACACCAGGTGAGACAGAGGCAGAAAGAGTCGAGGGTTCAGAGAGAGACTGGAAGAGAGAGTGTGGGCAGGGGGGGCCTCGGGCAGGATGCCGGGCAGCTGCAGGGACCAACCGGCCCTGAGCAGCCAAAGCGATGGGGGCGGGGGGAGGCCACTGAGCAGCGGCGGACCTGGAGAGGCCCATGGTGGGAGGACACCTGAGACCTCTGCACTCCGCGCACCGCCCCCTCCCCCCAACCTCCTGCACGCATGCCACGCCGGGGCGCTCTGACACTAGCTTCTCTGGAGTTTTGTCACTTGAATTTCTCTTCCTCTGCTCAACTGAGTGATGACAGTGTATTGAACAGCTAGGTCATTTCCAAATAAATTAAGTTTAGTGTTTCACAGGACACCCGGACATGTATGGAGAGACCAGCACGGATGCATGGACACCAACCTTGGTAACTGGACAACCAATTGGAAATTACTGTCTGACTCAAGAGAGAGAAAGAAACCCGAACAGATGGAATGAAATGAACAGAAATACAAGCTTTGCAACTCACACCCTAATTCAATTACCAGAAAATAAACAACACTATAACCATTTTAGAAAAACAATAGACCTCTCCATGATCTTTGGTCGGGTGATGAGTTCAAACACACAGCAAAAAAAAGCCAACTTTTCCAAGTCGTGAATATGTTAGTTCACACATTGACTTTTACATTGAAATGTGTAACAAATAAACTTAAAATCATTGACTCACTACATAAGCATGGAAGTATTTTAAACATAAAATATATTCTATAGTATTCAGGAAGCAATTTGCACATCTGTAAGTGTATCACACCCAAAACTGGAACGTAGTGGAAGAGTCAGGATAGTCTAAAAATGAATCCCTAACTAAAAGGAACACACAGGATTACTGTAGATAAAAAATGTTAAAGAAGAGAAGCTAGAAATCAGTCAATAATTGTCTTAGGGGTTAGCTTAGAGTGACTAGCCTCTGCGTGTCTCTTTAAATTTTTCATGTTTGCAGCTTCCAAATTTTCCATGGTGAGAATAATACTTTCGCCTCCAAACCAGAGTGACTTGGGGACACAAAGGTAGAAGTCTATAATTTTCTTTGCCTATGTCTGAATATTTACAGTCAGAGGTAGAAAAGGACGAGTCTGTCCCTTTTCTAGATGAGGTCAATCCCCAGGTGTGGGATGTCTCCAGACCTGGTTTAGCCATAAATGTTCCACCAGTAAAGATTTCTCTGAGACCAAATGCTCCCTAGCCCTGGAAAAGACAATATCCCTTAAAACCAGAAGCTCTTGAGGGTCTTAAAACATTAGTTAACAAATACCGAGATACTGGAACTCGAATCAGCTGTGAGTCCCTCTGCAACACCCCAATCTTGCCCGTTCAAAAACCAGATGGATCTTACCGATTCGTCCAGGATCTAAGAGCTGTTAATGAAGCTGTGGTTCCCATCCACCCCATAGTCCCAAACCCATATACCCTCCTATCCCAAGTCCCAGGAAATGCCAAGTACTTCTCAGTCTTGGACCTTCAAGGTGCTTTCTTTTGCATTCCTCTCCATCCTGAATCCCAAAATCTCTTTGCTTTTGAGTGGCGGGACTTGGAAACAAGAGAGACCATACAACTCTCGACTGGACTCGACTACCCCAAGGGTTTAGGGACAGCCCTCATATCTTCGGGACTTCCTCGGGGAGAGAACTAAGGGAATTAACTTTAACAAACAGTAGTCTAATACAGTATGTGAATGACTTGCTCATAGCTAGGCCAGATTTTACCAGCTCTCAAATGGACACTATTTAAAACGCTAACTTTCCTGTATGAAAAGGGTTATCGAGTATCCCCCAAGTAGGCTCAGATTAGCTTAACCCAAGTAAAATACCTTGGATTTATAATTACGGAGAGAAAAAGAATGCCTGACCCCGAGGGGAGATCCCTCATCTTAAATACCCCGTACCCCCAAACAAAACAACAGCTTAGGGGATTTTTAGGAAGGACCGGGTTTTGCAGGATCTGGATTCCTAATTATGGCAATCTGGCCAGACCCCTATATGAAAATTTAAGGGGGAAAGAGGAAGAGACACTCGACTGGCATGAGACCTGCAAGGTGGCCTTTAATGCCCTAAAAGAGTCCATCACTACAGCCCCAGCTTTAGGCCTCCCCAACCTGGAGAAGCCTTTTAGACTCTATGTTTCTGGAAGGACAGGAACTGCTCTTGGGCTGTTAGAGCAGATGATGGGGCCCGTATTACAACCTGTGGCTTATCTCTCAAAATAACTAGATGAGGTGGCCAGAGGGTGGCCCACTTGCCTCCGGGCAGTAGCAGCCACCGCTCTTATGGTTAAGGAGGCATCTCAGCTGACCCTGGGTCAGCCCACCACAGTTTATACGCCACACCGGGTGCAAGCAGTCTTGGAAACGAAAGGGGACAGGTGGATGACAGGGGGAAGGATCACCCAATACCAAGCCCTCCTCCTTGACACTCCAGAAATAAAGTTGAGGGTCTGCCAGACTTTAAATCCAGCAACCTTACTGCCAGATCCCCCTACCTCCCCTCTGGATCACCAATGCATACAAATCACAGACGAGTTATACTCTTCTCGCCGGGACCTATCAGAGACACCTTTATCTGACCCAGAGGAAAACTGGCACACAGATGGCAGCAGTTTTGTAGAAAAGGGAGAGAGGAAAGCAGGATATGCTGTAGCGAGCCTGGAAGAAACTAAGGAAAGTGGGTCTCTTCCCCCAGACACCTCAGCCCAGAAAGCTGAACTTTTTGCCCTGACAAGAGCTTTGGAGTTAGGAGAAGGAAAGAGGATTAATGTGTGTACGGACTCTAAGTATGCTTTCCTCATTCTGCATGCCCGTGCAGCAATTTGGAAAGAAAGAGGGATGCTCAGTGCCTGAAGCTCTGCTACTAAACACAAAGAGCTCATTCTCAGGCTCCTGGAGGCAGTCAAACTTCCTGCAAAATTAGCTGTCATCCACTGCAAGAGTCACCAAAAGGGGCAAGAAAAAGAGGCTCAGGGAAATAGGAAAGCTGATCAAGAGGCAGGACGAGCTGCCGGGGAAGCTACCTCTGCCACTGCTATCTGCCCCCTTTTCCCCAAGGAAACCCTGACTCCAGATTTTACACCAGGGGGACATTCCAGATATGCAGAGCGGGGTTGGGAGACTGGATCACACGGGTGGTTTCAGCCTGATCAGGCCCAAATAATACTCCCTGATTCTCAGGTTTAAAACATTACTAACTCGTTACATAAGAGCGCCCATTTTGGAAAAGATAATCTAGAAATCTTGCTTAAGCCTATTCTCTCCCATCCCCAGTTAGCTAAGGTTGTTAAACAGGTCACACAAAATTGTGACACCTGTCTAAAAAATAACCCAAAAAACAGACCTCCTCTAATTACACCTGTCCATCATCGGGGATCAAACCCAGGAGTGGACTGCCAAGTAGAATTTACAGCCATGCCCAAGACCCAAGTGTTTTCATACTTGCTAGTCTTTATTGACACATTCACAGGATGGATCGAAGCGTTCCCTACTGAGACTGAGAGAGCTACAGAAGTCTGTAAAGCTCTGCTGAAGGAGATAGTGCCTAGGTTTGGGCTGCCTCGGTCACTTCAGAGTGACAACGGGCCCTCACTTACAGCCACGATACCCCAGAACCTAGCCGCATGCTTAGGCATAAAATACCGGCTACGCTCATCCTGGAGGCCTCAAGCTTCAGGAAACGTAGAGAGAGCCAACCAGACTCTTAAAAGGGCTCTGGCTAAGCTATGTCAGAAACACATTATAAGTGGACACATATGCTGCCCATAGCCCTCATGAGGCTGCGGACATCCCCCAAACGGCCACTATTGTTAAGTCCTTATGAAATGATGTATGGACGACCATTCTTAACTTCTGATTTGTTTCTTGACGAGGATGCCAATACACTCTTAAAACATATAATTGACCTGGGAAGGTTTCAGCAAGAACTCCAACGGTATGGAGAACAAACCACAGGAAGACTTGAAAAATCCCCAGGGAAAGCCATGGGATCAAGTATCAGTAAAGACCTGGCAAGAAAAAGGGAGTCCAAACCAGCTGTCCGAGAAATGGACAGGGCCATATCAGGTTGTTCTAGTGAATTCAACTGCTGTAAAATTGAAGGGTCTATCTGCCTGGGTCCACAATTCTAGAATAAAACCCTATGGCCTACAGGAGGGGGAGACAGAAACTGAGACTCCAAAGCCAGAGGACAGCTATTCCTGTGAACCTGTTGAAGATCTCAGGCTCTTGTTCAAGCAGAACCCCATCAATCCTGCCTCAGATAAGTAAAATGCATCATATGATGTTCTTCCTCTTTCTAATCATATCTCCCGTATGGCTATTGATCTCTCCCTAAACGAGGCATGTTCACTTGCAAACCACACTGCTTCTCAACTCAACCTAACCAGCCCGGGCTGCATCTGCATTAATGACAAAGGTTGGGGGTATGTCCAACCCATCGCAGGGTATCAATATCAAAGGCCCACCCTTCCAGCCGAGCTATGGGCTGTTACTCAGCGCCCCCATGTGGTCGTAATATGGCCTTTTGGGAAAAGGGGGAAAAAAACTTCATGTCTTGGTACCAGCAACAACTGCCTCTATTTACCCCCTGGATGACATCTGCAATCCCACCTGAGCCCTTATTTTCTCTCATGACTAACATTCCCCAAGTGACCTTCCCTATCTCTCTAAAAAGCCACTCCCTAACAGGGGTGTCAGTGAGAAATCTAGACGACTCACAATGTGGGGTGACCGTCACTGTTGAAACTGATGGGAAAAACCGGGACAGGCCCTGCAGCTGGGAGAGCAGCCGACGCCACCCCCGGCCAGCACGCGCCTGGCCCGGCCCGGGGCGCTTCCCAAACCCCGAGGGCCTGGCGACGCTGCGGGAGCTCTGGCGGGGGTTGGGGAGGGGGGTGGCTTGCGCGGGGAGGACGTCTCGGTGCCCCCCCACCCCCCGCCCCCCACCATCCCGTTCGCTGCTCAGGGTCACGTGGCTCCGGACGAGCGGGGCGTCGGCCCGGGGCCGCGGTCCCCGGAGCCTCCTGCGGGCTTAGGGGCAGCCCAGCCGGGGCCCCAGGCGCCCATCCTGCCGGCTGTGCAAACCCCCTGGAGTGCCTCAGCCCCGCCCTGTCCTCAAACCGATGCCCGCCCTGCCACCACGCCCCGGGCCCAGCACAGGACCTTCCTGAGAGAGCGGACGAGTGACAGCCAGGCACACGGACAGGCACTCGCACGCAACCACGCCAGCTGAGACAGAGGCAGAAAGAGTCGAGGGTTCAGAGAGAGACTGGAAGACAGCGTGTGGGCAGGGGGGGCCTCGGGCAGGATGCCGGTCACCTGTAGAGACCACCCGGCACTGAGCAGCCAAAGCGATGGGGGCGGGGGGAGGCCACTGAGCAGCGGCGGGCCTGGAGAGGCCCAGGGTGGGAGGACACCTGAGACCTCCGCTCTCCGCGCACCGCCCCCTCCCCCCAATCCCCTGCACGCATGCCACGCCGGGGCGCTCTGACACTAACTTCTCTGGAGTTTTGTCACTTGAATTTCTCTCCCTCTGCTCAACTGAGTGATGACAGTGTATTGAACAGCTAGGTCATTTCCAAATAAATTAAGCTTAGTGTTTCACAGGACACCCGGACATGTATGGAGAGACCAGCACGGATGCATGGACACCAACCTTGGTAACTGGACAACCAATGGGAAATTACTGTCTGACTCAGGAGAGAGAAAGAAACCCGAACAGATGGAATGAAATGAACAGAAACACAGGCTTTGCAACTCACACCCTAATTCAATTACCAGAAAATAAACAACACTATAACCATTTTAGAAAAACAATAGACCTCTCCATGACCTTTGGTCGGGTGAGGAGTTCAAACACACAGCAAAAAAAGCCAACTTTTCCAAGTCGTGAATATGTTAGTTCACACATTGACTTTTACATTGAAATGTGTAACAAATAAACTTAAAATCATTGACTCACTACATAAGCATGGAAGTATTTTAAATATAAAGTATGTTCTATAGTATTCAGGAAGCACTTGGCACATCTCTAAGTGTATCAGACCCAAAACTGGAACGTAGTGGAAGAGTCAGGATAGTCTAAAAATGAATCCCTAACTAAAACGAACACACTGGATTACTGTAGATAAAAAAGGTTAAAGAAGAGAAGCGAGAAATCAGTAAATAAATGTCTTAGGGGTTAGCTTAGAGTGACTAGCCTCTTCGTGACTCTTTAAATTTTTCATGTTTGCAGCTTCCAAATTTTCCATTTTGAGAATAATACTTTCGCCTCCAAACCAGAGTGACTTGGGGACACAAAGGTAGAAGTCGATAATTTTCTTTGCCTATGTCTGAATATTTACAGTCAGAGGTAGAAAAGGAGGAGTCTGTCCCTTGTCTAGATGAGGTCAATCCCCAGGTGTGGGATGACTCCAGCCCTGGTTTAGCCATAAATGTTCCACCAGTAAAGATTTCTCTGAGACCAAATGCTCCCTAGCCCTGGAAAAGACAATATCCCTTAAAACCGGTAGCTCTTAAAGGTCTTCGACCATTAGTTAACAAATACCGAGATACTGGAACTCGAATCAGCTGTTAGTCCCCCTGCAACACCCCAATCTTGCCCGTTCAAAAACCAGATGGATCTTACCGATTCGTCCAGGATCTAAGAGCTGTTAATGAAGCTGTGGTTCCCATCCACCCCATAGTCCCAAACCCATATACCCTCCTATCCCAAGTCCCAGGAAATGCCAAGTACTTCTCAGTCTTGGACCTTCAAGGTGCTTTTTTTGCATTCCTCTCCATCCTGAATCCCAAAAACTCTTTGCTTTTGAGTGGCGGGACTTGGAAACAAGAGAGACCATACAACTCTCGACTGGACTCGACTACCCCAAGGGTTTAGGGACAGCCCTCATATCTTCGGGACTTCCTCGGGGAGAGAACTAAGGGAATTAACTTTAACAAACAGTAGTCTAATACAGTATGTGGATGACTTGCTCATAGCTAGGCCAGATTTTACCAGCTCTCAAATGGACACTATTTAAAACGCTAACTTTCCTGTATGCAAAGGGTTATCGAGTATCCCCCAAGTAGGCTCAGATTAGCTTAACCCAAGTAAAATACCTTGGATTTATAATTACGGAGAGAAAAAGAATGCCTGACCCCGAGGGGAGATCCCTCATCTTAAATACCCCGTACCCCCAAACAAAACAACAGCTTAGGGGATTTTTAGGAAGGACCGGGTTTTGCAGGATCTGGATTCCTAATTATGGCAATCTGGCCAGACACCTATATGAAAATTTAAGGGGGAAAGTGGAAGAGCCACTCGACTGGCATGAGACCTGCAAGGTGGCTTTTAATGCCCTAAAAGAGTCCATCAGTACAGCCCTAGCTTTAGGCCTCCCCAACATGGAGAAGCCTTTTAGACTCTAGGTTTCTGGAAGGACAGGAACTGCTCTTGGGGTGTTAGAGCAGATGATGGGGCCCGTATTACAACCTGTGGCTTATCTCTCAAAATAACTAGATGAGGTGGCCAGAGGGTGTCCCAATTGCCTCCGGGCAGTAGCAGTCACCGCTCTTATTGTTAAGGAGGCATCTAAGCTGACCCTGCGTCAGCCCACCACCGTGTATACGCCTCACCGTGTGCAAGCAGTCTTGGAAACGAAAGGGGACAGGTGGATGACAGGGGGAAGGATCACCCAATACCAAGCCCTCCTCCTTGACACTCCAGATATAAAGTTGAGGGTCTGCCAGACTTTAAATCCAGCAACCTTACTGCCAGATCCCCCTACCTCCCCTCTGGATCACCAATGCATACAAATCACAGACGAGTTATACTCTTCTCGCCGGGACCTATCAGAGACACCTTTATCTGACCCAGAGGAAAACTGGCACACAGATGGCAGCAGTTTTGTAGAAAAGGGAGAGAGGAAAGCAGGATATGCTATAGTGAGACTGGAAGAAACTAAGGAAAGTGGGTCTCTTCCCCCAGACACCTCAGCCCAGAAAGCTGAACTTTTTGCACTTACAAGAGCTTTGGAGTTAGGAGAAGGAAAGACGATTAATGTGTGTATGGACTCTAAGTATGCTTTCCTCAATCTGCATGCCCGTGCAGCACTTTGGAAAGAAAGAGGGATGCTCAGTGCCCGAAGCTCTGCTATTAAACACAAAGAGCTCATTCTCAGGCTCCTGGAGGCAGTCAAACTTCCTGCAAAATTAGCTGTCATCCACTGCAAGAGTCACCAAAAGGGGCAAGGAAAAGAGGCTCAGGGAAATAGGAAAGCTGATCAAGAGGCAGGACGAGCGGCCGGGGAAGCTACCTCTGCCACTGCTATCTGCCCCCTTTTCCCCAAGGAAACCCTGACTCCAGATTTTACCCCAGGGGGACATTCCCGATATGCTGAGCGGGGCTGGGAGATTGGGTCACATGGGTGGTTTCAGCCTGATCAGGCCCAAATAATACTCCCTGATTCTCAGGTTTAAAACATTACTAACTTCTTACATAAGAACACCGATTTTGGAAAAGATAATCTAGAAATCTTGCTTAAGCCTATTCTCTCCCATCTCCAGTTAGCTAAGGTTGTTAAACAGGTCACACAAAATTGTGACACCTGTCTAAAAAATAACCCAAAAACCAGACCTCCTCTAATTACACCTGTCCAACATCGGGGATCATACCCAGGAGCGGACTGGCAAGTAGAATTTACAGCCATGCCCAAGACCCAAGGGTTTTCTTACTTGCTAGTCTTTATTGACACATTCACAGGATGGATCGAAGCGTTCCCTACTGAGACAGAGAGAGCTCCAGAAGTCTGTAAAGCTCTCCTGAAGGAGATAGTGCCTAGGTTTGGGCTGCCTCGGTCACTTGAGAGTGACAACGGGCCCTCACTTACAGCCACGATACCCCAGAACCTAGCAGCATGCTTAGGCATAAAATACCAGCTCCGCTCATCCTGGAGGCCTCAAGCTTCAGGAAAGGTAGAGAGAGCCAACCAGACTCTTAAAAGGGCTCTGGCTAAGCTATGTCAGAAACACATAATAAGTGGACACATATGCTGCCCATAGCCCTCATGAGGATACGGACATCCCCCAAACGGCCACTATTGTTAAGTCCTTATGAAATGATGTATGGACGACCATTCTTAACTTCTGATTTGTTTCTTGACGAGGATGCTAATACACTCTTAAAACATATAATTGACCTGGGAAGGTTTCCGCAAGAACTCCAACGGTATGGAGAACAAACCACAGGAAGACTTGAAAAATCCCCAGGTAAAGCTAGGGGATCAAGTATCAGTAAAGACTTGGCAAGAAAAAGGGTGTCCAAACCAGCCGTCCGAGAAATGGACAGGGCCATATCAGGTTGTTCTAGTGACTTCAACTGCTGTAAATGTGAAGGGTCTATCTGCCTGGGTCCACAATTCTAGAATAAAACCCTATGGACTACAGGAGGGGGAGACAGAAACTGAGACTCCAAAGCCAGAGGACAGCTATTCCTGTGAACCTGTTGAAGATCTCAGGCTCTTGTTCAAGCAGAACCCCATCAATCCTGCCTCAGATAAGTAAAATGCATCATATGATGTTCTTCCTCTTTCTAATCATATCTCCCTGTATGGTTATTGATCTCTCCCTAAACGAGGCATGTTCACTTGCAAACCACACTGCTTCTCAACTCAACCTAAGCAGCCCGGGCTGCAACTGCATTAATGACAAAGTTTGGGGGTATGTCCAACCCATCGCAGGGTATCAATATCAAAGGCCCACCCTTCCAGCCGAGCTATGGGCTGTTACTCAGCGCCCCCATGTGGTCGTAATATGGCCTTTTGGGGAAAGGCGGAAAAAAAACTTCATGTCTTGGTACCAGCAACAACTGTCTCTATTTACCCCCTGGATGACATCTGCAATCCCACCTGAGCCCTTATTTTCTCTCATGACTAACTTCCCCCAAGTGACCTTCCCTATCTCTCTAAAAAGCCACTCCCTAACAGGGGTGTCAGTGAGAAATCTAGACGACTCACAATGTGGGGTGACCGTCACTGTTGAAACTGATGGGAAAAACCGGGACAGGCCCTGCAGCTGGGAGACCAGCCGACGCCACCACTGGCCAGCACGCGCCTGGCCCGGCCCGGGGCACTTCCCGGATTCCGAGCGGCCTGGCGAGGCTGCGGGAGCTCTGGCGGGGGTTGGGGAGGGGGGTGGCTTGAGCGGGGAGGACATCTAGGTGCCCCCCCAACCCCGCCCCCTACCATCCCGTTCGATGCTCAGGGTCACGTGGCTCCGGACGAGCGGGGCGTCGGCCCAGTGCCGCGGTCCCCGGAGCCCCCTGCGGGCTTAGGGGCAGCCAGCCGGGGCCCCAGGTGCCCATCCTGCCGTCTGTGCAAACCCCCTGGAGTGCCTCAGCCCCGCCCTGTCCCCAAACCGAGGCCCGCCCTGCCCCCACGCCACGGGCCCAGCACAGGACCTTCCTGAGAGAGCGGACGAGCGACAGCCAGGCACACGGACAGGCACTCGCACGCACCCACGCCAGGTGAGACAGAGGCAGAAAGAGTCGAGGGTTCAGAGAGAGAATGGAAGACAGCGTGTGGGCAGGGGGGGCCTCGGGCAGGATGCCGGGCAGCTGCAGAGACCACCCGGCCCTGAGCAGCCAAAGCGATGGGGCCGGGTGGAGGCCACTGAGCATCGGCGGGCCTGGAGAGGCCCAGGGTGGGAGGACACCTGAGATCTCCACGCTCCGCACCCCGCCCCCCTCCCCCCAACCCCCTGCACGCATGCCATGCCGGGGCGCTCTGACACTAGCTTCTCTGGAGTTTTGTCACTTGAATTTCTCTCCCTCTGCTCAACTGAGTGATGACAGTGTATTGAACAGCTAGGTCATTTCCAAATAAATTAAGCTTAGTCTTTCACAGGACACCCAGACATGTATGGAGAGACCAGCACGGATGCATGGACACCAACCTTGGTAACTGGACAACCAATGGGAAATTACTGTCTGACTCAGGAGAGAGAAAGAAACCCGAACAGATGGAATGAAATGAACAGAAACACAAGCTTTGCAACTCACACCCTAATTCAAATACCAGAAAATAAACAACACTATAACCATTTTAGAAAAACAATAGACCTCTCCATGACCTTTGGTCGGGTGAGGAGTTCAAACACACACCAAAAAAAGGCAACTTTTCCAAGTCGTGAATATGTTAGTTCACACATTGATTTTTACATTGAAATGTGTAACAAATAAACTTAAAATCATTGACTCACTACATAAGCATGGAAGTATTTTAAATATAAAATATGTTCTATAGTATTCAGGATGCACTTGGCACATCTCTAAGTGTATCAGACCCAAAACTGGAACGTAGTGGAAGAGTCAGGATAGTCTAAAAATGAATCCCTAACTAAAAGGAACACACAGGATTACTGTAGATAAAAAAGGTTAAAGAAGAGAAGCTAGAAATCAGTCAATAAATGTCTTAGGGGTTAGCTTAGAGTGACTAGCCTCTGCGTGACTCTTTAAATTTTTCATGTTTGCAGCTTCCAAATTTTCCATTTTGAGAATAATACTTTCGCCTCCAAACCAGAGTGACTTGGGGACACAAAGGTAGAAGTCGATAATTTTCTTTGCCTATGTCTGAATATTTACAGTCAGAGGTAGAAAAGGAGGAGTCTGTCCCTTGTCTAGATGATGTCAATCCCCAGGTGTGGGATGTCTCCAGCCCTGGTTTAGCCATAAATGTTCCACCAGTAAAGATTTCTCTGAGACCAAATGCTCCCTAGCCCTGGAAAAGACAATATCCCTTAAAACCAGAAGCTCTTGAGGGTCTTAAACCATTAGTTAACAAATACCGAGATACTGGAACTCGAATCAGCTGTGAGTCCCCCGGCAACACCCCAATCTTGCCCGTTCAAAAACCAGATGGATCTTACCGATTCGTCCAGGATCTAAGAGCTGTTAATGAAGCTGTGGTTCCCATCCACCCCATAGTCCCAAACCCATATACCCTCCTATCCCAAGTCCCAGGAAATGCCAAGTACTTCTCAGTCTTGGACCTTCAAGGTGCTTTCTTTTGCATTCCTCTCCATCCTGAATCCCAAAATCTCTTTGCTTTTGAGTGGCGGGACTTGGAAACAAGAGAGACCATACAACTCTCGACTGGACTCGACTACCCCAAGGGTTTAGGGACAGCCCTCATATCTTCGGGACTTCCTTGGGGAGAGAACTAAGGGAATTAACTTTAACAAACAGTAGTCTAATACAGTATGTGGATGACTTGTTCATAGCTAGGCCAGATTTTACCAGCTCTCAAATGGACACTATTTAAAACGCTAACTTTCCTGTATGAAAAGGGTTATCGAGTATCCCCCAAATAGGCTCAGATTAGCTTAACCCAAGTAAAATACCTTGGATTTATAATTACGGAGAGAAAAAGAATGCCTGACCCCGAGGGGAGATCCCTCATCTTAAATACCCCGTACCCCCAGCTTAGGGGATTTTTAGGAAGGACCGGGTTTTGCAGCATCTGGATTCCTAATGATGGCAATCTGGCCAGACCCCTATATGAAAATTTAAGGGGGAAACAGGAAGAGCCACTCGACTGGCATGAGACCTGCAAGGTGGACTTTAATGCCCTAAAAGAGTCCATCACTACAGCCCCAGCTTTAGGCCTCCCCAACCTGGAGAAGCCTTTTAGACTCTATGTTTCTGGAAGGACAGGAACTGCTCTTGTGTTAGAGCACATGATGGGGCCCGTATTACAACCTGTGGCTTATCGCTCAAAATAACTAGATGAGGTGGCCAGAGGGTGGCCCCCTTGCCTCCGGGCAGTAGCAGCCACTGCTCTTATGGTTAAGGAGGCATCTAAGCTGACCCTGGGTCAGCCCACCACAGTGTATACGCCTCACCGGGTGCAAGCAGTCTTGGAAACGAAAGGGGACAGGTGGATGACAGGGGGAAGGATCACCCAATACCAAGCCCTCCTCCTTGACACTCCAGAAATAAAGTTGAGGGTCTGCCAGACTTTAAATCCAGCAACCTTACTGCCAGATCCCCCTACCTCCCCTCGGGATCACCAATGCATACAAATCACAGACGAGTTATACTCTTCTCGCCGGGACCTATCAGAGACACCTTTATCTGACCCAGAGGAAAACTGGCACACAGATGGCAGCAGTTTTGTAGAAAAGGGAGAGAGGAAAGCAGGATATGCTGTAGCAAGCCTGGAAGAAACTAAGGAAAATGGATCTCTTCCCCCATACACCTCAGCCCAGAAAGCTGAACTTTTTGCCCTGACAAGAGCTTTGGAGTTAGGAAAAGGAAAGAGGATTAATGTGTGTATGGACTCTAAGTATGCTTTCCTCATTCTGCATGCCCGTGCAGCAATTTGGAAAGAAAGAGGGATGCTCAGTGCCTGAAGCTCTGCTACTAAACACAAAGAGCTCATTCTCAGGCTCCTGGAGGCAGTCAAACTTCCTGCAAAATTAGCTGTCATCCACTGCAAGAGTCACCAAAAGGGGCAAGAAAAAGAGTCTCAGGGAAATAGGAAAACTGATCAAGAGGCAGGACGAGCTGCCGGGGAAGCTACCTCTGCCACTGCTATCTGCCCCCTTTTCCCCAAGGAAACCCTGACTCCAGATTTTACCCCAGGGGTACATTCCCGATATGCTGAGCGGGGCTGGGAGATTGGGTCACATGGGTGGTTTCAGCCTGATCAGTCCCAAATAATACTCCCTGATTCTCAGGTTTAAAACATTACTAACTCCTTACATAAGAGCGCCCATTTTGGAAAAGATAATCTAGAAATATTGCTTAAGCCTATTCTCTCCCATCCCCAGTTAGTTAAGGTTGTTAAACAGGTCACACAAAATTGTGACACCTGTCTAAAAAATAACCCAAAAACCAGACCTAGTCTAATTACACCTGTCCAACATCGGGGATCATACCCAGGAGCAGACTGGCAAGTAGAATTTACAGCCATGCCCAAGACCCAAGGGTTTTCTTACTTGCTAGTCTTCATTGACACATTCACAGGATGGATCGAAGCGTTCCCTCCTGAGACTGAGAGAGCTACAGAAGTCTGTAAAGCTCTGCTGAAGGAGATAGTGCCTAGGTTTGGGCTGCCTCGGTCACTTCAGAGTGACAACGGGCCCTCACTTACAGCCACGATACCCCAGAACCTAGCCGCATGCTTAGGCATAAAATACCAGCTCCGCTCATCCTGGAGGCCTCAAGCTTCAGGAAAGGTAGAGAGAGCCAACCAGACTCTTAAAAGGGCTCTGGCTAAGCTATGTCAGAAACACATAATAAGTAGACACATATGCTGCCCATAGCCCTCATGAGGATATGGACATCCCCCAAACGGCCACTATTGTTAAGTCCTTATGAAATGATGTATGGACGACCATTCTGAACTTCTGATTTGTTTCTTGACGAGGATGCCAATACACTCTTAAAACATATAATTGACCTGGGAAGGTTTCCGCAAGAACTCCAACGGTATGGAGAACAAACCACAGGAAGACTTGAAAAATCCCCAGGTAAAGCCAAGTGATCAAGTATCAGTAAAGACCTGGCAAGGAAAAGGGAGTCCAAACCAGCTGTCCGAGAAATGGACAGGGCCATATCAGGTTGTTCTAGTGACTTCAACTGCTGTAAAAGTGAAGGGTCTATCTGCCTGGGTCCACAATTCTAGAATAAAACCCTATGGCCTACAGGAGGGGGAGACAGAAACTGAGACTCCAAAGCCAGAGGACAGCTATTCCTGTGAACCTGTTGAAGATCTCAGGCTCTTGTTCAAGCAGAACCCCATCAATCCTGCCTCAGATAAGTAAAATGCATCATATGATGTTCTTCCTCTTTCTAATCATATCTCCCTGTATGGCTATTGATCTCTCCCTAAACGAGGCATGTTCACTTGCAAACCACACTGCTTCTCAACTCAACCTAAGCAGCCCGGGCTGCATCTGCATTAATGGCAAAGGTTGGGGGTATGTCCAACCCATCCCAGGGTATCACTATCAAAGGCCCACCCTTCCAGCCGAGCTATGGGCTGTTACTCAGCGCCCCCATGTGGTCGTAATATGGCCTTTTGGGAAAAGGGGGAAAAAAAACTTCATGTCTTGGTACCAGCAACAACTGTCTCTATTTACCCCCTGGATGACATCTGCAATCCCACCTGAGCCCTTATTTTCTCTCATGACTAACATCCCCCAAGTGACCTTCCATATCTCTCTAAAAACCCACTCCCTAACAGGGGTGTCAGTGAGAAATCTAGACGACTCACAATGTGGGGTGACCGTCACTGTTGAAACTGATGGGAAAAACCGGGACAGGCCCTACAGCTGGGAGACCAGCCGACGCCACCCCCGTCCAGCACGCGCCTGGCCCGGCCCGGGGCGTTTCCCGGACCCCGAGCGGCCTGCCGAGGCTGCGGGAGCTCTGTCGGGGGTTGGGGAGGGGGGTGGCTTGAGTGGGGAGGACGTCTCGGTGCCCCCCCACCCCCCGCCCCCCACCATCCCGTTCGCTGCTCAGAGTCACGTGGCTCCGGACGAGCGGGGCGTCAGCCCGGGGCCGAGGTCCCCGGAGCCTCCTGCGGGCTTAGGGGCAGCCCAGCCGGGGCCCCAGGCGCCCATCCTGCCGTCTGTGCAAACCCCCTGGAGTGCCTCAGCCCCGCCCTGTCCCCAAACCGAGGCCCGCCCTGCCCCCACGCCACGGGCCCAGCACAGGACCTTCCTGAGAGAACGGACGAGCGACAGCCAGGCACACGGACAGGCACTCGCACGCACCCACGCCAGGTGAGACAGAGGCAGAAAGAGTCGAGGGTTCAGAGAGAGACTGGAAGACAGCGTGTGGGCAGGGGGGGCCTCGGGCAGGATGCCGGGCAGCTGCAGAGACCACCCGGCCCTGAGCAGCCAAAGCGATGGGGGCGGGGGGAGGCCACTGAGCAGCGGCGGGCCTGGAGAGGCCCAGGGTGGGAGGACACCTGAGATCTCCGCGCTCCGAGCCCCGCCCCCCTCCCCCCAACCCCCTGCACGCATGCCACGCCGGGGCGCTCTGACACTAGCTTCTCTGGAGTTTCGTCACTTGAATTTCTCTCCCTCTGCTCAACTGAGTGATGACTGTGTATTGAACAGCTAGGTCATTTCCAAATAAATTAAGCTTAGTCTTTCACAGGACACCCGGACATGTATGGAGAGACCAGCACTGATGCATGGACACCAACCTTGGTAACTGGACAACCAGTGGGAAATTACTGTCTGACTCAGGAGAGAGAAAGAAACCCGAACAGATTGAATGAAATGAACAGAAACACAGGCTTTGCAACTCACACCCTAATTCAATTACCAGAATATAAACAACACTATAACCATTTTAGAAAAACTATAGACCTCTCCATGACCTTTGGTCGGGTGAGGAGTTCAAACACACATCAAAAAAAAGCCAACTTTTCCAAGTCGTGAATATGTTAGTTCACACATTGACTTTTACATTGAATTGTGTAACAAATAAACTTAAAATCATTGACTCACTACATAAGCATGGAAGTATTTTAAACATAAAATATATTCTATAGTATTCAGGAAGCAATTGGCACAACTGTAAGAGTATCAGACCCAAAACTGGAACGTAGTGGAAGAGTCAGGATAGTCTAAAAATGAATCCCTAACTAAAAGGAACACACAGGATTACTGTAGATAAAAAAGGTTAAAGAAGAGAAGCTAGAAATCAGTCAATAAATGTCTTAGGGGTTAGCTTAGAGTGACTAGCCTCTGCGTGACTCTTTAAATTTTTCATGTTTGCCGCTTCCAAATTTTCCATGGTGAGAATAATACATTCGCCTCCAAACCAGAGTGACTTGGGGACACAAAGGTAGAAGTCGATAATTTTCTTTGCCTATGTCTGAATATTTACAGTCAGAGGTAGAAAAGGAGGAGTCTGTCCCTTGTCTAGATGAGGTCAATCCCCAGGTGTGGGATGTCTCCAGCCCTGGTTTAGCCATAAATGTTCCACCAGTAAAGATTTCTCTGAGACCAAATGCTCCCTAGCCCTGGAAAAGACAATATCCCTTAAAACCAGAAGCTCTTGAGGGTCTTAGACCATTAGTTAACAAATACCGAGATACTGGAACTCGAGTCAGCTGTGAGTCCCCGTGCAACACCCCAATCTTGCCCGTTCAAAAACCAGATGGATCTTACCGATTCGTCCAGGATCTAAGAGCTGTTAATGAAGCTGTGGTTCCCATCCCCCCATAGTCCCAAACCCATATACCCCCCTATCTCAAGTCGCAGAAAATGCCAAGTACTTCTCAGTCTTGGACCTTCAAGGTGCTTTCTTTTGCATTCCTCTCCATACTGAATCCCAAAAACTCTTTGCTTTTGAGTGGCGGGACTTGGAAACAAGAGAGACCATACAACTCTTGACTGGAGTCGACTACCACAAGGGTTTAGGGACAGCCCTCATAACTTCGGGACTTCCTCGGGGAGAGAACTAAGGGAATTAACTTTAACAAACAGTAGTCTAATACAGTATGTGGATGACTGGCTCATAGCTAGGCCAGATTTTACCAGCTCTCAAATGGACACTATTTAAAATGCTAACTTTCCTGTATGAAAAGGGTTATCGAGTATCCCCCAAGTAGGCTCTGATTAGCTTAACCCAAGTAAAATACCTTGGATTTATAATTACGGAGAGAAAAAGAATGCCTGACCCCGAGGGGAGATCCCTCATCTTAAATACCCCGTACCCCCAAACAAAACAACAGCTTAGGGGATTTTTAGGAAGGACCGGGTTTTGCAGGATCTGGATTCCTAATTATGGCAATCTGGCCAGACCCCTATATGAAAATTTAAGGGGGAAAGAGGAAGAGCCACTCGACTGGCATGAGACCTGCAAGGTGGCCTTTAATGCCCTAAAAGCGTCCATCACTACAGCCCCAGCTTTAGGCCTCCCCAACCTGGAGAAGCCTTTTAGACTCTATGTTTCTGGAAGGACAGGAACTGCTCTTGGGTTGTTAGGGCAGATGATGGGGCCCGTATTACAACCTGTGGCTTATCTCTCAAAATAACTAGATGAGGTGGCCAGAGGTTGGCCCACTTGCCTCCGGGCAGTAGCAGCCACCGCTCTTATGGTTAAGGAGGCATCTAAGCTGACCCTGGGTCAGCCCACCACAGTTTATTCGCCTCACCGGGTGCAAGCAGTCTTGGAAATGAAAGGGGACAGGTGGATGACAGGGAGACGCATCACCCAATACCAAGCCCTCCTCCTTGACACTCCAGAAATAAAGTTGAGGGTCTGCCAGACTTTAAATCCAGCAACCTTACTGCCAGATCCCCCTACCTCCCCTCTGGATCACCAATGCATACAAATCACAGACGAGTTATACTCTTCTCGCCGGGACCTATCAGAGACACCTTTATCTGACCCAGAGGAAAACTGGCACACAGATGGCAGCAGTTTTGTAGAAAAGGGAGAGAGGAAATCAGGATATGCAGTAGAGAGCCTGGAAGAAACTAAGGAATGTGGGTCTCTTCCCCCAGACACCTCAGCCCAGAAAGCTGAACTTTTTGCCCTGACAAGAGCTTTGGAGTCAGGAGAAGAAAGAGGATTAATGTGTGTATGGACTCTAAGTATGCTTTCCTCATTCTGCATGCCCGTGCAGCAATTTGGAAAGAAAGAGGGATGCTCGGTGCCCGAAGCTCTGCTATTAAACACAAAGAGCTCATTCTCAGGCTCCTGGAGGCAGTCAAACTTCCTGCAAAATTAGCTGTCATCCACTGCAAGAGTCACCAAAAGGGGCAAGAAAAAGAGGCTCAGGGAAATAGGAAAGCTGATCAAGAGGCAGGACGAGCTGCCGGGGAAGCTACCTCTGCCACTGCTATCTGCCCCCTTTTCCCCAAGGAAATCCTGACTCCAGATTTTACCCCAGGGGGACATTCCCGATATGCTGAGCGGGGCTGGGAGATTGGGTCACATGGGTGGTTTCAGCCTGATCAGGCCCAAATTATACTCCCTGATTCTCAGGTTTAAAACATTACTAACTCCTTACATAAGAGCACCCATTTTGGAAAAGATAATCTAGAAATCTTGCTTAAGCCTCTTCTCTCCCATCCGCAGTTAGCTAAGGTTGTTAAACAGGTCACACAAAACTGTGACACCTGTCTAAAAAATAACCCAAAAACCAGACCTCCTCTAATTACACCTGTCCAACATCGGGGATCATACCCAGGAGCGGACTGGCAATGCCGCTCCGCATTTAGAATTTACAGCCATGCCCAAGACCCAAGGGTTTTCTTACTTGTTAGTCTTTATTGACACATTCACAGGATGGATTGAAGAGTTCCCTACTGAGACAGAGAGAGCTATAGAAGTCTGTAAACCTCTGCTGAAGGAGATAGTGCCTAGGTTTGGGCTGCCTCGGTCACTTCAG